>NC_082344.1:62723695-63326862 GCF_027477595.1 Haemorhous mexicanus
ACTTCTATTTGATGAGACAAGATGGTTGAAGAAGGAAAGAAGTATTTGTTCAGGAACCAAGACAAAAACTGAAACAGCTGATTCAAGGGCACAGAGGAGCTTCCTGACAATGAAAAGCTGGAAAATGGGTACTCACTGTGTAGCTGTACCATAAAACATTTCCTTTGTTCAGAGAAGCCATAAAGCATCACAACCATGAACTCATCATAACCTCAGTTTAAATTTTAAATGTATATCTTTTAAAGGAAAAAAACCACCACACAAGCATCTTCTTTAACCCCTCACTAACCACGGGCACAGTTTGCCTCTCATAAGTAAGCAAGAATTGACATTTCTGTAGTTTTTCTGAGAACCCATTACTCAGCTGCATAAGCCCATCTCAGCCACCACCACAGATCTGCAGCAAGCAGGCAAATTTATTCATTAGATTTATCCTATGTTTATTAACAGCCCAGCTCAGAAAAAGAGTCAGTGACAAAAACCATCTGGAATAAACATAATGGAAAACAAACAATGTAATATATTCCGTCACTCCGGTCTAATTGCACTGTTTGGTGCAAATGCAAGTGACAATTTACAAGCCAAACTCTTATTAAAGGGAAAAATGAGCTGTGCAGGGAAGCACAAATCAAAGTAACTAATCAACACAGGCAACACATTCAGGGATTTAAGAGCCAAGGTACGGCAGTCTTTTATTCCTCTTTGTTTTCAATTTGGGAGACCTGCTGTGATGTTGCAGTACATTATACATTATATATCTACTTATGCAACACTGGGGAGAAGCATGCCTCTGACTGTTGTCAGAGGCACCAGCTACATGCTGTCATTTTTCACCAGCTACAGCCTGTGGCTTTTGTGTTCAAACAGTTCTTTTCCTATCACTTAAACTGGGAGCAACCACACTCTCCGAGGCACCAGTTTTCTTTTAACATATAATAAAAACTTTTAGCATATAATAAAAAATTGGAATTAAAGATAAGGTTAGAAAAGGTTCGAGTTAGCTAAAAGCAATGCTAGCTTGATCTAAAAAAAGTTGTTATTGAGTGAATTGGTCCAGCAAGAGAAAAAGGAAATTCCCTTCCATGCAAGAATCTGAACAACATATGGCTGCTGTCCATGACCCGTTTCAGCTTCGGAGCTGGAACTGACTCATTAGATGCATCTGGCGTCCCCAGGGAAGCAAGAGAAAACCCTGGCAGCAATAAAGAGAAGATGGTAAAAGCCATCTGAAGCAGAAATCAGCCAAACATCCTGTCTGCACTGGAGCATCATCTTCAAGAATGACTTTAGGCACCTTCATGAAAACTGAGCCCTCAAAGACGTAACGCTGCTACAATATGTAGCACACAGTTAGTTTGGGGAAAGTACTCCCATCACCTGGAAAATGCCAGCTCAGAGCAACAGGGAAAACATTTAGGACCTCATTACAACAAGGGGCAACCATCTAGCATTACAGTGAAATCTGTATGAGTAAATACGCCCACAGCCTTGACTGCAGAAGTGTGGGTCATAACTTCCATAAATGTAGCAAGATATGATTTATAAAATCCTGCATGGAACAATTCTCTCAGTGATGAGATGCTGAAGAAGTTTTCTTTCAGTCTTTTTGTGAGATAAAAAAGTGAGGAAGGACTTCACTGAAGGCAAAATATGTCAAAAGACCCACGTGCTGCTTTATCTGCCACAAGGAGGAAGACCACAGTCATCACCACCTCATCATACCCCTGGATGTGAAAGTCCAGGCACCTCTCTGGACTTTCACATCCTTCCCTTGTCTGCAAGGAGCCAGGATCCTTCCACATTTTGGAAATGGCCCTGTAGCTCAAAGAGAGATTTTCTTGGAAACAGCATTTATCAATGAGAAGACATTTCATATTTCTCCCTGAACTGATATTTTCCTGGAACAGGGTCTAGTGCTCTGTTTCAGGGTCCAGTGGGCCCTGAAACACAGCTTGCTCTCAACCATAAGGTAGCCTTACTCTGAATAAGAAGGCTGATAATGTGCAAAATTTTGTCATAGTTCATGTCTATGAAAAAATGTCCATGTATTAGTTTCTGCACGTGCTGTTTTCAGAAAGAAATGTGTGACATTTGAAGAGGTGATATCTTAGATATGTCCATAGTGGGATGTTTCTTTATTTAAGTGCCAAGTCAGAGAAATACACCCCTGAGAATTCTAAAATTTCAGTACTTCAGAAAAGTAAAAAAATTATTGCCAGCTAGCTGTACATCCATCTCTCCAGAGCATCATTTCACCTTATTACATGCAAATCAAGATGACATAGCTGTTGCTGACTAATTTCAAATATGATATTTACAGCATAAATGCACTGTTGGGATGGTCTTTGGCAACACTTTCCAGACATCTCTGGATGCTGTTGACCTGAAACTGTAATTTTTTTCAACTAGGAAGATAATCATGAGGATGACTTTTCTCCTCATGCACTGAGTTCATGTCTATTATTAAAAAATATTGTATCTGACCTGTCAAACCCCACAGGTATTGTGTTAATTTATGTCTCTCATCTTCTCACTTCTATCATTTAAGCAGAAATCCAGAAGTTGTAGTTGTTTTTTCTCTCATTTCCACTTAAGTGACAGGAATTTAACTAATGTTCAAAAGTGGGTATAAATAAAAGTTGACTCCACATATGTAGATTAAAAATTTGAGGTGTATGTGGTATCTGGCAATAGTTATAATGATAAAATATTTTAATTTTCAGAAAATACGGATTCTTACTCTCTTGTTCTATGACCATTGATGACCAGTCTGACCAGAGAACAGTTCCTGAACATTTTCCCTCTTGAACAAGAAATGGCCATGGATAGAGAGCATTTTCTCTAAGGAGAAGAGCACAGCAGCCATGGTATGGTCAACACAATAGTAATATAAGTTTCCAAATCTTCAGCTTTGCAAGTGGGGATTATTCTGCCCACCTGGGATGCTCAGACATTCATTTTGTTGCTCTCTTGTACCTTGAAGGATTTGTGTAATCCTCCAGGATTCCCTTTTTCCTCTGAGGGAGGCCATGCTGATGACTGTGCATGTAGGTGGGAGGTTGTTCATGCACTGAGGCAGTGAACTGGGCATGCTGGCAGTGCCTTGTTGCTGCAACCATGTGAAACTGAGTCTGGTCCCTGATTGCCACCAAAACGCCCCCAAACAGTCCCAATGCTTTCTTTTGAATCCCTGCACAGTCACCTTTGCCCACATGTTCCACCACGTACCTTCGGTGCTGTCAAGGATCTGAACTACCAATAAGTTCCAAAATCAATTTGTGGTGAACACTGACATTTTTCTCAGTGTTTCAAAAGGACTTCACAGGGATGAGGTGGCTGAGATACTGAGCTATCTCAGGAACAATCTATCAACAGCCCCTCAAGGCAGAAACTACTTGCTAGAGCATCAGCTGATAAACAAAAACAGAGATGACATTCAAAGAAAAAATTGGTTTACTTATCACTTGTTCTGCCTCAACATTATTTTAGAAAAAGCTGGATGCAGACCTTGCATGATTGTAATTGCAGATTTCAGGAAATATCTTGAAAGCCACAGAGGAAACCTTACAAATAAAACAGAATTAATTCTCTTTGGAATATGAATGCTAGCAGATTTCCCTCCCCTTCCCCCTTTCTCCTTCGCTCTTTTCCCCAGCTACATTTAAGATATCAAGTTTATAAATTACTTCACTGAAGCTCAGAAATGGGCAGTCACTCAAAAAAAGTTGCATGAGCAAACATCAGTTGACAACAAAGGATGATGGCATTTGTTCCTGCAGATTCACAGCAAAGAGTCCATGTTCCCATTGCAACCCTCCATTGCAGCAGCTCGCTCAGAGCAGCTTCCAGACTTGCTTTCCATCTGCAGACTGGAATGTCCCTGCACTGCTTCCTTCCCTTCCAAGGGCTTTTCCACCACAGGCACCACAGTACTGGTAACTGTTCTCAGCTCTCCACACTGCTCATCTGGAGATATTTTGCTACTTATGGTCCTTAGTGGTCAGTTTTGCTGCTTACCTGGTACAACACCCAGATTGAGAGCTTTCTAGCAGGTTTGGAGGTTTTTTTTTGGGTTTGTTTTTTTTTTTTTTTTTTTTTTTTTTTACCTCAGAACCTATGGCAAAGCTGCAGGCACACAGCACCACGGAAAGGATTAACAGCTGTTTTCTTTCCTTCTTTATAAAGAACCTGTTTATCTATGGGTGGCTGTGGATGGACACATATTTCCAGAATTCAGGAAAACGACCTTCAGTTTACTGCATCTTCACAGACTTTCAGTAAGTTCTCAGTTCTACAGTCATTGAGTCACGTCCCAGCTCTGTAAGCCTGAGAGGTGGTTGGCAAAATAAATATATATGTGCTGAAGTGTTGTACCAGAGCAGTAAGGGATAGAAGGGTTTCACAGAGAGAAAAAGGGCTTGAGACAGACCCCAGAGAAGTCTAAGTCTACCACACATCAGGTTGTAACCTCTTTATATTGCAAGGATTTATTTGGGAGAGCCACTCTCTGAGTTATGCTGCTGTAAAGTAGCAAAATACTGCCTCTGGTTTTTGAAGTATTTGAACATTTCCAGTCTTTAAATAATTAGAATTGTCAGAAAGAAAGACAGTCCATCAATCAGAAGCTTTCACAACTCCTTCACATTCTTATGTAGATTCCTAAACCCGGGAACCTGATATTGTCAAATAATATACTAAAATAGAACACCTCAATAATTTTATTTTTCTCCTTTTTTTTTTAACTCTACAGTATTTTATAGAAAAGAGATCTTAAAGCTTTCAAAGTGGGACTGGAGGAAATGTTCTCTTTTGTCAAGTTACTGGATTTGTCAGTCTACCATTGTTTTGGGTAATGATCTGTCCCAGAAGATGTCTGGCTCTGGAAACCACCAGGAAATGCATAGCACTAGGCAGTAATTAAGTGCAAAGCAGTAATTAAAGCATCCCTTAGCCTTGGGCATCAGATTTCAAGGGTCAAAAGCCTTCATGCTTTGCTTACATGTGGGTGACTTCACCTGTACCTGCAGAGATGGGGATTAGCCACTGCAATCCAAACCCAGCGTGGACAGCTGGGTTCGCCAGCTGTGCTGGGGCATTCTGCCCCCATCAGGCCCTTTCTCCTTCCCAAACCTTCTCTACTCCACAGAGGCTGGACAGCAGCCATGGTGCTGTGGAGGAAGGAGAGGCTGATTTGAAGAAAACATGCATTCTGGAAGAGCCTGACATTAGGACATTCTGCATCCTGAAGAAGGGAGAAAGGAAAAGGTTTCAAGAAGAATTGGAGAAAGAGGGGGAAAAAAGAGAGGGAAAGAGCAAGTCCTGCATCACCACTGAGATTTTCTAGTGCCCCCTCAGCACCAGGAACCCTTCAACCATCCCATTCCTTCTCAGAGAGGGAGGCAAAAGCTCCAAAGCTTGGTTGAACTGAGGCATTTCTCTTTTTCCAAGTCAGGCTAGTGCACTAGATATAAGCACTGATAACATCTCTTATGTCACTACAATTAATAAAGCCTTTGACAATATGTGCAATAATCCATTCTTAAGATCAACCTAGTAAAGTTTAAACAGTTTGCATGTCACAGGTTGTCTCAGGTGATTTCTTTAACAAACAAACTCTTCAGGACTGAAAATCAGACAGAGAGGGAGAAAAGAACTTCTTAGAGCAGTAAATGAAGATCCAATAGCAAACCATTTGGATGAAATCTGTTTGTATGATTTCTTTTCTTCCA
This sequence comes from Haemorhous mexicanus, assembly GCF_027477595.1. Lineage (NCBI taxonomy): Eukaryota > Metazoa > Chordata > Aves > Passeriformes > Fringillidae > Haemorhous > Haemorhous mexicanus. The sequence continues at coordinate 62,729,425 of NC_082344.1, forward strand.
AAGAAAATGAGTTCTTTTCTTATTTCAGATCTCTTCTTTCTATTTGTGTTCCCAAATTTATTCCTGATTTAAGATCTTATGTTCTTACATTCTCCACTCATCAAATTTCATGGCTGTACCTTCTGAAAATGAAAGAGTAAGAAAGATCAAAAGATTTTGTTCAGCTGTTTCCATAGGCACTGCATTGTTTCCTCTGGGAAACTGTGCAAGAGGAAGCTTTCAGCCTGCTCACAGGATACAGCAGAGTGAAAATGCAATTCACAACCGGGGCAGCTCCTTTGGCTCTTTTTGTTGCTTGTTCTCGTTGAGCTCACATCAGATTAAAGCATTTCACAGTTTCTTTCAAGGTTGAAAACACAAGCTGAATAATTAGATGAAAATATCTCATAACAAATAATCCTGAAAAATATGTGGTTTATTATTTATTGGTTTGTGAGCTAGGAAGCAACATCAAGCATCCAGACTTGGATACTTTTCATTTAGTGCATCAGTTCTGCATAATAAGATAGAGTGCATGCCTCACCATAAAATATACACAAAGTATTTAAAGATGTTCAAATTCAAAGCTAGAACCATCTGCTTCTCACTGACATCTGTTGCTTCAAAGCAAAGGACTATATGAAAGGTTCAGAAAGCTTTAGAACTCAAAAGATGCATTTGCTGAGAGAACACATGAATTTATGAATATACATAAATTCTAAAACTATAATATAAACTGCTGTTTTCTCCCTGGAGTGTGGTTGCACCAGCTAGGTATTAGAGAGTTTTGTATTGCAAAGAAAACAGCTCCTACCCATCTCTGTGCTGAAAATTAAACTTTTTCTCATTCTCCAACTCTCTTGAAAAGCAACATCTTCTTCCATCATCGGAGGTTTGACTTTCACACCGTTCACCTCTGACTTGCTCCTGCCAGTGCACCTTCAAGGTGTGATCTTAATTACCCTGAAAACTTCTTTCTGCAAGGCCTTTCCCCGTGCTTGCTTAGGGAGGTGAATCCCCAGCCTTCCTGGAAGCAGCAAGCTGCATCTCCCAGCCCAGCAGGTCTGTTCATTCCCTTGCTGTTCTGGCAGCCAGCTCTGACTGCCGGGCTGACAGCAAGGGGGGCATTCCCATGGCCTTCAAAGACACGTGGACATCTCCCTTAATGGGCATTGCCCCTCTCCCTGGGCAGATCCTGCACTGCCATGGAGATGAAGGGCAAGAGGAGGGCTGGGAGACGTGGCAAAGGTATTTATTTAGGGCAGCATCCATGTTCCTCTGAGCACCTGATACAAGAGGTGATTGCAGTGGCATTTCTGCAATAATTCCAGTCGGGCTGGGTACCTGTGGGTATGTGACAGCGTTGAAGGGTGGGAGAGCAGGGTTTGCACTGTGAGGGTTGGAGGGCAGGGTTTCCACCTTTCAGACATGTGGGCCTGGAGGAAAGGGCCTATTAAAAGTCATTGGGAACTGGGAAAATGTGTAAGCCAAATAGAATGTGCAAAGTCATAGGAATCAGATGCTTTCTGGATAAGGAATGCAGAGGAACTAGAGATTCTCTGAACAGGAAGACACTGAAAATTCTGAGTGAAGTTTCTCAGGGTACTACCACCTGTCTAAAGTCAGTGAATCTAATATAGCTTCCATTTATTTATCACCATGTCTACATTTTGGCAGCAATCAAAATGGCAGGGAGGACTTCACAGCGAAGAAGAGAAATTTGGCATTTCAAAAGCTGTCTGCCAGGCCTATTGACACCAAAAAGTATATGAACTACATAGAAGACAAGGAAATATTTCATGACTTTAAGTTACATTGTGAAGCTCAGAGAAACGCGATCCATCCCCTGCCATAAGCTCCAGATAACCACAGAGAAAGTGGCAAATTTAAATATGAGCATGAACAGAAAGTTACATTTTATAAAGCAATCAAAATATTTCTTCTGTTATTTAATTTTCCTCTTAGTCACATAATCTGTGACTCCTTGAACCTCACTGTAAAGCACATAAAATTTCACAAGACCACAAGTTCAACATGAGGGTTACACACCGCTTTTGGGTTCACTGACAACACTTTATAAACTACTTTTATGCTCTTTGTTTTCACAGCCTTTTCATTTCCCTGCCAGCTTCTCATTATCCTTGAAACAAAAGAAATCAGAGAAATCAGAAAGGTCTCTGTGCTGATCACAAACAGAGAACAGAAATTATTCAGAAACAGAATGAAGAAGTGATCAGAAAAGCAAACAGAGCCTGCCTGAGGCACTACAGATTCTGCTCCTTACAAGACTTGCAAGCAAAACAAGGTAAGATATTTAATTATTGTGCTGACATACATGCATTATTCAAAGAGACAGCAGGATAGCAACATTACTATTACTAACATTATTAGGAAATTCATTTAAAATTTCTCAGTGTTTTTATGAGGCAAGAGAACATACAAAGTTTGTTTCAGCAAAATAAAGCCCTTTACTTACATGGCTTGCAAAAGTTTGCAGCAGCTGGAGCCTCTGGCTTGCACTTAGTGCAAATATTGTCCCTTGTTGAAAGCCTCCTAACTCTGACACTGGAGGCAGCACATAGCTCACCAGTGCTTTGGCTTGATAAATCCTTTAAAAATGCTCTCAGATGTTTCTTTATCCGTGGTGCGCACTGACAGCAGACTGCAAAAGCAGAAAGCCGGTCTGGTGCTACGAGGAAAGTGTTCCCTCTCTGCTGAATCCAAAGCAGAGGAGTCCTTGACCTCAACAACCAGAATAACTCTCCTGTATCTGCTGGCTCTTTGCTGGATGCATACTTGAGCAGTAACATAAGAGCGAGCGCGGGAGCGCAGGAGCTGTGCCATGCGTGCTCTGCGCCGGGGGCACGAGAGCAGTGCTGCTAGCACAGCCACAGCAGAACCCAAGCACAGGGCTGCCTTCTGGCTTTTCATTTGTTCACATGTTTTAAAAATAAAGCAAAGATGACAGGCTTCCCTATTTCAGTTCGTGGGCCCCAAGTGGCAGCACTCTCAAGCTCTGTCCCCTCTGCTGAGGTTCCTTGTGTTCCAGATGAGGCTGCTGCTGGCTTTCTATTCCAAACCTCAATTTTCTGAGAATCTCTCTGTATCCCAGCCAGGAAATGTAACCCAGACTGCAGTTTAGCATTTTGGATATCATAAATTCAATTAATTACCTGAAAGCAAAATGAGTGGTTTCCAGGTTTTTTTTTTTCTACTTCAAAAGAAAGATCTTAAGTGGTAGTTAAAAGTAGTAGTTTACTACTTTTTTTTTCCCTCTATTTCTTTCCTATTCTCTACTTAAACTTACTAAATTTCATAAAACCAAGCACAGCTTTTGCAACAAGTCCTCGGTGGAGCAACTAGTGAGACAAAGAAGAAAAGTAAAAAGATATTGTAACTGAAAATAGGTAAATTCAAGGTTTCAGGAAAAAAAATTTCCCTGTTCCTTTTTAAAATTACATCTTCAAGACTAAAGACAATAGTTTAAACATAATCATATAATTCTCAGGCACTAAGGACAGGGATTTTATGGAGAAGATGAAAAAAAGCTGTATTAAGAGCAGCAAAGATAAGAAAGGAAATCAAAGTCCTCATTCATTCCATTGTATTCAGTTTCAAAAGAGGAAAAAAAGAGAAATAAGCTTACAGTCCAGAATCAAACTTAAAAATATTGTAAATTCAATTTTCGTGGCTTTATGAAATGTAAAGATAAAAGAAACAAACAAAAAAGCCCTCAAAACTTTTAACAAGCATTTCTAGCTGAAGGAAATAATAGTTTTTAATGAAGAATGATCAATCTCTTTTTTTATTCTCTTGTGTGAACAATGAACTTGAAAAAATTCCCTACACATTTTGTATGTGTGTTATCAATGTTTTTCTTGAACCTGAAGACTTGAGTTCAGCTTTTATTGGGTTTTTTTTGCAACTTTATTACGACACTAAAACACAAGTATAACTTCAAAGTTGTTTATTAGTAATTAAATTGTCTCTCTGCATTGTAGCTGACTAGTAGCAGTGATATATTTTGTTGAATGAGAGAGACCTCAGTTTCAATTTAGTTTCCATTTATATCCATTTCCTTTGCTGAAAACTGAAACAATAAGTCCACAGTAAATTAATTTTGGCTCCTTTCAACTCTTCCTGTTGTTTTCACTTTTCCTTTCTCCACTAACAGTTTCAAAATACGAGACACTATCAAACCATAGATCTTGAATTTCACAATATTTGCTGTTTTGGTTGTTTTTTTTAATTTAAATACATGTTTGAAATCTATTGCTCTATTATTACTCAGCCATTCTGGGGTAAGCCTGTTGTCAGCTGCCACACTGGACCTCTTCCCCCACTTCTAAACCATCAGCGAGGGCGCGTCTTCTCTCTCTGTCCCAGCTCATCTTTTCTATTTTTAGAGAATAGCTGGCATTTTTGACTCTCAGCCTTGTTTTATGATGTTGGAGGCCCTGTGACCTGGTGTGTAGGAGCAAGGCTTGGCACGGAGCCTGCTCGCACACGCCCAGGTTGCAGGCAGCAGTCCCGCGAGAGGGGCGTATCGGGATCCTCTCCAGCTTTCTGTCCCTAACTACAAGAGGCTAAACTTCAAAAACTGCCTGGGACCTATGACCTGCTGCTCTCTGAAGTGTTTTGCGACAAGCAGAATATATACCTAACTTCTGAGGGCTGAACAGAGCTCAATTCAGTAGGGACTTCTAAACCACAGTACTAATTTGAGTGCCATTTAATTACTCGCAGGCATGACTTGGTTTCTGCTCCGGGGATTTGGCTTTTGACTAAGGAAGCAACAAGCCATTGGGCAGAGCACTTGCAGCCCCCAGGACTGGATGATGTCATTTATCCCCAGCCCAATTCAGCCACACCACGACTGTGTAAGCCCTGCATGCCTCTGGGTGCTCCATTCTACTGTGGCCCTGTGCAATGTTGCCTCACAACTGGAGGCAGCTGGTCACTGCAAAGGTCATTTGCCTTACTGGATGTTATTGTGTGTGCATTCACAGATGTTCATGCAGAGTTAAGAAAACAGTTCCCAACATAAGAGTCACAGTTACAACTGCAACTGTGAACGTGACCATGGAAGCCTCCCAGGGCCCCCTGAGCTGTAACACAGATAGAAAGTACAGGACTTGTAGGGTGAAGTCTGTGTCATGGTCAACCACATCAAAAACATGGGAATATTCTTACTTTCTTTGTTTTCCCCCCAGGCAAATATAGATTCTTATATATAAATTAGTGTCCTATGTTTCTCATTTATCTTTCCACCCAAGAAATGGGTTGGGCTGTGCTGCCTGCAGGCTGGGAGCACTGATCAGACTTTGAAAATTGTCTCATTTTACTCACTGCTTTAAACCCCCCTCCAAAAAAAAAAAATATATATATATATATATATCTCCCAGTAGGTATTATTTGCAATGTCAGTGTACAGGGCTTTTACAAAGTCCATACTTTATTACTTCATGAGAGATGCCACATGGACAGTCCATAGGAACCACAAGGCTTAATTTTGCTATTTCATGTAAAGGCTGAGCAAGAAGGACTGAAACACTGATGCAGGGGTGATGTAAGATGAAATGGCAGGTAAATGTGAACTAGAGAGCATATTCCCCAATGTGGTAAACCTTCATTACCTTTAGGTTGCTAATCTGGAGATGAACCTGCCATTGCTTGGCTCCATGGAGGCCCAGTTCTACCTAAGGCCACCTACACTCTTTCTAGGGTGAGCCTGACCTCAAGTACCAAAGTGCTTTTGGTGGAGGCATCAATGTGCCCTGGACAGCTTGATCAGTCCCTGATGGAGGCAGGCTGTGTCCTGCAGCACTACTTTGTCCATGTGCACTCTGGTCTCCAGTGGCCCAGGGGGATGTGTTTGCAGAGGTGCAGCATTAGAACAGAGTCACAGGAGTAATTTGGGATGGAAGGGACATTTTGAGTTCATCTCATCCAACATCTGCTAAAAGCAGGTCCAATCAGCTGGCAGCTATCTCTTCCGTGATCACTCTATTATTCAGAGGTTTCCATTCCATACAGCACACCTGATCCCCATTACCTCCAAGAGCAAGATGTGATTATGATCCAGAGGGATTTTGCATCTTTTATCCCTGGTAATTACAAACTTGTGGTTATTGCCATAGCTGATCACCCAGTTATTTGATTCTACTTATGTGGCATGGAAGCCAAGACATTATGTCTGATTTTACAGATGTGGACCTAGGGCACAAGGATGATATTTGCCAGAGATTACAATCTGTGCAGAGTAAGAAACTGAGTGGTCATCTCTCAGGGCTGCCATCCTACTTGCTGTCAGCTCTCTGTGCATTCCTGCTATTAGTTATTAATAGCCACCTTGCTATTACAGATCATTTTTTGAAGCAAGGGTCAAAGTAACATGGCACTTATGAGATCCCAGCTATGTAATGGGTTCCAGTGCTGAGGCTGAAAGTGGGGGAAAATGAAAAATGCCAACACTGCTGCTGTACATGTGGTAGGCAGCTGTACTAGGGATCATCAAATGAATGATTCTCCTCAGAAAACAGCCCTTCTGACAGCCTAAAATAGGATCCAAATTAAAAAAATCTGGTTCTGGAAATGAGGAAAGGTCCCCATGGTCTTTATTGCTGTCAGTGAGAATTCATATCATAATGATCATAAACTGTATGAAGGTGAGTATTGCTGTAACTTGTTTAAATTGAAGGCCTAGAAAAATATACTTAAGACACCTGCAATCAATTTCAATTTTGAAATTCACTTCATACATAAGGAGGGCTTGGGAAGAATTGAAAGGCAAGATAGTATTTTCTTGAAAGACAGGAATGTTTATATTTAAATGAGTGGCTCATAAACATGGCCCTCATAATTTGATCTCACATCTAGATTTTGGTGAGTAATGCTATTTTTTATACCTGGTCCCACCATGGTTAAATACACACACACACACACACACTCACACACACACACACACACACACTCACACACACGCTCATATATATATGGCTTGTAGCTTGGAAATGATGTATCACTTCTGTGAAAAACAAAAAAAATATAGTATGGGCCACAGATGTATGATGTATGCTAGACTAGTTCTGCTTCCTGGAGGGTTCCAGTTAAGCTCCTTTGCAACCCTTATGTGGGTGTGCCACATTGCCAGCCCCCATTCTAGACACTCTGCTGCATCCCTGCTGGGGCCTGCCAGGCCAGCCAAATTGGGATTGCAGCAATTTCTCCCTTGAGGCAGGATGCTAATGACACTAACTCGTGTGGTCTCAGCTAGTGTGGGGACTAGGGAAAAATGGGCAAGGCCTCAAGATCTGCAAATTCCTGTTGATGCTTCAAACTGCACATTAAAAAAGGGAAGAATACTGACTTTTTAGTTTGCAATTTATTTTAATATGCCATTAAAATGTAAAAGGCAAATCTCCTTTTTAAACCTGCAATGCGTAATACCTTGCCCATATAACTTCTGTCTTGAAATCTGAACAGCCATTTCTTGAGCTGATATGCAGCCATACTGCTGCACTGATTGCAGAGGCAGCATAATCAGTTTGCAGCAGCAGAAGTTAAAGTTCTGGCTCAAAACTGTGTGAAAGCATATATATATTCCCTTTCTGGTCACATTGGTGCCACTGGAAAATGCTGAGGATCTGACAGCCATCATGGCTTTATATCCACATCAAAGCTTATCCTTAGGCCTTGAACATACCCCAGGGGGCCTGAACATTTGTTTTTGAATGCTTCACTGAGCTGTATAATTTAGGAACATCAACAACATATAACATTAAAACCCATCAAAAGAAACTCTCACGCTCAGATATAAATGTCCTGAGCCTGCACTCATGTGATCTTCCATCTGAGGGTCAGAAAGGATTTTTTATTAAACTGCTTTTCCTCTCAGAGGTCAGCCAACATGGATGAATCCTGGAGATGCTTTAAGTCAAGGACATTCTTCCATTGTGGAATGAATCTTCAGCCAAAAGCAAAACCTATTCCAAGTACTGCTACTTCATCAGAGGTAGGAAGGCAAAATAAACTCCTCAGGAATTAGAGAGCAGGCTTTCTATCAGTAGCTTGTGTCACTTTCCCATCAAAAATCTGCTGCTCATGTGCCTTGAACATGATTGCAAAACAATATGTTTAATCTTCTGACAGTTTAAGAAAATGGTCCTTTATGCACACATCAAGTCTCCCATAAGTTAAATCTATATCCCTTTCTTCCCTGTAACCTTGGAAAAAACCAAGCAGAAATAAAAATTAGGGCCCCAGAATATTATGTACAAGATATATCTGGAAATTTGAAACAACTTTGTTCATTCTAATTCATCACTTTTCATCAGGTCTGGAGTGAGGCTGAGGCTATTTCAGACCAAGCTATCGAAAACATCAAAGTAAAATGTTCTTTTTTTGCAATGAGCTGCAATTAATTTCCTTCCTGCAAGCACAAAGCTTTCAGACATGAGGATATCTCTGACCATCCCTTATGGGTACAGAAAGAGGGAAGGCACCTCTTTAAGTAGGTAGAGGAGAAGCCACTTACAGTGTATATCCCCTTTTGAAGCACAGCCCAGCTCTCAAGAAGTAAAGAGCTGTATCACTGGTAAAAGTGAATTGAATGCCATCTCTTCATTTGGGAAAAGGCTTCATGACTGAAAAGCACCATTGTAGAATAAATTGTTTATGGTGCTCCCATTGCATGTAGCTTAAAACCCTTAAAGTGCTACAGGCTTGTCTGGAATGAATTACAAAAAAGATTGATTTCTTTTGTTAGACAAAAACTAGAATTGCTTCAGCTCTTTTCAAGATCAGTGTTGTTCCAGAGGTCTTCAGTTTTCTTCTGAAACCCATTATTTTCCAGCTTGCTTTATACATTTTATGCATAGGAGGGATGGGAAGGCAGTAGCTGTAGCAGTGCACTAAGGGCTTGGATTCCTGCTCCCACTGCTGCTGCTGCTGCTTTCCTCCTGGTTTTCTTCTATTCTCCTTTTCACTCTTCCCTTTAGCCTTCCTGATATTTGGAAGAGAAGTTCAGTGACATCCTGGTACGTTGTCTATGCTACCACTTAATAGAAATAATGGAGGAGAAGGATTTCCTGACTGCTCCAACCCCAGGAGATCCTGCTTACAGCTGAAGAGGCTGCCAAGGAGAGGGGCACTGGCCATTGCAACAGCATCCCACAGCCTTATCACCATTGCAGTGACCCCATGGGAGGCTATTTTGCATTTTCTTACGACCCACTCAGCTACTGCAATCCAACCTGAAAGTCCAAATGTCCAAAAGCAATGCGCTATGCCATGGCTGCTGTGCCCACACCCCTGGGTTAAAGGAACTTATTCTTCTGTGGGACATCCAGGGGTCAGCCAGTGCCATTGGGTCCCTCTCTGCAGCAGGGGCACTGGCTTGTGAGGAATAAGGAGCACTGCAGTGTCTACCAGAAAAGGACACCTAATGAAATCCTTATTTTCAGAGGTGCAGCTGAACAAATCAGTAAAGCTGTTCTTTTCCCATGTAACCAGTTTGTGCTCCTGGTGTTCCCAGCCTGGCCACCACAGGGTGGGGGTCTGTGGGCTGCCAAGGCCCTACACAAGGACCCCCTCCCATCCCTGCAGCAGGTATTTGCTGTTTTGTGGATGCCCAGCTGCTTCGACAATCCTGCTGCTGGTTGGGGCTGCCTTTCCCCCTCCCCTTTCACAGGCACACAAGGCTGATGCTGTGAAGGCCTTTTTAAGGCTACTGCATTGCTATTACTTCACTGCTGCTGTGCATGGCAGCTGAGTGCCAGCTGCTGGAGAAGAGCCCTTTTCCATGAGCAGCAGCACAAGCTGTGAGCAGTAGGAACTGCTGGTCTGAAGTGGGTGTCAGCAGAAGCAGGACGTGGGTATTGGTTGTAGGAGCAGGGTGTGGGTATTGTTTGTAGCTGGATGGATCAATAGCTGTGTATGTGCTGAATCACAGATGATCTGAGGTTGGCCATAACCTCCAGGATCAATGAACATAGGCAAACCCAATCATTTTCTCAGTCTAATCTGAAATGGGTTTGGACTCAGGACCCTTCCCATCCAGGCCTTCAGCCATGTTGTGAAGATGGAGTTTTTGTCAAGCCCTGAGCACAGTCCCCACTGCCAGGGGCTCTCAGCACAGTCTTCTCTGGTGCCAGGCTGCCCTCCAGCCTTCACTGCCAGGCAGCCAAGGGGAAATAGCTCTCCCAAAAACAAGAAGGTGTATGCCAGGGTTGCTGCTGAGGCCTGCCTCTGGCACCCATACCGCAGAGGGCTGCAGCATCTGTTACACCCAAATAATGTTCTGAAGGGATAAATAGATAAATATTGGAGTTGTTGATGAAAGGAAAGAGTGCCAGATGCTTTTGGCCAGCAGAGCAGGAATGCATCCCATTGCCTCAGGTTGAAAAGGCTTTGGATGTTCAGGACTTGCAAAAATTAGAGGGAGGAAGCATTAGTAACAATATCTGACACAGATTTGCCTCATTCACAGACAAATTAACCTTAATCATCCAATTTATAAATCAGCTTTAAGTGAAAGCCCCCCCTCCTCACCCCCCACTGCTGCATATTTGGTGGATTAAGTTGTTTGGTTTCAGTGATAAATTAGAAACATCTGCTTCTGCTGACAGCCTGGAATGGAGGCGTGCACAGGAACAGGGCTGGCTGGGCTGCTCTCTCTGAAGGGGGGATTCTGTGCCAGGCCATGTCCTGCCCACCTCTGGCCATGGGGGCTGAAAGGATCAGGCTGTCTCCCCTCTGCCCTGGGACTCAGCAGGCAGGAGAGGCCCATGCCTGCTCCTGGGCTTGCTCAGGATGGATCCTGGGCAGCTGGGAGCAGTGGTGAGCATCTCCAGCAGGGTGATCTTGGCAGAGCCTTCCTTTTAAGGGTGTCTTGGCAGCTCTTCCATGCAAACAAAATTGTTTCTGCTATTGGATCATCAAGTCTTAATGACAAGGAATCCAAAGCTCGTGCCAGAGTCAGTGCAGAGGCTGCTCAAGTATAAGCACTGATGGCAGTGAGTGTCCCAGCCATCTCTTCTGATGAAGAAAATGGTCCGAAGGGACAGAGAGGTTTTACAACCCTGGCCTATCCTTGCAGAGGTGATGCAACTTCCTGATTGTTGAGTCAGGTTGGAAATGGCCAAGAGAGCATCTCATCAAAGTACTTCACATGGGGGTTTAACTTGTTCAGGAGGTATGAAAGCAATCCTCCTGGCTACAAGTACTTATCTGCAGGAGGGGAAATCTAGGGCTAAATCCTGCCAGATACAGCAATCCAAATATGCCCTGGGGCATCCCTGGAGCAGCACCCACAGCAGACCCAGTCTGTGCATGTCCTTGTGTAACACAAACGAAAAGAACTGTGAGGATTCATCTGACCTCAGTTGTGACCTGACTCTCACTACAGGGATTTAATACATGCCCTGTTGGGCTGCAGAAACTGATGTTTTACACACATCATTCAGACATTTTTTTCCCAGCCTTTGGCAATCAAAAATCTCAGACAGAACCCCTGACTCTCAAGGACAGAGCATGTCTGCAGAAAGGGAGAATACAAGATAAGCAGTAGTTTCTAACAGCTCCTGTTCCCAAGGTGCCCTTTTATTTATTCCTGGACATTTTCTCCTGGTGAGTCTAAGGATTATCTGCATTTGATAACAAATTGTGTATATCTGTCAGAGGCAGGCACTCCAGGTAGGTTCAGAGCAGACTGTCGCTGTACAGAACAGGTCCTACAGTTTAGGCACCTCCTGGTAGTGCAGGAGGCACTGTTCAGGTGTGACACAGTGCAAAGGGATGTGTTTCTGTCTGAGAAATTCCATGAACAGGAATTTTGAATCAGGACTGAGGTGTGTGGCCTGTCAGCATGGAGATAGCCATCCTAGGCAGTTCTGCAGAGGAAATTCTCAATTCTCCTTAAAAAGCTGAAGGCAGTTTCCAGTGCAGCTCCCAAAACCCCGGTGCAATGTGAGGCTGTGTAACCCATCTGTAAAGCTTAAAATGCAGAGAAAAACAGCCCCTTCTCTAGAGAATCAAATAATATTCACTGCACAGCCATGGAGGTCCATGGAGGCCATGGAGCACAGCCCCTCTGAGACCCCAGGGGCCAACCCAGGACAGGGAGAACGTGCTCCCTCTGGGGGAGCAGGAAGGAGGGGAGAGGACATAGGATAACCTGTTTCACAGTTAGCCAGGACCACTGGTCCTGCTCATCCTGCCTAAACTGTTCCCATCTGTCTGACTATTGATGTTACTTGGTCTGTGCATTCCCAGTTTGGACTTTCAGACACATGGAGAAATTAATAATGATGAGGTTGAGTCAGTAAAGGGATAATTTTTACTTTATTTTCCTTTCCCTTTACCCAAGATAGGGAAAGAAATGAAAATTCCCTTCTTCAAGGAGAGGAGCAGGAGCTGTGATCCAGACACCAGGACACACAGCTTTATGCAAGCTGTTTTGCTGCAGTGTAGGCCATCCTATTATCACTCCCAAAATTGCTGCCTCTCCCTGGAATAGTTTCTTGCTGCCCCACACCAGAGCTGGTGCTCAGAGGTCATCTGCAGATATGTATCACCACTTTCTAGCAGGAATATGAATGGCACAAACAATAACTCAGGAAAGGCCAAAGCAGCTTTGTTCTTTCCACTGGGAAATCAGCTGTCCAGAAGCTGGAGAGTGTCTTCCCAGGTCATTTGAGCAGGCTACAGGATGGCCCATCATCCATGGCTAGTTTTGGGAGGAAGGGCTGCCCCCCTCAGGAACCTCCTGGGAGGAAGCAGGAAAGTGGTTTACCCTGGCTAAACACACAGACACACCAGGGAAATGGAAGGTGAGAAGAACCCGGCTGGTTGCTCACAGGAGGAGACAAGCAAAGATGTGTGGGACTGCGTGGGTTGCTAATGCAGGGCTATGATCTCAGGTTTAGGGGCCAAAACAGGACAGTCTCTGGGACATAACTTTCAGAGCACGTCTGTGCAGAGCTGGAACTTACAGAGACTCAAAGGAGCCAATTGCTCTGTAAAATAAATACCAGCATGGTGTCTAGAATAAGGAATGGATGCAAAGAGTAATCTACATGCTTCTCTGCATTTCCACTGTTAAGTGATGGCAAAAAAGGATTGGAAGTAGCAGGCTGGGATGTGCTGGGGAAGTAGGCTGAATCCCCAGGTGCACTGAAAGGCAGCAGACTGGCGCTGTGCAGGAACATCAGTGCAGGCCTAGCAAGGCTGGCATAACATCAAGTTTTTATAGACTCCTGAAAAGGAAAAAGACTTTTGGTCTTGAGTCGTAGCTGCTAGTGAGAATAGCAGATGTATGTTCCAGCACCAAGAGAGTCCCCCTCCAAGAAAAGGGAGAGTTTTCCTGGACAAATCCAGAAGAAAACCAAGTTTCTCTGTTTTTTTCCAAGGGGTAAGAAACCCAGGGGAGGTCTCTCTCTCAGCAGCTCACAAATCACTTTCCCCTGTGCTGCAGTGATGGGGCTCCTACGCTGGCCTGAGTCCAGTCACAAGGCCCATCACACCAATGGGAAGAGGTGGGGTGAGCAGACTGGACACTCATCCCTTCAGCTCTGCCTGTCCAGCTCTCCTTGGTTTTATAGCAAGTCACTCCCTGTTTTTATTGCACATTTTTTAAACTACATTTCAGGTCCCACCTCAGCTATTAATGCTCTCCCCACTCTCATTTTTTCCCGAAAGAAAAATATCTTTACTGAAGAATGTAGGGGAAAAAAAAAAAAGAAGAGAGAGAGAAATAAAACAAAGTGCATGAATTACAATACATCCAAAACCCCCATTCCCTTAACCAAACAGTTCCTTTCCTTAAACCTTCTTTATCCCTTCCCTTAGCTTCAACCTTGGACTCCTGCCAAGGAGATGTTCCTGTTTCTTGCAGGATGTCTGATTTTGGGTTTGGGGTCTCTCCAAAAGAGAAGGGAGAATGTGAGTTGAAAATAGGATGGGTGGCCTGATGGTGTCCAAACATAATCAACTGTCTCCATTAAATTTTGAGATCTGGCCCCATTTGGGTCTGAGAGATGTGATACTCACATGGATGAGGAAGACAAATACAGTAGATAGACTGAAGATGAGCCAATACAGTTAAGCCAGCACAACATATGGACTATCACATCTCTCAGCCTAGGAATGATTGCTCCCCACAGATTTCTACTAGGTTTGCCCAGAGTAAGTGAAACATCCCAGCCAGTGAGACTTTTCCCTTCTTTCCCTCTGGATTATTTTATAACTGTATATCTCTCACTGCCAGGATGTGTTTTCCCATTATTCATAGAGCCTATTCTTCCCCTTTAAAAGTGGTCCTCATTATCCTCTGCGATAGGAATTAATTTTATACCAAACAGTTCTGTTCTTCCCAACACCTAAACCTCACAGAAATGTGTAAACTCCTTGGTCATGTGGTCCTATCCCAGCTCGAAGGTGTAATGAAACTGTAAAGTATCTTTGAAGGCGTGAATCAGGTGCTTTGCTGTTCTGCTTTCATCACTTGGGCTTTCCCATCTGCATCCAACATCAGGTGAGTCTCAGACAACCAAGAGCAGTTTCACACTGCTTTTCAAAAAATGAAGGCTGAATCCTAATTTATGAAGAACACAAACAGTTTATTTCAGCTTTGGGAAATCAGAGTAATCCAGATTCCTTCTTCAGCCCAACAGAGAAATGCAGAGAGGTGATATGCCCCTTTTACTTTAGAGAGACTGTGAGCAGAAATAAATACCCTTTGCTGACAGTTGCAGCCCTATATCTGTAACTAAAATACAAATCTGCCCAGTGGTTATTTCATTTGCAACCTTTGTTTTCCAGGTAGGACCATGAAGACGAGCATAAAAGATCTCCAGATTTCTCTGCCAAGGCAATCACATAATCACTTAGCAATCCTTTTTGCTTCAGCAGTGAAAATGGAGTTTGACCTGCCTTGTATCTGTGACAAGCAAGGTCTCTGAATCAGAAACACATTTTTAATGACCATTACTTGTGTAAAAGGTTGAAACTTTAGGATTTTTGCTTCCCTGTGAGGTTACATTTTTCTGGTGAATCTAAATTTTAGTTTCATCATTTCAAGGTGATCCTTTGGTAACAGGGATGTTATTTGATCATGCAGTGACAGTATATGTAATGTTCATACAGCATCTGTTTAAGGACTCTGAAAATCAGGCTTACCAGTGCATGGGATAGACTTGTGGATGGGCATGTCACAGAGAATTAAGGGTAGAAGTTTGCTATGTGAATGGGACAGAAGAACTTCCCCTGCAGGCACTCAAACCCAGCCCTCAGAAATGTGGATTTCCATCTACCTCCTCACCTTGCCACTGTGACTGAGCCACGGATAAGTGCAACAGTGGAGAGGATGAAGGGGATGAAATAACAAAACACTACCTTCTTTGTTTGCATCCTTCCCTGTCATTGCTGCTGAGCCAGTAGCAGTCCCTTTGCCTGAGATTCAGCTTCAGAAACCCTCCTGCCTCCAGTATCAATAAGAAACACAGAGCAGTTTTTACCACCTTTACTCCCACCTACTCAACAGATTGTGGGGTATTGTGGAGGAAAGACAAGGAATAGGCAAACACTGAGAGAGTCAATTCACTTCCCAGTCCCTACACTGCGTGGTTCTCTCCCAGGAGATGCCTGATGGAGTTGTTCCTAGCTCCACCTTTCCAGAGTTCAGCAAAGATGGTGATGGTGGCATTCCCATTTGGCACAAACTTAACACATGGGCTTCAAAGTCAACAGGATTTTGGCATTTCTTCCATGACAGCGGGCAGGCATTTCACCTCCTTCACTTCCAGTTTTGATTTTCTGCACTCTTCTCCCTGCCCTCCCTGCTCTGTGTTTCTCTGCTCTTAAATACCTTTCTTACAGTGTGATCCATGGGAACACAACCTTAGGGGCATTGACAGCCCTCCATTCTCACCAGGGTAGATCTGCTCCAGTAGCACAGCTGAAGTTGTCCCAAGTCAGGCAAAACAGAGGACAGGCACTACAGGAAGGGATTTTCTGCTTCTTAAATGCAGCAGCATGCTATAGAACACAATAGTTGTGTGATTTCTGAAGCAGGTTCCTGTTATTAAATTTCCATAGCTTGTCGAGCTCCAAGCTGTGGGTAATGCTGTGCTCACGCCCATATTTTCCTAAGACTTCAGCCTGAAAAGCTTCATCATTTCCTTGCAAATGAGTGGGATAGAGGAATTAGCCCCCACTGTGACTATCAGGTTTTGGGCAGCAGGCAATGCTTGCCTCAGCCTTGCCTGGGTAATGGTAACCAGAGACCCAGCAGAAAAAAGGGAGCTTGAAACTGCTAATCCACTTATACTCTCACCTACCCAGCCCAAGGTTGTGATTAATCACTTGCACTCAGCATTTCATCTGTATTTAACAACACACAGTCTCTCACCAGCCTACTCTTAGGCATGAAGCACACTGCTGGTAGCATGGAAACACAAAAAGTAAAATGATCTGGAAAAAAAACCAACCAAGCAGAAGAAACACAGCAGCAAAATAACAAATGGATATATTTTTGTGAATTTAATAAGGTAAATGCATGAGCTTAACTTTGCAATAGTGCAAGTCTGAAGCAAAATTGTTTATTTGGTATTTATAGATTTTTTTTTTTTTTTGCAAAACAAGTTTCTATGAAACCATAGCAACTGCAGTTAGAATGAAGATTTGGAATGATGATGGAATCATTCATCAGCAAAAATCCCCAAATAATCTCTGCTTTGGGTTGGTGGAATTTAAAATTACTGCTAGATAGAAGAAATAATTTAAAAATGTTTTAGGTAATTTAATCACCCTAAACCCTGTGAAAGGTAGACATTTAAAATAATTTTTTTTTTCACAGAATATTACATCCTTGATTTTTTTAAACAATCTGTCTGCTAACTTTCTGATGGGGATGTGCATAAATGTCCAAGTTAATTACTCATCTCTTACAAGAGAAGATATACAAGCAGATTTCACCGAGACACCACAACAGCCTGTTTCTAACAGAATTACCTGTATCTCAGAAAAAAAATATGCATTTTTCTGAGAGATCTTTCTATTGCATTCCTTTCTCCAAATGCATTTCAGAGAAGTCAGTTCAGGAAAGTAGAATCAGTTACAACTTACCTTCACAGTTGAGTAGATGACATCTGATTTTTCAGGGAAAGCAACGGGCTCTTTTTGGGTAGTGTAAGAGTTGTAGATTCAAGCCAGCAGGTAATTTTTGGTGATTCAAAATCCTTTAAAAGAAATTTAAAAGCAAGGATGACAAAAAAAGGTACTTTGTGAAAACCTATGCTTGATGCTCTTACAGAGTTTTCTAACTGTCTGTCTCAGCTGAACAAGCTCCTGCTCCTTTCCTTGGCCACCTGCCAACTTTTCTAATTTAAAGCAACTGTGAGCTTGCTGTAAAACTTGCTGGAAGGAACTTGTTTTATACCGTGGAGCAAGGAGCAAGCCTGTGCTCCAGACTGATGTGGTGTGACAGAGTCCTAGCAGGACTGGGGGCACAGCCTCCCTGAGGTAATGTTATATCATCTTTGGACAGCATCATAGGCTAAGCTGTCTCCTTCTTGGTAAAAGCACAGGAAAGAGGAAAAAACCAAGCTGCTTTTGGCATATAGTCCCCTCAGCATGGGATTTGGGAGGAGCAGCATCTGCCTCAAAATGCAGGAAGTGACAGCCTCAAACACATAAAGTGCTCAGAGCTCCCAAAGGAACCTGGTCCCCACGCTGGCCACAAGTCACCCGTCCTTGGTTTGGAGGCTTTGGGCACAGGTCCAGGGGCTTCCTCCAGGGCTTCCTCTGCAGTGTAATGCAGGGTGCTCCCAGCACAGGGGGGCTGGGACACCCAAGCTGAGGGTCATGGTCGAGCAAAACCACAAATGTCTTGATTTTGAAGAGTTTCCAACTTAGTGCTTTGGATTCTTTCAAAATACACTCCTGGAAATGATCCTTCCTTCTGAGACACTGTCAATAACAGAGGCAGACACTTGAGTAATAGACTTGAAAGACAGAGGCGTGGTTTTCAAAGGCATCCACTTACTGGGCATGGCTCTGTCCTGCTTTGCTCAAATTAAGATAGTGAAGCATGTAAAGTGTTGTTCATAGAGGAAAGTTGCCTATTCCCATTTTGACTTTCCTTCTCTTTGTAAGGAATTTATTTCAGCCAGTTATGTTTGACACACATGGTGTGCATTTATGAACTTAGGGAAAAGGTCCCCTTTTGCAAATGTGACTTTTCCCTGAAGAGTATCTAAAAGCAAGCAAACTAATAAACAAATGATAAAATATTGTGATTTGGAGAATTCCAGACTCTGAGTTTCTTCATGGGTACCATGACAAACTTTTGTTTAAGAAATGAGAGTCCTGAAAAGCCTACCTTAGGCTGTGCTCCAAATTTTCCAGCACCTTTGGAAAGGTATCCAACTGACCTGCTGATGCTGAGGTGGCCTGAGGCTGATGTGGTTGTCAGTAAGTGACTTCAGTTTGTAAGCCATATTTTCTTGTGAAATTAATGAAGATGGAAACATTAGACTGAAATTTTCAAAGGTGTTTTATGCCACTAAAAGAGGAAATGAATCTTCTGTGAAAAATCAAGTCAGCATTGCAATGCCACTTGTGACATAGCTAACTAAGAAAGATCTTGTTTGTTTGAATGTTCTCATTTCCATGGCACCGAAATATTGTTTTATATTTTGAATCGACAATTTAAAAAGGGTCCTGTGCATTCAAAAATGTAGATAAAATACTGCCCAGTTCTGGGATAATGGGTTTAAGGAAAAAACCCATTAAACTGGGTTTAAGGAAAAAACCCATTAAAAAAAAACTTTTTTTTCCTTTCTTCTAATGGATTTTCATTCCAGTGCTAGATGGCAATAACCAGGATATAGAGCACTCTGTTACAAAATCATATGGTGCTGTGAAAACTTCAATATATGATTTTACAAATCTCAATTTTTCCCCAAAATATTTCTATCAGATTATTTTTATTTTGCTCTATGGATCTGCTGGTGAACTTAGTTACTGGCGAGCAATAGTGAAAGTAGAAATAACATCCTATCATGTCACTTCAATATTCCTGGTTTGTATCTAAATTTTCACTTAGTGATCCTGCATTAAGCATGTCTTTTTGGGTACTGGCACCTCTGGAAACTTGGCCCTGTATCCTTGTGGGAATCAAACAGAGGTTTTAAAGATTACCTGAAGTTTTAAAAATTAGCCAAAGATTATGGTCCTCATTCCCTCAGCTGATCTCTTTCTGATTCTGTTGAGGGAAGCATGAGGTGGTGCTTCCTCTTCCTGATGAGTCTTTCTGGGGTAAGTAAGGGATGTTGCCCATCACATTGGAAAAAAGAAAACAAACCATGTTTTCTAATGGTCTTTGGAGAATTCTGGTGGGAATGATGAACTTAGGCTTTGCCACTGATTCATACCTAGATCTGGGCTGGGAATCTTCCTCAATGCCACTTATTTACTTGCCTCATATGAATGTTGCTAAGGCTAAATAGCCATTGGTGAAGTAGTAAATAAGATTAATCACTCTAATTTTATAGCAGCAATAATTAAAATCAAATATTTATTTTCATATGTTAACATTTTATCCCCACTAAATTTACCTGAATACTTTTCTAGGGTCCACAACACCAAGTTTAAGAACCAGCTGGAAGTTCCACTCTTAGGTTACAGAGGAGGAGGCTTAAGGAGGAAGATGCAGTTAAAGCTTTGTCAGAGGGACAGGGACATGAGCTTCAAGATAGCACAAGTCTGAAAAGGGAGAAGTTGAATCCATTTCATTCGCTTACCAGACTTTCCAGACCAGAGGAAGGAGACAAGGGTAAGAGTGAAGGAGAAATTGCAAAGTGCTTTGCAAGCCCTGGAGGATTAAATGTTCAACAGAAAACACAGGTTCAATTTTTTTTGAAGATTTTATTTTTATAGGGTTGTTCACTGGTGATTGTGATAGGCTCATTTTTAATCCCTCTAAAGTTACAATTCTTGGCAAATATTTCACATTTTAACACTTCACCAGAACACTGATTTTCTGGCTTTTGGCTTTGTTTAGACATAGCTGAGGTAGGACCAAGCTTCCTGCTGCAGGAGCTGAACCAGGAAGGTGACTTGGCATTCATGTCCTCACAGGTACAATGGAACAGCCAACAGAGGGGTTAGGAAAAGAGGAATCAGTCATCTTGGGGGAATTTCAATGGGAAAGAAAATGCCCCTTGGCTCACCTGTGGGTGCAAGTCATCATATGGTCCTGTGTGTGGACATTTGTTGCATAACAGATTGTTGCATCTTGAAGACAACCCACATGAATATTTGTAAGAGTTGCATGAGATTACATGTGCTCTAAGGAATAGAGTTGTCACACCCTTGACAAATTGTGGTCCTTAATCCTCTCATGTGGCAAGCAGCTGATAATTTTTCCTGGTTACATCTCTAAGTCCCTTCTCTGAACAAAATGTTTTAAGATGCAGCACTGGCTTTAATAAATATAAAGGATGTTTCCAACACAAGTATCTGAACCAACAATCACACAAAAGCCTTCATCTGTGAACCTAAGTTGTTTTGTTGGCAGGAAGGAATTGTGATGTTGTGGCATTAAAAAGAGAAGTATCCTTTGATGCTGGCATTTGGGATTTTCCTGTGCTAGGGCTGAATGCATTCACATCCATTTAGTGCTCACTTCAGCTGCCAAGATGTGGGTGTCAGGGCTCAGGATTCATCTTGCCCCAGTGCTGAGACAATGAGCAGGTATAAATGCCACAGTGCACTCAAGGAGGTCACAAAGCTGCTAAAACCCAGAAGCCTAGTTGTCCCCTCAGACAGAAGTTTGGCTTCATCCAGGTAAACAAAAGTATGTCATTGTTCAGCAGTCCCAAAGGAGAAGAAGAATCGGTTATTACATAGAAATAAGATGTCAAAGAACATGGAAGTTTTTGCTTACTTTGATGGGTGAGCATTGGGGGATTTTTTATTGTTGTTGTTTGTTTCTTTCAGTTTGGTTTGAGTTTCCTGGCCTTTACAGCTCCATGGAAGAGGAAGGGATGGGAACACTGCTTTTAAGGGGTACTCATTTTGTGATGAGTCCTGGCACATTTTAAGGGACACTGCTTTTAGTTTGACAAGAAGCTCAGTATGGCCTGGCAATGTGCCTCTGCAGCCCAGAAATCAGCATGACCAGCAGGTCAAGGGAGCTGATTCTGCCCCTCTCTCTCTGCTCTGCTCTTGTGAAACCCCACCTGGAACTCTGCATCCAGCTCCAGAGCCCACGATACATGAAGGAGATGGACCTGCTGGAGTGAGTCCAGAGGAGGCTACAAAGCTGATCAGAGGGATGGAACATCCCTACTATGAAGGCAGGCTGAGAGAGTTGAGGTTGTTCAGCCTGTAGAAGAGTCCAGGAAAACCATATAGCACCTTCCAGTACCTAAAGAGGCCTACAGCAGAGCTGGGGAGGGACTTTCTACAAGATATGTCATGATAAGGCAAGAGAGAATGGCTTTAAACTGAGAGGAGGTTTAGATATGATATTAAGGAGAAATCCTTTACTGGAAGGTTGTTGAGGCACTGGCACAGGTTGCCCAGAGAAGTTGTGGATGCCCCATCCCTGGAAGTGTTCAAAATCAGGTTGGATGGGGATCTGAGCAACCTGGTCTAGTGGGTGGCATCCCTGCCCATGGCAGGGGAATGAATTAGATGACCTTTAAAGTCCTTGCAAGTCAGACCATTCTGTGATTCTATAATTTCCAGTCGGTGCATCCATCTGGAGATGCCTACCCAGTGAATGGCTGAAGGATGGGGACAGAGCCATGGGAACAGCTCATGTCCAGATGACTGTGAGTGCTGGGGCTGTGCAACTCAGGGAGGCAGCTAGGTACTGATGGATTAATGCACATGCATTTTTTAGCTATGTGAGATGCAAAGTGCAATTCCAACAGGGCCTGTAATTTTTCAAAACAGTATAATTTATTTTAAGACTAAATTTTCTAGAAAGCACAGTCCAAATCTCATTTACCCAGTGAGATTACCTACCTAAAGATACCTCAGTTCTGCACCTCCATTCAATCATTAGTCACCAATGTAAAGCTGGCATGCTGAGTTTAAATCTTATCTGCTTGGAACAGCTTGGAACAACTCTGGTATACTTACTGTTTTCAAATCAAATGTTGTTTGTGGCAAGCAGTGCAGCACATTAAATTTCTCACCCTCCAGTGAGTCAGATCACCCCAGTGTTAGGGCTTGGAGCCTTAATGGGGCAGAGCTCCATTTCCTCCTCTACACATTTGCAATTAAAATTATAGTTGGAGTTTCACTTCACATGCCTACACCTCCACATGATGAGGGTTTTTGCACCCCACCTCCCCTCACTTTTGCCTTCAACCACACTTTTCCAGCAGGAGTCTTAAATACTGGAGCCCAGACTTGCAAAGGTGTTTTGACACCTCAGTCCATCACTGAAAGCCAGTGACATTTGAAAGGCTCCTGAAATGAGTGGGGGCTATTGTAAGCTGGCAATATCTGGAAAAAGCAATGCTTTGTGTAGATCTTCTAATTAATTTTCTGTTCCTTAGTTTGTTTTCCCAAAGGAGAGAGAGTGGCTTTTGTACCAAATGCAGATCCAAGTATTTCTTCTCCCAGAGCTGGACATCTGTGTTTCTCAGAAAGTGCCAGGGTAATATCACTGGACAGAGGTTCTTCCTGAGAGTTACAACAAGGTCTACCTCCACATTACTTGAGTGGGAGTTAGGATCTCACATGGGCTGAGGTGAAGCTCCTTCACAAGGTTAGAGGTGTTTCACTAAATACACAGGTTTTTATTTCTCCTGTATCCCCACAAACTGTTCATGATGAAAACAGAAATAAAATACACATCTGTCCCTCATGTCCCTTTCAGAGCAGTATTATTGTCTTTATCTCTTATGTGGTTGTACAGATGTACCCTCCAGAGCCACAGCTTCCTCTGCATGAGGTCTCCACTTATCACTCTCCTTTGTTTTGGTACATAAAGAGGGAATAAGCTGCCAGTTTATCTTCTACTCATGTTAGCTAGATGGAATGAAAACATGCTTTGTATTCAAGATAGTGCAGCAGTAATGGCTTATATTTATTTCTCTCCTGCCAAGTGCAGTAGAGCAGCAGCTAAAGATAAGCCTGAAAGTAACAGAAACCCATTAAAAATTAGCACACATTCTGATTTGGGAGGATTTGGCAACCAAGTACTTCCTCTGATCATTCTGAAGAGTTTTTCCTTCCCAGGTGCACTGAGTTTGTGCAGGTGAGAAGGCAGGTTCTGCTGGCCCTGCGTTGCCAGCAGCTGGGCCCCTCTGCCATTATGGGGGTTCTCATCTGTGCTCTGCTGACACCAGTGGAGTTCCCACAGCCCTGCTGAATCCCCCAGCACTACACACCAAAATATTAAATCTTGTGCTTCAGTTCAGTTATTGCAATGTAGAGTTGTTGGCATTGGAGACCACAAAGAGAGACCATGGCAGCCCTCCTGTGCTCCTTTTGCTTAGCTGTGTCCATTGCCCAGGAGCTAAGGGTACACACAGAGGTCGTGTTTCTACAAGCCTCTCATTTAAAACCTTTACAAAGAAGGAAGCTGTAACCATACACAAAAGTTAACAACATCTCTCTGCTTGCACACATCAGTCTTAATTTACTTTAAATGTTGACACAAATCTATTCATCATTGCAAATGCAAACTATTTAGTTTTGTTCTCTTGTGTTTCAACAGGATAGATCAGGAAAGGAGTTTTATTCTCTTTTGTACTCCACTGTGCTCTGCATGGTGGTCATAAAGAAAACATTACTGCCTTGAACTACTTCTAGTTTCCTTATTTTGTTTGTTCTAAGAGAAACTCATCTGACTCATTGTGCTTGGGCTATCTGGAAGCAGTCTGCAGTGTGCTCGCTGTGTGCTTTGGCCTTTTCATATTCTGGAGTTGATTGGTTTGGCCATCCATCTTCTTCACTTGTTGAAACCCTCACTTAGCAAAGAAAGGCCAACAGCCAAGTCTGTGTGAAAAATGTGGAGCAAAAGGAATCAATTAAGAACAGGGCATATTTCATTGTATTTCCCATAGATATTGATGATTATGTGAAATTTGAAAAGTTGGCTGAGGTGCCTATTCTTCACAATTGCTGACAAATTATGAGGATATTACAATACTTTGATAAATATTTTTTGGGAAAATAATAATCTTATGTGATCCCATCAGCCCTGTACAAAGCAGTTAATATTCCTGTTTCTCACAATGATCTAACTTCTACTATTGGTTTCTACACTTTCTTTTAAACTATCTTGCCAATTCCTTTAATTTAATACAGCTGAAACCAAACTCCATATTTTCTTTGTCTCTAACCTATCAATTTTCCTCCTCTAACCTATCATTTTTCCCTGGGAATATGAATAGGGGAAAAAAGGTAGAGATAAACAAGCTGATACAGAGTTAGGAATTTAATTACAGCTATCAGACAAGGTTCTCCAGAGTATGCCCACTCTGCTGTGCCATGTGCCTGTTCAGATCTCCCACATTTTCAACTCTAAACTCATGAACAAGTGCAGGGGTCAGTGCTATGTTTATTTTAACACCAACATTGCTAGTGCTAGGAATGGGTACCAAAGCACATGTGGGAATGAAGACATGCCTGTTCCAAACAAGGACACTGAACATGGGGCTAGAGAGAAAATAAAGCTTCCATTCTCTCAGTGACCCTTGGACCCAGAACTTCTCCACTGCAGTGTAACACAGATGGGTAGAGAATGTCCTTTGGGTATAGCCTGATGGTCAGGCACCCTCCTGAGCAGTAAGAGGTGTAGACTTGGACTCCCTCATGCTCACCTGCATATAAAACTCCCCTGGACAAATGCTATTTAAAAAAGGAGCCAAATCCATGGATGTGAAAGGATGCATCTATTCTAGTAATATTTTACAAGGAGAGAGTCCTTCAAAAGTAAAGGAGGTGTAGAGATCACCAACATCTCAAACTTCTCAGAAATGGGGTTTATGAAAGGCCAAACTCTATTGGCCTTGAGCATATGTGAAAAAACTCCCTGTAAAAGAAATTCAAACAACAAAAAAGTGAATTTTTAAGTGTACATGCAAAACAATTTATGCTGAAATGTTGGCAGACCTGTCCAGATAGACATGCAGCATTTAGATGAGTCTCAGCACAGTTACCCAGTCTCAAAACTCATGATTAAATTCTAACACTTAGTCACTACAGAAAAAAAACATTGGATAAGAAAAGGGCACATACCTCCAAGAAGGACAGGAATTGTACTGAATGAATGAACTGTGTAACCAGAGAGCAAAAGCATTAAAAAAATTACACATTTACTTTATCTGTTGAGAGTGGTTTGTATGAATGGCAAAACTAAAAAGTCTCCTCCTTGAAGAGGGACAGCTTTTCTACATAATTCAGAAAATGTCCTGCCTTCCAACCCCTCCAATGTGTCCCTTGATCCATGAGTCTCCCAGGCAGAAAAGGCAGCTGCCAAGTGCAGCTCAGGGCTCGTGCCATGAGACAGACTTTAGAGCTATCTTCAGAACCCAGCAAATATCAGCCTTGCACACGAGGCACCATATGGCTCTTGCTGACTGCACATACAGCTGGCTTGGGTTTGAAGAAAGCATTATCTGACACCCTCCTGCAAATGATTCAAGGGTTACTCCAGGATAGAATGGCAATTGCTCAAGAAAACCGAGCACTACATATGGATGCGCATGTATATTCCTTTCTGCTGTTCCTTCTCTGGCTGCCTGGTAGACGATCCTCCTGGCTGCTAAACTGCTATCAGAGGGTGGCATTTCTTGTTTTAAATGCTCTTTAATTTAATGGAAGGAGGGTTCTTTTAATTTTTAATCGACACCTTCCTCCAAAGCTTAGACAAAACTAATGCAGCAAGGCTGAAGGTTCATTAATTACAGATGGCCCCGTCGTACAGAATAGCCTCATTGTAGAGAATGGCCTCATTGTGCAGCAGTGGAGAAGGATGCAGACTGTGCTACCAGCAGATACTTAACTAAAAGGATTCAGCATTAAAAATCATTTATGTTTAGCCTCTTTGGAAAGTCTGGAAAGATCCGTTCCATTAAACTTCTGTTCATAAAACTTTATTGTCTACAGATACCTTTCCAAGTGAGTAGACTGCTGGCTCTACGCATTTCCTGACCTATACAAGTTCTCTGACACTAATGGTAACAAAA
Organism: Haemorhous mexicanus; assembly: GCF_027477595.1. NCBI lineage: Eukaryota > Metazoa > Chordata > Aves > Passeriformes > Fringillidae > Haemorhous > Haemorhous mexicanus. The sequence continues at coordinate 62,755,620 of NC_082344.1, forward strand.
TATAGCCAGTAACTTTCTGTAATGAAACTTCTGATTCAGAACAAACAAATCACTGCTGTCACAATTAACTTGACTACTTAAACTGTTGAAGTAGCATAGCAGCAGTGACTAGTATGAGCAATTTATCTTAAAAAGCTGGAACATTTATTTTTGGTTAGCAGAAAAATCTGCCTATCATGCATTCAGAGATGTACCAGAAAGACCAGAAATTTAAGTTAGCAACTTCAAACAGGCACAGCTGAAGGTTTTAACGTCTATCTTAAATCCTCAGGGTGTGCTGCCATGGTGGAGATTCACTGCTACCTCTGTGCAACTGAGTGCTGTTACTAAGAGGAGTCTGGGGATCAGCTCTGGATGGGCCATGCACGTATGGTTTCAAACACACAGGCACTGGGGAACCAGCCATCACTTGGTACAATCCAAAAGACAGACTGACCTTATCTGGCAGTTCCCTGCTGCCAAGAACAGGCTGTCTTCCCCTCAGCACCCTGTCCTGCTCAGCTATGTTCTGCTGCTGGTCCTCCCACTTGCTGGACACCTTGCTGGTGGGAGCCCATTAACCTGGCATTCCCAGTGTGAAGTTAGATCTTTCACCTGCCTAATTAACCAGCTGAAAGTGTCACTGGAGGACTCAAGGTGCATCAGAGGTGGTGAATGGGCTGTGACAGAGCAGGGATGGAGTGATGGAGTGACTCCCTGCAGCAGGATGCTGTAGGGATGTGCCCACCCATATCAGGCAGCAGGTTAGACCTGGGTGGCTGAATATGTTGCCACCCCCTGGCATCACCAGCCTCTTCTCTGCAGGCTGCTTAGCCCAGAGCAAATGATAGTGGCCTATGCAGTACAAGATACTGCAGTTCATGTTTCAGTCCAGTTCAGGTCCAGTTTTCAGGAATCTGGCTGGAGGCAGTGATACTGCAACCACTTGCTGAGGCAGGGAATGCACAAACTTTCCTGGGTAATGGGGTTTTTTATTTAGGTTTGAAGGATATATTTCATTGAATTAAAGAAACAGAGACTAGAATCTACTAGGCTCCATTCTAGGTTTTTATTGGAGTGCCTCAAGCAGAAGATACATCAATCTTACAGCCACCTCCCATGGTTCTATGGCTCAGCATCCCTCTCTGTGGGAGAGATGAAGGCTGCCCAGCCTGGCTGCTGGAGCACTGAACTGGGAGGAAAGTCTTGGAAATTATGCTCCTTGCTATCCCACTGCTCTCACAGCAAAGCTTGGTGCTTAGGTAAAGCAAAGCCTGGTGCAGATGGAGGGGAGGTGCTGAAGCAGCAGTGGGGGGCAGCCCAAAACTGGCTAGTGGAGTGATGTGGTTTCAGCCAGGCCAAGGGTCCAACAGTCCATAGGTGTGGTCGAGTGGTGTCTATGGAAAAAGGAGCAGAAGGGGACCAGAGGAGTGCTAATGCTTTCCTTGTTGCTGCCAGGAACAAGGGCCTCTGCAGCTCTACTGCCCAGGAAGGGACACTGCCAGAGGCTGGGTCCTCCCCACTCTGTCCTTACCCAGCCCCCAGCTCAGCCTTCACCACTTGGAAATGAAGGTACAAATGAAATATGAAGAGCAGCAAGGAATTTGGAAAATCATGGAACGCAGCAGAAGCTGGAGTGGTAACAAGCCCAGAAAGCTGCAAAGACCATCACAGCCATGCCCTGTTCCCATCTAAGGCTGGGAGCTGTTAAGCTACCTCTCTCCAGCAAAGAGAAGAACATGCATCATCAGATTAAAAACTTGTCTGTGCTTGGATATGGATGTCTAAAAGGAAAAACCCAGTCTTATGTACCCTTATTTTTTTATCCTTGTGTGTCTGTGTTTCCTAACCCATTGCTAATTCAGGCCATCTATAGTGAATAAACAGATCAGTATTCTGGAATGTGTTTTTAATTACAGTCTTGTTTCTTTCTAATGATGAAAAATGAGGATATCCTTTCTGTGTCCCAGGTGACCTGTTTTCTAAAGGGTTTCTATTTTAAATGCTTCCAAATATCTTTTTTCTCTTGTTCCAAAATGTCCCCATTCTCTACCCCTGATATTTTCTGGACATGATTTTAACTCCACAGCAATTAATTTTGCTGTGAATATATTATCCCCACAGATATGAGAGAAACCTCCAATTTCCGCAGTGCTGTTTTCCAAAGTTTCTTGAAGTTTCCTAAGTGACTCCAGCCAAACAACCCAGGACTATTAGTGCTGCAAAGCAAAAGAATTACATCATTAGGAATTGCTAAGAAATCATGGATCTGATCTCTTTTTGCACCAATGTGTCTTTGTGCCTCTTTGTGGCATTTAAAAGGGCTCATTAAGGGTTGCTCTGCTAGCACAGAAGGAACTGAGTGGACTCCCACAAAACAGGCTCATCTTTGAGAGATACAATTACTTTGGCTCCCAAATGGCTGCAATGCAGAGAGACCGTGGCTTTAATGACCATTCTTTGATACCCTCTCTGCCACTAAAAGCCTGTCCTTCCAGTGAGAATGGCACACTTGAAAACTGGAACCATTCTATAGGGCATTTTTGCTATTTTTAGCAGATGTTTTAAACAGCAACCCCCAGCTGGACAGGATGTTACCCTGCCCGTGTCAAGCTGCTGGTGAAGCCAGCAGGGAGAATCCCACTGGTATCAGGGACAGTGAGCTGGGAAGGAGGGAGAGAGGAGGGCATCCCCCCGGTGCCCAGGTGTGCACTTCCCTGGACTTGCTCAGCCATCCAGACCTGGCCCCACAGCAAGTGGCACCAGAGCCAGAGGCCATCATGCTGAGGGACAGGCTGCTGCCATCCCCAGGTCCCCTCCTGGTGCCAGTTCAGTGCAAGGAGAAACAGTAACTTTAGGATGGGTTGAGACATCAAATGGGTTTGAACAGCACTTGAAAGAAAAGAAGTGATTTTTTTCCCATAAGTTCGTGGTTAAAATTACTATTTTTCCCCCTCCAACATAGCACAAGGCCTCAGTGCACCAAGGAACTTTGTACATATTCCATACAAAGGGAGCATGGCTTAACATTTCCACTTGTATACCACCACGTACACAAAGAGCTAATTCTCTTTCTGACCACTTCTCTCTATTTTCTACATAAGCTAAACTACTCTTTCCACATCTATGCTAGGATTTGTGTGTGTGTGGTTTTTACCCACAAACAAGGAATCTGCTATTTTCAAACATCCTTTTTTGACACCTTTCAGTGTGGGGTTAAAAAGTCTAGATAATGGTTTTTCAGCTCATGGGTTGTTTTGATTTAGCTGCCAATTGAGAGAGAATTTTGGCTAAGCTCCTTCCAAATACTTCATTTGCTTTTCTCTTTTTTTTTTTTTTTTTTAAAGCAAAAGCAAAATAAAAACGAAGGGGAATGGAAGAGCTGATTTGAGTTGGAGACAAATATTAATTTTGAATACTGATATTAAAAGCAATGAAACAAAAAAATGTGACTTTCATGAAGCGTGGGAGACAACTCATTCCTCTGCTTCAGAATATCTGAATGTCTCCCTCCCTCCAGGAAAATATCCTAATGTTCAGCTGTGATAATATTCTTGGGTGGATCCTCTGAGTCTTGCTGACATAAGTTCAGCTTTACAGTCTAGGTAACCAGATTATTTTATCATTGAGAGGGTGAGGACACTCCCCAGTGAGGGGGGAGGCTCCAGATCCCAATCTCCCCATAATTCAAAGAAAATCTCAGTATGAGTTCACAAATTCACATCTGCTGCTTCTAAATTATTTTATTTAAAGAGTAAGTTATTTGTTTTCCTCCCCCATCCTCAAAAAAAAGGCATAGGAAATAGAATAGTCCTCTTAGCTGTACTCCAGAAATCTCTTGGTTTATTTGCTACTTTTAAACTTTTAGGAAGAGAGGAAAAAAGGGTGATGTAACAGGAACATTTGCAATGGTCACAGTTGGATTCCGTGGTGAGAAATGATCGGATCACTGCTCCCAAGTCACTCCTTGAGGGCAGTGTCTGCTGCTGAGCAACGGGAGAAAGCCCCTCTGGAGCAGATGTGCTGCATCGGGGAAGGTCCGGGCTGCTGAGCTCAGGCAGGGCAGTGCGGGGATGTGAGGATGAGGGGGATGCAGGGATGTGAGCAGGTGATGGGCTCCTTCCTGGCGTGGAGAATCCTCACAGCTCCACAGACACATCAGCCCTGCTTGCTCGAGGTTGAGTCTGGTTCCCTCGGCAGCCTCACTCCCCACAACAACCATCCAACCAGCATTTCCTGGGAATGAATTAAACCCAACCCCATCAGAAAACAAAACAAAGAAAGGAAGAAACGAAACCGGCAGAAAACCGGTTGTGCTCGTTGCAGCCCGTGCGTTGCCCCAGGCGAGGCGGGTTTAGGGACGCGCTCCGTCCTTAGGGGCGCTGAGCTGCGGGCACCGCAGCGGGGCCGGGGGGCTCGGCGGTACCTGCGCTCCGCTCGCTGCCCGGACACACAGAAATCTTTACCAAGGGTTGAGATGTGAAGTCCTCCCGCATTCCCATGCAGGGTGCGCAAGGCAAATCACGGGGAACATTTTTTCCCCTAGGACAAGTCAAAGGATCTTCCATGCCCGGAGGCGAGAGTGGCCCAGCCCCAGAGAGCCCAAGGTTCTCTCGTTTTCTGCCTCTTATTGCCCTCTGGTGGCCCTTGTGAAAATGCCATCGCGGTTGTCTGTCCCTGGGACCGCCGTCCGGTCCTCCGCTGCCTCAGTTCTTGGTGTTCCTCTTTCACAGTTTGCCACCAATGTGTTTCACTGCCAGCTTGAGCAGCCTCAGACTGGTGATGCTGAAACATAATTGCTTGGTTACCAAGCTCTGCTAAAAGCTCCTCCTTCATCAGTAGGGATTTTGCTACTGATGTTTCACCCACCTAACCTGATCAGGGTGACCCCCTGCAAAGACACTGAATTGCATCAGTTCAGACACAATGTACCCTTCTTGGTTTAACACACCCTTCAGGGCCCTCTTTGAGCAGCGTGTTCCCGTGGGCTGCCTTCAATATTCACCCCAATATTCAAATCACTTGTTTCTGTCTAAGAAAGATTTGGAAGTTTTTTGGTTTTTTTTTTTTTTCCCTGAGGCCAGGACAATAGTGAATTGTTTTCTCCAGGACGTCAGTGAAAATGGATGGAGCTGGTCTGCCCTAAAACAAACTTAGCATTACAGTTTCTCAGAATAACTTCTGTGCATTTGGAAGGACCAAGATTCAGAGTCAACTCCACCAATAAAAGAGGCAAGCATCTTTTATTAGGGGTATAACTTAAAGCTTAGAGATCTTTAATATAAAATAAAAATGAACCCTCCTCACCTACAATTCATCAAATTTTGGAAAACATCCACTTTTTTAGTAAACTTGACTCAATATGAGAAATATCCCTCCAAAACCAGATTGTCCACACAGGTGGTAGGACGGTTTGCTGTGAGAGGGAGGGATGCAGGGGATCAGGATGAGGCTGCAGACCCACCGTGTGGGACAGAAATGGCTGGCTGCGAAAGAGGAGATCCAGATCCTCATCCCATAGCCCCCCTCCATGGCAAAAGGAGTTTGAGCTCTTTGGTGTCCTGTTCCAAAAGGTATCTTGGCTGTCAAACATTTCTCTCACCAGTTATGCCCATCTTGGTCAGCTGAACTGTGACCAAGTTGCCTTCCCTCCCTCTGCATGTCTTGCCCCTGCTGGAAGGGCTGCAGAGCCCCCAGCAAGTGATTTTGGTGAGACTTTGATTCTACAGCAGAGGCAACTTCAGTTCTAACTGCACTAAAGATCATGAAAAGCAGTGACCTAGTAAACCAGTTGGCATGGGGTCCTTTCTTTTCTGCAGCTGGCAGCCAAAGCACCTTGATGCACCAACACGATCTTCCACTTTCATGGCTGAGTAGCAGACCTGGTCTGTAAATAACACAAGATAACATAAAAATGATGATTTACACCTGGATTTCCACTCTGAACCACTGAGCTGTTCCCAAAATCAGAGACGCTCTTTCACAGAGGTTTAAAAAGAATTGTTGCAGCCTCTGAATGAGAATTCACACCTAACAACGAACTGACAAACAAACCAACAAACCCCAAAGAAATGCAGAGCTCTGATCTGAGCCCTGCTTTATGCCAGGACAGAAGTGAGACGAGCAAAGCCAAACTGGCATTTCATAGTCTTCTGCTGTTGGCAGTATCTTCTACACTTACAGGCCTTAGGGAGTGCCTCAGGTCAGAGTGAGGAAAGAACATTAATGTGCCCTTCTGGTGGGAAGCCTGCAGCCCCTGGGGCTGTGCAAAGGAGAAAGAAAGGACCAGGGAGCTCACAAATACCTGCAAGGATCAAGAAACATCTGCTGGGCTGGGAGAAGGACGCAAGTCAAAGTTGCAGAGGAAGGAAAAGAGACATCTTAAAAAGGATTTAATGTGCAGGGAAGGCAGCAGAGCTAAATCCAGGCACTGAATCTTCTGATGCAGTAAGAAAAGGAAAGTACATCCATCCACAGTCCTTAACATTGCAAGCTAGTCTGGTAAATTAATTCCTCATCATGGAAATGGATATGACAACAGAATGAGCTTTGACTAATAAAAAAAGATAAAGAACTGGTCTTAGCAACACTGCTGAAGTGGCTGAAGGATGGTTCTGACTATGCCCTTGGATGCTCAGACACTGGCCTTGGATGTTGGCTGCCTCATGGTGCCTTGAATGTGGGTAAAAGGACAAGATCTTTATCTTTTGGGCATCTGCCTGGGAATTTGATTGGGTTTTTTCTGGTGAACCGCAGGGCCAGATTTGAAATGTGGAACTGGGAAATTTTATACAGCATCATCTAGAAGATGCCTTTTTTATAAAACAAGGTAAGAAGAAAGCCAGGGTCTTTGGTGTGTGTTTTTTATTTTGTTTTGTTGTTGCTGTTGTTGGTTTTGTTGTTTGGTTGGTTTTTGTTTTGTTGTGTTTATTTTTGTGGTTTGAGGTTGTTTGTTTTGTTTTGTTTTGTTTTTCAAAGCCCTCGAATTCAAAGGAATACATTCCTCTCATTTTGTTAAAATCTCCTTTTTTTTTCAGAGATCTGAGATGCTTATCTCCTGTGATATTTCCAATAGCAGCTGCATGACACACCTCTGTCCAGCTGCTGAAGGCTATGACATAATTTGGCTTGTTGTTTCACTCCAAGAATGGTCTTAATGTTTCACATTTATTTTTAAATGTTTCACTTTGAGCTTTTGAATGTTTCACCATTTCTTTTTGGATCTACAATTATGGGAATCCAGTACCTGTTCAATCACCTGCCAGCACCTGAAAAATCTCCTGAGCAGGATCAAATACACATTTTACTTCAGCAATATCAAGCTCCCAGAACTCTGTTGCAGTTTCTTCTTACAAAAATTTGAATTATTAACATAATATAGAAAATTCAATAATTAACTTATTTTTGGAAGTGGAATTTCATGTTGCTATTATAGCTAATTACTGGAAAAAACCACAACAATTTGACCTCGGGACACATAATTTAAAAAACCAAATCTCTAAATGTAGAACAAGAATGTTATTTTCCTTTTGGGATGAAAGTAGCAAGATGGAAGAAACAATATGGTTATCAGTTTACAGACCATTTGCAATAACTGAAATACCATTTTTAAACTGAAAAATGCTAGTGTTGTAAAGCAGCACTTTCTTCACCCTATAAATGGAGTGAATTAAGTGCTGCTGAGGTTATCTCCATATAGACCTAGCTCATGGGCAGGCATAAGGAGTGGGGACACAAAGGCTTGGGAGGGAAGCTAGGATTGGGCTGCAGAGGAAGGAGACAGGAAACAGATGCAGAAGAGACTTGTTTTCACTGGTGTGCAGGATTAAAGCAGCCATAGGCTGCTGGGGAGTTGGGTGCTGATGTGCCCATCACAGTACCCAAACACTTTACGGTCATTAATCTGTTTTTCCTCAGGACATCTTCCTGTGGGAGCACAGTGCTGCTATCCTTTACCCCATTAATTTACAGATGAGAAACAGAAGGAAGAAGTTTCACCTGCAGGGTCAGTCTGCTCCCCATCAGTCCCGCCATGGCCCCTCCACTGCTGGGCTGCTGGGGAAAGGCTGGTGTGGTGTCCTACCACCCCTGGGAAGAGAACAGGGAAGTGAGGGGGGCTGAGCACAAGACCTGATGGGCACAGCAGTCATCTAACAGCCTGGAGCATCCAGAAAACAATTTGGGATAGCAGGACAACCATTCTCCTTAGGGTTGAGCCACCCTGCACTGCTGGGAGATCTGTAGGATCACCAAGTGGGTGACACAATTCTCACAGCTCTCAGCCTGAACTCTGATTATGTTCAAATCTACACCAGTTTCTTTCTTTCTTTCTTTCTTTCTTTCTTTTGGTCTGTTGATGGGGTTTTCTGAAGGTCCACAATAGTATCATATTTGTCTGAGACAATGATGAAAAATGTAGCATTTGTGAGCATGCAACTATTTTAGCATTTAGCTTAAAATAGTGATGAAATTAATTAGCACGTATAAAAGCCATTCAGTTAAAGCCCATAAAGAAGTACACTCCAAACACATCCTCTATAGATCCTTGAAGGGTTTTTTATTAATGTTGCGAAAGCAGTGTTCCAATACCCTTAATTTTTGCAACTGACAGGCTATTTTATGTTCAAAATAAATAAATCAAAACTTGAGAAGTGTTGTGTAGAGGTGAAAGCTCAGGCTTTACAGCAACAGCCTGAGGTGTGTGGCATGATTGCAGACACCCTGCATCTGCAGAGCTAAACGCAGCTCAGAGCTGCTGAAAATTTAAGGATGTTGTTTTTATTTTGAATAATTCTTTTGTTTAGCCTTTGAAGTGAATGCTACTCCAGGAAAAGGCAGGCATTTATCAAAGGAGGTGTCTGATTTTCAGCAGTAGATGTGCAGACCTGTGCTGTACCTTTCATTTTTGTATCGAGGGTTTATAGTAGCTGCTTTGGTAGGACATGCCTGGAATATATGATCAAACCATTTGCAGATCCAATTTAAAAGTGTTTTGCAGCATTCTTTTGTCTCTCTCACTCATCTGGTCATTTGAAAAGTTTTCATTTGCGCATTTACAAGTAGTATAAGGTTGTTTTTTTTTTTTTTTTTATTTTCTGTGATCTTCCCAAACTAGATGTGATTATTGCTACTTACATTTGATTTAGGCTATGATTATAACAAGAGCACTTCCAAACATGCAAAATTCATGAATTCAGCTATTCCCAACTCCAAATGATAAAATGTTAAATACAATATATGTGAGTCTTCATTTCCTTCTAGCTTTTGAATATTTCAGATGAAATCAGCCCATATTTTCAAGCTTTTCTGTATAGCCAAGAGTGCTAAAGGCTTTCTATCCTCCAGGCCGATTTGTTCTCAGTTTTTCAAGCACAAATGCACACAGTAAAGAATAGGCCACTCAAAAAGTTGCCAAAAATCTTTGTGAACTGTCTGCAGTCTCCAAGTAGTGCAGGAAAATAAGACTATAAAGACTGTTACTAAATAACAGCAGATTAGAAGCTGAGTAAAAATATTCACATCCCAAAGCCAAACACACTAAACTCCCTGTTTGGGCAGAGAAATTTTTGGCATGAATACTGAAAAGCACCAAAAAAGAAAGAGAGAAAAAGGAAATTAATTTCCCTATTGGATTCTTTCCTGCTTTTTGGAAAATCATATGAGGATGTGCTTTGCAGGTGTAGCAGCTAAAGCTTTGGTAAATTAAACAAACTGTTGGCTTGAAGGAAATTCATTCTGCAAAAACAGGAACTGCAGTGGTTTCTGTTTCTGTCTCACAAATCCAAAATGGGAGCACAAAAAAATATTATCTCTGAAACCCAAAATGGGAGTACAATGTGTTCTCACATGAAAGCCTGGAAATGCTGCATCCCTCTGAAAGATGTGAGTGCAGTGTAAGGCTGGAGTACAGAACAAGGACAGGGACACACACACACATTAAATACCCCAATTTATTTTTTGCTGCTCCAAGCTGCCTTTTAATTCAAACATAATTTATGGGGACTGAGGATGAGGTTTAAAACTGACAGGCTGTTGAATCCTGAGACATTTCCACCCACTCTGTTTCCACTGCATAAATCAAAGCATGCCTTTGTTCAGCAGCAGTATTGTAGCAATGTCTACGAGTTCAGAGCAGTGATTGAGTTATCTTTGAGGTAGCTGCCCTGAAAAAAATAAAGAGTAAAATCTTCTGGAGTGGAAAGTTCATGTGCCATGTGCCTGGTTCAACAGGCACCATGCAGAGCTGCAGGCATGGCTGAAGTCTCTGTTATACCAAAACTGGTCCATCTGAAGCTCGAGCTAGGGAAGGATCAGGCAACAAACAGTACATTCATCAGCCTGCTATAGAGGCTATACATAATCTGTAGATAAAAAAGTCTATGGTAAAAAAGTGGGAATCTATGCATAGCACAGAATAGCACTAAAATGAGGTCTCTGCAAAATATGAAGCAAGATTCTTGGCTTACAACTTGCTGGTTGGTCCCCTGGCACATCTGAGGGACCATTGCAGCATCATCAAGGTTTTGTGGGGCAGGCAAAGGATCAGCCATGTGGCAATGATGGAGGGGCCCTTTCTCCTTTTCTTCCTGAACAGAAGAAGCTGCCTGGGGAAAATATGAGGATGTTTGAGAGAAAGAAGGGGACAGCAAGTGATAAAGAATATCAGCATTGCAGGAGGGCTGAGGGCTGAGCTTGGTGCTGCAAGGGGGTCACTGCAGGGAGAGTGACTGATACTGTCTGCACTGTGAGGGACACAGTGGCTCAGCAGGGCCCTCCTGCCACTCTGGAGATGCAGGTTTATCTGGGGACAAACCAGATCTCTGAGGGAGGGCAAGTAATCCAATAACTGTAAGATGAATTACATGATGAACTGCGACAGTTATTATGTTTGTAGTATATGTACTTCCATTATAGCTAAATTAATTGAGGTAGCTGTATGATATGAGCAGGGGTCTCAGGAATTAACCTAATCACTCAGATGTGACCTCTCTCTCTAATGCTCAGAAATTAGCAATACATCATTTGTTCTTCTAAGATCTGTGGTATCTTAATCTCTGTCAGTGCTTACAAAAGCAATTGTAATTGTGCAAAATAAGCAAAAAGAATGGATTACACTATTCAGACCAGAACTGTGATGGAATCACTTGACTCTCAACAGATTTTGGTTTAAAGAGCTGAAAGGTTCTTCTTGTTTTCTCTTTCCTCCTTTCTATAACTCCTCAGCTTCTCAGACCTGCCAGCAGAACTGCTTGTGTGAGCTTGGTTTCAAAATGACATGCATCAGAAAAGCTCATGGTGTGATTGTTGTGATGTCCTGTGCAGGGCAAGGAGCTGGATCCAAGCCTGATGGGTCCCTTCCTACTCAGCATGTTCTATGATCCTGTGATTGTAGTGCTAAAAACCAACCAGTCACATGCTCTTGTTGGGAGGTCTGAGGATGATGAGTCACCCTGCACTGGCCTTAGCTCAGCCTGGGCACCATCCCTCGCCTTTGGGAGCCCCAGGCACACCCCAGCTGCTCTGCAGGGTGCAGGGCCTGGCTCAGGTCCCCCAGCAGCAGTGGAGCTGGGACCAAGGGGTGTCTCTGGGAGTGCATGTGCCTCCTGCAGGCACAGCCATGTGTCTGGGAGGTGGCTGGGTGTGGCTCGGGAGCAAATCCATGTTCGTCTGGGCTGGGGACATCATCTGGTGATAGCTGGCAGGGTGGACACAGAAGATCAGGAGTTCTAGAATCAAAACAGCACACCAAATAGCATTTGCTCTCCAGGAAACCCAGCACAGTCAAAACCAGAGATTTCCCAAGTAGGCTGCTCACTAGCAGCGCTCCTGGAACAGCTCTCTGGGGAAGCCAGGCTGGTGCAGGAGTGGTGTTCAGCTGTCTCCAGAGGGTGTGTGGAGGGAAGAGTCATTACAGGATGAGCATCACATGTCAGGTTATGTGTGTGTGCACAGCTGGAGGTGGGCATCACCCATTCTCCAGCACAGCTCAGTGTGAGACACTTGCCTGTACAAACCTTGTCATTTTGGTGTTGGTCTGACATGGTGCCAGTGCTGATGCAAAAAGGAGAGGCTGAAGTATTGAGGATCCTGAGGAATGCTTCTGTCCTATCTAGGAATGGAGATACACCCCACCTATGTCACGAAGCCAAAAGAAATCTGCTTTTCTATGCGCTGGAATTTTCCTGAGCTAGATATCTCAGTTTGGTTTTATAACCAGGCAGATATCAGTAACCTACATCTCACTAAAGAAAGGATTTATCTTCTCTTTTAAAAGGTTCTCTATATTTTTATCCAGGGGCTGAAGTAAGCAGAATGAAAACACTGAAAACAGCAAGAGAGAGAAAAGGCAATTCTGGAAAAGTGCTACAAGAGCTTTTCCTCAGTGCAAGCCTGCTTTTTTCCCTCGCCCTTTTGCTTCTGCACCCTGTTGCCTGCCTCTGCCTCTCTTCAGTGTATTTCAGAAATAAAATCTGTCACAATATTTCCTCTCCAAGTGCCACTGTGTGTTAGGTTTCAGCTCCTGACAGGTGTATGAAATACCAGCTCTACCAGATGCACGCAAATGTGGAAGCTTTAAAATGGCTCCACAGGCCACAGGCCCACTTCACCATGCTGTGTCACTGGGGACAGGTGTCCTTTCAAAGGTTTGCTTTTAAAAACAGAGATTGATCCTGGTGGTGGCGTACTTAAAACTGCTGAGTGATTTTTTAGGAGCCAGGCAGGGACTGCTGCCTGAAACCTGCATCTGCAGGGCAGGTAAAGGGGCTGAAGCTCCTCCTGCAAAAAAACTGTGTCAAATCACAGGTATCTTAGCTGAACTTTATTTTCAAATACTTTAATCCCTTTCTTGGAGGCAAAGTCAAATCCTCCCTCCATGGCTTTGATCTCAGCTGCTTTTCTGGAGTGTTGGCTGGGAAACATAAGCAAAGATAGGGGGAGAAGCTGTCCCTGCAGTGGAGCAGTCTGGATTTTCTCCCAGTCATATGCCCTGCAGCCCTGTAATGCATTTCCTGCTTTCTATGTACCCATTAAATCTTTTTACTCTTACATGAAAACTAATGTTAAAAAGGATGACTCCTTTTTGTTTAGCATGAACCCACAGAGTTTCGGCTGTTTTGCTGGCAATGGTAGTATGTCAATCTGCTAGTACCACAATTTACATATCTTGGTCCATTTAATTTTCTGTTTTAACCTTTTCTGTGGCTTTGATTGCACCTGAGGAGTTTTCTAAATAAAAAAAATTATATTTAAAGGCTGAAATGCTTACTGAAAGGTCTGTAATTCTACCTGATACATCATTCCTGCCACAGATGAGCTGCGAGAGGTATCATAAATGTTGATGGCCAACACTGGGATGGACCCAGCTCCCACCACAGGTTGGGGGACTTTGTCCTTGGTTTCAGCAAACCCCATGTAGCCGGATGCTCTTCTGCCTTTAGCATGCAGAACACTAGCAAAATACATCTCTTTTGGGGCCTTTTGTCAGGGCCTTTTCCTGATGCTGCCATTGTCCTTCAGTGATGGAAGAGGCTGTGACACAAGGGCAGCCAGAAGGGCAGGGCAGGACGGGGCTCTCTGTCCACCAGGAGATGGCAGTGCATATACTGAGTTAGGGGCTTTCCCCCTTTTTTTATCTTTTGAGTCTCCCTGAAAGAAAATGGGTCTTTTGAGGACATCAGGCCTGTAACACTTTCATTTCTATTCGGTTCTATTTTTTAATTTTTTTTTTTATTGGTTGCATTTACATCCTTCCCACACCTCCCTCTGCAGCACAATGCCCCCACCTGCTAGACCTACTGGTCACCTTTCCAGTCTCAGTGGCTCAGCCTTACAGACAGGCACAAAGTAGTGTCACAGACACTGAATACCAGTACCAGAGGAAGAAAAAGAAGAGAGGGTGAAGTTAGCAAGCAGCGTGTGTACAGGCTGCTGTGCACCCAATGCACAGGCCTGATCTCAGTGATTTTCTGCCCAAGCTTTTCTTAAAGAAAAATATGCCCTTGTAGGAAAATTGAATTGACATTTAGCTTCTAGACTTCATCCTTGACATTCTCAGCTGGCCAGAGGATGGCAGGAGACACAGCTCCTTGCCTGTGTCAAGCCTGTGTGCCTTTGGGCCATATAACTCACAGCACTGGAGTCTCCTGCTAAGGACTCTGACATTTTCTGCTGCAATGTCTTCCATCATAGGGCTTCCAAAAAGGGTACATTAACATATGAAGACCCATAGATTTTGGGAGGACAGAATGAGACAATAGCTCAGAAAGGGACAGTTTTCTGCACCTGCCCTGCCAGCAATGCTCATGGAGAAAAGTCCTTGTGTTCTCCCTTCCCTCACCATTTTGGAGCAGACTCTCAGGAGTTTTGTGCCTTCTGCACTTAGTGATGAGAGGCTGTTCAGTGACTTGCAAATAGATTCAAATGCCACAGCTGAAAATGTGGACTTTTTTTTGGAGGTAGTGCCATAAATAAAGAGATTCCAAATCCCTGTTTCACATAATGCTCCAAGAACTTTCTCCTGAACCTGAAATGCCCCAGTTTTTCACTTCTCCTATCAAAACATTTTTCTAAATAATTACAGAGTGTTAAAAATGGATTGCTGTACCCAGGAGAATTTGCTCTTTGTTTGCCAGGAACAAATAGGCCAAGAGAATATGCGCTCAGCATCACGAGTGGTGTTTGAAGGAAAGAGCAAAGTCAAAAGCCTGTAGACATCACCAGAGATGCTCTTTTTTCAAAGTGAATTTGTATTGCACATTGTCAGGGTTTCAGGAGACACTCCTGCACATTTTGCTTCTAGGGGCTGGGGCAAAAGGAGGAATCTCCTCATCCCAGAGTAGTGCACATGCTGCTGTTGACACAAAGGAATTTCAATTATTCTTTCTCGAAGTGACCTCTTCAAAAATATTTTTTTGCTTCTTAAGATGCCACTTCCAAACAAGCACTGGGTTTTGATTACAACAGTCATGTTCACAACTGTTTGCACTTCAATGGCATTACTGTGCCTCCTCTAATAATACCTGAGCCCTGAGCAAACACAAACCTGGAAATGTTCAAAGCATTCTGCTGTCATCAGTACCTCTGCAAATTGTTTTTCACTTTTAGAGAATCCTTTTTGCATTTGGTGTGCCCAAACAATATGTTTCCTACTGTAATTTGATGCCAGGTGGTAGGAAGATGAATGATGGATTAAGCACACCTAGTTTCCCCTAGGAAAAAGGAAAAACTGTCCTAAGCCCACAGCCCCCAGGAGAAATTCAAGACATGCTGATTTCCCTGAGGGTTTGCCAGGTTGAACCTCCTCACCCACACACATGATAAGGGCTTGCCTGGGAAGTGGTTGGGGGCTCTACATGAAGTAAGGCCATGCCGTAGTTGTTCAGCAAGACTTAAAAGAAATGTGAAATATTTAAACAATACACAAACAAACAGATCCCTTTGATGTGAATTTTGCTGAATTTATTTGCTTCCCAGCTCAATTACAGTCATATCCCAGGCAGCAAAGAGCACATGGCTGCAAGACAGCCCCCCTAGACTTTACATCAAGGCCACTTTGCACAAACCTCTTATTTCTCCTGTTTCCCAGGCCAAGGCTGTGAGGTCAAATGTATGTACTATGTACACTGAGAAACAAGAGAGATTTCAATCATACAGTCATAGAATTGTCTAGGTTGGACAAGACCTTTAAGATCATTAAGTCTAGTCAGTTATGTGACTGCTGCCTATAGACTCCAAAGTTGCTAGTGGTATGAAAAAAGCCAAGTCAAACCAACCTGTGTACAGTTCATCCTCAGCAAAGAGCAAGGCAGGTGTCTCCCATCATCCAGCACTGAGGGAATGTGAATTTCTTTTATAAATTATTTTTGGATGCCTTATATTCAGGTTAAATGCCTTCTGAAATATCTGTGCACGCATTAATCTGTATCTAGTATGTGTGTGTACACATACAGGGACTCCAGGGACAAGTGCTTTCCACCATTTCCTTCAACCCTCTCCCTTCTAGTCTCTCTGGTTGTTTGTTACTTTCACTTGCTGTTCCTTGTCTTAAATTAAACTGCAAGCCTGTTCTCACAGGGATGTCTTTTATTGTGGGTTGTTGGAAGGGGTTTTGCAGAGAAACTGGAGCAGCAGATAGAGCTCTCCAGGCACTACTGAAATAATAATGAAGTAGTTTCACCAAGGTTGGATGAGAGAGCCTTGTCGGCTGCGTCTGAATTCTGCTTATCCCTGAAAATTGCTTAGGTAATAAGATAGCTGCTTTAAAATTGCTGGGGGTATCCCACAGGATTCTGCTTTGACTCTGATTTCCATTTGCAGCACATGTTCTGCCATTTGGCCAGCACCATCCACCCGTGTGAGCTAATTTAAGGTTGCTAAACAGATGACACAGAACATACATCTTTTATATTTGATCTCTGCGCTGGTGAGTTATCTGACTGACGGTTAATCTCAACTTGTAATAGGATTTGCCTACACTTGAGAGTGAGATATTGGTCTTCTTTTAAACAGCATCTTGGGGGAAGCATTCCTGGGAGAAAGGTGGGAGTGTTAATTCATGCTTTTTTGGCTCCTTGTTTTTGTAGGTTGGATCCAGTGCTGTGTGCCTCTGTGAGGAACAACAGGGTCATCAGCCCAAGGAGCTCACCTGTCAGAGGGGTCAGCATCTTCCAGCTCTAGGGTCATCCCTGAACACCAACAGGGTGAGGGGCTGGCCACCTGCAGCTGGTGTGGGGCTGGTTGGGCTCAGCTCCCGTCTGGGTTGGTGGATGCACCGAGCTCAGTGGCTGGCCAGCCCTGTGCTTCACTTTCTGCCTTCCTTTGTACACATCAGTGTTGACTTGGTGACTGTCTTCATGTTGGGGGGGGCTTTTCTACGCCTCTATCCACTTCATCAGTACTCAGACTTAGGGTATTGCAATGTTCTACTCTCAGGGCAAGTCCCCATTCCCAACACCATGCGCCCTCCCTGTGCCCTAGCCTGCCAGCTGTGCTGCTGCATTTTCTCCTCTTAGTCCCTTCATGTCTGCCTAGCCTCTCCCAGAGGTACTGCAGAAACAGCCTAGGCACCACACTCTGCAAGGAGCACACTCAGAGCATCCCAGCTTTACCTGCTGTAAGGTGGGAAAAGGTGTCTGCCAGCCCCCAGAAGAAGAAAGGATTCTGGCACTGGTTGGCAGCACAGCTTAATCCTGGCAGAGTGAGCAGAGGAGGGAGCTGGCAAGAACTGGCTGCACTCCTTGAGCTCCTCCTAGCATACCCAGGGGGAGAGAAAATTGTACTACAAGCCCATGGAGACCATGAAAACTCTATGCTTCTGATTGTGTGACAATTTGTATTGACACTTCAGTTGCTATGGTCACATCATCCTCGACTGACATCTGCAAGTGAAGGACAACAAAAAGAAACCTGAACATGGATGTCCAAAATAAAAAATCTTGGTCACACAGTCAAAACCTTCTACACATCCTGAAGCAGCAGCAAATCTCACAGACAGTGCTGGATGGTACCCTGGAATGATGCTATGTGTTCTAGGTGAGGTGGGTTTGAGGTAGGTGCTAATTGCAAGTTTAGAAGGTTTGTCCAAATTTTCAACAGTGTAAAAACATGCCAGCATGAAAATCTGTTGTTTATTTCTGGTGCAGGTCAGCAAATAACTTCTGATGTGTTGGGTAAGAGCCTGACAGTGCCAGTAAGAGGCACAGTGAGGTCTGTGTCCCTCCCACCTCTCCTGAAGTGCTCCCCACCTTGGTCAAAAGCCAAGGTGCCAGGCGTGGTGGGGTTCTTGTCCTGACTCCTCATCGTGGCACCTGCCAGGGGCTGGATGCCTGTTGTACATTAACTAACCTGTACTATGGAAGAAAGGTCATGTGTGCAACCTGGAGAAAAAACAGAACACCAAAAAAAAAACAAAACAAAAACAACCCACTGAGTCATCTGTGCTAAGTGTTTCAGACCTGAGCTGACCCAGTTTTCTGTGGAATAATGTTCCTGCACAGGGCAGGGTCACCCCATGGGGTGAAATGCTAGTACAAACGATGCCATTGTGCTGCACACAAGAGATTTATCAGTAAGATCCATGTTACAAGGCCTTGATTTGTCAGTCATCTGATCCTTTTTGAATATGCTGTCAAGACAGTTGATTTCAAAATGATCTCTGTATTGTTTGGGTCTGCTTTGGTGTAGCATGACTTTCAGGATTCCTTTAGAGGCAACTGCGCAGAGCAGGAAAATCTATGTGAAATGCTTCCTACTGGAGTCACCATCTGGCCAATATTCATCTTGTTTAGTGAAATACCAAGATATCCATAGAACGCAGGTGTGAATGCAGATCATAAGGCACAAGTGACCGCAGTAATAAACCAACATGCAATGAAATGTAATTAATGCACCTGGTGCTTGGGTTTGAAAAGAATTTCAGTGCCTTTTTATTTTCCCTGCACACTGAGTGCATTTTAATAGTTGGAACTTCAATCATCACTTCTCAACTGACCCTTTAATCATATTAATTCTCTTAAAAAGTGAACAAAAATGTTTTTTAGTAAATAATATTTCATAATTCAGTCAGGAAGGGCAAAGTGCAAACACACATGAAACTATATGCTGCTTAGTAACAGTTTTGTGGCATGAAAAAACTCTTGTCCTGTTTCTGTCAGTCTGGTTCTGCTGCTGGCAAAGGTTTGTTTTCAGTCATGTAAGTCTTGCTGATCCATTCCAAGTGTTTTTCAACCAGCTGGAACAAGAGAAAAGATCCCAAGCAAAAAAAAAAAAAAAAAAAATTAAAATTTCTATCACTGGATTTCACAGTGTGTTTTTTATCTCACCTCTGTCCTGCATTAGTAACAAATGCATTTTTGTGAGGTTAAAAACCCCCAGGATGACATCTGTTCCAAGAAGACCAAAAAACTCAACTCCGCACTGGAAATGTAGATTATATGTCTGTGTTTCTGAGTTCCAGGAAATCACATTATTTTCAAATGTCCTCTCAGAGCAGAGATCAGACCCAATCTCATCAGTCAGCTGGCAACTCCAAGCAGACAGCGTATTTGTGGAGAAAAGGGAGAGGTCAAAAAGTCAAAGAGAGGGGTCATGGGCAATTTTTATTTTTGCATGGATATTTCTCAAGGGTGGTCTGAGGGTTGTGAGGAACATAAATCTGTGGGTATACTTGTACACTGACAGAGAGGGATGGTCACACCAAGTGACTTCCCAATCTGGTGCTATTTAGTAGGGACTCAGGCCCCAGGGAGATGTCTGCTGCCGACACTGGCACTGCTCAATCCCTCTCCCCAGACTTGACACAGGTGCAGATCACACTGTGTTCTGCCACCAATGGTCACTGCTAAGCCACAGGGAATGAACTGTTGGCAAGCCAGGGAAACAGGCAAGGGTCAGCCACATTGGCCATTCACTCATGGATGGGTTACTCAACCATCTTTATGGATGTTGGCTACACTTTCACCTTCATCATTGGACCATCCTTGTAAAGCAAACTTTGGTTCCCAGTCAGCAAGGACATGCTGCTGAGAGTCACTGCCAAATGACAGAACACCCTGTTGTCACATAGCTGAGGGTACAACCAGGATCTCTGCAGTGTCCCCATCTTCCACAAGAGAGGGAAACTGGGAGAAGGATGGTCCATGTTGCTGCATGCTGTTGAATTTTCTTGTGTTCAGAGAGAGACAAAGAAATTAAGGAAGGACTGCTGACCCCAGTTCTCTTACTGCCTACCTGTTAAGTTGCTTACTTGGCAAGCCCTGTGAGAAGGGCACAGGCAGCACTGGGGTGGGAGCATGGCAAGTGACAATGAGTGTGAAGGTTCACCTGGTGGGGCAGGGCTGCAGAAGGGCTAATGGGGATGTTCCCTCCTGTCCTCACCTGTTGCAGCATCCCTGCAATCCCTTCAATGAACCTGGATCAGTTTTAGGAAACAAACTACTTAGGGTTGTCCTTGACATTCCCGACCTTTTTTTACAGCCACCAAAGCCTACTAACTGTTCTCCTCGGGCACCTGCCTTTACACTTAGGTTAATAACCTCATAATGGAATGCCAGCAGCAGACAAGACATGCAACGCCCAAAGCAAATTCTTGCTGACAAAATGGGTCAATGAAGGCAGTGCTAACCTGGCTTTCCTGAACCCCAGCACTCATAAGGACTAGGACAAAATCACCAATCTATTTTTTTACTTCTTGACCTAATTGAGCTTTTGAGCCCAGGACTGCAGAGGTGAAAGGTTAATGTATTAAGCTGTCTGCTCTTCAATTAATCCCTAAATCCTGGGCAGATTTACAAACTCTTGGAAGATTTTAAATCTCACCTGATTTATGAGATGCCTTTTTAAAGTTCAGATTGCCTTTACAAACAGCCACCATACAGGGCAATAAGGATAATTGCTATACAGATTTATTATCAGGATGGAAATTTTAATTTCCAAAATAATGTACACCTGTCTATCCTGACACTGTGGCAAAGCTGAGCATCTGAAATGTTAAACCCTGATGTCTTTTTATTTTCTTCATTCCTCATTGAAGAAACCAGCTGTGCTGAGGATAGGCTATTAGCCTGACAGACAGAGGAACTCAAATCCTTCTGCCATTACAGCAATGCCAATAACTTGTTGAAAATAAAGCTATACACTGTTGCAGCATCAAGAATTTCTCTCAGATAATACTGTAAAAATGCATTTTTTGGAGGAAGCTCATTGTCTTTTAAGGAAGACCTTGACACTGGAGAGTTATAAGAACATGTGCCAGAAGCTAAGGGAGTTGGCAGGCTAGTATATTTGCATATGGACTTTGGGCATCAATTAAAAACCTGGAGCCTTGAATAAACAGATGTTTTAAAATTCATTCTAGTGCCTTCTCTGGTGCCCTGAGAATCCCCCTGAAGTCAGGGAGAGCATAACTAACATCCAGGCCCAGTAGTCCAAGAAAAGCCTCAGTGCCCTCACCACAAACACAGAAGAAAAGGCCAGGGAAGTTATTCTGTTCCAGGGTAAGTAATCATAGAATCATAGAATTGTTTAGGTTGGAAAAGACCTTTATCATCAAGTCCAACCCTTATCCCAGCACAGAAAAGTCCATCACTAAACCAAGTCCCTATGTGCCGCATTTACGGGTCTTTTAAATACTTCCAGGGATGGTGACTCTATCATTTCCCTGGGCAGGCTATTCCAGAGTTTGACAATCATTCTGGTGTAGAAAATTTTCCTAATGACCAATTTAAACCCTCCCTGGCACAACTGGACTTGGCTTCTAATCAATCTGCTCAGCTAAAAGAAAGGACTGGATGGTAGGCTGAAGGCTGACACCCCAGTCAGTAAAGGGAATCCAAACACTCCATGTTGTCCTGTGACTAAGAGTGCCACTTGCCAATAAAAGACTCCATCTCCAAGTGTGTTTACTCCTACAAAGCCAGTTACCTGGCTGTCAGACAATGGGCATGAATCACACCCAGTGCTCATGATTCACGGCTGCTCACTAGGCTGAGCCTCCTCAGGTATTTCCATATCAAACAGAGGTAGGAATTTTCAGTGGCTTCCCACACAGGTGGGACTGAACCAGTGGTGCAGAAGAAAAGAGCCTGTGTGCAGCCCTGGCCCTGGGCTCCTCAGAGCAGCTGCACACTGTTGCAGAGGTGACCTGTTCCAAAAGATGTCAGACAAACTTTGCTCATGCAGCCTTTTGCAGACATCTATGGGCTCAGTTGTTATTGTTGAATATGCTCTTTGTTTAAAAAGTGTAATGTCTGGGGAGGACTTTCATCCACAACAGTTTGAAGAACAAGGAATAGCTCATTCCTTCCTCTTCTGAGCAGACACAGTCCTCTATGCAGAAATATTGTATTATAGGTATTTGGAAGAGAGAGGATGGGGAGTGGGAAGGAGAAAATGCCAGGAACCCAGCCCCATCAATTGTTGTCAGCCCTGCTCTGGGAATAGAGTGTAGCTGTTAATTGCTGCTGCAGATCCAGCAGATGGTGGGTAAGACATTGTATTTAATGGAGCCCCTCAAAAAAGAGTGGCATCTGTTTGTTTAATTTCTTGGCAACAGAACAGCAGATTTAAAAAACAAACAAACCAAATTGGACATTTAGCTATGAACATCCCCCTAACAGATTATAAATGTTTTAAGATAAATAGGTCAAATTAAGGAAAATATCAATTGACGCATTTGAGAAGTTAGCCAAACTTTTAGATATTTTCTCTTTTAAAGATTAGCTTGTCAACATATGGCAATGAAACTCCTTAAAGAGGCTTTTAAATTGAATGTTGATATATCCTTTTGACTGTGAATTTGTCTAAGTATTCATAGAACTGTTACAAGCATTAATTCAGAAACTAATCTATTCTGCCCCTCTCTGACATACATGCTGAGATTAAAATATGATTTCCAGATCTAGACACTTTAATCATATGCATCTCCTATATTCATAAACAGCAGCAGAAAAACAAGGCAGAAAGAATTCCTCTCTGTAACAGTTGGGACAAGGAGCTCTGAGGAGCAATTGCTGTGGCTATTGCTGCCACAGCTCCAGTGTTAATGCCACTCCTATGTTTCTGGAAATTCACTGCAGCAGAGGTTACCATAGTGGAGTTTGTCATGGATCCATCTGTACAGGGGAATTGATACTGTCTCTAACAATGGTCAGACCTGGATGCTTTGCACAAGAATGTAAATGCCCTTGATCTTTACTGTCTATGCAGGGCTGCATCATGTGAAATCCACCCTAGCCCCACTCATTGAGCACACAGCCTTCCAAAGGGTAAGAGTGGATGACTCTCCAAATATCTCCTCCAGGTACTTTTTCTGGAAAGCCTTCTGCACCATTTGTCAGATTTTAGGCATGTTTTGTATTTCCTGTTTTAGAGCAGAGTTCAGCTAGGATGCTTAAGCTGAGAAACAGCCCACATGGCCTCTCTGTTTCCAGCTGCTGATCCAAAAAATGCTGCTGCTCACTTTTTCCTACCAGCTAACTCCCATCCATGTTCATTGCTGCAGGCTAGGCAGAGGCATCTGTGCCAGCAACGTTCCCTGGGACGTTTTTCTGGATGGCAGCTGCTGCAGGGCCGTGCCACCCGGGCCGTGCGTGCTGGACCGCGCCAGGGCCTGGCGCTGGCACGGGCGGCAGCAGGAGCCCCCAGCCACGGCTGCCAGCACTGCTGTGCTGCCCAAATGTGTCCTCCCTGGCACGTTTTGCTGATGGCTGCACGCTGGCTGAAGTTGTGCTGTGTTTTATTCCAGGGCTGATTTCCTTTCAGGCCCTGGATGTGCACATGCTGTCCCCTGACAGCAGGCCTGGGTGCGGGGGCACAGGCCTGGGCGTCCCTCAGAGGGATTTCTCAGGCAAGTGCCAGATGGGTGCTGCTGGAATTCTTCCAGGTGAAAAAGACCAGGGGAAAGATTCAGTTTAATCTCTGGGTGTCTGTACTGCCCAAGCAGGACAGCCTTGGGCCACAGGGGGTAACTCACTTCTCCCAAAATTTCCCTGGGTGGGGAAGGTATCTCATACCTTCTTGCTGACACAAAGCCCCCTCCTCAGCCTATCCCCAACTCTCTTCTCCCAGGTGCTTGTTTGTCCTATTCCACAGGGACATGAATGAGGAAATAAATGGGAAATATCAACACCATAAGCCAACTGTCAGTATTTTACCCTGGTGATTGAATTCTTCAGGGAAACATATGTCTAAATATAGTAATAGGCTGTAGTCAGCCAATATTTTTACAGCTCTTTATTAAGGACACATCAGATATATATCTTTCGCTTTTGTTTTTATTTTTATCATTCAGGTCACAGCTTTGTGAATATTCCAGCTTTTAAAATAAAGAGAGGCTGAGTTGTTTACATAGTGTATACACCTTGATAATGTCTGGTCAGTTTTGATGAAGCAAAGCTTCTACCTCAGCTCCCCAGTCTGTGAATAGGGCATAACAACATGCAGATGACCATAATAGACAATTTTTCTCACTCACAGAAATAAAACAAGAGCTATCCAATCTTACTATTATGATTTCAGCATCAGCAATTTATGTTGATTTCACATCAACAAAAGCCTAAGACTGATAAAAATACCATAGTGCTCTTATTTCAGATAAGAGCTTTTTCTGATTAAAATTTTTATCAGGTGAATGGAAAATTAAATGTCTGTGTGATATAACAGTCCCTAAGGTTTGTTCTTTTCCCCCCCTTGGCTGACTCTTAATAGAACTTGTATTAAGCCACTCTTAAAAAAACAGTGTTAGAAGCTGCACTAGGAAGACACTTCCCCATACACTGAGTTGATACTTGATTTCACAAATGAGGTCAGTACCATCTTGATCAAACACAGCCACTCCTCCAACAAGAAAAGCATCCTGTAGTGAATCAGGACATCTGGAACAGACCCAATTCTATTGGAACTAAAATAAGCATGAAAAGGTCTCAAAAGAGATCATTTAAATGCCTCTCATGGCTCTTACCACATATCACATGCCTGGCCTATGAAAGGTTAGACTGGAAAAATCTACTACAATACCTATCTTGCAAAAGGAAAAAAAAAAACCAACAAAAAAGCTAACTCACTTCTGTAACATTCTTAATTAAAAGATAAGGAAATATTCCTCCTAAATACTCACACCTTGCACTTATCTATGACATTTCTGCTAAGGAGCTGAAAAAAGCAGATGAGGATGTTATCTACAGTGGCTCAGCCTGTGCCAGGATGAGGAACTAACCCAGCTGTCTGTGCAAAGCTCCTCACCACCCGAGGCAGCCAGCGGGGCGTGCCGGGACTGCTCCTGCACACCCAGCTCCTGCAGCAGCTTCGCCTCTGCCTGCCAGGGCTGCTTGTCCTCCTGGCTGTTTTCATCATTGCAGGGAAATGCTAAATACTGCAAATCCTCCCATCACCCTTTGTTTTCCATAGCTCTACTTCATAAAGAATACAGCCATTGGGAGCTGAATTGTAGAGTAGGCTCAGAAAATAGCAGCAGTGAATATTTAGAGAAAGACTTGGGCATGTCTGTCCCTTTCTGTCCATTCTGCAGCACTGCTTTCCAGCATGACTACTTAACCTTGTGATATAAATATAGGTTCTTGTAGGCAAATACTCATTGGAATGAGAATGACAAAATCTCCAGTACCAAATATAACCCATGCATTTCCACGGAGATGGAAACAGGTAGGCAATTTTGCCTGACAAGCTGTCTAAGATCTGCATTTTCCTAGTCAACCTCCCTTCTATTTTCTACCTCAGCTTCAGTAGACTCATCTGCTAATTTTTCCCTGATGATGCCCTCCACATCATTTGCCTTCCTCATGCTGGCAGCCATCCCTTTATAAAGTTCTCTGCACTCATTCACAGAAGTCAACTGGGTAAAGAGGGCCCATTTCCTATTTTAGGGCACATTCCTTGTTTTAATGCTTTTGGTGAGGCTTGTGCTTTTTTCCAGAATGAGACACCATTGCTTTATACTTTTTTTTTAAATTTTAGTTATTCTTTATTGTCCTATTATAAGGGAAAACCAGGCCCCAAGACTTTCTATTGTTCTTGATGATGTTTCTAATACGTGGTCATTTATTGCTTTTTGTCAGGTAATTATTTCCTTTTATAGACAAGGTATTTTGATATTTCATTCTTCTCAAGGGAAGAAGACTAAACAAATATCACTGTGTTTGCTATAAAAGACAGTTGATTTTCTCCAAACTGACTTGAATTATTTTTAGTGCGGGTTAAAATTAATAGGGGATGCTTGCTTCTTTTTGTTTTTGTATCACTCTGAGATTATTTTCTCCCATGACTTCTCACTTACTTACTTTTCTGCTTTTGAAGTGCTCCATACAGGAGAATCATAACATGGTGCAGTGCGGGAACAAAGAACAGCATTATGTTTTTCCCCAAGGCTGGCAAGGCCATGCCATGATGGAGCAGCCTGCTGGGCCCCAGGGCTGACCTCCTGTACTGGCTGCAGCATCACTTGGAGATGTTTTCAGGCAAAAGGGATCTGTTTCCTAAAACATCCAGCCTGACCTGCACCTTGGCAGCTACAGCTTTGGGGTCTGTGGCTGCAGTGGGAAGGATATAGCCAAGAAATTGCAGCCAGAGGAAAGCCTGTGAGTGTCACACATGGTGCCAGAGACTGGCATGTGATTAGTAACCAGGGCTGATTTCAAACCTGAATGTTAAAATGTTTTATATAAATGTGTCTGTGTTATAAGGAAGAACAAAAGAAACTTAGATAGGGGATCAAAGCATGTGTCCTATTGGTCATATGCAGGCAAATAAAGTAACTTCCAAGCGGATTAGTGTTTCTGTACACACAAAGTTTCAGACTCATTGAAATCAATATCCTCTAAGCTCTTTGCCATCTCTGAAGTGCAAGTCTTCAAATTAGTTTGACACACTTTGTCAGAGAGCAAAAAGCCCAGTCAGCCAAAGAAACTGCAACAACCTGAGCCCACTGTTTGGAGTAGTTAGTCAGCACTTCACACAAGCACTACTGAAATGAGGTTCAGGAGTCTTGAGCTTTGCAATCTTTTCAAAAAACCATTTTTTTTATTGCACTTGAAATAAAAAGGAGTTGGTATATGAAAATCAAAGTACTGCATGCCTCAAAAGATAACAGAAGTTTATTACACTATAAAGGCTTTCAGCATATGTGAATGCTTATTTTATCTGAACACATTAGCATAGTTATTAGTCATTCTAAATGATTAAATTTTTCTCCTATCCACCTAATCTGCATTATAAATGAATATACTAAAGAGCAATGCACATTGTTGATAAAGTGCTGACTTGGCAGTCGGGAGACAGGGTTTGTTTCTGGGCCTGATTTTGACCTCTTGAGTTGGCCAAGGCTGGTTATTTTGCCTTGAAATGCTTCAGCATCGCAGACTGACTTGTAATATTGACCTATCTGAAGAAAAGCATCACTATCCAATCAATACCAATATCCAATCAATATCTGTCAATGTCCAAGCAATATTTTAAACTATTTTACATTGTTTCATTGTTTATTGTCATAGGAAACCCTGTTAATGATGCTTAATGAAAGGAGAGAAACTGTTAGGCTATGGATTTTGATGTGCTTTGGTATTCATGGAGAGACTTTTTTTTTTTTTTTTTGAGTGAATAAGGGCTGAGATCCCCCTTGCAGCAGTGTCAGCTCCTGTGACTTAGGGCACTGCCTCCTCCACCTGGCTATCTCTCCATTTATCTTCAGCAGCAATTGCTAGAAAGGAATTAACTCATAGTATGTTTGAATGAAAACCAAATAAAATTTACTTTTGAACTGTCCAAAGTTGATTTCATTGTGGTCTTGAACAAAGACCATGTTCTGCTCCTCAGTCCTCTCCTTCCCACCTTTTAAGCATTGTGTCTCATTGCTGTGGCAATCTGTGGCAGCTTGGAGGTGAGGATGGATGCCCAAAGATAATGTGATTTTCCTTCTCCCAGAAGTGATAGGATGGTCTCTAGATCTGCCTGTATCTCAAGAGGTCCATAAGCCTTGGTCACTAACCACATGTGTGTGGTTAGTGTATCTCAAGAGGTCCATAAGCCTTGGTCACTAACCACATGTGAAAGAATGAAGAGTTGTCAAGAGCCCCACAGCTCCTCATGCAGAGGAGCTGCTGCTGGGAGCCCTGCATGCCCTTCCCAAGAGGGCAGGTAACATTGTCTGATAATCACATGTGCCCACCAGGGAAAGCCTTAATTTTTCTTATGGTTTTACTGGGCCTCAGAAAGTTTACTCTTGGTCTCTTTTGTGTGTTACTTACACTTGGTAACCATATGTAACTGGTTTGGGCTACAGCCAAACCTGTGCCAGTTGGTAACCATATGTAACTGGTTTGGGCTACAGCCAAACCTGTGCCAGTTCGTTCAATAGCAAATGAAGTCCTTCCTTCCTGATAGGGCGGGCTGAAAAAGGACTGTGGCAGTTTGCTTAAGTAGGGTGGGGCTGTTACCAATAAATAGTTGAATTCCCCTGGAGGTCAATAGTATACAAAATGAAAAAAAATCTCCCTGGATGATTGTGTAAGGATCACCTCTGATTTAGTCATATTTCCATGAAGCCTTGCTCCAGTGGAGTAATGCTCCAGGACTTCTTCAGGCATTGAACACAGATTTGTGTTTTACTGAGATAAAGCGAGATGTCATCTGTGAAAAGAGCAATTTATGTCCTTTGTCATGGATTGTGATGCCTCGAATCTCTGGAGACTTTCTGATAGTTATTGCTAGGGGTTCAGTGGACAGAGCAATCAGAGGAGGTGACAAAGGACACACTTGCCTTCTGCCTCTCTAAGGAAAAAGTCATTCAAATAAAGGAGTCTTCGAGAGTCATTCAAACAAATGAGTGCACACCCTCTGGCTTTCTGTGGGCTTAATGAACCCCTATTCACCAGAAGCACAGCCTTGTTGACAAGCCTCTGTCTTTGGAGGCAGAAGGAGAATGCTGAAGGAAAGTTGGTCAGATTTGTTTTCTCTGAAGGAGTGGAATGACAATTTTCTGCCCTTGCCTAGGACTGTGGGAGCTGCACAATCCTGGGCATGCAGCGACCTACTTGCTCTGCTGGCTCAGGCTTTGCTTTTCTTCCTGGGATTTTGCTCTGATTTCAAACATTTGCTTCTCTGCTAAGAAATGGGTTTCACACAGTCCTGAGGCAATCACGATTTTAGGAGAGCCTATTTGCTTCTTCCTCTGCCTTGTATTTTATATGAGGGCAGCAATTTTGTGCATGAAATAATTTCAGGAGCTGGCAAGTTCCAGAAATGTCTAAATTGTTATGTGCGTATGAAGCCATATCACACAACTGTGTTTTGTTTTGCTTGTTTGTTTGGCTGGGTTTTTTAAGTTTATGTTCCCCTCCCTAGGATAAAAGACAGGGAAGCAAAGCGGCTACTCAGCTTCAGGCACCAAGTTGCCCACTGTGCCTTTGATATACAGCTCCCTTGCCCATATGTACAGTCATGTGCTCACATAACTCTTCCTAACTGTGGGAAATGAAAAGGAAAATGTTAAATTTGGTAATATTTATCACAATCATTTTTCAAGAGCAAGAGTGAGACTACCAGTCTATTGAGAAATGTGGCCTTTTAATAGTCATCAAGGATTACCCATTTATGTGAATAATAAAAATCTCTTACGCAGATAGAGAAAGTAGGGTAAAACTTTATAATGGAGTATATATTCTCCAGCACAGATAATGACTGAAGGCCTTGGAGTTTGAAGAAATGTCAATTTATCAAGGCTTTGCCTTTTTTTTTTTTCCCCAAGCTCTCCATTTTGG
This sequence comes from Haemorhous mexicanus, assembly GCF_027477595.1. NCBI lineage: Eukaryota > Metazoa > Chordata > Aves > Passeriformes > Fringillidae > Haemorhous > Haemorhous mexicanus. Next base: position 62,784,866 of record NC_082344.1, read on the forward strand.
AGATTTCATGGAAGTAATTGAGTTTTCTACTATTGGACCAAGAGTCTCATATATGCATGACTTTAAAGAAAGAGATTATTAAATATCTCATCATTTAATATCTAGATAATTTCATCCAATAAAATCCTGTGCAGCAAGTAATTTAAATTGGTACCCTATTTATGGCAGACAAAACTGCTCACTACCATCTGCTTCGTGGTGTTTTAATAGATGAAGTGTTAGCTGCATGTTGCATAAAATTCATTGCGACTAGGTTAATTAAATGGCTGTGCTTCACTTCCTGCACTCTGGTAATAAGATGACAACCTCATCTGAATTTATTAACCCTTGCCACTTTCAGTACTGTTATCACCCATTCAACCACCTTTGGTCAACAAAAATGAAATAAATCACAATAACAGGAGACATAACCATATTGGCTAACAAAATAGATATTGATTAGCATCTTCTAAAGCAAATATGTCAATCTAGTCTGATTTTATTTTTGAGAAGGTCATTGAAATCTGCTGGAGTATCAGTAGAGTGAGTAAATGATGATGCAGTAGGTTATTGGAAAACAGCGCAAATCTAATCTTTGGTGCTAAACAGCCTAAATGACAGCTTCACTATGGGAAGTGAAGCTTTCTATTTGAGCAAGCAGACATTTAATAGCCTGCTGCAACTTAGGTCCTTAGAGAGGGCTCAAAGCCAGACCTGTGGGTGCTACTCCAGTCAGAGCCATTTCTGTCCCTTCCAAAGAGGGAGCATGAGGTAAAATTCTTCATCTACATCCATGTCCTGGCCACCCCAGCACTGGGTCAAGCCTTAGTGACAGCAGATGCAAAGATTCTTCTTATCTATGGCCAATTGAAACTATCTGCAGGTGGGACTGGGCTGGTGCATGGTGAGGAAGGACCTGACAGAGGCATCTCCAGGTACCAGTTCCTGGAGCCAGCCTCTTCTCCACCACTTACACTCTTCAGATATTTAGAAAAGTTAATTTCAGGCAAATACACAAAAAGCAGTCATGTTTGCTCCCCTGAGATTTACCAGGAGAGATCAAGACCATGCATCAAAGCCGTAGTCATTTTTGCCCTTCAGATACAGGCATTGAAGGCTTTTTGGAGGACTTCCAGTCATTCCCACTGTAGGTTTCGCTCTCTGCCTCGCTCTCACCTGGCTGTCACTTCTGGAAACAGCTCCTGTGTCATGTTCAGCCCCCTGGTCTAAGCAGGCTCCAGACACTGCCTTTGAGGGTGTTTTTATGTGGCCTAGTGAGGAAAGTTGTGTGGCTTCCTCCTTCTATGCACCAAAGTGATGGAATGAAATCCAGCTCCGGTTCACAAGTTCAGCTGCACCAAACCGGTTCAACCTGTCTTGGGTATTATGGTGCCAGCACTGGGCTTTGCCTTCCAGGGACGTAGATAAGATTTGTTTTTTAAACACAACAGGGAAGTTTTCATTTATGCTGAGGGTTGTAGTTAGAAATAAGTTCATAAAATAAATCATAACTGTTTACACAACAGAATAAAATATCTTATTCCACTTGTACTCAAGAGGCTGCCAAACTTCCCCCATTCTGCCTCCACACCCAGATCCCAAACCTCCTCCCAGCCATGAAGAAAAATAGCAGAATCAAAGCAACTTGCCCCTTACAGTCTCACCTGTGCTGGGGACCAGGAGACCATCAGATGACCTGACTTCTCAGATGCTGGAAGTCTCAGCCTGATGTCAGCAGGCAGTGAAACCAGTTTTACCAAAAAGTCCCTGCCCCTGTCCAGACTAGGATGCATTCAGTTCCCAGAGCAGACTGGAAGTGGAGCTGAGGCAAAGTTCTGGTAGGCAGAGAGCAAGATGGATGGCATACCTGGAATTTAATGAAACTGTTATTGCAGCTATGAGCTGCCTGTGACTTGGAATGGCCATGACATTGGTAACTATTGGATGCTATCTCTGGATATTCAGTCTTCCAAACACTTTTTTTTTGCCTGAGTATTGTTATCAAGGAAAAAGTTATTAAAAAATAGTAAAGGAGGACAGCCTGTTTTTCAATCTTTTCCTTTCAATATTAATTTAGACCCCACTTTTTACCAGATTACCTTTAGAGACCTGAAGTTCCCTGACAATATTTATTGTGATAAATGTTGTTTGATTTTGAATTCTGCTTAAAGAAACTCTTAACTTGTACAAGGAAGTAACATTTCAGGCAACTACTATTTATGTGCTTTAAAGAACTCAGTATTAAACTGCTGTAATTCCCAAAAGCACTTTTCTCTCATGGGTCTCCCTGCAGAGTCACTGTACACAGCATTTGAAACGTTAGCCAAATGCAACACGTTCTCAAGCAAAGTGGGTAACTTAGACAAATGGTGTCATGCTGGTGGGATTTGAACAGATCCAGGAGCACATGTGTACCCTAGAAATGTATTGAAGGTATCCATCATGTCCTGGAGATAGCAGGGCCTTTACTAAACTTTCCCCTTTGTAGCTTCATGTCCACAGGAGGGCACCCAGGGCAGGGAGATGAGATCATAGCCAGGCTGTCTGGTTGGGTAAGTGGAGAGCAGCTTCTCCCTTTGCTGTGCTGCATATTTGCCACAGAGTCAACAAATTTAGTGCACCAAGCTGTCTTAATTCTGATTGAAAGGAGTAAACAAAGGATCTTCTATTTCTGGAGCACAAGCAGTGGGTGATCAGTGCGTTCATCAAAACATCAGTACACTGGTTCAAGTCCCTGGTCTGCACCAGGCATGCAGATTATACTTAGATAAAATTCCCATTAAGTGTTCATCTGTCCACAAGCTCTGGGTAAATTGCAACACCAGGGTGTCATGAACCTGAGGGTAAAGCAGATGGAAATAAAATGAAACTGAGAGACATCTGAACCTCCTAAAGTGAGAGATGTGGAGAGAAGATCCTGCCAATCCCCTCTTCCCTGCATTACCCAGCCAGCCAGCCCCAGTGCCTGCCTTCTGCAGTGAAGCACTCAGCTGTACAAAGCCCTTTAGGTACAGAGGGTGAAATCTCAGGCACTGTCGACACAGAGCTCCTGGTGAAAGATCAGTGATTACTGTGAGAGATCAGTGAGGCGCTGCAGACGCAAGTTGTGGCCAGAACATTGACCTAGACCTCGGCTCTGTGATTTTCTTTCTATTTAAAGAAAATAGAACAGCTTTACACACCACCCTCCCCTTGCTCACTGTGCTTATAGATGGATCATTCCTGCTTGTTCTTCAGGTCAGCTGGTGGCTCTCGTAGCCACGACAAGCTCTGCCCTGCTTTCCTGCGCTACCTCGGACTCTCTTCTTGCCAGTGCTTGGGTGGCAGCTCCCTGCTGTCTGCAGCCTTCTTTGCCATGAGCAGACTCGGTGGTTTGAAGGACAACCTGATCTTCTATTTATACTTAACACAAGATGGAGAAGTGCTTAATACCTCTGTGTAGCAAAAAACAGCACAGCCTTAACTCTGGAATGGCACAGCTTCTTCAGAAAGCAAACAACATAACAGCCCTTCATGTGGCAAGTAGACAGGTAATTTGGCAGCTGAGGCTTTGTGCCAACAATTAAGTGCTAATGAAAGTGATGGCATATAAAAACCTCTACCACTGACAACAAAAATAGAAAAAGCCAGACCAGAGTGACTGCTGTGGAAAACAAATCTTCATCTCTTCCAACATCATCAAATATAGAAAGCTAGGGAATTGCCATTCACACCCACCACATGTGGCACTACTCTCCCTCTCCTCTTACAGCTGAAATGCTGTGATGGATTTAGAGCTCCCCAGGGATAATTTAGGAACACTGCATATAGGCATGGTTAATATGATGTTTAATGTCTCAATACATTAGATTTAATAGGAGATTTTCTGGATTAAAAACAACAAACAAAAGGTACTAAGTGGTAATTTGGAAAACAGCGATGTAGTGACAGGACAAAGGGATGATGGCTTTAAAATGAAAGAGGACATCTGGACAGCTTAAGATGAAATATTAGAATGAAATTCTTTACTGTGAGAGCAGTCAAACACTGGCACAGGTTGGCCAGAGAAGCTGTGGATGCCCCATCCCTGGAAGTGTCCAAAGCCAGGGTGGATGGGGCTTTGAGCAGCCTGGTCTGGTGGAAGGTGACCCTGCCCACGGCAAAGGGGTCAAACTGAACTTCCAATCCAAACCATGCTATGATGATTCTGTGATTTTAAGATATCAGGCCAACACTGCCATGGCCCCTGTGCCCTAGACGAGCAGCCTGCTGTCCCACACAGCGGGTGGGACACCCACGGTGAGAGCAGTGCGTGCTCAGTGCAAGCTCAAGCTCCCTTCTGCTGGATCCCCAGGGCAGCTGCCGAATGCAAACCAGCATTCATCAACATCAGCAACATCTGGGTACCAGAGTTCTGTCCCCACCCTGAAACACAGCTCGGGGCCAACCTGTGCCTGCCAAACCACCTCCAGCCAAAGACACAACCCAGAGCTGGCAGAACCTGCTCCTGCACAGACCTGTCAAGGCTGAGCACTCTGGCACTCTGCTGCAGTTGGAGCCATCCATCTGCGAGCGCCTCATGTCCATAGGTGACCCAGTGCTGCCTTTTCCCAGAAGGCAGTTGATCTTCCATGGGGTCTACAGCTGCATTGATCCATGCAGGTGTAACAGACTTCCAGTCAACAGCCAGCCTCATTCTCAGGTGGCTCTAAAAACTGGAAAGACGTATGGGCAGCCCTTAAAGTGAGAAAGATGCTAAAAAGGAAACTCCCTAAAAATCTATTGGAACAAAGAAAAAAAGCCACAGGGGGTGGAAGCAGAAGGAAAACAGAAATCTGAGCGAAAGCAGGTATTTCTATTGGACAGGCAAGAAACAACCTACAGTGACAACAATGAAACTTTGACTGTTTGTTCAAAGCAGCAGAGAAAAAGTTCTGTTCTGCATTTCCCATAATGAATGCATGGCCCTGGAAAACTGTATTTTCAGTTAGAAGAACCAAAGGTGGAAGATTACATAAGATTTCAGTTTGCCTGCACTGATAATGACCCAGCTACGCTCACTGCTCCTGATCCAGATCTTGGCCTGGTTTCCCCAGCCGACTCGAGCCTCTTTGCACTAGGCAGGATGGCAAAGAGCCTTTAGACAGTCCTTCAGTGAATCTTGCCAGAGAATTCCCTGCAGGAAAAGAAATTTTATAGTGTTCCAAATCTGGAACATATTTGATATATAGATACGGATTTGTGTTGCTCCAAATCTGCAGAAATAGGGATGGAAAGGATATAGTGGGGACATCCAAGGACAGGAGAGTGGGGGCTGTAAAGCTGAGTAAATAATTGGAATATCTAAGAGTGGGTAAAATTGTCAATGAAACCCAAGAGAGAGTCCTGCTTATAAAAGCTGTACTGTGTTTGCAGGGTTTAGAAGTTCTTTCAGTCATCTGGGAGGGACAGTAAGTACAGGACTTTAATGTGCAGTGAAGGCAATCTTCATGTTTTTCCTCATGAGATTTGAGCAATTGATTTTCCATTTTAATAATTAACAGCATTTTGTTAAAGAGTTGCACAAGACACAAAACTACAAAAGAAACGTGCCAATAACTTAATAGTTTATTAGTCAGTCAACAATATTACAAATATTTAAAAATTACTTAATATAAATAGTTGGCAGCAAACTATTCCATTACAGAGTTAAATTACCAGTACAACAGACAGACTGGAGATTTAGACACCTGGAAGATAACAGTAAAACAAACTAAAATATTTAACAAAAAATTTTTAAGCTGAAGGCGATTACCTAGTGTCCATAAAAGCATGGGTTCTCTTTTTATTTAGAAAAAAATAAAAAACTGCTTTAACACCCCATTAGGAATACAAAATAAAATCAACTGAAAATATTAATTTGCATATCAAAGAACCATTTATAATTACAATCCAAACACTCCATAAACCACTTGTGCGATTCTATACAGAAACTCGGAATTAGAAACTAGTTGCTTTAATATTACAAAGATTTCAGCTCCAAAAATAATTCAACATAAAATAAACTTTAGCAATTAGCGTCATAAAATTATATATTTCCACATAAAAATACAAAATAATATTAATGACAAGAATATGAAAAATTATTCCAAGTATTTTACTACTATTAAAATAAAATAAAAACCAAAAAAACAAAATAGAAATATGCATGAAAAAAGTCTCTCCTTTTGTTAGCAAAACACTATCCAAAATAACTACAATCATTTACATCAGTACAAAGATTTCTGGATTTAAAAAATAGTTGCAATGACAAAAGGGGTATCTTTTCTGACAGTAAAAAATGACACTGTGGATAAAATCTGCAAAATATGCAATGAAAAAAATAAATTTGCATTAAAAAGGTTTACACTGTTATTTTTTTATACAAACATTAGAAACAGTATTGCACATCACAACACAGAATCGAGGTTAGTCAGCCTTCCAAAATGTGTTATATTCAAGTTTTGTAGCATCTTTGAGGAGAGGCTTTGTGCAGCCAGATGCAACAGGGATAAAATATCAAGTGTTTTCCATACACAAATATATAAATGCTAAATGTTTCCTTCTTAACAAAAAGTGTGGATTTTTAAAGTTTTTTTTTTTTCCTCCACGGTCATACTCATGGGCAGCAATATGCACATTTGGGGAACAAAAGTGAAGAAGCTTTAAAAATACAAAAATACAATCAAACTAACTAGCAATCTTCTACAAAAATAGTAAAATAAATATGATCTGTAAAAAAAAATAATCAAATACAGTGTTCAACAGTTAGAAAATAAGAACTTAGTAGATAAAAAAAAAAGGAAAAGAAAAAGAAAAGAAAAAAAGGAGGTGGTGCAGGGTATGATAACCGTAAGTTGAATTGCTCCAGAAATGAAGTGACGAGTAAAATCAGACATTTCATTTATTTTTACCCATGCCAAAAAAGGGCATCCCTGTTTCTTCCCCCTGTGACTTACTTATGTAGTTCCACTTAAACAGGGAAAGTGATTTTCAACATCTCCAATTATGTCAATTTTTCACTATTTTCATATTAGTGTTCAGTATTTAATATATTTAAAGGCTCTTCAACTTTAAACATTAAGCAGAAAATATGAAAATAAAGTTTAAAAAAATCTGCAGAATTAAATTATATCTAAATAATTAACATTGCAAAACTACTGATTTCTTTTCTAAATTCCAAAAATTGAGGTATAGCAAAGGAGATGTCATCAGTCAAAAAAAGTGTGCCTTAAAATAGCTGACTGTTGGAAAAATCTCTCACAGAGATATAAAAATAGTGCATAACAAATGTCAAAATGGATCAAGGTTTGGCAGGGTTAAGGTTAAAAAAGAATACTCCAAAAAATCTGGAGGATCATGGTTAGGTAACAAGTAGGGAACATTGACAAATAAATTAGTAAAAAGCTCTTCTTAAAACAGCATCAACTTTAAACATTAAAAACTTGAACCACAGCCACAATAAAACAGCAGTTAGACATGAACCACATATTGTACAGTACAAAAAAGCACACTGTAGACAACCAACATAAGATCAACACTTTGCTTACATGAAGGATTGTCCCAAGGGATTGCAAAGAACAACACCCTTGTAATTTCAACTCTAGCATCAGGCTCTTATTTCTGCATTACAGCATTTACTGCTGAGTGTTTGCTTAGGCTGCAGAATAACTGTTTGTTCCTTTAAAAAGTAGGGGCTAGTTGCATTAAAAATGCTCTGAGATAGACAAAAGCACTGCTAAGATTTTCTTTTAGTGTTCAGTTAAATATTGCCTCTGTCCTAACTACATTTGTTTTTCAAAGTCTGCAAGCAATGTCATTAGTAGAACTCCTTCATTAAAATAAAAAGACTATCCTTGACTGTCAAGTAGCTACTTCTCATGCAACAGTGACCCCGGTTTGACAGAAGACCACAACGCACACAGGTCAAACATGTAAGCAAGGCTTTTTTAAGCCAAATTTCACTGTTGTCTTAAAGGTAAAATTTAGTTTGTTATGCAACTAGCCGTCTGTATATTACACCTTCTCCATTTTGACTTTACTTAGGATTTAATTTCTAAAGCATTATGCATTCTCATATATGTCTATTTTTGTATGCATTTGTCATGGGTTTCACATTTGGTGACTGGTTAGCAGTGTGCTGGCCATCTTTGGTTTGTAGAGGAAATCTTAACCATGAACAATCAAGGGGGCTTAAAAGAACTTTTTAAATGCTAGCTTTTTACTCAAACTTGTATCTATACTACATCACGCCACATTAAGTAGAAGCACACATCACAAAATTGCACAGGGATTACAATATTACATCCAGTCTGCATAAAATTGAATTCCACTACTGACCAGGTCACAAAATGGCTGCACTTTCTAGTCTAAAACTAATTTGCATATTGTACACATGTAGGACATTTTTTTTACTTCAGTCACAATAATGCATGCAAGTTTGTTTTTTGTAAGAAATTTTGTAAATTTGCTCATGCTACCTAGTTTCAAGAGAGCCTTTTTTTGAACATTTGCAATAACTCACCTCTTGTTAATTAATAGTTCTAGTGCATGCATATGGTGTATACAGGTAAGTAAACATGCAATTTTTTCACATTCTAAAACTATGGCAGTTTAGGCCATATTGTGCTGCCTGCATTTAATCTGTAATGCAGTGTGTCTTAAACGTTTCAATCCCGTATTAATAGGTGGCATTACACATAACACCTATATAGCAGCAAAGCTAATACAGCTTGTGATTAAAAATGTTTAAAAATAGCTAATAAATCAGATTATCTTGAGGTATTATTTCTTGCAAGTCAAAATGGAGAGCAAAAAATCAACCCTAATTTTTAGTTTATGTATACACTGAAAATAGCAACAACAATAAAAATAAGCTTTTGTAGCAGACATATTCCATCTTCACTATTTTGCTACCTTTGGTAAATTACTGGGGCAGATCTTGAAGTTAAAAACCCATGTTTAGAAATAAGTGCACGCTTCACCCACTAAATATAGCAGCAGACTGTGTGCCCCTACGCAAAAACATTCTCATATCTAGTTTTAACTTTACATATAAAAATAACTTGGAGAAAATACAAAAAAACATTTTATTTTAACATGAAAATATCACAAAAATTAGAAAGCCTGAGATGTAGGGTTTTGGTGAAAAACAAGAGGCTTGTAGTGTTTTGGCTGCTGATAAAGATGCATGTATTGATAGCTGGGGTGAAAAGCAGAAGAATGCACTTATTTCTTCTGCATGTCAGTATCTTCAAACACAGTAAGCCACATGCACCCTTCTCTCCTTATGTAGATGCTGGTTCACCATGTTTAATTCCAGCGGAAGTGGATCTGACGTGGGCGGTCAGCCCCCTCCTTTACCAATGGCTTATGGAATTCACGTCCTGCACGAGAGTGGATATTTGCCCAACAAAACTCACAGTAATACTGCAGGCAAGTGACATTGGCACAAAAGAAAGGAGCAAACTTCCCACCGCACCGCGCACCCTGGCACTCGTCACACATCTGGTCATCCAACACGTATGGCTTTACCTCCACCTGTTGGAGTGAAACAGAAACAATTCCCATTAATAACTGTTTCTACTTGAAGTTGTATGAAGGCATTCATTTTTCTCTGGTTTAAAAAAGAAGCCAAATAAAGCCCCTGAAATCTGCAGTCAGTCGTATTATCACCTTTATATAACTGAACAGTTATTACTCGTTATCATTTATCACCTTCAGACCCATTCACACTGCAAAACACCTCAAGGCAGATCTTTAGAAGTACTCTGGGCATGTAATAAACAGCTGCATCAGAAACTCCCCCTAATTTACCCTGGGAGAGTGTTCTTTGCAAATGATATTATGAATGTAAGTGCAGAAGAAAACACAATCACTCAAAGGTCTCCTAACTGGACGTCAAAATGACAATTCTATGTGGTTTAGCAAAAAAATAACAGAACATATGAGACTACCCTGAAACACAGAATTTTTTTTTTGAACTACAAGTGTCTCTGCATGTACTACATTTGTGTGCAAATAAAAGGTACTTTCTGCAAGCTGTAATGCAGATCTTTAGCAGAGCTGTTCCCTGTAAACTCACTCCCTATTTTTAGAATATGGTCAAATTTGGTGCTGCCAATTTTAGTAATCTATTAGTTTCTCTTTCTGTGGCTTTGAACTGTATAGGAATTTGTATTCAATACAATTCTGAAAATATTTTTTTAAAGATCATTTTGCAAGTCTACAGACAGCTACAAACACCTGTCTTACACAGCTTCTTTCTCCCAAACTCATCCGAGTGCCAGAATGGAAAAGTGGCAGGAGTCCAGTGGTAAATATGCATTATGTCTTTGCATAACTGTACTGCTTCAGACTGCGATCAGACAGGAAGAAGTACTTCATAATAAAACACAAAATGAGTTGACGCAGTCATTAAGGAATGTATTGTTGTATCCCACATTTTCCTCACTGCTGCATGAGATTTTTATCCTTAGATACTAATACTTCAGAAGATTGCCATGTATAGACATTGACTGTACACTCTATACTCAGACAGAGTATGCATCAAATACTAAGAACTTTAAAATGATACTTTTCTCAGTGTATTTCCAGAGGAAAAAATTTACACATCCAGCTCCCTGCCCTGAAGTTTTACAGCTGAATAGGTTTCATGTTTTTAGCTTCAGAAGTAGAGGCCATCCTAGAAAAAGCAGAGTAAGTGTCTTCCAGTAATCTAGATTCAGTACGAGCTCTGCTTCTTATTTCACTGCAATACCTGCCTTATCACCAATTACGCTCACACTCTTCAACAAACAGGTACCTTAGCAGTAACTGTGTTCGTGGCTCAGAATTACTGAAACCATGAAGCAGCATTTATTTCAAGCTTCAGTGCACTAATGCACCAAGATCAGTACGAAGATGATTTCAAAAATATTAGAGAAGCACTTTGGGGAATGGAAATATTACATGACATGGATGCAGACTGCTGGCACATGAAAGTTAACAGTATTTTAATGAATTGTTTGGAGTTGAAGCTCCAAAGAAATGTTTGGAGCTGACCTTTCATGCATGATAAAACAGGATGAGGAGTACTTTGCTGAAGAAAAACATCTGTTAGACAAACTAAATATACCTACACATCGAGAGAAATGGAGAGAAGCTACGAGAACTTAGTTAAGGAAGAAGTTGAACATCACAATGTTTGTCAAGTGATTGTGGCACTAAGATTTCCAATTAAGGTTGGAAAAGGTATGTGCAAAAAAATGCTATAAATACTTTGAACTGAAGTTCAGAAGGATAAACAGGTGAACTGCAAAATTTAGCAATCGAAAAAGACTTCTACACAGACTGGTTATGAAGAGAATGTGAAAGGACAGCAGACCTACAGAAACTGGATATAACTGGTATGAAAAGGCAATGCTGAGGTAAAGGGCAGAACAGGCTCCGCCTCGAGGACTTCAGTGAGATAGAGACTGTATCACTGTCCTGGCCAACATACACAAACACCTCAGGTGAAAGCAGTACCCAAAGCAGGACCAGATTCCCCATTTACAAAACTAGTGGTTTCTGGATTTATACTCACTGCTTGCTCATGTATAAATCAGCAGTACTGATTTCAGAGTATTTTCAGAGCCGAGAAAGCATTAGTGTAAAAGCTCCGTGGAGGTAAAAAAAGTATTTCTGAAAATAGCCTTTTTCATACTTTCAGCTAAGATTCAAGATGTTCCCTAAAATGATGCTGTTCTCTATGACTCCTCAGTAATGTAAATAACTAGGTGGTAATAAATATATGTAATTACATAAATAAGGATCGACCTTATGGTTTAATTAAAGAAGATAATTTAAAAAATATAGATTAACCCTCCTCTCAGGTAAACAAAGAAGTTCATAAACCCACCCCATCATGGCACCTAAAGACAAGTTTATTAAAATAGTTAAGATTTGGGACTGCTGTATCTTGCTGGTGAAACACCTCAGGAGTAGAATACATTTTTTAAAATAAGAAAAAAATGAGGAAGGTAATATAAATGTGGAAATTCCAAATTTAAGGGAACACTTGAGTCAAGAGATTAATTTTTCAAGTGTTGGAAAAGTAACACTAAAGAAAGAACATAAATTACTTCAAAAAGAAGCTTTAAGAATTCAGATATTTAAAGAGACAACCTAGATCTTCCTGCCTGTTCCCCTCAAAATCTCCACCCCATGAACAGCAATCTCCAGATTCTAACTATGCTTGGTGGGGGCTGTTTGGATTGTTTTGCCTCTTGTCTGCGTTTTGGTGGGTTTTTTTTTTGTTTGTGTGGTTTTTGTTTTGTTTTTTTTTTTTTTGGTAATTGAAGAAATCACTCAGCACTGTTTTTATAAATTAAGTTTCAATGGATGTAAGTCAAATACTGTGCTTCTCAGATCCAGCATTTGTGGTAGATTTTGCATTGGTTTTTCTTTTCCCCCACGCTCCAAGAGGCGGGCAGTGTTCCATCACCCATTAACAACCTACATCCTTTTCTCTGCAAACAGCAAGCAGTGCCATTTCAGATGCCTGCTTGGCATCCAAAGAGCCCTTCAGATCTCTGGTGACCTATCACAAAAAACCAAAAAACACCAAAACAACGTATGTGCAACTGCAGCGTTCAAAGCCAGGATCATGCCTTCTCTTATAAGGTGGCACTGCCAGTCTACCATACACCTCTCTACTGCAAAGGACACACTTCCCATGGAAAGAGGAAGACCAAGATAAAAGTTTCCCATGGTTTACAAGGTACAAGTCCACATCTCCTACTTTTGAGGGAGACATAATTTGGAGTGGAACCAACTCCATGTCTCAATTTTCAAGTCAGGTGACTTCACAGACAAATGCCTGTTAGACAGTTCCTCAAAGAAACTTAATAATACTCAATTCTGAAGCTAAATGACTCATTTAGCATTTGTTTAGAGGAAATTCTGGAATCTGGTCCTTACTCCCATTTTGTCCAAATACTCAAATGCAAGATGATTAATAGTTTTATATCCCCTCACCCAATCCCAAGGCCATTTTTTTTCTGTTACGTAAGTATGCAAAAAGCAGTTATAAGTCAACGACAGCTGCAAGTCACAAGGATAGCAATCCCATGACCAAAATGTAGCCATCACATCTAATTTGAAGCCTAGATGACTACCCACATCCACACCCACTCATCCTCTGGGAAGGTCCATGTTTGGGGATTTCAGCTCATAAGCAAGCAGTATTTGAGACACATACATAAAGCTGAGTTACTCTGCCTATTTGAAAGGAGAGAAGCACATGCTGCCTCCTTAGAGCAGACTTGTGTTAACTGTACTACCTTCTTTTTCCTGTGTCTTTGATCTGTAGAGGAGACTGGACCTTGAACTACTTTACTTACTTGACCCTTCTTCCTGTAAGACCATAGTTTTTTTATTTTTTTAAGAACATCTATTAATGCTAGACTATCTCTGCAGCTCTTGACATCAAAACTAGTGACCCTTAAAACTGACATAATTTAGATGCCAGTTTTCTTTGCTAGTCTTATACTTCTAATTAGGAGTTATGAAGTTCACTAGTCTTTTTAATATAAGTTTTACTTTTCCTAGGAATAAGCATCTCTAGCAAATAGAAATATGCATTGGTTAAGTGCGAAGAAGACTTTCAAACAGAAAAAGTAAGACCTTTTGTATTTTAGCTGTTAAGCCTCACCAACTTTCTGAGCACTGACAATTATGGCTGAAATTAAGGGCAGTTTCTAAATATCAAGCTAATCTGAAGCCAATGAATACAAGAGTTTCTTATGAATGACGGAGGAATTATCAAAGTATTTGGTTTCATTAGAACATGGGAGATAAAAAGATTTTCAAGCTCTTTGCCTGCACACAATAAAACCAGGAACTCCAGGATTGGGAAGAACATATGGTCCAACATATGTCAAAGGAACAAACTGCTGCTCTGTGGAAACATGTTGTTCATCTGGGGGCATTCAGGCATACTCCTGAAAGTAGTGGAGTTACATGAATGCTAAAAAAAAAATATAGAAGCTGGCTTGAAAGCAAATCACATGCAATGGTACCACACTCTGAGAAGTTTCTTTACAGAGCAAAACTCTGTGTAACTTACTCGTTTATCAATATCGCCATGCTGAAGTTGAACAAACCGAGCACTGATGGCAGCAATGTAACTCTGCTGATTGGAAAAAGCAACACGTCCAGCACCTTTTGGGTATTTCAGCTCAGGGTCAGTGTCAATTCCTGCATAACAAACTCCCCCGTAGAGACGGTCCATGATCATAGCCAATTCCACTATCAAGAAACAAAACAGCATTTACTCAAACTATTCTTACACGACAAACTTTAAAAACACTAGAAAAGTTAATTTTAATTATTGCTTTTTCAAGAGCCAATGAAACAGTAATAACAAGATTAAAAATATTAAAGAAATAATATCAAATAAGCTATTAATTACTCAGCAGACAGATCTTGCACACTGTGGGTACATAAATCCAAGAACAATGGAATTGTACGTTCTTGATAACACGGAACTAGAACTCCAGGGCAGTTTTCTTCAGAGGATTACAGCAAAAGAGTTTTTGGGCAGGCATTGGAATGTAAGCTGTATAAAATAGATTCTCATGCCACAAATTCCTTGGTTCATGTTCTCTGGCTGTCCTAATGCTCTACATCCTACGTGAATTTAAAAATGTAGTTAGCATCTTTTCATCAGCCACACAGAACTTTATTATCTCTACAGTGCTACACTTACCATAGATACTGAAGCTCAAAGAAACAAAAATTTCAAATTTTACAGATCAAGTACCTTGGCAATCCTCTGACTGCCAGATTATACTGAATTCAGTTGCAATTCACTGGGGTGGAAAACACTGTTTTTTCAGAATTAGAATCCTCTGTATTAGGCTATAGAGGTGTCAGCAGTCCTTGATGTTCAAAAGCTGTTCGAAGAGCCTCCTTGAGTTTTACTGCTTTTGTGAAGTCATTATTCTTATTTCACAATGCCATAAAAGTTTCATTTTCACATACACAGAGCATTTCTGAGCTGAGCATAAGAATGCATCCATTAAATTTATCACAGACATTCAGCACAGTAATATGGAGAACTGGACTGAATTTAAAGAAAAATTAATCTGTACTTGGAACACACTATGTTTACGCTCATTTACAGAGCTTGTATTACAGTCAAAAGTAGAGTCTTAAAAGTAAAAGACCAAAAAAGCTTGAGTATTGCAGGTCCAAGATAGAAAAGTTTAGGATCCTTTGTATCCCAAATTTGCACTACTATTTCTTGGTTTTCTTACATCTTTCATCTAAAAGTTCATCTTTCTCTAAGAATAAAATTCATTACTAGCTATAAAAGACTAATGAAATCTAGAAGCCATTCTAATAATAAAGAGGATTTGAACCACTGTATGGTTTGCTTCTACTTCCAACATTTACTGCAACCTACCTACTAGAAGGCCACCTAAAACATTGTAAAAGGCTACTGCAGACAACCTGAAAAAGCAGACTATCCAGGCTATACATCAACTATTCCACAGCTACAGAAGCATTTATTTTTTCCTTCACACCTCTGGCAAGAGTCTAGAAAGAGTCCTGCAATCTCATATAATGTTGTGCCATAAAAGATAACGCTAGCTCTCTGAATTTCTTCCTTTTTCCTCTACGCCTACTTGTTCAAGTACTCTATCACTGGTATTTGTGTGTGTGACCTGACAGCAGCAGAAGAGTAGCTAATGCACAATGACAAGCAGGTACAAATACCACTCCACAGTCAGGGAGCAGGGCAGAGATGTTTCCATAGCATTATTTTAAAACCAAACTCTTTGTTTTATGCCTCTTGTGACAAAGCCTACGCTACAGCTATAGAGAGGTAACACTTTCCAGCAAATCTCAATAATGAATTGTGATTTATGGCCAAACCTAGACAGTAGAAAAATTTAAGAATACATGAATATTGTACTGTGGTTAAAACTACCAAGACTGTTCAATTTATATATATATCTATATCTAGCTACAAAAATTATGCATAGTACAAATTATTTCTAATAATTTCTTACTTTAAAAAACTGCCACAGATTCTACTCACCAGCTCTTAATGGTCTAGGCACTCCTCCAACAAAAATTGTTTTCCGAGGATCAAGTGGTTGCGAACCATCCATCACAAAGTCACTATCACTTAGATTCCAGGGACGGATCTGAACCTATTAAATTGGGAAAGAAAACAGTATCCTGCTTTAGGTTTTGCTACAAAGTGGAAATATATTCATCAGCCTATACAAATTGTTAGTCATAACCTCATTACTGTAGCATGTCTAGTTGCTTTGTTTTAATCCTATTAATTCGAAGTACCACAATTTTAAAACAATCTAAATGTTCCAGATGTTGAGCTCTGCCAAAGTAGTTTACTTTTGATTTTTTTCATCTTCACAATCTCCAATGCTGCTTTAGACAGATGGCAGCCATAGCCTGCAGGCCACTGACTGTGTACTTACTGGCTTGTCCTTGATAGTGGGGCTGGAAACACACAGATAGAGCTTTCCATCTTCTTCAATGCAGGCATCAATCAGGGCCTGTACAGAACTCTCTTCTTGGAACAGGAGGAATGCGTAACCTGGAAAAAAACCCAAACAAATTGATTGATTTTCTCTTAGCTTTATTTTACAGAATCATCTTTATCACTCAGTTTTCCATACAAAAGCAAAAGAAAGTCAAACCAGTTCTTTCGTATTAGTCATCTTCTTTAACTATGCACTATATTGCCACAATTAACAGAACTTCCATCTGTAAAGTAATTGTCAGATGAGACAAATAACCAAATAAAAGCAAACATGTCTGCTCTATCATGCACTGTAAGTCTAGGCTACACATCATTCACTGGCTGCAATGGACATTATACAATGAAAATCCGACTTGGCACAAAGAACTAATCTCTATTCTGGAGATTAGATCAAAGTATTTTATTACGTAAGTGACCCAGCAAACCTTTCAAACACTACCAAAAAAAAGAATTAAAATGCTTATTTAATTCTACATAAAACTAATCAGACAAGCAAAGAACCTGACACATAACTTTCACAGTTACAGTATGAGATACACTGAATTTGTTACTTTACAAATACCCCAATAGCAAAATTAGGGTTGTATATTAAAACAAACTTTAAAGCTACCATAACTCACATTTCTTTCTGAGATTACTACCAAGTTTAGAATTTTCACACAAAGTTATGTTTTATGACTTTGATAGAGAAGTAAATGCTGAAGCAGCTGCCCTAGAGTGGGAAAAAGGAACATGGATGCTTTACCAAGCCTTTTGGAAATCTTGCTGTATTTCTGAGAGGAACTAATTAACCACCAGTCACTTCTTACTGCAAACAGACACTGTAGGTCATCAAGGTGAAGGTGGGAGGGTGTATCTTGAAGACCATTAATGAATCAGTGCATTAACAACATAAGATATAAGAAACAAATGCACAACTGATTTTAGACATGTGGGAACAAGAACGGGATTTTAAGAAAAAGCAGTAAAGTTTATACTGGTCCTTCCAATAAGTTGTACATTATTTCTTACCCCTGATACCACAGTCCCATCACAGCTACATAAAGAGGACATATGACAGGATTTTACGTATTTTATTTTTTTATTTTTATCTTATATAGTTTCATAAAAAGTATGCCATAGGGAATCTTTGGACTTGGGCTGAAGCATTTTCTTGTAAAGTCTACTCTTCACTGCTGAACTGTAATTTTTTAATGATGACCTGTTTAACTTAAGTTCAATAAGCAATAATTTAGATTCAAAATATGTTTTAATGGGGTTATATTACAGTATTTATCACAGAATTTAAAATTCACGTATTACCCATGCAAAACTCCGTGAGTGAGGGCATATGCCAACTGGCATGGGTGAGATAAGCTCCATGTAATGTCCTTACTTGGTCAGAAGCACACACACATTCCAGTTTGAATGGAGAGCCCAGCACAAGAATGATGGGAGTGCAAAAACTTGATTAATCAAAGGGAGGGTTAATTGCACCCAACACTGTCTAAGGAATCGGACATACAAAGATTCTCCAGAAATACAAGGTTGGTCAGTGCCTCCATATAATCTACCACCTCTATGTCTGCACTTATTAATATGCTTAACTGCAGCAACTTGCAAAAAGATAGAAAATTCAAGTACAGCAACTCAAGGAATGATGAAGATTATTACAGATTTCACAGAATATTCTGAGTTGGATGGGACACAAAGATCTCTGAGTCCATCTCTTAAGTGAATAGCTCATATAGGGACTGAATCCACAACCTGGATTTTTATAAGCACCATGCTCTGAACAACTGAGCTAATCTCAGGGTCACTTCATACTACCACTTCTGACATGGAAAGGAAAGCAATAGAAAAAACATACATTTATACTGCCTTCTCAACCTCATCTAAAAAAACATGTCTTGGTTTACCCCACTTAATTCAAAGCCTCAGAAAGCCTTGTGGTATGAGCTCAGCTGTACTACTCCCCTCTGAAGGAGTAGTACACAGCTCTAGACCTTCAATGATTTACAGTGCTCACTAAAGAGATGGACTGGTGCTTTCACATCAGCTAAGTTTGAAAAGCCATGATGACTGAAGAGTCCTACCAAATTAAACTTTTCATGGTATTCATTAAAAGTTTTTTTTGGTACTCATTATTTAAAAACAAATCAAAAGCAAAGCATTCTGGACTAGATTCATGCTAACATGATTTTCTTAGCAAGGAAAAAAATTATTTATTTCAAAGTAATATGAAAGTTTACCAGAGGGAGAAAACATGCTTCTTGTTATGCATATTCTGTGTAGAAATCAGAGAGCAGCTTTAAGTTTTATCAACCTCCAGCTAATTCCTGTCACTAATGCCTTAGAGGAGGGGTCAAGAAAATCAGTGCAAGCTAGCATGGCACTGCCCATGTAGTGCCATGCCAGTGACTGCAGTGGTATTTTGGGTTGGGGCTGGTTCCTCCACTGTCCTGACAGACTCTCCACAGTCTGAGGGCACTAAATGGCCTCAGTACAGTGCTAGTCTAGAGACTGCTGCACCTTAACTTAAATCAAAGAATCAGTCCAAGCTGCAGGTTAACACAGACAATGGATCTACATAACCACCCCATCTTTCAGTTTTTCCTTTAGTCATCTTTGATGGAGAATAAACTCCAAAACACATGTAAGATGAAAAATGTGGTGCTGCACTATATTTGTGAGACCCATGTATCTAGTGTTTTAGATATCCTCAGCCTAGGTAAATGAACCAAGCTCAATGAACTTATGTTACAGTGACCTGAATTGCCCTCTATACTTCACTGGCTGTACTGGCCAGATTCACATTGTTAAAGGAAGCTTAGACACTAATCACACATGAAGATACCTACAGTTACTTGCCTGAATCCTGAGTTTGATCCTATCCAGTGTGATCAAAGTAGGAGGCAACAAGTTCAACAGAACTTATATGGACCTGGGGTTTTGCTTCTGAAACTAGAAGCAGAACATTTCCAACTTGAGATTTTCAGCTAGTCAGCTCTGAATTAGCAACTGGGAACCTTGAAGAAAGAAGTTACTGCACAACTGTTGTCATACAAGGCAGCAGAAACAACCAGTTAGAATAAGGCTGGGGACATTGTCCTGCTTAAATCAGATTATCCTCTGAGACAGCCTATAAATAGAACAGAGGTCACAAACAACTGGATGTATTTTGGAAGGCATTTTTTGAATTTCCATATCTTTATGGCACCATTTCTTTGTGAGCTTCATTATCAGGAGTCCTCAACCCAGCAAGTTACTTTGGACATGTGTATTGTTTCACAAATAAGTGTATTTGCCAACTACGTAATAACATGAGTTATGATAAACAGTGGCAAGTGAGAAAGGAAGGAATTCTGCATCACAGTTGGCAGATCACTGTTACAGACTTTGTACTTTGAGCTCAACTGAGGGTTTTTTTCAGAACAGAGCTTCCTTGTAAGATCAGGGTAAAGTTGTAAAAATTCCTGTTATGTTTCGATCTAATTTTGTGGTGAACCAACATAAAATGTAATTAGTTAAGAACAAGCAGTTGGTGTTTCTCAGGAGGCAGCCAGCCTTGATGGATCAAGACACTTTCTGAATTTCTTTCAGCAAGGAAACACTTATTATGAACTTGGCCTTCCCTCAGGACCTTCTGTAAGCAGAGAGCTTGGAAGGAAGCACAGTCTGGAAAACTATACAGTAACAAAAAAACCCAAAAAACCAATACAAAACAAAACAGGCTTCATCTCTTCACCACAGAGAAGATTTACATGAATTAGTCAAGAATGGCCTAATTCTGAGATGTCTTTGGAAAGCAATACTATAGCAAATCTCTAATGAAACTGAACAAAGAAAAATATAGACACTGAATTAATTTCATGCAGAGTGACAACTTAGAAAATGGAGACTGAAAATGATAAAAAAACATTAATTCCCTGAACTAATATAGTATATATTTCTCAACCGGTAATTACTGATTGATCTCAAAGCTTTTTTTTGCCTATCCTTAGCCATTTCAGACATCTTATTAATGTACATATACATGGTTATTGGATGTTCACACAAGTAATACCAATGAAAGACAATTTTTAATGAAATTCTTCTGCAAAATAATTATGGGTCACATGTATTGCTTTGAACAAAAGAGATATGCACACAGTAACACTCAGCAGTTGTATGTTTCCAGAGTATTTACAAAGAGAAATTGACACTGTATTTTAAATGTGTCAGGCTACACACAAAAAATACTGAATAATGCAGCAAACTAAAAATTAGGCTGAAGTGTTAAGATAGAACACTAAATGCTTTTATTTTTCAAGTAAGGATCAGTTAACCATGGGAAATCAACTTAGCACTTAGGTTGCAAATATTTCCAGAATTAATTAGATCAATACACTGAAGTTCTTCTATTTGCATTCTCTGCCTTTAAGAAGCTCTACCCAAAACACAGTTTGGGTTTTTTTCTTACTACAATTATAAACAACTATATGAAAAAGCTTTACCAAATAAGGAAGTCTGAAAATACATCCTTAAGATGTTCAGATGCTGAGATAGGACTATCTCCTTGGAAACAAATGCCAGAATCCATTCCTTTCAGGTAGGAATATATTACATCTTCTGTCTTCTATATATTCATCACAGACTCGGTGAGATGCATCTTCTTCAAAGAGTTCCTTGGGAATTTCTCTTGGTAATTTATGAAGAGAGATGCAGTCTAAGATAATCAAATTTAACTAGACAGTAGCTTTGTGGGCTGGGCTGACAATCAAAAAAGCCTGTCTCTTTGTTTGTCTTAGAATTTCTGTGCAGCATTCACAAATGCTATTCAAATGCTTTCAATTTCAATTCCCACTCTTTAGAGGGCCCATTGGGGATAATAATCCTGTCTTTTCCCCAGCATAGATGCACAGATAAATAAATAATCAGTTTACAAAAGAACTATACCTACATTTGTCACTTCCAAACAAGAAATGAATTTCTGCATTCTCTACAAAATCAATAATTTCTGCATTGCTTTCATGTCTGGATCACACTCCTGCATTTATTTTATATGTAACAATACATGACTGTACATGTACAGAGACATCCTATGTGACTTAATTACTTGATCTACAGAATGGTTTTTCCAACACTTTGTAAATAATAGTAAAAAATCTAATCTAACAGCAACACTAGAAATAGTTTTTTTAAAAAAATCAATATTTAACAAAAAGATTTGAGCTTCAACAGGAAGTTCATATCCTAAAAGTGAAAGATGCATATTTTATTATTTTGACCAGATAAGAAAATGCATCCTTCTGCATCCTGCCTTTAACTTCCTAGGAAAATATTTATCTAAGATTTTGTCTTAAAAAATTTGATCAAATTTCAGTTTTGGAAACTAGACAGAAATACAACTACAGAAGTGATGATCAATTATGCATACAACTACGGAGTGTTGACCTGATCAGGGGTCAGTAATAAAATAACAGATTTTAGACTCAGTATGTAAAGGACCTTCACTGAACCCACCGATTTAAGTGTTCACAGGGACTCTACATTATACCCTTTGGAAAAAGATGAGAGTTTCCCAGAGCAAGGTTTGCACTCAGTAACAGGTCAAAACCTTCTAACTCTTACCTTTTGGTGGAAAATAGGACTTGCTCTCTGCTTTGTGAGGCCAGTCTACTACCAAGGGCCCAAATCGTCTGAAACTGGCAGTAATTTCATCTAAAAACATGTAAAATAGTTGCAATTAAAGGAAATTACATAACTCAATGAAAAAATACTATTAAGCAAAGACCTTTGCTTCTAGCAAAGGTTGACATTTCATGGGAAGAAAAACAAAACAAAATTTACAATTTTCATAAACAAAAGACTTAAATAGATGCATCTTCCAGAGTGTTAATATTTATACAGCGTATTTCTGGTAATTTTAATCTTACATTTGTTTTTTATTGCTTAAAACCAGCAGCATTTCAGAAGCATACGGGCAACTAAAGCCATTCATGGAAACTTGTGTGGTACTTCCTTAAATTCAAATCAGAATCTGGTTTGAATGTAATCAAATAAATTTACTGCTAAGTGATGGACAGTTCAGAGCTTTTTAAGTAGATATTTATGTATCAAATAACACCACAATTAACATGCTAACAGTTTCCTATACATAGGAAATATATACAGGATATCTGCCCTACAGCAAACACTATGCATGTATCAGAGACAGAAATGTAAAATTGTCTATTTAAAGATGCTTCCAACAACCATGAATAGCTTTGCTTCAAGATCTACTATGCACAATTTTCTGAGTTCTTTCTATCCCAGCCACACCTACATGTCAGTGACTGGAAAAGCCTTGGCCATGGGTTAAAAATACTCTAAACTATATAAAAGCAGCAACTCAAACACAAGTATGATAAATTTCTTTCAGTCATATCCTGCCATCATCATATAAACAGGGAGGAGAGAAATAAAATGAATTTCCATGTGTTTTTGTTTAGCATTAGTATTACAGGCAACTGTGCTGAAGCATATCAAAATAAATCCCTTAGTAGATTATAGGAGAGCATCTCAATGAAAATGGAACCAAAACCTGGTCTTTCCATGTCTGAAAGTTAATTAAACACAGTCAGCTTATATATTGGTTTGCATGTTATTCTAGGATTATCATGAACCTTCTAACAGCACTTCCATTTACATTAGAAAGTTCACATGCAATTTACATTTACCTGCACAGGAGAAACCTCATATTAAACAGTACAATTCCTTCAAATCACCACTGGTGTACAAAGCAATTTCAGCTGGCTAACAACCCGAGTTTCTGTAGTAGAGTCTCTGTTCAACGCATCAAGAGTGCTCTGTCTCTTGACCTTGCTCTGCCTAAGTTTCTCTATTTCTCATCAGGAATAATGTTAACCTTTCTATATTACTGCTGAGATCTTCAGGTAATAGTAAAATAGAATACAAAATTCATTTACGAATGGACATTTCCTATGACTACAGAATAAAGCAGGCTCAGAGAGAGGAGGGCTAAGATGTGTTTGAAAGGAATATGCAGGATAAGCAGGAACATGCACTCCAGGCATTACATGCAACTCTAAGCTGGAAGTGTAGAATCAGAAAACCCTGCACCATCCCAAAACCAAAAAAGGTGATACTAAGCTCAACACACAAAGAACATGCAGTTACAGCCTTTTGCACAACATTATTTTGATGAGAGGCTTATTTTTACTACAAAGTCAGGTTTTTCATGAGCTGTTTTTGTTTCTCCCTCCAAACATAGTCTGCTCAGTTTTCAGGCAGCTCACCTTCATCAATATCTGGTGGAAGACCTCCAACGAACACTTTCCGAGAAAAACGCTCAATTCTTTCTCCGTTCTGATGAGCTGAATAGCAGGTAGGGGAATTCAAGACTCCAACTTGATCACTGTGACCATCATCCAGCAAGCCATCATCTATTGGGAAGAGGGAAGAACGGCCTTAAAAAGAAAAGATAATAATGTACATTAAAATCATTTTGTGGCAGTACATGGTTTTGCAATTTTAGGGAATGGGGAATAGCAGTCTGGAGAGTCAAAATGAAAACACCAAGATATTAGAAAAGTTGACATTAGTTTAAAGAAAAATTATCAGAATGAAAAAATGTGTTAAACTTCAAAATGGAATTTCAAGATTGCAAGCTGATACCACTTTAAGTGTATACTTCATATTACATTATGTGGTAGTTGCTCTGCTGCATCCAGTAGAGAAGTGGTATTTTGTTTTAATTAAAGGGTCTTATTTATGAAAAGAAAATATTACAGCTTTCTTAAGTGAGTTTTGTTAGTCTCCCTTTGGTTTAGCTTCAATTTAAACTGATAACTTCCTCCACCTGAATAAGTACAGTGTGTCTAAACCCCTTAAATTTTAATTGAACAGGGAAATAAACCACTATCACAAGTTTCAAACGTATTTCTAAAGGTATCAGATGCTGGTAACATATGAATATACTCAATTTCTAAGAAACCAAAAGAGAATTTTAGTAAATGTGTAAAATGAAACACTTGAAAAATGAGTCACAATGCTGACTTATTCTTCTCACTCTCAATTTACTACAGTTTTGGAGGGAAGCCTTGTGTTGGTTCCTAACATGTAGTAAACTCCAGTGAGTTTACTGTTACTCTGAAAAGCAAGTGTAAAATCCGAGAAGTTCACAGGATGGCTTTGCAAATGCAATCTGACCCAAACAGACACTTGGAGCGCAGAGGGAAGTGAAAATATGGTAATTCTGTCCCACATATTTTTTCCCCATTTCATATTTACAAATTTTGTACAACTCCGAACAAAATAAAAATTCAGAAGGCCGGGATATTTATCTTGGCATATTCAATCTTTTATTGCTTTAGTCAGCAACATTAAGATTAATGATAGCTTCAAATTCAGAAGTCAGTCTTCTAATTGCAAAAAGCCTCAAAAGAAAGACATTGTGAAGCAAAATAAATGATTCACATCACCATTTCTTCTGAAATGCCATTTTCCCTGTTTGCCACTCATTTAAAAAAAATCATTAATTAATTCAACTGCTTTCCCAAAAGAAGAAAGCCAAATCAAAAAAACAACCTAGCACACTTTTGGGAAGCAAGCTAGTTTTTCATTTTAAATAGACAACTTCTTCCAGATTCACCCACAGTCAGGACCAGTAGGTCCCTGACAGCTGAGTCCACAGTACCTTGGCTGTGAGCAATACTGCAGTCATTAATTCTCCAGCTCAGGAGAACATTAGCAGTAAACACTGGTAAGAATACCAGCAGATCCAGTGCTGACCAGCTGGGAGTGTGAGCAGTATGAAAGCCCTTAATTTCCAGAAGATCACCTCAGAATCAGGTGGTTAAAAGACAAGGGTGGAAAACGGACAGCAAATATTATGACCAATGACTTAGGTTATGGTAATGCCTATTGACACTGATGTGGTATCTCAACAAAAAAACTGAGTGAAAACACAGGATGATATAAAACAAATAATACCATGAAGTATCACAAGGAGCACAAAATTAAAAGCAGGACTGCAGCACTGTATCACGTAATAAAGAATGATAACTACATCATTTTTATGGTGGCATATCTGTGTCTTCAGCAGACAGCCAATGAAGAGGAGTACTGAAAATGTAGAAAGCTATAGTAAGCTCCTCCTTTCCATTAGGATTGGTGATAGGCATGTTTGAGAATGACTAGTGGGGAGCAAGAGATGCTTGGTCTCATAAGGACACATTAAACAGCACAGCAGCACATCACAGGGTTGCCTGAGAAAGAGAAAGCATGTAGCTGGTCCTCAATGGGACAGAAAAGTGAGCGAGCAATGGAGACACATAGCTAACATAGCTGGATGAAGCAGGCAAGAAGATTCCTCTTGTATATCAACTATTTCGGCACGAGAAGAGCAAGATTCAATTTATGACTGTAGCAGCTGCTTACTATAGATTTGAATTTCAGTTATGAAGACAAGTAAGAATGATCAAATCTTTAAGATGTATATGAACAAGTGGTAAGATTTGGTTGCGCGACCAAGAAAGTTGGATACAATGAATTTCTGAATCACTAAAGTGAGTGATGGAGAAGATGGAGCAGTTACCATAATGACAGTGACAGGAAGAAGTGCATAATGGAAGAAATAAAATAAGACTCATATTGTAGGAACCTGCAGGTAACTGAAAGTGGAAATTTTAAGACATTCCACTAATGGAGGAGAGTTAGTCTCAATATCTTAAATCTAAAATTACTGTAATTTAGCTTGGTTTATAAGAAGTGCTTCTTAGACAATAAAACTTAAAATACAGACAAGTATATAACAGGGAAAACAGTCTTAGAGTAACCCTCAGAATAATTTATTTGTACCCACAGACCCATGTTAAAATCTAAGAACAATGTGAGAATTGTTCTTTACAAATAAAACCAGCAGAACACGTTCTGAAGTGACACCAGAGACCTCAGTTTAACTTTAATGTGGGTAAAGGTTTGCCAAAAGCACTGTAGCTCCTCTGAGAGCTAAGATGACATGAAGGACAATAGATAAACACTTTCAGAGTAACATGGTCTTTATGACTCCTATTACTTTCTTCTCCATCCTCTTCACTTCTAAATGTCTCTCAGATAAAGAAAGCAGAAAGGTAATTTGCTTTCCCATTTCAACAGGCTTTCACAATTCTCCTGATGACTATGAATGAAAAGGATTAGCCCTTCTAAACACTTGTTTCTTTTTGTTTTATGACAGTAAAAAATTAAGCAGAATCTGGCAGAAATTGTCAGAATGATTGTACTAACTGTTTCATCCACTGGCCATCATCTACAACATCATCCCTCTCCAGATTATGGCTACCAAGCACTAGGTTATGAACCAATGCAGAGACCAAGACAGACACATGAACTGATGTGTGTGGTGAATGCTAGAAGCTACCAAAGATCTTGGTAGTTTGTTCTTGCATGCTTTACATGGTCTTCTAAAAAACTTCATGTCACATCCTAGCACAGTTAAACCGGTAGAGCTTTTCAAGGTGAGCACATACTGGCTTATACTATGAAGATTATTTACTACTTCTAGGAGCAGTTTACTACATTTCCTGTTAAGTTTAGAAAGGCTTTTTTGCTTTTGCTCTGCACACTACCACTTCTACAGAAGCAAAAGGAGTTAGAAGGACAACTAGCAAATTGTATACTTTTGAAGGGTGTAATAACTGCAAGCAGTAGCCATTTGCATGAACTAAATCATGATTAGAACTGCAATTTTTAACTGATTAAAGGATTTTCAATTCAGACTCTAGCAGAACAATGATCATAACAATCCAGACTGTACTCCTCCTTCCCTCAAACCCTCCCATCCTCCCCAACCTAAGATAACATGCAGATAAGCAATTACAATAAATAATCTGGATTAATTAATCATAACGATCAGTAACGGATCAGAATTAATTGAACTGTAACAAACAGAAGTGAATTACCTCGTCTTCGCCCATAACTCCTCGCTGCATGCAAACAAAGGACAAATTGTAAAATGTCAAATAACTGTATCATGCCCACAGACTAAAATATTTAAGATACAAAGAACCATGTGGGTAAGCAGTAAGTAAAAATCTGCTTTATCAGTATCACTTAGTACTGATAACTGCAGATGAGAACGCATTAAAATCTCACATAAACACCATACTATTTTACTACTAAATTGATGCTAACACCAGCTGTAAGTAAAATTATTTCAAATATTTCAATGTCTTTAAACTTGATCTTCACTTCATGTTAATTATGGACAAATTAATTATGGGAACTTTGCAATTCAGCCTCAAAATGTGATTAGTATCTTACACAAGTGCCTAAATAACACACATATGGTATTGAAACTGTAAAAAGGAAAATACTACTGTAAAAAGCATGTAGCAAGTGTTAAATTAATCACAGACACATCCTGGTCCACATGGAACAGTTTGTACAGTCCTTTGCAGTGACAATGCAAATGCTGAAAGCCGTGACCTTCCTTTTTCATGAAAAGACCTAGCAGAAAATTAACCGCAAGGTTTTGTTTGAAACAAAAGATGCCTTGTACTAGCAAACAAAATCAGGGCACAAGTCACAAGAAATAGCATTGTATCAAAAACACTGCACAAAGGCAAAGCAACAATTTCAGAGACTGCAAGTAAATCCAAGATTTTCCTAACTTTTGAGTTTTGCAAGATTCTTAAAGAGATCAGGCTTGAAGCTACAGTTCAGAAGACCATACTGATTGCTTCTCTGCCTGAAGGCTAAAAAACTAAAAATAGACAGATTACTAATACAGAAACTATTAAGCTTTGTGCAATTTCTTTGTTACATTTCCACAAAGTATTTTCTATTCCTGTTTAACAAACTCAGTATCTGAGAAAAATTACTTTAATCATTACACAGTGGCATTAAGTATCCAAATAGATGTTACTATTAACCATAAGATCATAGCAACATTTAGGAACAGACTGCTGTGTCTTGGCATTATAGTTTTGATTTTACGAGGCCTCTATACATACAAGTCTCCTAAAAGCAACTGTTGTTCTGGGCCACTGAAATACATATAGACTCAAAATCACTGATTCATAAATGTCATTCATTGTTCCATTCTCATATTATGAAATACTTATTTCCTGGTACCTCCTATTTGATTAGGGGTTTTCAAAAATTTTATTAGATATAGTATTTTCTCCCTTTGTTATCTTGATCCCTTCTGACTAGAAATTCACTAGATTGCTTATGGAACTCTAAAAAAAAAAAAATCTTTCTTGTTTTTTCTCCCTTAGAAAAGTTATTTTTGCACAACAGTCACCATCTTTCTATCCAATTTGCACTGAACTTGCTTTCAGATTTATTCTCTCTCACCTGAAATAATTATTATTGAAGAGAATAGTTTTTGCTTAAAGGTTTCCAGATTCTTAACATTTCTACTGGAAAGCCAAAATAGAAAAAAACTTTCTGAAAGAGACCCGGGTATCTAAACAAGTGGAAACACTTTAATTCAGATTTCCAACATCAAAACAGCTTCCACAAAACCACATATTCTTCTGTGTGATCAGCTCTCTCACTAGGTGCTGGGGAGACTGATGCTGAGCTTCAGACATGTTTTCTCCCTGAAGCCAGGCCCTCTGAAGACATGCAGTTCTGTGTCAGTGCTGCAGCATGTACAAATCTCTGACTCCTGGCCAAAGGGACTCCCACACAGCATTAGCAGTAGTGTCACTAAGCCCTCGCCTAGCCCTCACATGCCTTTTTTTTTTTTTTAAATAAATTCCATCCACAAATAAAACTAGAGTAAGCAGGAAAAATTCAAGGGCAGCCCATCTACAGCAATGTCTGCAGTGCAGTGTTCTCTCATAAAGGATAATACAGTGATGCATACTAATATTCATCTTTCAGCACAAGTGTCAGGGTACTGCTTTTCTTCTCTTCCACCCCCTTCAGCCCACCAAACCAGCTCAGCAATTTTCTTACATTTTTGTAGTTAAGACAAGTTGATATGCAGAAAAATATTTTGTTACAGAACAACTGAAGTATTCTTCTTTGTGCATTCAAAAAAAGGAAACAGTAATTTTAAGGAACAAAAAAGAATTACTAAAATGTTAAAAAAACCCCAATGCAGTTAAAACAGTAGATGGTGCAGTATTTTATATATATGGAAATTGCAACAATGTACCAAAGTTATCTGTGCATTTCTTGCTTTAGCAAAACAATGAAATCAGGGAAAACGGGAGAAAAACTGTACCTGATGTTGTCACATCATTTACTTTACTTTTATGGCAAACCTTCCTCCCTAAAATTCATGTCTTGCTCATTTAGAGCGCAAACTAGTGTGGGCAGGGATTTAGTGCTACTTTACATCTAGAAAAATGCAGATTTTCTGTATTTATTAAAATAATATGCATATAATGTTTTCCACCCTACAGAGCATGCATGCTTACAGAGCATGGCAGCTGTATAAATATAGTTAATTACAGGTTTACCTATACATCAAGACTATACAGATGTATTTAACATACACATAATCAGTGCACATGTTTATACATAAATAATTGCAAGGAAGACAGCTTTTTTGGAAAAGGCCAGACACTGAAGGCAAATAATTGATTTACAGCAACAAAAAAGGAGAGATTAAACTGTTTCCTTTAACTTGTCCAAATACTAATTCATACAGAAATTTGTCTTTTATTTTATAAAGCTGGATATTTTAATTAGCCAGTAACTTGGAAAGATTTCAAATGAGGGAAAATGCATGAAAGACACTTTCATTATAAAAAATATCAATAAGGCAACACATGCAAGAAGTACAATGATGCCCAATAAACTGAAATCCAGTAACACTGGAACCTTCCAAAATTAAGAGTGCTGTATATACAACAAAGACACTTCCTTTTAGCGAAAACCTTCTTTTTCTATAACCCTGAAGTTGCATGCTAATACAGCTTACACCCATCAGAAAAATTAAAATCCCCTTTTCTGCAATGTAAATCGGGTCACAGATTTAAGACATAAGTAAATACATTTGCTGTGCATACTTGTCTAACATCAAGACAATAGATCTGTACGTTATGTGAGCAATGTTGCCACAAAGATACCAAATGTATGGTTTTATTTTACTGAGACACATATTTCAAATACACAACCAGAGATCAAATATACACATACTTCAAGAACTCAGCTGAATGACTAAGCTGAATTAAAAATACTATGTTGTGTACCAGGAAAAACTACCAGTCAAACTTCCTACAAAGATAAAATACTATTTGTCACTAGCATTGCAACATAATGATCAAATAGCGATAGAGACATGATGAAGCCTTTTTCATTAATAACTGCAATTTAAAGAAATCTATAAACAGCTATAACAATAATTGCCCAAGAGTCTAGACAAAAGGAGGTAGATGCCTAATTCCCATTTCATTCTATTGGATTTGGACACCCAAATTCCATTTAAATTTCTTTAGAAATAACACCTTCATAGATTTTAAGGCTGAAAGACACCATTATGACCATTCAAACTTGGCATGCCTATAAGACTTCAAAAGTTTATTTAGCAATTCCTGTATAGGAAATTTAGTAATTTCTGACTGAAGTGCTTTCTTTAGAAGCACAACCAGTTATAGTATCTGTAAGAAGTCTAATACACCCTTGCTAAACTAATCAAATGGGGAATTCTGTTTCAACAGCAACTGAAAAAAATTCAATGCTTTATAACAAGAGAAAGTGGGGGAAACCCCATAATGGGGAAAACCACCCTACATGCCAACAAACTTGACTCTTGCATTATTACTTGCTTAAAAAATGTTCTCTCTAAGCTGAGAAAGCTGCAGTCAGGTATATGCATTCCAAAGTATCTTTTTTTTGACTTTTGAGAGATAACGGTCATTAAAAATGCATTACCTTTTTTTTACAGCTTAAGCTGAAACAGATACATAATTATACATAATTTATTAAAACACATAAATCAGGTTTCCTTTAGTTCATTTCATTAATTTAAAAAATGAAAACTGTAAATATTAATATTAGGTACAGTTCAGTAAGTACATTTTAAATGAGTTGGAAAAAAAAAAATCTATCACTTACAAAGAGAAAAACTACCCAATGAAAAGTTTTATTTAGAAGTGATTAGTCGTAAAAGGGCTGCACAGTTTCAGCCTGGGTCATGTTAGAACCTTTCTGGAATCCAGAGATACCAGTTCACTAAAATGAATCTCACTAAAATCCACAGAGGGTCAGTGTTAAGTATTAGTCCATGCATAAAGGGCAGAGGGTTTTAAAAACATTTGTGATTTGCTTTCATGAAGGTCTGGTATTCCTGCTCTTCCTCATGGCTACTACAGTACTTACTGAGAAATTAAGGGATAAATGTGGAGTCTTTCAATCAACTCTTCTTTTCCCAAATCTCCCCCCAAGGCACCAGTTACAGGGACAGAGGGAAATGTTAGCTTGAACTCACTTAAGTGGAGAAGGAAACTGAAGTTTACAAGTTCATCAACAGGTGTTCAAACCATAATTCTCATTACTGCACATTTGGAGGAAGTCCCTCAATTCTTGCTGAGAAAGAAAGGTTGTGCAGAGTCTGAGTAGCTGGAGCTTCCCAAAAGCTGTTTCCATTGCTTCTGTTCTTGAGCTACAAGAAGCTGCAGTTAAGACATGCCAACCTGCAGGGGCTCTGAAGAATGTTCCTTACTGCCCTGGCCTGCACTGACACCCACATCAGACTCCAGCTATGTAGTAGAGACTAGATGTCTACACAACAAGGCTCTGAACTAAATTCTAAGGGGCATAATTTAAAAAATTATGTGTTGCAGCACCTTTCAGATACTTAAACTGTTATTTTTATCTCACTTACTGAAGGCTGAAAATAATATTGCAGCTTTTAAAGGGGCCAGCAGTCACACAAAGTGCTACCTTTCAAAGTACAAGAGAAACCACACAGCCATTAAAAGCAAGATATTTTTCAGTGCATGTTCTAGCTTTGTGGTAAGATTTTAGAATAGACTGGTACTACTGGTGTTTCTCCAGTGCTCATGATAACAACATACCCCTTCCTTCCTAGATACTCCACGGAGTAACAATAGTTCCCAAGTGCCTTTTTAGCATGCAAAACTCTAAAAACAGACATTCACCATTCTAAGTAAAATTAAAGAAATTAATATTTTAATTTCTTACAGCCATCTCACTGAAATACTTCAGTTTCTCTTCATACTTTCCCATCTAACACCTCCTTGCACAGTGGCAGACAATGACAATTGCACATATACCACCTGAACAAACCAGTCTGCAGAACAGGTCTTAAAGCTGCAGTTAAACACAGAAAGTAAAGTGTTGTAAATGTTGTGACATCAAGCACATTGATATTCAGTGTAGAGGAATCAATATAGTGTTGGCTAAACACTGATTTTATTTCTGTAGTTAAGTACCTATTTTTTCTTTCCAAGATACTCCATTATCCTAAAGTTACCTATTCAATACCAAAGGATGTACTTCTACAAATAGCTATTGTGCAGTATTTACCTTTACTGTGCATAAAGGTAAATCTTAATTTCCTTAAAATTTTAAACATTTGCTCAGTGTTATGCAGGGAAAATAGATATTTGTTTGCATTTTACATCCATTTGCACAAGTGTAAATGACTATGCAGAATGGGTAAGGCAATTACAAGAGCAAAAAAAACCCTCCACATAATTTCAGACACCAACAAACATGTTCTGGCCATATTTTTTTATTAAGAGATCTTTACTGTTAAAACTTAGACTCATCAAGTGAATGACAAAAGTGTACTTTGTGTACAACAGCTTCTGTGTCTTCTAATCTAGAAAAGCTGTGGCACTACAGCTCTAATTTTTCCCAATGCAGAAAACACTTATGTGCAAAACCCCTGATTTATTATTGACTTAGATGGATTACCAAGCTGTGCTTCCTTCTTTAGCCTTGAACAAAGGCTAAAGTTCATGCCTTCACTGAGTAGCAGATGTTCATGAAGTCTGACCTACTGGGAGAGGAACATGAACATGAACTCTAACTTCAGCATATTTCACGGTTAGACACGTGCTTGACAAAAGCCACTTTCAAAAACCCCAGCAGAAATAAAATGTTATTTCACATGAGTGTAATATAAAGTGTCTAGTTCACTCTTTATTTACCCAATACAGAAAAACATGTGTTTCTGGCCTTCTTATTTTTCTAATTCCTGTTTCAGCATAATAGATTTCCTACAGCTCTTTGGAAAACATACCCCTGGACTGCTTGAGAACAAAACAGAATAGTGCATCATTATGAGCATTTCAGATTTCCAATAAGCTAGATATAATGAAAGTCTGTTGCAAGATTAGCTCTTGCCATTCAACTCCAAGAAATGGCAACAGTCCCATCAGTGTTGAAGACCAGAGGCAAGTAATTCAGTAACAGAATAGAACAGTATAATTGTATACCAACATGTCAGATTTAAGCTAAGCTAGAGATAATTAGAAACTGTTATAAGATTAGAACTTACCATTTAACATCAGAAGATTGTCAGTCCCCGGATGTGGATAACTCAAGCGACCTTAAAAGAAAACAAAAACCAAAGAACAAAACAAATGCAGAGGTTTTAGCTATTATGCTAGAAAAAATAATGAAAAATCACTGCTTACAATTTGCCTAAGGGAAATAAAGAGCTAATATTTAACTCCAAGCACATTAACCAACAATACCCTTGACCCAAGTTAAAGCTGACAAGAACAGACTTCTTAACCTTAATTCTCTGGTCATAAGATCGGCAGTGTACTTTGGGATCAGCTCCAATAGGATAAAGCCACTTTTTGTTTCATGACACCCAGAAATAGTGCTGACTGCTTTAGTCTTCTCTTTCACAGCAACTGTGAATAACTGCACTATGCACATTGCTTAACAGAGTGGCATTTCTATAGCTTAATGCATTTCTATAGCTTAATGCTTCTCTACTGAAGCAATTTAAGAAAAATCATGTTAATAAGAAATAATGCATGCAAATTTTATTAACTGATTTATGACTACATCTTGGTGTATTTCATATAACCCTGGTATGTACTATTTTTCAGTAAGTCTAGCAACATTAGAACAGTTGCTTATTGAAAAATTCAACAAAATTAGAGTATTATAGAAAAAAATTTCAGCATTTTAGACAGAATAAAAAATTATATGTAAACCTTGTATCATCACATTAGAATTTTTCAAGAACTGCATTTTACTACACCAGTAGCACGTTATACTTTAGTACTTAAATGAATGGTTTAAAATGCAAAGCTGAAGCGTCTGCTCACTACAAATTTCTTTTTATTAAAGGAGACTTTTTCTTTTTACAGGAAGCTGAAAACATACCAGTAGTGCACACTGACCTAGAGAGACATTTACAATATCTGCTGTGTTTGGAAAAACTGTGGTTGAATGTGCAAAAAACTGCATTGCCATTTATCTTGCTATTCAAATATACTTGTCTGCTTATAATCTGAAGAACATTATATATATATATATATATATATATGTGAATACTGTGACTTAAACATCTTTTGAAGGAAATGGGAATGCTTGTAGAGGCATAAAGAACCCAGTCTGGAAGCAATGGGCATTTAGAACTCACACATTTTTAAAGGGTCATATATATGCGGACAGCTTGCAAAGAAAAAGAAACCCCAGGGGGAAAAAAGAAAACCAAATCAGCAAGCTATATATTAAGACTGTCTAGCTACTCTTATCATACTCTGTTTGGTCCTCTACTGCTGGAAAACCCATGATCTTAGCAGCAAGACTAGAAATTTCTTTAAGTAGTTCTGAGTCCCAAGGGACACCTTTGGGGTTAAATAAAAATTTTTTTGTTATAAATCTGTAAATAATAAGGTTTAGGTTTTCCTCTTCTCCTTTAAGAAACCAACATGGTAATTTTCTGCCAAAAAATAATTTGAAAATATACACATCACAAACTCTGAAATGTAAAACTTCAAAATAGCAAGATTAAGATAATTTAGGAAATTTTGTTCAGCCTTATTATATACAGGCATTGTGGAAAAAAGGATTTTTATACAGCTATGAACTATTTATCATACAGATTTTATTACTGTAAGAATGGATGGTATCAGAACACCTGCAGATTAGGTGAGAATAACTTGCTGTTGAATTTGGAAGCACTGAAAGGCTAGGGCAGGCTCCTGGAGAAGAGCAGATGAATTCTGCCCAGAATGACTCCACTGTCTTCTCTAACTTCAACAGAATCATTAAGTAGGCTTAGGCAAAACACTAAACACAAAAACCTTTGTAGGAGCCTCTGTCTTTATGTTTCTTGCCTTCAAAGTGTCCAGTTTTAATATATTTCTTCTGTTATACTGAACATCTACAATTATATCTAATGTTTCTTGGAACTATAAAAATTCTACCCTTCTAGCAATGCATGCTGGTAAAATAGGCAAAGAATCAGCAAAAAAGGATCTTTAAATTGCAGACTGGGAGCTGCCACAGCTCAGCCTGGTGTACAAGTTACTTTGCTATACTTCTTAGGTTTTTGCTCCATCAAGGCTAACATTCATTTGTCTAACAGCAAGAATTTCACAAGATCACTGTCATATCATGTTTATATACACTGCTATAGAAACATTTGTAACAGTATGAGGTGCTCCTTGCAAATCAGAATGCTGCATTTATTGAGAATAACAAATGAAATTGTGAGACATTATCTCAAACTTCCTTGACTCTGGTGACTTTCTCCCTGTCTCAATTTATCTTCTTTTCCTATGCAGCAAGAGAGACAAAAGGAGAGGGGTTTTTTCCCTGCAATGATTTCATAAACAGAAGTCAGATTTAAGTAGGTAGAGAGAAGCTCACCAATGTCAACACCTGGGGAGGAAAACTTCTAAAAAATAGTAAATTCTAGGTTTATGCAATTCTGCTTTTGCATTCTTTTGCTTCTTTCCTTTACAGGTTCACAAATAAGCTGCATCTGAAACACATATGCCAAGCTGAAATAATGAAGGACTTCTCACTGAGTGGGAAGGAAGGACTGCACCACACAGCTGGGCCCACCACTGCAGCCCAAAACCTCATCTCCTTGTTGGGGAGATGGATTCACTAACTCAAATAATAAATGATTTCAAGGTTAGAAAGGAAAAGAACTAACACAATATTCAGCACACTGCTGTATTGATACTTCTAAGTTTTATTTACATGGTTATTTCAATGAAATCACACTTTACTGCATTCTCGTGAACTAAACCCCTGTATTTGCTACCTGGTCTACCACTTGGACATACAACTTTAATAACATTTTAAACATAGAATGTTTGCTACCTTTTTCAAAATGCAATCACTGCTACTTATTTATGATGTTAGTTAGGTTCTTATCCTTCAGCTTAATCTGCTGAAGTAAGATGAACTGTTTTCTAGGCTGTCCATCTGAATAATGTACATAAATTCAGTATATTTCACACGTGGAATTGGGTTCAAGATCAGTTTTTTACAGAGCTCAGACCACAGCATTTTTGAACAGCTTATTCCAGTTAAATGGACATTTACTATGTTAAACCTCACTTAAAATATCAGTATGTAGAATACAGAAGATGGGAGCAGCATCTTGTAACAGTTTACTTTGCTTTTATCACATACATCTTTCTAGCTGGCTATTTTCACTGTATGTTGTTCAATGCATTAAAAAAAAAAACCATTTTAAGAACTAGGCACAAATCCTATCTAATCCCATGCTGCTCCATAATCTAGAACTGTGTAAACCATTCAATGGTCTTCTAGCAGTTCCAGTGGCCTCCACCTGCTTAAAAAAGTAGTTTTAATAATAAAGATGAGTGAATAGTTTAAAGTCAGCTACCAATTAGTTAGAAAATAGCTAATATTTAAATAATAGACTTAGTCCATTCCTGAAAATTGTAAAGTAATTAATTCATTATGTCTCTACAGAACTTGCCTACAGATCCAAAATTTGTAACCTGCTACTATCTGGAACAAATAAAGTGCCTAATTTCACCATTCTGTATCAGAAAGATCATCATGTTACAGAAATTCTCTGTGCAAGCCTGAACTTGCAACTTCACCATGCTACTTACTGCTAATTAATAATTCTCATGTATTGTGGCTAAATTGAAACTAGCATTGCCAAGAAGCAGCAGGTATGCCTGACACTTCTTATACAACTAGAGTTCTATTAAATCTAGCCTCCTCTTCCTTACCTAAATGTAATTAATATTAACAGAACTGCCTGCCTCACACATTTCTCAATGAACTCTTCTGTGAGGACAGAAAAAAAAATTAGAAGCTTCAAGTAAGTTTTCGTGGGCCATTATATCCACTGAATCCAATTAAGAGTCTTGCTAATCCAAACATGAGGAAAGAGTAACAAACTTAGTTTTAGCAACATTTCTGTAATCTCATATTACTGATAGGGACAAAGGAAATACAAATTTTTGTAAACTTCTTCTTGGCATACTTTTTATTTTAAGGCAAATTCAAATCTACTTTTAGAAATGCATACTTATTATTCCTGTTTAACTGAACTGTTGGAGGAATCCCCATATATTAAAACATTACTGACTCACAGATTCACAAGTTCAATATTTCACGTCTACTCTCCCCCTTTTTAAAAAAAGTCTTAGTTTGTTGGATGAAGAGACTGAAAATCAAAAACTCCTTACCCCTTTTCCTTCTTTTTCAAGAGATCTCCTGAGTAGAAAAGAAAAAGCTTCCAAGTCAAGCTTTTCCCAGTAAGAGAGAATGGCTGAGGATGACAGCAGTTTCAGAAAGCACAGTTTTTGGAACCAGTGTAGTTAAGGCAACAGCACAAACCCGTGTTTGGCCAACACCTAGTTACACAAAGCCCAGAGATTGCATTTCCCAGTGCCTGCATTGGAACTATGCAAGTCACAACGAGGCCAAATGGGTTGTCTCTGATACTCCATGTATTCAGACAAATCAGTTTATCAGTCTTAAATATATTCTTTTATCAGAAAAAGTTTCTATGAAAGAAAGAATAAACAATGTGTATGTAAGATTTCAAAGCCTTTTATGTGACAAGGGAGAGAATTTTTTTCCTCTATATTTTTTTCCAGCCTCAGAAATTCTTTTCTTGGCACAATTTGAATTACTCTAGGAAGAAACTATGCAGCTTTAAACTTCAGAGCTTTATAACACAAAATATAAAACAAATGTCTTTGAAAGAAAGACAAAGCTCTTTGTGAAATAATCTTTGCTGGAAAGTTTTTAA
The DNA here is from genome assembly GCF_027477595.1 of Haemorhous mexicanus. Classification (NCBI taxonomy): domain Eukaryota; kingdom Metazoa; phylum Chordata; class Aves; order Passeriformes; family Fringillidae; genus Haemorhous; species Haemorhous mexicanus. The sequence goes on from NC_082344.1 coordinate 62,823,556, forward strand.
AACAGCAGGTAACAAATTCCATTAAATCAGTCTCCTCAATACTAATATATATTGCATAGAAAATGTAACAACTGCTTCTAAGCTTTCTCCATATCTGTTTCAGCCCAAATGCACTGTCTTTCCTGCTTCTTGACAGCAAAATGCATTGATATTTGGGGGAGCAGAAGTGGAAAAAGGAAAACCAGGTACACAAGTGGTATGTCTGAAGAGTTATACTAACAATACCTCTATGTGTCAGACTATCAGTATTTTAATTCTTCTTTCAATCATTTTAAGAACTATTAGATGAACAATGATAATAAAATGAATTATTTTAACTTCAGTTTTTATTTCACTGGAATTGAATAGATGGGATAATCTTAAACATTACTTAAGGTCTTGTTATGAAATGCATTTCAAGAAAGCTGCATGGGAACGATCAGTTTTAATATGATCAGTATTTCTGCTGCAATGACTAGTAAAGTCAAACATCTTCTCCCTATTACTCTATCTTGAAAGTATCTTATTGAAAGCTAAAAATTACTTTTCTTTTGATCACACATGTTGTAATGACAAAGCTTTGTCTAAGCAAAGCCAAAACTAGTCATCTATAAACAATTTTCTGGCAGGCATAAACTTAGCTTTCAGTGAATCATATTTGAAATAATTTTTTTTTCAAATTCATGAAAGCAAAAGTGGTGAAATTTGACTTGCTCCTAAAATGGATCTTGACATGCAAAACTTGAAGCTATGAGCTAGTACACAGACTGTCTGTTCTGCATTCTGCAAAATTTGAGACAAGATGCTTAGTCATACTCCAGATATTGTAAGCAGCTAAATCTGAAACACGTGATTAAAATTCCAGGGGCTTTCATTTTACTGCTGTGATCAGATATAAAAGATGCATTGTTTTAGTGTGCTTATATTTACTTGAAAACTTGTCATAAAAAAATTCCCTAGTTAAAAAATACTCTTTAGTTGTAATAAAATATGTTATATATTAATAGGAGCAACAAATAATATTCTTAATCCTGTGCATTCTGAAAGCAAACATAATGGAGTTTTAAGTAAATCTTAGATTTTCTGTGGTGAAAAGTCACAGAGACTGATATAACCAAATTAAAGTTTCATGTCTGGCAGAGAAAAGGAAAAAAAAAAAAGTTAAAGTTGCTCAGAAATTCCAATCAATGTGGAATAAAAAAATCAGTAGACAGTAGAGAAGAACTAAAAGGCCAATATACAACAACATCTCCTCCTTCCATTTTCAGTCTGTAAGGAACATTTCTCCTGCCTTATTGTTAATAACATAGCAGTTCCAGCTGAAATCACATCCACAGAGAAAAAATATCTTATCCATCAACTTAGATAGCAGCACACAATTACTCTATTTAAATTCAGTTGGCATGTGCATTGTTCTCTGGCACTCGAACAGAAAAATGGATTTCCTTTGAGTTCATCACTATCTATGGCTTCCATCTGTTTTAGTTCCAACAAAAAACTTAGCAAAATTTTCACTGCAAGAACATCGCTGTTTAACTGTAAAAAAAAATAAATCTCTTAACTGTAGACTGACACCATATTCTCATGTCCCTAGAAAGCACAGATGGAAAGAAACTACTGAGTTTTTCAAGGTATCTATGTATGAACCAAATTAACTTTCAAGTCTTAAAGCTTTTTCCTCTCTTACTCTCCTTGGAAAATTATTATTGGAAATATATAATTTTCATCTATTGTACCACAATGAAATATGAAGAGATGAATGAAAATAAAAATTAGAATCTTCTGTGCTCACTGTGGCTCTGAAATCTATTCTGCATTACAGAGATAAAATTAAAACAGTGAGATGGCAGGGGGAACCAAGCAACAAATTCCATTTGTCGTGTCAGCACGTACAGAAAGAAGAAACAGACTGATTTTCATCTTCAGGAATGTGAGAGGAGCCAATGGCAGTATATTGCAGTAGAAGATCTGCACTCTCTAGCTTTATGCCTAACAGCAGCTTTCAGACAAGGAAAGAAGTAGTAACCACCTGACTGTGGCAATTGGAAGAAGAATCCTCTTTAAGAGCAATGATACAGCTGGTCACCTCAGCCGCTTTTGCACACGGCAGTCACCACTGGGCTAGCTGTTTACAGGTTTCAAACCTTTTGTTCTACTTAATGTTTTACAAACATGTAGAATAGACAGAAACTGAGTTTAATAATGCACTTGAATAAAATTGCTAAAATGGATTTAATTCTCTCTGGGCCATAACAAAGAAGAGATCAGATTTAAAAACACCTAAGAAAATTTAATTTTGGGTTCCACTTACTTTAAAGTTGAGAAAAATTAACAGTTTAAGCAAATGCTAGATACTTACAGATGCTTTGTTGAGGTTTTCAGCTTGGGAAAAAACTCCAAACTTTTGGCTAACTATTTTTAATCTTTAAATACCATTAAATGCTATCTGAATGCTACAGGTCTTCCAAGTAACTACACAAATCTTAAAAGAATCATGAGCAGACTAGCAAGGTGTTCTTCAAATTAGGAGAACAACAGGCTTTTCTGTGCTAATGCAATACACAGTAAGTATAGGAGCCTCTATAAAAGGAGAATGGATGGGAGTAAGCAATGCTGCAAAAAAAATTTATTGTTTTATTTTTTCTATTGCTTCAATACAGAGATTTAATTTCTACAAAGCAAACCTAAAGTCTTGGATAGTTTTAAAATTAGATTGTGTTAATCTAATCAGAACACCACAAATGAAGTAACATCTGATCAGCCCAAGTGAAATTGTTTGTGCTCCCTGTCCCGACGTTCAATCGCAGATGCTACCTGAGAAAGTTTGAGTTAATGTACAGTGAAAAGAGGAGTTAAAATGGAAACCCACATATACTAGCTATATGCTCACTGCTGTGGCCAAATGACTTAATAGAGCTCAGGACTGTAAGAGGAACCAGAATTCTAAAGCTAACTGTCCTTCTGGACTTCTTCAGATTAGGATGCATTAGTATGCTCCAGTAGATTTGAAAAAAATATTTTAAGGGACAAACCCTGATTTTATCAATTGACTTAGGATATTTTTTCGACTTTTACTGCAGAGAAAGGGAAAATTACCTGTCAACACTTGGAGTGGTTTGTTTTAAGTAACTGTGAAACAATGTTTTCAGTAAAAGACAGCTTAAGATTGACTTTTCATCTGCATGAAAAAATAGTTCATTTTGCACTTTAATGTGAACTTAAAATCTAAATTAACAATCAGTATTCATTCAAATATGCAGAATGGATGACCCTTTTTTTCTTTACTTAGCATAATAACATACCTTTAAGTGGATCATGCTCTGCTCTCATAATGTCAATAAGGGAGTTTTCCAAAGAGTGCATATTCAGACTGTCATACATTCTATTTCGATCCTAAAAGAAAACAAAAGCCTTAGTATTGGTATACAAATTCTTTCGTTTTTAACAAAAAACTTGAAAGGAAAACACAAGTTCCTTCTAACAGCTGCCCACTCAGACACTCTGAAGATGGACAATGATACAAAGTAAGATCTAAGTTTATTAACTGTAATTTTAACAGCATCCAAATATAAAACTAGAGATGCAGTGTGAAGAACTCTGTGTGATGCAGTGTGAAGAAATGCTGTGTATGCATTTGACAGCCTGTGAATTCCTGTTTCCTTCAAAACTGCTTGAATAAGTTCTAGTGATCCACAGCACAGTTATGCATAAGCTGATTAATGAAGGAGACTAATGTCTGTAAGAGTTCAATTTAGTTTCATGCACAAGTAAAATAGCGAGGAAGGTGGGGAACTACAGGACAAGGACAGCCATGTCACATAAAAGACAGCATTTTCTTGGTGCTTGGCCAAGTGCCTGGCATGGGCCATCAGCCCCTGCCAGAGGCCACACTTGCTGGCTTCAGGGCCTTTGCATACAAAGACTTGAGTTACACATGGTCAGCTCTTAATAGTTAAAAGGTGGAAAATTAAAGTTCAACTATGAAAAGAAAATGTCACAAATCTTACTAATAGAGTATCAGCCTCACAGAGGACAATTTCTTTTATGTATGATTATTAGGAAGTTATTGTACTATCTTTACAAATACTTCCACTGACAGTAATAAAAGTTATTGCAATGAACTGAGTATGTTTTCACAGATTTTGTTTTACCCGAGCCGTTTTCTCCCATGTTTTCCAATAAACCCAAGTTACAGACACAGAAAAAAGACAACTCCTAAATTCTTTGGTCTTTCTGGGATACCTTTTAGGAACTGAAAACAGTTTGTAAAACTACAGTCTCTTCTACTTTCAAGGTTTCTGGCTAGACTGTACTGCACTAAAATCCTACAATTGTGCCTTAATTTTACTGTGGTCTTCACTCTAGTAATTCAGCAGAGTACAATGAAATATATCATATACATCCCAGGACTGGTGAAATTCCCTAAAGATGCAGCCATGCACTTAGTACCTGTATTATAGGGACAGAAGGTATATCCCACAGTCAGTGACTTTCCATGACAGTTTAGCAAAACCATAGATTGATTTCAAACTACATCCCTCAGCAAACAGGTATTCTTCACATTGGAGGAATAAAAAAAGCTTTGGAACAGAAGTTTTCTTTGAATCACACACTATGACTTCTGATCAGCTTTGCCATGATGAAACCAGAGTTTCAGGTCTTAAACAGTTCAGTCAATGTTGGGATGAAGAGGAAGAAGCCTTTTTTCCCACCTCTATCTCAAACTACTATTAAGAGTAATGGGCTCCTGTTGGGTAAGCAATCTGTTAAAAATATAAAAATGTGGGTTTCTCTTGTCTCCTGCCACATCCCAGACCAAATACCACTGACACTTCAAGAGGCAAATTTCAACCTGGTTTGACTGCCAACAAGTCACCATCACTATTTTAGTTCACAGTAACCTTAACTTTGGGACTGGCTGGCTTTTGTTCAGTTTAGCTGCCCTAAGAACCACCAAAAGAAACTGAAGTGACTGCTGAAGTGACTAATCTGCTTCCATGCCCTTACAGGTTTGATTCTCAACAGCACAATGAAAAGAACCTGCTTACCACAGCAAACTTGCTTTCTATAGAAGGTGTGAGCAGTGACCAAGCTGGATCTGCTCCCTACTGTCTCCTAGCATCCAGAAGGTATCTCATCAGGATTGTTAATGAAGACTTAAATTCAGTTTACAGCACTAGTAAGTAAGGTAATCAGTGCTCTTGAAAAAACCAACACTGAGTAAAGACAAAACATGCTTTGCTACTTTTGTAGCTGATAAGGGAAAAGAACTAGTATTGGTAAAAACCAGACTGAATTGCATATGGTGTTTCATCTTTGTAACAGGCTCATTACAAATTCTCATTTATTTTTAACATGCATATGTGCTGAGGTAACACATGACTGTCTGGGAAATGGTCATTATTACAGACCTAATGACACTCTGCGGGCTCAGTCATGGTTAATTCCTAGAACTGGGCTACTGGGTCCTAGATCTTACAGAGGAATGGAAAAGTGAAACACAGAACATGAGCTTGCAATTTATTTGTAAACTGCTCTACTGGGTGGCATGGTGCCATGGCTCTAACTTCACCCCTGCATCATTTTAGTTTGAAAGTTCTGTGTATCTAAAGCAAAAGGTCTTGCTCTGCTAGAAGCAGAAGGAAAAATAAGCTTTCCCCATCCTTTTTAGAACATTTGTGGTTTGTTTCCTTGAATTGCATTACTTAATTTTGGGCAATACAACATACATACAATGGGCAGATAGCACACAATATCGAAACGTGAATACACTGAAGTACAGCAGGATTTAAATATGGGAATTGCATTCTGCTATCCCACTGCTCACACATCACACTACCCAATTGTGAGTTTGGGTACTGTCTTGGTAATCAGTGCTTCAAAATTTTAATCTCTATTCCAAATGACAGTTATGAATTCCATGCTATAAAGCAACACTATCTGAAATTTAATTGTCCCTAAAGGAATAAGATTCTTTGGGTACAAGGTTCATTCTAAAACTTTGTGCAGCTCAGCTTTATAATGCTACAACACTGCTTTGAGTTCCAAAAATAGGTTCATCATATCTTCCAAGAGAACAGTTATCATCTATGCAAATAGGAAGCTTTAATTTCAAAACAGAACTTAAAAGTATTTCAGTAATGTAGGTCACACACCAGCCAGTATTTTCTAGAAAGGTCTGTTAAAACTGGACAACTCCACTACAGCAGGCACAACTAAATCAGAAAACTTCCATTACAGTTTTGGTCAATTTTTAGGACAAGTACGAAAAGGACTATCACAGACCATGATTGTTCCAGATCTCCATGCACGTGAAAACAGCCCCAAGAATTCGGATTAGCTTTAGTTTCATTATTTCAACATAACTGATAAGCAGTTATCTTCTAAAACAACCTGGACCTACTTTTAAAACAACATGGAAGTAGTCCCAAAAATCAGAACTATTTCCATGTTGTCTTAAAGACAGTTTCAGATTGTTTTCGAAAGTAACTGCTTATCAACCATGTTGAAATAATAAAACTAAAGATAATCAGTTGTGCAAAGGCACTGATACTTAAGCATGTATGTTAATACACACTTTCTATCATCCTGACTCCAGAATTGTCAAGGCTGAATTCCTGTTAAATATTTTTTCATTTCCTTCAGCTCAGTGGCTCATCAGTCCTGTGCTAAGAAGCAAGTGAACTCTTGTTTTGTCAGAAGGTCTGTATCTCAGTGGAATGTCACAACACAATGCTAGCTTTTTTTCCCCTCAGAGCTGATAGTTAACTTCTCCCAAGCACTACAAATTCTCAGACTAGTTTTTTACTTTTAACTGTCTAAATGTTTGACTCCTGCTTGATCTACCTTTCCTGTATCAGAATCACAACTGCGGACTAAGTGATATGGTTAAGTAAAAAATCGTCTATGTAAGAAAGTTTACAGAAAATGGTAGTTACTTTAGGAATAGGAAAAGCACAAAGTATCCTTCCCACCGAATACAAGCGCTAGAAGGAGCTTTTTACAATGTCATGCAAAGTACACCAAAGAGTATGCATTTGAGAAGCACTCCCCAAGCCATGCATCTGAATATGCATGAATGGCAGAAGGGCAGTTTTCTCTGAAGAACAAGTTTCAGTACTAAACTCATGAAAAAATAGGTTTTCTTGGCACATTCTGCTTAGGACTTCTATATATACCCGTGCAATTTATGCAAAGATTATCCTGTCTGAGCATTTGCAGAAACTGCAGTCACATCTCTAAGATTATATACTTTCACTTATGCATAAAGCAAATACAATGACAAAAGCTATTGAGTGGTGAATAATTTTGCTTATTTTGAACCACAAACACTACTTCATAGTTAAGAAGTCTGACACCTTTAAATTTTGGAAACATGCTTTAAACTACTGATTTGTGGGACTACTTGAAGTAAAAAACTGGAATGCTAACATTGGTATTAAAATCTGTAAATGGTAGTATCTTTAAGGACTAATCTTTACATGTCTCTTCATATTCTAAAGAAATGTAGCACCATGAGATAGGAGCTGAAGTCATAAAGCTTACAGTCATTTCAAGTATGGTCTTACTTGGCTGCAAAAAGGACTCCTACTTTGACCTTGATGAATTAACTGAGTTTGTTAAAAGCTAAATTAAAGAAGCCTTTTTAAAACTGCTTCCCCAAATAAAATATTAACAAATCCCATTTTTTTCACCTTAAACCTGACCCTTGAATAAAAATGTGCTTTAAGATTAGAAAGTGACAGGTGATTTAGTAATAAAGTATCTACACTTTAAAAAGTACCTGAATATAGTATTCATTGTTAACGCTAGCAGTAATAACAATTCCTACACACATATTCTAAAATACCTCTACTAAGAACTACATTTCAAGTCATTCTCATTTTATTGTGGATATACTATAATCATAAGCCCCTTGCTGAAACCATAACTAGTGTAAATGAAAAACTAAATATGAAAATCTATTGGAACTACAATTTTAGCTCTATAAAAAAGCAAAGAGGAAGACAAAGTCGACACACAAAATTGCTTGGTTACTTTTCAGAGTGTCATTAGTGGTAAAGATGAACTAAAGATGACTAGTAGACATCTGTGAATGGTCAACCTGAGAGCAGAGCATTTGAAGTTAAAATAAGCTACACATCACCTACTTAAGCTAACTAAATTGAGCCTAAAATGCACCAAGAACAGGTCCTGTGGTAAAGACACACCCACTTCCCAGCTACATAAGCATTTAAAAATGAACAAAAAAACCCAATACTGGAGTGTTTCAACTCAAGAATATGTATTCATCACCTGGAAACAACCAGACACCAGAATATGTAGATGATTATAAAGTCTTGCCAATCTTGACTTATGTGGCAAATCTAGAAAATTTTTATATTAATAGTTTAAATGAAATATTTTAAGGGACATTTAGAAATTTTAAAGGGAAGTTGTTATTCAAGTTTTGAGTTTCTCACACCCTTGTCCCACATCTAGAAATACCTACACAGTCTTGAGTACTTAAATGCAAATACATCAGCACATATAGCAAATGTACTTTTGGATAAATCTTCGGTGAGAACACATTCATTTTAACTCAGAGAACACGGTGAGATAAGATACCCATCATATACTCATTCCTTTACTATCATGGCTGTGAAATATTTTGTTGAATTTTTCTAACTCTGATTTTGTATTGCATTGATAGAATGAGCTGTATAACTCAAGAAAATTTAAATAGCAGCAACAAAGTCATATAATATGAAGTCATAAAAACATTTGCATGGTAAGACCTACTAATTGATTGCTTTGAATGGCTAACCTGTGCAGCTCCTAATACTATTTATTCAAAGGTTGTGATCCTGAAGTTAAAAGCATGGCCATAGACCGCTTTCCCCAATAAGAGATATCCCCAGAATGGTCCTCAAACACAAATACCTCGTTGTGTGTGATATTTTAATCAGTCCCAGGCAATCAATCCACTGCATTAAAAACCCTTAAACTGTTCTATTCCAGCATCAGTAAAAATAAACTGGTAAAGCCTGGCTTATAGATCAGTGTTTGAACAATTACATTACTCCGAAGAGTAAGAAAACTCTGCAGCTAGATAATCTCAATGCCTTCAAGTTCAACATCAGCTGCCAAACACAACACTTTTGAAAAAATTGACCACACATTTAGGAGTCTAAACAGGGCATTAAGAACTCAACTTTAACAACTTGCTCTTCACCTAATATTCACTGGTATGTGTGTCATCTAGATTAGCCATTGAAAATGTTAAGGTGTATGAATTGATATTAGAATTACCACATTGAAAATCTGAAATTTTCCAAATGGAAGTGATTCTAAGGCAGAAGAACATGACAGCTGCTTAAGTTAAATATCTAAAACTAACACCTGTTGTGCCACAACATTAAACCTCATTTTGTTTTTCATGTGATTTGCTTTCTTTGAAAACAAAGAAAAAAGAAATAGAAAAAGAAACAGAAAGAGAAAGATCTGCATTTATGCAAGATACTACCTCACCATACCAATCCCCAGCTGGAGAGCTATGTTTAAACACAGAATAAGAACACTCAGCTTTCAGGACCATGAACATTACACACTGTTTGTCTGAACAAACAGGAAGGACAAATCAAGGTGAAAACCACCCAGAAACATGGTGTATTTCCTTAATTCAAAAGAGACATAGAAATTAGATTCTTGTTCAAAAAATGCAGTGTTTTTACTAGAATGAAAGTAGTCAAACACTGATATGTAGTATTAAACATTTTTAACAAGTTTTAGTAAAATTACTTGCAAGACAGAAAAACTAAGCTTGCAATCAAAATAGAGTTAGCAGAAACTGCAATTCTAAAAGGAAATAATTTAGAAATAGTTAAATCACCTTCCTCATACATGCAGTTTAAATCAAAAAAGTGGATAATACAAAACATGATCTCTGTCCCTGGGTTTTAGCCACAGATATGCCTGTAGCATGATTTTTGGGGAAAAACACTTGCATAAAAGTTTAGAAATATATTTTCAGCTTTGTACCCTATAACCGAGGCTTTTTTTTGTGCTTTAGGTCAGGGAATAAAAGAGACTATTCATATCACCTGACTTCCTGAAATGCAATGTAAGTGCCTAAAGTGGAATCCCCAGGGCTGCATAAGGTCAGTGGTGGCAGGTATGTTCTTCTAAAGAATTAGATTATCTAAATAAGGAACCTAGATTCTCTCCAAGGAGAGAGAAATAGGCCCCTCAATTAAATGCTTAACTTGCAGGGTGCCAATACTTGACAAGATTTCTAACTGTCCCTTTAATGATTCAAGTGCAAGGCAACAACCCTTCCCTATACGAAGTACCCACAATGGTGGAAGGAGGATGGCTGAACTTAGACAAAATTACATCTAAAGGTTTTATGTCCATGAAAGAACTGTATTTGATGCAGTTTGTATTATCTTAAAATCCTGAGAAAGGCAGAAAAGCTTCTAACAGTGAGGCATGTAAGAAAAACTTGGCTATGTGCCTAATGTACTCACATTTAAATCAGCATTGCCATGATGTTTAATTATTTTTTACTTAAAACAAAAACAAACTGCTGAACTTTTAAAAAATCCTAAGAGAGGTCTTTCATAACTTCCGCAAGCAAAAGCGGCTTTGCTGGAACTAATGTGGCCATTGTGAATTCAACTTCATATGGGGTATATTTCAATTTTAACTAAAAAGTACAGAAAATCTGCTTTCATCCCTACAAGCAATACTCGTAATGGTTTACTCACTTATCAGTAATGACATTCATTGTCACTGGTATATTAGTTTAATGTCAAGAAATGATTTTTTCATCAGAACTGATGCAAGTTCTGTCTGGGGCCCACCCAGCAATGCAAACACCAAAGAATAAAGAAGTTTGATGGAATGGCAAAGCTTCGAATTTGCATACAATTCCCCTGTGGTTTATCATGTTTGCATGAGGTACGTGTTTTTTCAGAAAATGGATGAGCAGCTGACGAGCTGAATGCTATCTGGACTTTGCAAAGATATAGCATTTTTATAAAATGGTAGCTGAATGCTGAAGATTATGCAAAGTCCCTGAGAACACTGGCTTTTCTAAGCCAGTTTTTAAATTGCTAACTTTGAGTTAGCTAAAGTTTGGAAGAGAGGTGCTTTGTCCCCTCCCCTACAAAATTACTGCAGTTAGCCCAAAGAAAAAGGTATTATGCTGAACTGTGAATGATGCAGTATGTATCCGGCACGCACACTAAGATGTGTTTGCTCTGTGGAAGCTTGGAAGAGATAGGTAACTTTTACATGCATGTAAATATTTTTGTGCTAGACTTTCCAAACAGCACAAAATTTAATCTGTACTAATTTTTTAGTATTTCCTGCAATTGCTACTGTATCTTTAAGAACCCTCAATCTAAATACCACAGCCTTTTATGGAAGGAGACAAGCATAGCACAAATCAGCAAGATGGGTGCTTGACAGCATTGCAATTGCCAACAAGTCCTGATGAAAAGAAGCATGAGCTCTAAGCTCCATTTAACTTTTTCATTATGACTTGCAAAATGTAACAGTCATCACAAGGAATTAATCATACAACAATAGTGTACTAACTGAAAAATAAGAACATGACAGTGTAGCAAAATAATTTATGGAAACATATAGTGTTTCCACAATAGCAGCAGATAACGTTGCAACCTTTCAAAGAGGTTTATTTTTACTGTGTTCTCCAACTATGACTTTATACACTTCAGGGAGATTTAAGTATAGACAGACCAACAGCATAAATATAGCCAAACAGGCCTATTTAATTGATGGTCTGGTGCTCATAGGTGTAACCAACAATTAAGAATGCTCAACTTCTTATTTTGACATTATGCCTTAAAAAAAAATCCACCAAGCCATACACAGAAACATCAAGATATTATAAAGTTAAACTGCAAGGATTTCTTTCCTAGCTTATTAGGCACAAATTATTCAGACGATAGCCTAAACACAGAAGACGCTTGTTTAGACACAAAATGAGTTCATCCATATTTGAAAACTCCTGTAGAAGCTTCTGAAAGTTCACAGTATTGGTCACATGGACCTGTAAGGCATACTGGATGAGCAAATACATTCACAACCTGTGTGCTTAGCCATGTATGAATTCCAGTGTATATGTCACATCAGTCTCAATGTATGATAGCATTAATATTTTTAAATCTGTTCCTTAGGTTAACATCTTTGGGACAGATTTCAGTATTTGCTTTCTACTATTTTTGTGGCCCTGCACAGCATTATCTATCTGTAATCTGTTTTCTTTAATAGAACACAATTCCTGAAGAATACCACATTTTTTTCCTCCCATCTTTCTACCCGCACAAAAGATGATTCAACTATGATATTCCAGCTAGCACGGCTAACTAATGGAATCCGTCTTGGCAGTATCAGGTCCAAATGTGCATGTTTCAGCATAACTTTGGCACATCCAAAAATCAACTAAGCTTCAAAAACATTGCAAGTATCAAGTGCACCTGGATAGAGTCAGGACATGGCCTCGTGTGCCAAATTCACCAGAAAAATGGTATGAAAACCCAGAACTCTGAAGGGAAATCTGGTCCCAAGGAGCACCTTTTGCCACTACTTCAGCTGCATAACCATTAGATTGTCATTTTTGCAATTACAGCTCAAATGTGGTCACAATTATGACAAATGAAAGGCCTCTGCTAATAAGGAATAACTCAATTAATAAAAGTAAGAATGGGAAAAATAATATTTTACCAAGAGATTAATGAGGGTGGAGTTAAGTGACTTAAAGTAATGTGAGATGTCACTGGCAAAATTCAGTCGAATCCAGATCTTTACTTCTAAGATACATCCTTCCATTTAACACTTCTAAATCACAGGGCCTCCAGACAAAACAAAAGGTGCTACAATGTGGAGGAAAAAAATCTTGCTGACACACAAACATCAGCCTAGAACACCAATAAAAGACGAACATGTCAAAGACTTGAGAACCATCTGCAAAACTAAGAAAACCTAAGTAAAAGGCCAAAGCAAACAAGAAATACCCTGAGGTTGAAAGGGATTTTTAAGAATATGAGCATTGCCATAGGCAGAAAATACTTGCTGGATTAAACATACTATGTTTTATTGCTTCATCAGTGCCTACAGCTTGTATGGTTTTTGACAATCAATATTCTTATTCAACTGTGAGAATCATATATTGCTGAATACACTCAACACATGGGGATTAATTGCAATTTAAGACTAAAAATAATACAGAAACACAATTGTCAAACCAAGTATCAGGACTGCAACCACTGTTCAGTTCTCATTTAAAATTAATGAAGTAAAAATGCAATGCAAGACCATGAACACAGCAGGTATACCATCCTTACCTGCAAAGGAAGGAGAGTATTACTGTTGGTGTCAGTTCGGAAAACATTATCTTCAATCCACGATTTTGGTGTCAGTGATGGAGTAGAGCGAGTAAATTTAGGAGGAGCTATGACATTACCAGAAAAAGGCTTCTTCAAAGGAGAGATCTGGTTCATAGTTCCTGGAATTCCCATGGTTCCAGTTCTACGATGGTCTCTGCCATGCATTCCTCCCCAGGATATATTTCCTGTGCTCCAGCCGCTGCTCTGATTGCTCCAGGGTGACTGCTTCAGAAGAGGCTAAAAAACAAAGATTAAATTCTATTATTCTTAAAATACTTAAAATTATTTTCTACTTAAAAAAACCCAAACCCCAAAACAACCAACCACCAAGTAAGCAACGCACAGTCATTTCTATAAACCACTCTCTTCTGAGAACATGTAAATAAGCTATTGAAGCAAGGAAGAAAACACAGCTTCATTAAAAAAAAAAAAAAGTCATCCTATTCCCCCATATGTCTCCCCAAAAAATGCTGCAGTACTTGTGCAGGCAATTTTGAGTATAATTCTTATCATTATTATCATTTTAGAAACTGGTAGCATTTTTAAAGCTATGCAGAAGAAAAATTTCAGGGTGTAAAACCAATTTTCAAAAAACCCTGAAACCTGTTTTTATCATACATTACTTGCTATTGTATGATGAAATCTCTGCAAAAGTGATAGAACAATTTCAAATATATAAATTAAAAATTATTATTAAATAGTATTCCTATTTGTACTCAATGAGTAATAGTATTTCACTAAAGTGAGTAGAAATTAAAAAATTAAAATTCCAATGGCAGATTTAATTTCCCCCACGCCAGTATTCTGAATATCATGGTCTCACTATTACCATATAAGAGCAAAAAGAGCACTGACTACTGTACAGAGACTCTGTTTGAAGGAGATATCTGAACATTTCCATTAAAATGCATTATTCTGAAGCCACTGTTCAAATGTTTCTGGAGTAATGAATGGAGTAATTTCTGGAGTAATGAATCTGTGGGATTCAGCAGGGTGTACCTGAATTTTTTTGATGATTTCTTCACCTATCCAGTCCTTACACCTTCCTAAATACACTTTTAAGAGCACTCTATTCTCTAATATGAAAATGGAAGCAGTTTTTAGAAAGACTATTTTTAAAGGATAAAGTTTTAATCCATAAGATAAAACTTCTGCTAAAAAGTGACCTATAGTGGTTGTCATATTACCAAGAGGTGGATCCACTGAGCATGACTGACAGTGAAGGACTGTATTTATCTTTAGTAGTCTCAAACCTGACTGTTCTTGGAAACGCTTTTCCTCAAACATAGAAATGCAGTGGGGGGGGGTGTGTGATGATTCTAAATTCAGTTCTGTGAAGTGAAAACACAGTACTTTTATCTCCAAGCTTAGCTGCAAGCAACCCTCAACCTGCATTCTAATAACTTAAAAATTTAAAGCATGTCAATATGTTATGGATCAGGTAAAAGAGAACTTTCTGAAGACAGAAAGATAAAATTGTAACAACACCTCCACCACCCTCACCCCCAGAAAACAAACCAAAAAAAAAACAAACCAAAAAAAACCACTAAAGCCATTCTTGGCCAAGTGATCAGGAAAACATCCTATTCTATATAATTATAGATAATTACGCTGTAAAACTTGAATATTTGCGTTGGAATTTTGGGAGAGGCAGGCACTCTATTGTGAAACAAACCTTCAGAGATAATGCCAAATGTTAACAAGCCTCTAATATTGCTAGCTATGCTGTCATGGCCCTGTTTAAGTATACCCACAACTTATAAGTGAGAGAAAATTCCTGTACACCTCACTGTTGGAGAATTGCTTGGAATTTGCTTGAAGAAGGTTATTATAAGTGTTAAGGACAACTAGCTCCTAATCATAATGCAGCGTAATTAGTTCTTCAACAGGTACACAATGTGAGATTCCAGTTCTGATACAAATGAATCGCCGCTGATTAAATCTGACTGGATTTAATACTAGAATGAAAAAAAAAATTAAGATGAGGCCTATGTAACTTCAGCCTTTCATAAATGAGCAAATTATTGGAGCAAAATGGGTTTATAATGCAACAGCTGGTAATATTAACACGGATTTGCTTCTCACTGATTTCTAATAATATTCTGTTCCAGGAAGAAACGTAAACTACCATTTTAACACGGGATTGTTAAACACCTCGATTAAAATCGGATTAAAATCGGTTACGGAACTTGAAACACTGCGCTGTCCTCAGATACACATTCAAGCAATGTCAGTCAAAAGTCCTGAAAAGGCAGCACGGTGTCAACTTTCGCGTCTGACCCTCCTCTCGGCGACCTGTGCCCGCCCGACCGAGCCCGCCCGAGGGCCGGCCCGCGGCCGGGGAAGGGGCTGCCCGGGGGGGCGGCGCCGGCCGGAGCTGTCAGACTCATTGTTCCGGGGACACTGCGCCCGCCGCGGGCGACTCAGGGGGACAAGGGGGGCGTTTTCACGGCGGAACTCCCAGACAACAACAGGAGCGGTTGAGCTCTGTTTTTTTTAAGGGCAAATCCTCATTTCTCGCCCCAAGTAAAACCCAGGCGTCCCTCAGGAGGCGACGGCGCACCAAGGAGGGCAAGAAGAGCCACCCCGGCACCTGCCACCCGGAACGGGCGGGGAGAGCGGCCGGGAGTGGGGCGGCTGCTGTCCACAGACCCCTACAGCCCGACCCCTCCGGCCGCCAGCGCCGCACCGGGCGGGGGTCGCAGGTGCCCTCCCTCCCGCCGGGCCGGCCCCGCCCTGCCGCCGCGGTCCCGCCGGGCTGTCACCGCCGCGCAGCCTCGCCCGGCGACGGCGAGAGCGACGCTGCCTGGCTCTCACAGCCGGCCGACCGAGGGCAGCCGAGCCTCCGTCCCTTCCCCGCGTCCTCCTTCCCCGCCCCGGGGCTCCCCGCCGCGGCCGCCGCCCGGTACCTGGTGGTGGTTGTAGGAGTTTCTCTGCTGCAGGAAGGCGGCGGCGGCGGCCGCCGCCTGGTGTTGGTGCTGGAGCTGGGGGCTCACAGGGGATCTCCGGTTCTGCTGTTGCTGCTGCTGCTGCTGCTGAGGTAAATTCATCTGCGGCGGCGGCGGGGGGGCAGCGGCCGAGAAGGGGCTGCTGAAGGGCCCGGCGCAGGGGTTGTGAGGAGACACCGGCGAGAAGCTCTGGAAGAAAGCGGGGTTGATCGATGACGGGATCCCCGGGTAGAAGCTGGTCTCGGACTCCGGGCTCGGGGGTGGCATCGCGCTGATTTGCCCGCCGCCGCCGCTGGAGACCGGAGGCTGCTGCGTCTGCTGCGGAGGCGGCGACGAGGTCTGCACCGACCAGGGGGTGCCGAAGCCGGGCAGCGGCGGAGGAGGAGGGGAAGCCGCCGAGGAGGAGCCGCCCCCGCTCTGGTGATGGGGGCTGGGGATCTCCGGGCTCTGCAGGCTGCTGAAGCCAGAGCCGAGCCCGCCGGGCAGGAGGTTCCCGGGGCTGCCCAGTAAGTGGCTGTTCGGGGGGGACTCCATGGGGGGCAGCTTGGCTCTCGCCTGCAGATGAGGAGACGAAGGCGGATTCACGCAGGAGGCGGCGGCCACCCCCACATTGGGGTCCGCGGACGCCGATCCCCCCGGGCAGGAAGGGGCGAGCCGCTCCAAACCCCCCCTGTCCGCGCCGCCCTGGTGCTCGGCGGGGCCGACGGGCCGGTGGTGCGAGTGATCCCCCGTCCGCGGCGGCTCCGGGGGCTGAGCGCTGAGGAGCTGGAGCTGCTGCTGTTGCCTGTGCTCCTGCTGCTGGTACTTGTCAGTGGGGTGGCTGAACTGCTGCTGCTGCTGAGGGGGGTGGTGATGATAGTCTGGGGGGTGGTGGTTATTCAGGGGGTGGCTGCTGTCGAGCTGGGCTGGGCTGCTGAGCTGCTGCTTAAACTCTTTCCTCTTCTGGCTCAGCTGAGGAGGCGGCGGCTGTGGTTGCTGCGCTTGCTGCTTGTTTAAATCCTGGTGGGGGCTGAGACAGGGTTTAAAGTCAGAGGAGGGGTGGCCGAGAGGGGGGTGTCCCGACGCGGGGCTGCTGCCCAGCCTCTCGCTGCCTGCCTGCTGCTGCTGTGTCACCCCCAGGAGCAGCTCATCCTGCATGTTTTGATGATGCGCAGCAGCGACGGCTGAGGGGAAACAGGGAGGGCAGCGGCGACCCGGCTGTCGGACGAACCGGCTACAGCGGGCGGCAAGGGACAGGAGGAATGAGGCGAGGCGGCTGCGGCCGCTCCGGGGAGGGGAAGGACCCGGCGGTGGGCAGGGGCTAAGGTGGCCGTCTGCGGGAGCTCCCCTGACACCGGCTCGGCGCAGAGGTGAACCCCCACCTCAGCACACTAAAGAGACAAAGATAATTAATAATCTTTGTGGCGAAGTGTTGAGGGGCGGGGGTAGAGTTTAAACACCCGCCTATCGCAAACCACTATGTAAGTCCCAAAATAGCTTATTTATAGAATAAAGCTCTCTTCTTTCCCATCAACGCCACTGTACTGCTTTAAAAATATTGCAGCTTTTTTATACAAGCCCATTTTAATAGGAGATTTCTCTTTCCTTTTCGTTTACTGGGACCCCCGGTAAGGCGGCCCTTCCCGCCTGCAGTCGCACCCACAGGGATCCACTAGATCAGGAAGGAATTCGCCCGGACAGGTCGCTGCCCCCGGACAGAAACTCCTCCGTCCGACCCCCCCAGCCGCGACACCGCAACGCAGGGGGACAGCAGGGCATTCCCGGGCCTGGCACTGGCGGGGAGGGAAGGAGGGGAGGCCGCCGGTACCTCCACAGGGCAAGCGACCCGGTCTCCTCAGCGAGGCTCCTGCTGACCCCCCGGCCGCCCCCGCCCCCGCCCCGCTGCCGGCTCGGAGCCGCCGCGGCGCCCTTAAGAGCGCCGGAACATCCGTCACAGTGACGTCACGGGCACCGCCCCAGCCCGGCGGACCCTGGTAATGAGCCTGTGGGCCTGCCCCATCATGAATAATGCATTGAGCCGGGAGCCCGCCCCCCTGGCGCCGACGGGCCGGGTGGGTGCTACCACTTCAGCCAGAGGGAGGTGCCAGCCCTGTGGGCCGCTTGGGCAAGGAAGGTTCTCGTTGGGCTTTGACGACCTCTCTATCATCAAGCGAGAAACACCTGAAATAAAGAGATTTTATTTCGATTTGCGGCAACGGCTGCGATCGGCTTTTATCCCAAGAGACTGGGCAGGGGCAGCCGTGAGGCCGCTTCCTCCTGCCGCCTGTGATGCCGTCAGGCTCTCACTCAGGGCGGAGAGAGGAGGACCGCCCCGCCCCTTCGCCTAGCCCGCCGCTCATTTGCATTGACGCACGACAGAGCTCCTCGGGCGGGGCGGGGCGGGGCGGGGTGGGGGGTGGAGCGCGAGCGCGGCGGCACGAGACGGGCCGGGTGTCAAGGCCCCGCCCAGCCAACGGCCGGCCCCGCCCCTTCCAGCGCCGGTGCTGGGTGCGCCGTGTGTCCGTGTCCGTGTGGGATCGGGGCGCGGGACGGTCCCTGTCCCTGTCCCTGTCCCTGTCCCTGTCCCTGTCCCTGTCCCTGTCCCTGTCCCTGTGCCGTACGGCACTGCAGCGTCCAGAGCTCCCGCGGAAACCTGGGCTCGTCACCCCTTCCTCGCCACACACACGGGGCCTGCCAGAAACCTTGTTTGTTGGATACCTCAGAGACGCACGGGAGCTCGGGAGGAACCCGTGCTGAAATGTGGTGGCACGGGGTGGTGGCTTCTGAGGTATTCCAGTATCCAAGGTGGGGTTTTACCCTTTCCATACAGTGGAAGCACAGTTCTTGGCAGCTGTTCAATGCAAACAAATTAACAGTTTGGCACGTACAGATGTAACATTGATGTCAATGTCCCTGAAAGACTAAAACCAGCGGCCCCTCTTTGTGCTCTGGGAAGGCTGTAGCTCAGCAGTGAGAGAATTCATACAGGGCTCTTGAATGTGTGAGTACTTGGGGAAAGTGCCATTATGTGCTTGACCCGTTGAACTTTTCTCTAGGCGTCTGTCCATGCCCACTATCAGCAACTGGATAGCTTCATTCCTCCTGCCCCATGGACCTTTGGTCTGACCCAGTCTTTTTTCTTATATCTGAGTATGTTTTCTATATGCATATAAAACATAGAAGGGAAAAACTTGTTTTAGCATTTCCAGTCATCTCTGATGTGGTTGTGAACCTGTGTGGATGTATATTGGAGAATCCGTGCTATCTTGCAGGGTTAGTATGTAAATGCGTTTGCAGCATCGAAGAATAATTGATGCGTGTTTATCTTTGCTGTATTATGGCATAGCACTCCAGAATTACTTGTTATATTGGCATTTGTTTCATGAACTTGGCACTTCTATGAGGGCTAAAAAATCCAGAGTGCAGACCAAGGCCTTAGGGATGGTCGCATGCTGAGTAAATGTTGCAGACTGAGTACTGGTTCCTCTCTGACGAGTGAATTGCTTCACAGCACAGTTCTCATAAACATTAGTTTGGTGAGCTGCAGAACTGGTAGCATCTGGCTTCCCTTTGTGTTCCTGTCATACACCTGACATTGAGTTGTGTGCAAGCCTGAACAGAAGTTGTCCTCTACCTGGGGCGTTCTCAGGCAATGTCTAACAGCAGTGGAAGCAGTGCTGCGCTGCACTCTCCTATAACCAGCTGCCTATTTCTTCAAACTGTGTAGGAACTTGTTCAGTTGTGGGGGGTTTTTTGTAAGCAGTCAGCTTCCCTGTCCCTCACATTTAAATCAAGCCTGAATTGTAGCAATTCTTCCTTCAAAACAGTTGTCTTGGCATATGCAAGTATTTTTAAATGGATTGAAAGACAAAAGTGGTCACATCCTTCACGACAGCTTATCTCTGGCATGGTAGCCACTCACCCCAATTGCATGTGTTGTTTGTTAAGTCAACTTTCACAGAATGAAGATCATCTATTTTTAACCATGTGAAAAGTGTGTCCACTCTGCATTAGCTGCCTAATGTTCGACAAACACAAGACAGGTGCTATCAAAGGATGATTCATTCTCTAACAAAGGTACTTTTAGAGAGAGAAACCTGATCTCTCTCTCTGTTGATTATGAGGAAAGGTTTTGGCTGTCTTGCTGCAGAATCCAGTAGGTCTTTGGTGGTCCCTGGTCTTGTGAGACACATCTTGACTCTAATACAAGCAAGAACAGTTGTACCAAATCAAACCAAGCATCTTGCAGGCTCTTCTGCCTCAGATATGAAACTCCTTGTTGTGTGCTGAGGCCACAAGTTCTGGCTTCTCCTCTGCCAAGTCAACTCTCTTACCTGGCGCTTTGGTGCCATCAAGAAGTGCTGAGGCAGGTCCTTGGCAGTCTCCAGTTTCATGATTTTGGACAATTTGGCCTTTACACCCTCTTGCGTTAATGTTTTTCTCTCCCTTGTAATCCCTTGATTCCTTCCTGCTTTCTTTTATCCTAGCTTTTCTAGGGAAGGCTTGAGAGCTTTTTTTGGATTAGACTAGTTGGAAAGTAATATTGTCTGAAAATAAATGCCTAAACAAATGTGTAAGTACAAGCTAAGTGTGTGTTATGCTTCCTTCAGGTACCTCAACTATTTGCAACACAGGAATTCCCAAAATTTGCCTTTCCAGACCTTAGGATCTTGGACTGAGAATCTTGGACTCCATGTTCCCTGATGGTTACTGAAGCAAGACTGCCTGAAGAGGGGAGCATGCTGGCAGAGCCATGCCTCACCTGAGTGACTTGAAGAAGCAAGAGTGTCATGGAGCTGGGATGAATTCCTTAGACTAGACAACAAACATTACAAATGCCAAGCCATATGCAATATCACTCTACATAACATGTAAATGGAAAAAAACAGATGTTGCAAAGTAAGCTGTCAGTAGAGTAGAACCAAATATACATAAGTTATTGTTTTTGCAGCCATTAATCAACCTGCTTCTGTATATTCATTCCAACAAATGTGCCAGACGTTGACTTCACCTGGGAGGCCTGTGGTAGAGCTGGGGCTGACAGCTCTCCTGGATTTGTTGGTGCCTGAAAGACAGTGGTCATATTGTTCTGCATCATGCAATGGGTGTTAAATTTTGTGTGGTGAGTTTAACCAGCAATGCTATAGAATGGAAAGTAGGAGGACAAATCACATTAACCTATGTAAAATAACTATAACTGCATAAAGACAAAATAAACTGTAAGGGTTACAGAGCAGCTCTTCTGGCTGCCATTTGGGTGACATGAAAGGGATCATCAAGGTACTGGTTTTGCCCCTGAGTTGTTATCATCTCTTGTAGAAATTGCCATGCACAGCTTAAGTTCTTTCCTTTTATAAACCCAGGAGAATTGCATCTTCTATTGGCCAATGTTAGGAACAGGATATTATTGTATGAGAAAGGATTTTGGCTCACTGTTCTTTTTTTTTGGTTGAACAATAAAACCTTTAGCAGTTATAAGAATGGGATTGTACTGAGATGCTGTGCACTTCAGAGTGGTCTGTGGGTTAAGTCCTTTTAAAAGATCTGACTTCTTTTGTGGGGTAGGATCCATGCTTTGTAATTCTCAGATATCACTTAATAAGTGTTACAGTTTTTGTGAACACTCCATAAGTCGTGAAACTTAGACATGGTATGTAGACTTGATATGTACACAGAGCTATTTCAGCACTTCCTCATTTTGTAAATGGACACACTAGAATATTAGGAGCCGAATGTATACAAAACAAAATGGCTCTGACCAGTGGTAGAATCTGCTCTTTCCCTCCTATTAGCCAGTTGGAAAATCACTATGCCTATGCCCGTGATTTTAAATATGGGTTGCAATTAGATATACACATTAGAAGTATCTTTGCTTTCATTCCAATACTAAACACAGCTTTTTTGATTATTTTTTTGCATGTTACAGTTAAAAGTAAGTGTTACAGATAGTATTGACTTCAAAAATCTTTTTGTGGATTGGCTCAGCATTGTAGAGATTCATTGCCTGCTTGTAATGCAACAAGTTGTTCTTTCCACAGCCCACAATATTTATAGGCCTTTCACCATTTGCAATGATTTACTACTCCATTTGACCTCTTTTCCAAGGCTCTACAGCCACAAAAAAAAAAAAAAAAAAAAAAAAGAAAAAAAGAAAAAAAAATCTGTTTCTTGTTTTCTCTTGCTGTTTCACTATTCCTTCTTGTTTTGCATATCTACTTCTTTTTCCAGAGACTTAGCCCTCTCTCTTTAGGTAGCTGTCTGTCCGGCAGTGCTTGCAAGGGTTCTGCTAAAGATCTGCCCAGTCTTCCCTGGGATCAGGCTGTTTAGGGAAGCACACGGTCTGCTGTCCTGTGGCCTGTGACATGTGCCTCCTTTGTTGCTCAGCCTAAACTGTGACATGAGCTTGCATATGCATTCCAGGAGCAGCACATTGTTCTAACTGGTAACAAAATACATGATTCACATGCTTTTGCTAGTGCTGCTTCCTCTTAACCCTAAAGCTGACTTTTTGTTAATGACATTTTCCTCCCATGGAAACATGGTAAACAGTCTGGGACTGCAGGTTATTCATATAGAAAAGCAGATGATGAGGTTTGACATTTCACAGGAAAAAGAGGTCTGAAGATTTATAACAATGTGCTCCATTCACTGTTCTGTTCTTGATTTTTTTAAAACTCTGAAAATAATAGTCATGCACCCTTAGAAAGGAGGTAGGGAAGTCTTTTTCAGCAGTGAACAGACTGTTGAGTGACAGTAGCTTACCTTTTCTCCTGGTGGTTTTTCTCATTAAAAAAAAATTAATTACCCAGCTTTAACAAAACAGGGTAAAAAAACCTTTCTTAGATCACTGTGTGTTGAAATGAAATTAAAAGCAGTGGGAAAAATTAATACCAGTGGTTGAAATAGTTTGCTTTGTTCTCTTATTCCCACCCTCTTGTTATGTTTTGGTTCCTTTGTTTTTAAGGTTAAAAATCTTAAAATTCACAGGCGATGGGCAGCTTTCTTGCTTTATTCAAAGTCTGACTTCCATCATGAAAGCCTGCTAAACTTGAAGGATATAGGTTCTGGTCACAAGAATGCAAAGCAGCGATCTATTCTGTTTTTTCTCCATTGTGCCCTGGAGTTTAACCAGCTCACTCGACGAATATTCTCTTGCTTGCTAGTGGCAGTTTCTGTTTCTTTTTTGTTTTGGATTTTTTTGGTAGTGGAAGTCATTAGACTTTCTCCCAAGAGAATCACTGCCAAAGTAAACAAACATCTTCATGAAAGGAAAATAATGTCTAGAGTATTCAGAATTCCATGTTTTACAGACAAGTATTTGTGGCAACCAACTCGTGAATTAAAGTGAATGAAATCCTATTTCTAGTTTGCTACTTTTGCTGTGCTAATTGAATGTGGCAATTTCTGCTAGCTTCTCAGCTCTGCAGTGCAAGTACTGGATGCTAGTTATAATTTAGGATGATATGAGATGAAACTTGGTTTAGAAAAAGGATTTTTTTTTTTTTTTATTGTTGGGAATTGAATACTGCATGCAAACCTCCAAGGAATTCCTGTTGTCTCTAAAATGTTCTGCATGTGGTTGGCAAGAACAACAAGGAGAGAGGAAAGTTCAACTAAAAAATTCATAAAGGCTGTCTGGTGGAATGCATTACAGTCATCTGTATACCTCTGTGCTCTTATTCCTCTGGACTGATAATTTTTAGCTGAGATGAGACCTGATGAACAGGAGGCTGGCAGATTTGCAGCATAGATTGTTTGAAGGTTTAAATACTGTGACTATCTCAGCTTACTGTAAGTCTGTAGATATAATGTAAGCTGGAGTTGCTGAAAAGTGATAGAATGGCTCATGTGAACAGCCAAATAAATCTGTGAAGAGCTTATTTTGTGCATTGCAGAATTCTGCACTCTTTCTCTATCTTCCTACAGGATAGCAATAATTCACCAGTGGAGCAAAGCCACTTCAAATTTGTTGACGATGAGACCATATCTAGTTCTTTGTTTAGGCAGTGGCTTTCACAAAGGGCACCAGTGCTAACTGGGAACTGCTGCCAGCACCATCATATGTTTCTTGACAAATGCAAAGTGTTCAAAAAGTTGGCACTACAAAATAGAGATACTGTCAATCTTTGTTTAATTCTCAAAATGGCTTTTAAGCTTTTAAAGCTTGTGTTGTTGCTGGTGCACTTGCATATCAGATAACATTTTTGACAGCCCTTATAATATGGCTGGTTAATTTGGTCAGATTACTGGAACATAAACCAAAATTTTGTGAGTGCTAAGATTTCACTGCTGGTTTTTCCTGTGTCCTGTGAGCAGAAGAAGGGTTTGTGCAGCAGTGTGTGCTACTATAGCCAGAATACAGTATTTTCTCATCTCCTTTTCTATTCACTGTGCAGATGCAGCTGCCACTATTTACCAAACATGAAGGTGTTGTTCACAGCTCTGTGAGTAAGTTTGGGTTCTGCTTTACAGAATGCAGGAGACACCTCTACTAATTGCACACATGTTCAGCCTATATTTATGTACCTGAATGTTGTGGTGTAGGAGGCAAATTTAAATTTTAGGGTATTATTTCAGTGATCATTGGCTAGGTCTCCAGAAGCTTATGGATTGTATAATGTGCTAGGAATAACTGTGTGGTTCTTCCAGTGATAGAATAATGTGCTCTGAAGGGTGAAATACTCTAGTGTGACTGCATGTAGAAGACGAGGTAGGAGACACAGGGAAACTCTGAACATTTTTGGGCAAGGAGGCTTTGAAGTAGCATTCATTGAGTCCTGTAGGTAGCCCTGATCTCAGAATGCAGCGGGACGAAGCAAGTATGTGTCTGTAGCTACTAGGTCTGCCCCCCTGGAGGAATGTACAGATCATGTAGGAACTGAAACAGAAGGAGTATATGTTTGTACCTCAGCAGTCTATTTAAAAAGTGCTTTCAATTGCTACCAGAAAATTTGTTAAAGCTTACTGATTAAACTCAAAAAAAGTAATAGAGGAACAGGTTCCCCTTCTGAACCATGGCATCTGTGTTGTACGAAAACCAAAGGCAACGTATCTGATTTATATGTGAAAATACATTCTCTCATACTTGACCTTATTTTCTCTTTGAGTGTAAGATGGATGCTCACTAATTTTACACCACCACCCACTGTTTCAGTAAAATTATTTTCAACAGATTCTGCAAGAAATTTGCTGCTTTAATTAATATGGAATTATCTCCGAAATTGCCAGTGCAGACTCTTCAGATTTACTGTAGAACTAAAATTAGTCAGTCTAGAGCTGAAGAAGCACAGATTAAAATTAAAAAATACATTAACCATATAATTGTGAGTAATTACGATCATATATCCAGTAGTCAAGGCGGGGTCAACAGCTCTGGGCTGGCCACAGGGATATCAGAGTTTAGCTAGTCAAGAGATACCAGCCTGCTTGAGGGGTAGGATGATCTCTTTTCCATTTGCTGAGGGCATGCAGTGCCTTTTAGGAAATGCTCCATCATCCATGGCTGGAATGATGAGACTTGTCCAGTGACAAGGCTGTCCCTCTGGGAGGGAAAAGGGGCAGACCTGGATGCAGTGCAGAATTGAACTTATCATCTGCCATACAGCAAATGAAGGCTCTCTCAACACTTGGCTGGTTTTAGTCATGTCCCAGGTGCCTTCCCCACCTCTGGCTTTTTTGTTTTTTTTTTTAACCCGCTAAGTTATATTTCTGAACAGTGCAGAGTGACTCTACTGAAGCTTTCACTTATTTTCCTGTGGGTCTCCCTCCTTCTTCTAAATATGCCTAGGTCTAGTTGGGACTCAGAAACAAGAAATCTTGAGTTCTCCCATACTAATTTACATGTCTGATCTGATGATGAATTGTAAATCAATGTTAAGCTTCATGACTTTTGAACGTTCATGCAATTATGATAAAAAGACATTGAAAAGCAATATGCTAATTTTGCCCCATATATTTTGGTTACTAAAGGTCATATTATCCACATGATTATTTCTTAATGGTCATGTATAACATTGTTAATAATTGTAAAGAAAAGAAATCAAAGAAAAAATCTTTGCCAAGAAACTATGCAAAAGCTAAATGTATTAGAATATTAATGTTAAAATATTTTAGAAGCCCATTAGCTATAAAAAAATAATTGAGACCTAGAAAATGTAGGGAAAATACTGCACTTCAATAAAACGAAATATATTAAAAAGAAAACACACAGTTAAATGCTATCCAGACAACCTTAATTTACTTCTATAATGAAAACCTGAGGGAAATGTGGAGTTAAATTTAGTTTATTTCAGTAGATTCTATTTTTTAACCCTTTATGCCCATATATAAAAGAATTACGATTTCTTGGGTGCCTCAACCATCAACTTCTCTATTTTCATATGTTTAGGTTTTGGTAAGTTTTATCTAACCGAGCACTGGAAGTGCTTACTAACCACATAGCTACAAGGTGAAGGAATTAAGGAAAGAGCAGAATTGTTGCCTTCATCTTTTCCATAGAGGGTAAAAAAACCTACTGTAATTTTGTCATTTATTCTCTCATTATGGCACTGAGAGCTCAGATCCATTTTTATGCAATGGCACAAAGCAGTTTGCTGCTTAAGTGTATCTTACAGAAGATGAGGAACATCTATGCCACAAATCAATTGTACCCATGATATTAAGAGGGAAGATGACATAGATCATTAAAAATTCCCAAACCTTGGCAAATGACCTTGAGTAACTGTGATGTCATTTTGGGTCAGTGTGCTGTGACTGGTGGTCAGTCAAAATTCATAATCCAAAGAACCTTTGTTTTCACAGTTGTAATTTTTTTTTTTTGTCTTCATGCTTTTATAGCAGGTTGTAGCTAAAGAGCAGAAAACTTCATAAAATTTCTACATTAGGAAATTGAAGGGCTTTTCCTTTCTGTCCTTCCTCCCAAATAACATTTCATTTTTTTAACATTGAAAGGTCATCTTTATTAGAGTAAATTTACCAGAGACTAGAGTGGTATAATTATGCCTTGTGGATGCTTTTTAATCTTGCATGAATGCCTGTAGAATTCAAGTGTCCACATGGGGAGTTATACCATCAGAACTATAGGGGCGTAATTATGCTGGTGAATTCTGTATTGAGACAAATGATTTATGAAAAGGAATTTTATTTTGGCTCTTAACTTTTCCGCTTATTTATGTTCTGAACTAAAAGGAGGTGATCAAATCAATGACAATAATGAAAATTCAATGGTTACCAAGGGCTGGGGAAATTGGAAAGTAATAAATATATACATTTCCTGATAATACTCATGTGCATTTTGGTTCTTATTCTCTTGCCAGTGTTTGAGTTTGTGAAGGGTTTAGTGAAAGGTTAATAAACAAGCCTTGTTCTTTGCTGAACCTCATAAACTAATATGTGTAATAGCTAAACACTGGCAGAATATTAGAGATTCTTAGCTCCCATAAAAAGCAGCTGGGGCTTCAGGCAAATAGGACACTGGAGAATTAGTTGAATACATTTACACACCCTGTAAGACCTCAGCAGTTAACACTGGTCAAATCAGCCATTGAGTTGCTATATATGCATTTTCATATATCCCAGTTAAATTTTAGGTCCTAAGCATGTGAGTCCTAGGACAGTAGTCAAAATATTCTCTAAAAAAGTAGCCCATTTACATGAAAATAACTTTTGGTAGGTCAGTAAGGGTGTAGTAACACTAATAATTATTTACAAAATGTTCTTAGAGTAAATTACAAGCATGTCTCAGTGTAATTGCTGCATAGACTTTAAGAGAAGTAGAGCTCAATCATTTTGGTGATGTAATCTAGTCCAGCCTTAGCACTGACCACAGAGCATTGCACTGTATGTCTTCAAGACCAAGGTGAACTTCATTAGAAAAATGTCTCGTTCATATTTAAAGAGTTCAGAGAACAAAGAGTCCATACCAACACTCACTGTTCATGTGAAGTGTTTTATTTGTGGTCTGAATTTAGCTTTGACTTAACTTGTTCAGTCTTTGCTGGGTTAAAAAAGCCTTTTGTGCTGGACAG
The DNA here is from genome assembly GCF_027477595.1 of Haemorhous mexicanus. NCBI lineage: Eukaryota > Metazoa > Chordata > Aves > Passeriformes > Fringillidae > Haemorhous > Haemorhous mexicanus. Next base: position 62,851,882 of record NC_082344.1, read on the forward strand.
TATTCAATGAAAATACTTAAAGGCTGGGATCAAGGCATCTCCACCCTCTTTAGTTGTTAAGCAAATCTCATTGAGGCGCTTTAGTTTCTAACCATAAGGCAAGATTTCTGTATCACCAGTTTTTCTTGTAGTTTCTCTCAAGTTTTCAAACATCTTTTTTAAGTAAGGACATCAGCGTTGTCAGCAGTGGTATTACTAATGAGAGAATTACAGCAAGAGCTGAATGAAAGTATGCTCTCCTTGCTGTTTTTGAAACATGGAGAAGATTTTGTTTTTCATATTTCTCATCACAAGCCTTTTATGAGAGACACTTTGTAAGGGCCTCCATTGAATAATATGTTTTTCAAGGCAAGGTTATTAGAAGGAGACAGCAAGGTGATACCTTGCTGTGATAACCAGAATATTTGGGTTTGCCCTGGGTAGTGTTGCACACATTGGTAGTTGGTAGTACTTCTGTTACATATTCTTTTTTTCTGCTATTATTTATTTCAGAGTTGACAAAACAGCCTTTAGTCTTGTAAATGCTGTTTACTTTTTTTTTCCAACATGTGTGACCAATATTTTTATCATTAATGAAGCATACATCTGTCATTTTAAGTGAAACAGTTTACAAGGAAGCATGCCTGTGCCATTTTCTTTATTTCCTATTTTTCATCTGTACAATTTCCAGTTTTTTCATCAAAGCATATACCTGTATGTTCACCCAATATATTCAACCAAGGTAAATGAGTAGAATTAGTCTAAAAAAAAATCTTTCCTGTCAGCTGACTGTTGAAACATTACAAATGGAAAATGACTCTGGTTTTGGTTACCAGTAGAACTCTGTTATTTATTTTTAATTAATGTAGAATAGAGGTCTTTGCATGGTGTCATGAAATGGTTTGATAAGTGTTTTAGAAGGATACAAGTTTTGCATTTTTTACTGCATTACTCTGCAGCTTTTTCAGGCCTGCTGTGCAAGAACACTGAAGCATAATATTTCAATTTCTTTTTAGTTGGCAATAGTTTCCAATCCTGAACTGTTCTCTCCAGAGCAGGCAGTGTGCTAGTCATAGTAGAGCCTTAGCTAGACTATCTGAGGAACTTTTTGGTATTCTGAAAATAGTGAGATCAATTTTATTGTGGTTGTGTGGATTTATGGAAGGGGAAGAGCATAGCAGAGATGCTTAGAAAAGGGAGCAAGGAAACCCATCAGCCTGAGGTCTGCTTGCAGAGTGACCCTGAGAAAGAGGGGATTGAAACTGTGAGCATGGAATCTGTCTCCTGCCGTTTGCTTCCTACTGTGTTCAGTGAAACAACATATAATATATATGCTTTGTACATAAATAGGACTGCATTGAATAAATACCTATCAACAGTTCAAGGTGCAATATACAAGACATCAAAAATCAGCAAATTGTTTGTGTATTTACTGACCAAGTTTATAGAGGTATTGTAGAAAGCCCTCAGTGAAGGTGAATGGAGACAGAAGACAGTGATACAATTTAACTAAAACTACACAGTAAGTCTGTTTTTCTGTCTGGAATTCTAACTGAAAATTATATATTTCTAGCATCACTGAGTATTTTCGTTTGCTTTGTGTTTTCTAGTCAGAATAAAACTTCGATAGTTTTGGAATAATATAGAAAAACCTAGGGTGGAAGGGAGCTCTGGAGATTATCTGCCCTAGGCTCTTGTTGAAAGCAGGACCCTAGATGAGATAATCTGGGGCCTGACAAGGCTGATGAGTTCACCACTTCTCTGGGTAACCTGCTCAAAGTTCAGTTGCTCTCATGGCGAAGAATTTCTTAAACAGAAATGGGTTTCCCCTGAAGCAGCCTTGTGGCACTGGGCATCTTGCTGGAAAGAATCTCTGTCATTTTTGTTACAACAATATAAGTGTTAGAAAATGGTGTTCAATGCTCAGTTGTTTCTTCTTCATGCTGAACCAACCCAATTCTTTCAAGTTTTTTTCATCTGTCAAGGTCTCCAGTCCTCTGATCAGCTTGACAGCCTTCTGCTAGATTATCTCCAAAATTTTAGTAGGTCTTTTTAGCTAAAAGGACCAAGACTGGACACAGTATTCCAGGTGTGGCCTAGTAAGTGCTGAGGAGAATGGAATTGCTATGTCCTCTTGGTTTGCTGGCTGTAGGCATACTGAGGAAACCTACAACACCATCTGCTTTCATTCCTGCAAGAGCACCAGGCTGGCTTGTGTTCATCTTGTGATCTCTTTACCCTCAATAATACTATTTACTTTTAGACTACATATAATGAAAGCAAGGAACAGAAGTTCACAAAGCTTCTGGAAGAAAAGGGCTTTACCCTAAAGCCCAATGACTTCAGCCTTCACCCTCAGTAAGGGAGACTTGGTTTTAGTTCTTTCCTTCTTTTGGAGAGCTTTGCCTGTGTTGCTCCCTACCCTGAGCTGTGCCCTCGGGAGGAGACTGTAACAAGCCACAGCATCTTCTGGAGTTCCTTCAAACTCACATATTGCCACAATGATACTTTTGTTTAATATACTTCTGATGTTTCTTAGACTAGGGACTACAGGTGTGATACCTCCCTGGGCTTCATTTGTTGTCCTTCCCCTTCCCCTTCCCCTTCCCCTTCCCCTTCCCCTTCCCCTCCCCCTCCCCCTCCCCCTGCCCCTCCCCCTCCCCTCCCCCTCCCCCTCCCCCTCCCCCTCCCCCTCTCCTCTCCTCTCCTCTCCTCTCCTCTCCTCTCCTCTCCTCTCCTCTCCTCTCCTCTCCTCTCCTCTCCTCTCCTCTCCTCTCCTCTCCTCTCCTCTCCTCTCCTCTCCCTCTTCCTTGCCATTGGTTCACAAATGCAAAAGTACAGAGAAATTCCCCAAAATTCGAAAATAAAATGTGCTTGCCCAACTCCAGTGTGATTCTTATGACATTCAAGGTCTTTATGTTTGGTTTCTTTCCTTTGATGTGAATGAACTTGCCTGGAGTAAAGTGATTAGTCATGACTTGAATGGCTCCATCTTGGTTGTGTTGCTGAGAAAGTGAAGCTACCCAAATTTAATTATTTTTTAGAAAGGTACTTACCTTAATGCTTTTAGTATTAAAACTGGTGGAACTGGGGCCTTTTAATTCTTTTTTGTACCTCATATAACTTCATCTATACGATATAGTAACTTGTGATGGGACAAGGAATCTGTTTTGTTTTAGAGGAGCCAGGAAATATCTAAAAGTATTTTCAAGTACCACAGTTTTTTAACAAAAGCAGCTTGGGTATAATGTTTGATGTACTGGGTAATAAAACCTGGATCAATATTCATTGCTACTCTTATTTGATTTTGCAATCCAAGTACCAGAATAAAAAAAAAAAAATCTACCAAGAACACATCAACCAAAAAAAACCCCAACAAAAACAACCATTAAACCAAACCACTGGCATTTTACTTGCACAATACGAATTGTTCAGTTGAGTTCTCCACAATATATTTTACTTGAAGATTCCAAAGGATGAAAAACAATGATAACTTTAATTGTTATATTAAAGGGGAGCAATATTTCTATATTGCCTTTTAAAGATATTTACAATCACCCAGAAATTTTAAATTAGGGTAATTGATTTGGAATTTTGGAGTACCATGAAAATGGCACACATTTTGTGTCCATTACACCAACAGCAAAGCAGACTTTAGACTGGCGGGCATTTAGTACAAATACATGGACAAATTCTGATGCAATGGAGAGGATCAATTTCTAGGATTTGTTCACAATGTCTGAGGAAAAGATGTACTGCCATCAGTAAATCCAGAATGAGAACTACTTCTAAACAACATTAGGAATAAGCTAATCCCAGGAAAATCTCAAGGATATTGTCATATGGAAATATCTGCATCAAGCATGAAATAAATCTGTGTTGGACTTGGTGATGCACCGAGCAGTGTTGGCTGGTGTTAGCCAAAAACTCTCAGATACTGCAGTTTCTCTAGTTTGTGGAAGCAAAGGTTTTGCACCAGGCAGAATTATGTGAAACATAAAATCGACCAGTTCATCAGAACAATTTGTTTCCTTAACCAAGTGCTAAAAGGAGAAGCTTTAATAGAAAGTGTGACTTCTCAAGGAAATCCTGCTGGGTATTCTAAAGGCTATGCTTTAATGAGCAGATGAGTAAGTTACCTTGGAGAGGAAAGCTAGCCTAGTAAAGAAGGCACAAAGGTGATAATTAAACAAGAAATCAATGTTAAGTATGGAAAAGAGGGGCATAACTGAGAATGAAAATTGAATCTACACAAAGTAAATGACATTTTGGAGAAGCTAAAGGTAATAAGGAATTATTACTGGCCAGTAGAGCTTAAGACAATAAGAAGACATTACCAATGTATTAGGAACAAAAGAACACCTAAATCAAGTATAGATTCCAGTCTTGCAGGAACAAACCAGAAAAGAACCAATGGCTGGAAATCAAAGCTTGAAAAATTCAATCACTATAAAGATGCAGTGAGGGTGATTACATGTAGAAATAATTTCCCAGTGTAGGTAGGTGGTAAGTTTGCCATTGCTAGGAATTTAATCCAATTGGATACACTTTAATCTGAGTCTGGGAATAGGCTTGGCAGCATCTCTGTGGAAGGCAGTGGAGGTCATTTGTTCCATGCAATCTTTACATCTGTGAATTTGTATTTGTGTTTTGTTACTCCCTTTTTTATATGCTGTTAAAGAAAACAGAGAGCACTCATTGACCACAACATTTTCTCATACTCAACTCTGCTTTAAGATAATGACTAAAAAAACTCAGTCTTATGCTTCAGGGCAACAGCTGGCTGACTGCAGAAGGAGAGACGCTGATTCTCTAGGTTAATTCTGGATTTTTTTTTTTATTTCGTTATTCTCCAAAGCCTCAGGGGCAGACATGGCTGGTTGTAAAACCTTGGAGAGACTGGGCTGCTTCTCTGCAGGGAAGTCCTCTCTTTCATATAGCTGCTATCTTCTGTCTGGCTGGGGGATCAGACAGTTTCAGGGTAGCAAGGACTTTGAGCTCTTTTTTCTTTCTTGTTCATTATGTCATCTAGGCATATCTGAGATCATAATTATGATCATTTGGGCATATCTGATATAAACAACTCAATATCAATACTGGGGCCGGTGGGAGAGGCATCAGAATCTTTTTTGGAATTCTTATCAGCTTAATTTCTTCAAGATAGATTTTTGTTTTGTTTTGTCTTTTTGGGGGTTTTGTTTGGGGTTTTTTTGCATAACACAGCTCACTTTAATAAGGAATGGTAAACAGGTGAACCATTATGCCACACACAAAACAGCAGGTGGTCTGTTCTGATTTAAAACCTGAATTATCACTTACTCTTGCTGCAGTAAGAGTTTTAGGTAACAAATACTGCATCTTTTTTCAAAAAGGGCTGCTGCCAGTCAGGATGCTTGATGGAGTTGCAGAACTGCCACTCAGGCTTGGGAGTGCTGCTTTGCTGGCTGTGTACAGCAGCTAACAAAGGGTGTGTTGTGCTTGCAGCAGCTTTTATTCCGAGTCTAGCTTCCTTTCTGCAGCACTGCTTTTGTTTAAAAAACCTACTTCTCCAAAGCAAAAATAAGAAACTTTACTATCATTGCACTATCAGAGAGGGAGGATACAACAGATTTGCTTATTGTTTTGGTTCTGGTGAATTGCAAAGGGCAGTGGGTGGAAAGGGGATGGCAGGAGATGCTGGAAGTCAAGCTACATATCATCATCTCCTAAGGCAAACAGGTCTGCCAGGGTTCTGCCTGGTTGCTGTGCTGGCAGGTGTCTGCACTTAAACTGCTCTGTTACATGCATGTGAAAGTACTCCTGTGCTTCAAAAAGATCCTCCTTTCCATTCAGGAAGCTGTCAACAGGCACCTATTATCATCCTGCAAAGCTGTGAAAATAGACCTGCTGTTTCATCAGCATCAGCGTGTTTTCTTCTTTAGCATGCGAAGAAAAGGCAGTATCCCTCTGATATGAGCCCTTATGTATTCTTTTTGTGTGTCCAGTTGAGGGACACCTTTTCAGGTGCTGCTTGTTGTGTGCAAGTGGAACTGGCACTTGCGTAAATAAACACATTGGCTTATTGCATAATCACCCTACCTGTGATAAACCATCTCTTCTATGATCTATTGTATGTCATTTTGCATCACATTATACATTAGCTTATGATACATCACATATAGCATTAGCTTTTGCATCACATATAATATTAGCTTATGATACATATGTGTTTGATTGTGGGCTTATCCTCTACCCACTGTCTCTCAGGTGGCTGAGTACCTATCTGTAGCTCTTCATGCCTCAGTAGGGGTTTGTATGTAGGAGCTGTGAGGAAAGATAAGTCCAGCTGGAAAACTGGAGATAGGTGGATTGAGAGAGATGAAGAGAAAACCCAACAGAATAGGATCCTTCCCTGAATAGCAGAATTAAACAGGACTGTTTTGCTCTGGCTTTGGCTCTTTGGTATGCAAGACATATGAGTTTGTCCCACTGAAGTGCCCTCTTCCATGGTACTTTCCAATCTCTCTGTGTCCTCATAGTGAGATGTCTCACTTAACCCTAGCTTCTCTTCATTCCATGGCTTTTACCTACCATTTATTGGTCTAACAACTGGGAATGACACAGCAAATACTATACTGGAGGTGCATTTATGCAAGGTGGCCAACCTATACCTGTCCAGCATTGTCAGGAGCTGCTACAAGATGAACTTCATAAACTGCTCCTCATCTTTGCTGGCAGCAAAATTAATGACTTTGGGAGCTGCCTTCCATGATGTGCTGAATTTTGCACAGGTCCGTTGTAAGATTTTCCTACTTAAAAAATGACTACACTGTTCAATTCACTTGAAGCTGAACAAACATGACAGAGAGACGGTGTGATGCACGCAAGCTTCATTTTCTCACGAAGCCAAGCTAAAAAAAAACCCCAAATCTGCCTAGGAAAATTTTCAGCTAACATTTGAGAAGCTTGCCATTAATTATCAAAATAAAGAAGCAGAGTGTGCTAACACAGCGTTGATTCAAACCATCAGAATGAATTTCTCAAAAAATAAATGTGCTGAAAATAATACATACAACACATTAGACTTGTACACTGCCTGGTATTCCTATTTAATTTCTGCATCTGGCCTTGTTATAACAGCCTCCAACCCTGAAAATCACCTTGCTTTTCCCAAACTCTAGAGGATAAACAGAATTTAGAAGAACCATTTTCTTCCTTAGGTGTCAGAAGACCTTTGTCTTTTAAGGTTGTTTATTCAAAGTGAGTAAATTGAACTAGGTCAGCTTGAATTATGGTGATGTTCTTCAGAGTGCCTGTGTTCCTGAAGCATCTCTGGAAGACTGCTACTCTGCAAGGTGTCTGCCACCAGCCCGTCCTCTTGGCCCTTGTTGCTCACAGAGCTTTGTGCTGTGACAAACATACCTATGCAGGCTGAGCAGAGCAGATTTGGATTCCTTGATGCAAAAAGATGTAGACGCTAAATATGCATTTATTGTATCACTGTTTCTGTGCTGTAAAGTCAGTATTTTGAAGGCTTTAAAGTTTCTGGAAATGGATTTTTGATTTATTCTGATAACAGCCTTCTGGGGCTTATTCACATGCCTTCTGTGTTCTGAAGACCAGTTGGGAACTACGGCTCTTACAAATCATCCCGTGTATTTTGCTTTAATCCAGGCCTTCCTGCACTTCACTTGGTTGTTGTAAATACAGTTTATAATTAATACAAAATGTGGTTCTTCTGTCCTGTGACTTGGAAATGTTAAAAGACAAAGACAGCGTTCAGTCATAGTTTATGCGTCTGGTGATGCAGACTGGGTTTTTAAAAGAACCCAGAAGAATTAGGCATTCCAATTTCATTAAAATGCTGTGGAAGTGAAGCATATAAGCTATATTAAAAAGCTCAGCCATTATCTGTAGTTCTTGGTTTTTTTTTTTCCTCCAATTTAATTTGTGCATAAGCCTGCTTAGGGGAGAGAAGTGGACAGGGCTGATTTTGCTCACCTTTCCTTCTCCTTGGTGCTGAGGAACAGCCTTGCCTTAGAGCTTGAGCATACTGCGGCTCACTAAGCTCTCCCATTTTGAACTGCAGCTTCATGTAGCCACACAGATACTGATTTTACATTTAAAATCTCATTTTCCAAACCATAAAAATTAATGAAAGTATCTGATCAATAAAACTGTTGATATAAATAGTTTGGTGAATACGATGTTGAAAATACTTTACCCATATATATGTGTCTGTCTATCTCTCTGTCTAACTATGAAATCCTGGAAATTATTTGTACTTTTTCACACTCTGAAATTTTCAGGGAGACAAAGCTGAATTAAAATCAGTGCTGAAAATAAAATTGTACTACAGAATGCAAAAGAATTTTATATGTTGCTTTTAAATACAATGCAATATGACTGTGTTACATGTAATATTCTGTCACATGTCGAAGAGAACACAGAAGTTTCCTTTATATGCAATAATCAGGAAAGTACAAAATGATAAATATAATTTAGAGAAAGATGAGAGATCAATAGGATACAGAGTCAGGTGAAGAAGAGTAAGTAGGGAGTGAATTTGTTCTGCAGTCAGAAGGGATTGCTGCAGCAGTACAGAATATGCAGAATTGCTGCAGGAAGGAGTTAATCATTGTGCCAGCACTGCTCAGCCCCTATTTATTGCAAAAGAGGATTAATGGTTTTCCTGCCTGGTGCTGAAAATAGAAGTCAAATTTCAGTTGTTCTTGAAGGCAGATATAATTAGATTGTGAAACTTGTGGCTTTTGAGTCTAAATAATAGGACAAGAATGACTACCCTAAATCAGAACAGAGTGCAGTCTCTTAACTGTTTCTTAGGAGTGAGAATAGGACAAGCACAGTGATAATTTTCCCATTTTCCAGCTGTGCACAATATACACTCTACTTAAACTGTAGATAAGATGGATCATCTATTTTTTATCCCTTGCTGAACCCTTTCTCTACACATTGTTCCAATTATTTAGTAAGCACATTTATATTTTTGTTAGCCACAACATTCTTGTAACAATAGCCTATACTGTGTGGCAGTGAATTGTATGGAAAAATATTTCTGTTTGATTAAAACTGTGATACTTGGTGCTTGTTAAGTTTTATGGTAGGATGAATAGTGAGGAAATGTTTTTTACTTACTAGCTATGTTAGATCCACTTTTATATACAATTATTTCTTCTTTTTATTCTCCTTTAAAAGTTGTAAAGTACTTTCATCCACCCTCATACAGTTACAACAGTATGCTGCTATTCATCTATGTTGTCTAGCATACATCACCACTACCTCTAATAAACCTTTGGACTTGGATCATTCAGACTTAGGTGAAGTGTTTGGAATGTGGACGCAGTCTGGGTTTATACAATGGTGTAATAGTTTGTCTTTTCTTACTTACAGAATGATTTTTAATTCAGTTTACATTTTCTGTCTGCCAGTGAGCACTGGACAGATGTTTTCAGAGAGTTCTGAACAAGTCTAAGATTCTTGAGGAAGTGATACTAAATTATTTATTTGTTTGGTATTTTTCCATGTGTATGTACAGTTAGGCTTCCCCCCATGTGTATTACTTTGCATGTATCAATATTAAATAATGTCTACATTTTTTGTTGCTGAATCACTCAGTGTTCAGTATAATGACACCTTTTGAGGTATTGACTGTTTTGAGTAATTTGTGTCATCAGCAGACTTTACCATCTCATTATCAATTCCCTTTTCCAGATCATTTATGAATATATTGAAAGAGCAAGTTCTAGTGCAGATATCTGATCACTTCTCTCCCATGGTGAAAACAATTTAATACTATGCTCCAACACATCGTTTATCTGCTGAAGAATTTTCATCCTTCTGGTAATTTAGTTTCTCTAAGAGCCTTTAGAGAAAGGACTTGTCAAAATATTTTACTTCTGGAAATTCGAGAACGCTACAGCAACTGGCATTCCAAAGCTGGCTGACATCTTTGAAGAACTATTAATATCATCATTTTAATCAAATAACAGTAAATTGAAACCCCCAAATTTAGTAAAGTCTCTCTATTTGCAAATACTGCATTATTTGCATACTAAGAATATCTCAAGTACTTTTACTATTAGAACTAAGGTTTCTAGCAGTTAGTGACAATTTCCACAGAAAAGTTATTTACTATGCTGCTAGAAACTCCAGAGAGAGGTGCAGCTTTTCACTGACCCCGAGTGGAGCATGGTTTCTTTGCGATAGAAGTCTTCTATTTATTTTCTGTAAATGACACATGCCTGAAGCAACGGAAAGGGAATGAAAGTTACATTTTATCACAGTAGCATTTGCAGAAAGGTGAACTGTGAGAGTCCCTATTTTTAATGAAGCTTGGGCCAACCATGAGTTCCTAAAAGCCTTACCTGCAGGTGCTTAAATTTTTTATATTAAAAAACTGATATCTGAGCTTTATGAACTCATGATTAAACTTTTAAAATAAATTAAAGGTGAGAGGATTAGATGTGGAATTGGAAATGAACTGTGGTACCTTTTGCCTCTAGCTCAGCATTTTGAAGACAATCCAAATGAGATGTGACAAAGTGCAACGCACTCTTTTTTTTTTTTTGCTGACCTATATGAAAGTGGAGTTTGGTCTCCGCCAGGTTTTTTGTGTGTGAATAGCCACATCACTATTCCTGCTGTTGTAACTAGCACTATTAGCCCTTCATTGGAATTCAAAATAAATAGGCCATGATTTAGATATCACAGAGACTAAATTTTCTCCTTAAATGATCCACCCAGACTAGAGGAAGAGCCAGCTCCCCCCAGCTCTCCCTTTTTTGCACTGTTTGACAGAAGTTACAAAGGGAAGTTATAAGTGGCTGATACCATATATCCTGCTCCCATGTTGCATCTTATTTGAAACTTAAAGTATAAAATCCTGACGAAGGACAGTTCCTGGGTGTGAGTTGAATGAAACTGTCTTTTAGTCTCTTATGAGTTTTGGGTGCTCTTGGACAATTCCTTCCTGATGGGAAAAACTTTGGTAGAATTCCTCATGACGTCCAAAGCGGTGCTCCTAGATTGGAAGTCTTCAACCTCCAATGTAAATTTCACACACCTCCTCAAGAGAATAAATTTAATCTACATTGGCCTTTGCTTATCATGACCCTGATGCAGTTTCCGCTACCTATCCACTGGTAGGCTGACAGAAAATCTTCAGACCTGTAGGTACAACCAAGTTATCTCTCCTAGTCTTCCCACACATATAAAAGACATCATGCAGTAGTAGATGCACTGGAAGGCAAATGGGAAGAGTTTTTTAAGAGAAACATTGCATGCAGCTTAATGTTGACATGAATGCAGTCTACAGCTGGTGGTGACCATCCTATGCCTTTCTCTTTGCTTGACTGAAACCCCAGTTGCTACTTCTCTTCTCCCCAAAGCACCTAGTGGATTTTCTTTTGCTTCCTCCATCTGAACTTTGTCTCTGCTCCATGTAAAGAAGAGAAGGCTTAGCAGCTGGACAGGGCCCAGTTCTTCAACCACACTGCTTGCCAGTGGTTGCTGTGTGAACAGAGGGCTGGTAATCCTTATCCTGCTGCCATTCAGAGCCCCAGATGATGTACAGTGCACACAATGCTTCAAGACAAAGCGTGATGGCACAGAACTGTCATTGCTCTTCTGGGGCAGTGATCATTATCCAAATGGTCTCTACATTGTGGTAATGGGAAAAATATTGATGGCCTCAATGTCTATTGCATTGGATTATTCCAAAAGTGATTAGCAGTGGCACTAGGGCCAATGACAGGTGATACACTACTGCACTGCTTTAAAAGTCCTACTTGTTATGTCAGCAATATGCCAGTATTCAGCCTTCAAACAGATGCATGCCTTCAAACCACACAAACACTAGCTGTTATTCTGGAAGAAAGAGCAACAGTGTAAATGTGCTTTTTCCCATACTTCCAGCAAATTGTAGACTATTTAAAGTATTTATTCAAAATAACTATTTGGACTTAGTTTTAGAACAACAAAAAACATGCTGGCTCTTTCAATGCAGACAAAAACTTAGGCTGTCAATATGCAATTCTTGAAACAACAAGAATTTCAGCAATCAAGTGTGAGGCAATTCTTGTTTCCCACACTAGGTCAGCACTTTCTTGTAGAGTTAGTTCATGTCGTCATAGTGTGCTCCATGGAGGTGACTCATTTGTGTAGTTTGGAGTTCAGACAAAGCCTTTTAGCTGACTTTTCTCTGTTACCTTCCACATGTTTTCCCTGCATTTGTAACAGCACAGTCTGCCTGCTATCTGCAAATGAAACAGCGTCTCCTCCCTACTTTCCTTTGACACAAAGAGATTCTGAGTGTGTCAGGCTATGGCTGAGAAAGCTAGATTACATGCTACCTGAAAATTATCACAGAGGGATCTAAAAATGATCTTGCTTAATTAACAGATGGGGTGTTTTCCTGTGCTGGTCCAACTATTTGACAACTACTACAGCTTGTAAAGTTGGATATAATTACACAGGGCTGAGGATCCCTAATAGTGAAGCAGTTTTTCATCTGTACAGAAGTAACTTTGTCAGAATGGCTTTGTTCATATCAACATTACAGCAGTACATGATACCAGATGTACCATTTTAACTATCTTGGTATTGTTAAAATGGGCAGTTTAACATTTATGTGTGTATAAAGTCTTTAAGCAGAGAAATGTTCAATCTGTTCTCCATTTTGGAAAAGTAACTATTACCTTAGGAAGATTGTAGTCACCCTGACAACATGAAGCTTTGCTCAAACTCTATCAGTTCAATTCTCTCTATGTAGTCAGACATGAAATTGAGTTACAGTGGCTTAATGGGTTACCACATGTCAGTGGAGATGAATTTGTGTGCAGTCCAGTAGCCCATTGCCAACACAAGGCAGAAATCATTAGATCAAACAACTCCATTTCACAGAGATTTTAAAGATTTTTTTTTCTCATGTATGCTTGTAGTCTAAGAATGAACACACAATCTATTACTATGCTCAGCTGAAGACTAAGGCATTATTAAGCAGTAACAAGTTGATCTTGTAATTAAACTAAAAATTAGAATTTTTAAATTATTTCATTAGATCTGTTTTAAATTCGTGAATGGAACTGAAAGCATGTATGTAAGGAATGACTCTGTCTTATATGCTGATAAAATAGCACCTGTAGTGACTGCATTTAGTTTACTTGTATACTGATGGCTGGATATTTTCAGAGGTAGCTTAGAATCCATGATTTCCATTTGAAATATTTCCAGGTGTGCTTAGGCAGCTTTCTCCCATTTATCCCTAGAATTTCATGTTTATGCTTGTTTCAAGAAAATTACATGATCTTTTGGACTTCTGACAATTTTACCTTCATAATGAATCTTTTTTATTTTTCCAACCTGTCACAGATTTGCTGACATGTAAAGAAACTTTTGGAGAGCCAAACCACAACAGTATGGAACAAACAGCTATGTCTGGGTTTGATTCTTAACAAAACCATGCTCTTTGTTTTGTAAGTTTTACTGAAAAAGATAAAATAATTACTCCACTTAAATAATGGCTCAATGGATATCTCATCTCTTGATTACAATTATGCTTATGGCAAGAACATTGCCATCAATTGCAATGCCTGAAAATGTTGTGGGAACTTCAAGAAACCAAGATCTGACTACACGTTGTCAGGTAATGCCTCTAGGGTAATGTGTGGAAGAAAAAGAGGCTTCTGCTCTTTCAGAATTCAAAAATATCATAGTCATATTAAAGTTTATGTTAGTTTCATCTTAGCTGCCATTAAAGACCATAATTATTTGCAAGAGAAATTTGAATGTAAATATTGTCAGCATTTTTTCACACTTTTTCATTGTGAAACAGAAACCATTGAGTGTAATGAGAAGGAAGTTAAGAAACCCTCTCTCAGGATACCGTGAGTTTCTTACATATTGCCACACCCTGTAAGTAAAAAACAGATCTCCTAATTGCAGCTGATCTGGATTACTTGAAATACTGTACTGCGAACACTTGGCCAAATTCAATTTAGCAGCAATGCTTACAGTTGCTCCTTGTGTCAAAAACTCCTGAGGTCAGAATTTTATCACCACTCTTTTAGCTTGCTAGCAGATTCTCCCTCTCATTTTTGAGGGCTTTTGGTTTTTTTTTGTTTTTCTTTTTTTTGGGGGGGGGGGTTTGTTTGCTTGTTTTGTTGGTTTTCTTGGTTGTTTTTTTTTTTTTTTTGTTGCTGTAAGAAAAAGAGAGATGAGAAAGAAGAGAAATAACAGCTCTAAACACTGAGCTATTATCTATAAAATTGATTTATGATGGCTTATGAAATTTGCCTGTACCTCAGTCCTTGAGGAGAACAGTACTCAGGGAGTAAGAATACTTCCATAATTATGCTCATGAGACTCTTTTTTGGCATCTTCTTTAAGCCACGAGTAAAAGCACAAATGTTCTTTTCAAGTAAGGTGGACCCTGAGACTGATTTCTCATCGACTTCTAAATAACCTGTCTGTAGTAACTTACTTCTGGTTTACCTGAATTGAATTAGGTTTGGCAAGGTGGAGGTAGGCTGCTTTCCTTGAAATCTGGCTCCCAAGAGGGACAGTTTTCCAGAAAATTGTAAAAAAATTTTAACAATTTTTTAATCTTAATATTTGTGCAGCATTAATTTGCATATTTCATTCCTTACTGTAAATTTTATTCCATGGCAATTGCATTGCTTTTTGTAACTGTGCTGTGAATGAAGCAAGCCTTAGAACTATTCTTTTCTATTTTGATTTTTTTGTGTGTTCCTGTTCATAGATAAGGATCGGCCCAACTGCCCACCTTTTGATAAGTTAAGAATAAAACAGTTAATTCTATGGTATGACCTGTCAGATTCAGGCTAAGGGAACATGGTATTTTTAGTCCTACTTACTTTTTGGATAAAAGCTTAAAGGGAAGAAGATCAACATATAACTGAAATTAAGCCCTTGACAATGCCTGTTCTGCTGTGTAATTCATAAATTAATGGATCATGAAAAGACCTTTAAAGAATGTTATCCATCAGAAATACTACCTTTGTATGTTCAGTGCTTATATTCCAGAAACCCTTGTGCTGAATTTCTCTTACTAGGAGCCTGTAATCCTTTTGAGAAAGGATGAAAGAACCGTAAAATAAGTTTATGTTGTTCAGTCACCAAACGTTATAAATGACTAACACAATATAAGCAAACCAGTAAATCTAATCTTTTGCAACATGTATATTTAACAGTCATAAAATCTACTTTTGGGGATGTTGATATTAGACTTTTGTTTTAGATACTACTTGCCATATATCCAAATTACTTAGACCTCTGAATAAAGCTAATTTTTCTTTCTAGAAACAAACATATAACTTCCAAGGTGGCAAGAAATCTCCCACAGAAATTGCAGAATAATAGGATCTAGTAAATGCTTGCTATTCAAAATAAGTTTACCACCACAGCATCAGAAAACCTTATCGTGAAGGCAATAAACAAAGCATGACTTCCCATCTGTCTTTTGTTTTTTTTTAATTATCCACTTGACAGAGAAAGAAATGTGCATATTAGAACAATGTAGAATTGTTTTGCTGATTTGTTTCCTACCATGACATATAGTGTGATATGCAAATATGTATGTGAATATGCTTTTCATTGGAGATAAAAGATTAAGCACTTTTCTAATTTTTATTAGGTCTTCAGGAATGGCTCTCAGGAAATCCTAAAACTGTTCACCCCAAAGTCAGTTTTAATTTTACTGTGTAGGCTTCATTGTGTGACTGTTGACCATGTTGGTTTCTCAGGAAATTTATCAATCTTGGTCCTCAACCATGAAATGCTTTACAGGGCAAGACTTGAAGCATTCGTCATTCTGTAGGGAGCTGGACTAGCAATCCAGAAACCAAAGGCTTTGCTTTTGATGGCTGCTCATGCAGAGCAGGTGATCAAGAGTGCCCCAGAATGCTGGACTTTATGAATGGATGCAAGGTCTCCTGCCCAGACTATGTCCAGTGGTTGGGTCAAGGAGAGAGCTGACATAAACAACCACAGTCAGCTTACTGGCCTGACAGGGTGCCTTGGGTACTACCAGGGTCAGGAGAGAGCCTTGTCCCTAGATGTTGCTGTGCAAGAGCTTCCTAGCTCTGGGGAATGCAGGGATGCTCCTGGAGCACAGACTGAGCTGGCCAATCACTCCACCATAGACTTTTTGTTTGCTTATGCTTCATCTCATCTAGAAATTGCATTGCCTGGAAAAAGGTAAAGTTTTGTTTTAATAAGATCAGACTTGTAAACTCCAAACAAAAGCTTTAAAAATACACAGCAGTGACATTAGTCTGCTTCTATGGGGCCTTTTTTTTCTTGATGAATTATTTTCAGAATTCATTTTTGATGGTTTTTTTTCCTTTTGATTGATACATATAGAATGCTATGAGAGTGCAACATGGCAGTTCTCTTATCAAACTGCAAATGGGATCAAAATCAGGGAAGGAAACAGATGCTGCAGTGATTTCCTTGCACAGATGCAGCCCTTCTTCCCTCTGCACCCCAATCACAGCTGGTGTGTTTGAACAATGAGGGTAAGCTCAGGGCACCATGGTGCTTGTGGCAGGATTGCTTTTGGCCTGACTGCTTCTCAAGATGCTGTCTCCTACCCTGCTGCTGTTCAGTAGAAAATGGATCTATGTTTTGGCACTGACTGGTTTGATTTCTATTGCCCTGGCTTGCCAGTAGCTGGCTATAGAAACTGCTTTTCCCCGTCTATGTAAATTACAGTCTTTTAATTTGATATGTAGAAGTGCCACAGTTTTGAAGCCTATACTTCCTTCATCAAGCCCAAAATAATTTGAGTGAGTTAATTGCCAGGACAAAGTTAGATTTTTGTCTATTATAATGCATCCTAGGAGATGAGCCATGATGTGTACTCCATTTGAAAATGGGGTGGGTTTGTTTTATTAGTTTAAACTTTGCCATACAATATGGAAACGATAAATTGTGGGCACCTTGTTTTAAGAACTATGTTTTTATGGAACAGGTGCCCAGAGCACCAGATTGTTGCATTTGGGTTGTGCATAAATCCAAATAGATAAAACCCAAGTGCTCCATTTATTATGTGCAGATTGAAAGATATTATATCTTTGTATTAGGTGTATCCTACACCAAGTTTTAAAATAGAAAATCATGTGTGTGTGCATATCCTTCAACATGATTTCTAGCTTTCAATTATTGCCTAACACATTTAATACTTCTGTGCCCTTCAGCTCTGTAACACTGTCTCACGGTAAGTAAAAGATTAATTCTCTTACTTCATCCCAAAAGGCAAAGATAGTTTTTGTAATTCCTTAGTTATACACTTGCATATATAATAGAAAAAAGTAATTTATTTTTTTGCCAATTTTTGATAATGTCACATAGAACTTAAGACAGACTCACAAATCTGGAATCTCTGTCAAAATACTTTACAAGTGATTTCCTGTCTTGTGTAAAACCTTCCCACAGCCACACAAGGAATTTGCTTGTGAAATCTCCAACAGCCGTATGGTAGGTCATTTCAAGCTGACAATAATGCAGTAAACTTTCACTTCACAGAAACACAGGTTTACTTCCACAAGGAAGATCAGGATCTTCTGAAAGAAGGGAAGAGTGTTCTAGCTAGCTTTTAGAGGGCATATTGTTGTATCACTTAGATTTCAGAGCTGTGTGACTCTGTGAAGTCAGTCTCTAGAATCTGAAGATGAACATATTTTCATTATGTAGAAACTGATTATTCACTTTCAACAGAGCCTTTTCTTTCTTCCACTTGGCATATACCACTATGGTAATCCTTAGGATTCTTGAAATGGGAAGAATAGGCAATAGTGCTGACCTTTCCCACCTGTCCCACCAGCTAGCAGTGCTGTTCATCTTTACTACCACATATGGATGTTATAGCAGAATCATTTTTACATCTACTGAGCTGCAGGGTGCTCTATCTCAGTCTGAGGCATTATACCCCAGCTTTCTTCCTAGCAATGCTTTTGCACCTTCAATACAAAGCTGAGACTCAAAACTAAAGTTAGAATTTTATTTTACCTGTTGACCATCTGTACTATGTACACACTGAAGCAATTTAGGCAAAATACAAAATTGCTAAAGCTTCTGTCAAAATCCAAAGGGGAAATGAATATTTACAATTTTATACATCCAAGCTTCTCCTGCTTCCCAGTTTTTAGTGCTTAGTTTACTTAGAAGGGTCAGAAAATTCAAAATCCAAAATCCATGGGGCTATTGCATCTGCCCAACACTGGAAATTTCAAAACAACATCAACTGATCTCAAAACAACCTCTCATCCTGAGAGGAAATAGCTGAGAAATTTTTATGAGTTTAAATGTACCTTGCATTGTAATTTGGAGGATAGCTGAAGCGACACAGGAGAACAGGAGACACATACTAATCAGAGAAGAGCTGTGCAGATTATGCATGTTGTACATGCCTGAGTGTTGATGGAGCTTTCTGAGCTCATCGCAGAGGCAGTGGTCAGCTGGGTGGACCAGGAACCATCTAAGAAAAAATAAGGTAGCTGGGGCAAATAGAAGTCAAGACGTTTCTCACATTTACCAGCTTAACCAACTTAAGTAAACTCCTAACAACAAAACACCAGGTGAAAATATTACAACAGCAAGTTTCAGGTTGACTTGCTAAAGACCTCTCTGGCAAACAAGGTACTTGCAGAAATCATTTAATGTATCTCCACACATTGGTGTTCAAAAAGAAGCATACAAGACTCTTGGGGTGGGGCAGTTATGAGAGATTGTGCCCCTGCAAAGAGTATCACCAAAATAAGATTTTAGCCTGAAAATTTGGACAAGAGTGTTGTCCTTATTCCTTACTCCAGCAAGCCATGTGTCTCCTGTTTCAGGTGACACACAGGTGTCCAGAAGGCAGATCTCATTGCATGAAAAAGATGGGAGGAGTTTGCCTTCACTGATTTGCCTGGCTATCGAGCTCAGTTATTACCACTGGGTCCCAAAGCAAGGAGTGAATGCTTTTCCATGGTTTAATGGTCTTCACACCAAACTGTCTCCAGTGATGCACTATTAAAAGTGCAAGTCATGAAGCGATCAGAGCAGGGACCACAACTTGTACTAGAACTGTGACAGTTCACACTTCATAATTAAACTGACAGCAAGATTAAGTAAGGGCTTCTTTTGTAAAATGAATATGAAGAGTACAGGATGGTAAGAGGTAATCTGCCTTTTACTAGAAATAAGATCTGAAACATGAATTCTTGTGTTTGTACTGGTTAAGATCCTATGGATGGAAATAGGATGATTTACATTTATTATATACCGTGCCATGTAATGATTGTCTAAAATATCTTTTGTTTGTCATGATTTAAAAATGGATCTTATAGCATCAGGGAAAATATGGAAAAAAAGATTTTGTGAACACTATGTTTGTGCATATATATTATCTTAAAATGCTTACTGCTTATGAGGATATAGATAGTAAACTGTTTATTCTCAAGACAAGTTTGAAGTATTAATTATTTTGAATGTTTAATAAAACTGGTATTTCCAAAGAGCTTGACTTGGAAAATTAGGAGTTTCTAAAACAACTGACAATTCTTTTTGGGCTTCATTTTAGCTAGTTGTGCATACTTAAATGAGACTAAGATTTGCCCTTAAATTGTTAAAACTATGTATGTTTTGAATGATAACTAATTTCTAATAGCTCTTATAAATCAAAGTATTTACATTCCTGATCCAAAAGACAACAATGAAGTCACAGAGACAAAATATTGTCCATATCTGTAGATATATGCCATAATATAGAAACAGAGAAAATGTTTTTTTCCCTAATGCTTGTAGTTTTCATGCTTTGCTTTTCAAACTCAGTGTGCTTCAGATCAGGACCTTGGTATCTCATTGTGGAACAGCTCCATGAAGAGAAACTGTGAGCAATGCTTTCTAGACCAGCTGAGAGCCTGTGGGGCAGAACACTCATTTGGATAATGAGATAATATCACCATCAGGTCTTAAATAGGACCACATTCCTTGCTATTAAATTGTTGTGGTCTGTTTGGTGTTTTCCTGAATGTATTAAATCTTTTCATCCTGAAGAACTAGTGTGGTCTTGACGATATGATTAATCTGACAGCATTTCCAGATTTCTTGAAAAGAAACTCCAAACCAACTGGATTAACTCTAGGCTAGTTTAGAAATATATCCCACATTGCCATTGTACATAAATTTGATTGACAGTACCTATACATGCGTCCTTTGTTCACCGTCATAATTCTGTTATCTAGTTAAAAATTGTGCTTCTCAAAGCATGAAATAGGGTTTAAAAGGATGTTAAAATGAAAAAAAGTTCTTTTTGTCTGTTTACTGTTGTTCTTGACCATGCAATCATATCACATTTTTAACTTTTATACACACGTAGCTTGAAATGTACTTGATTTTTGTTAATGAAAAGTGGGATTTTCTTCTATTCCTTTGTCTCAAGGAATTGTGGCTCTAAGATAGCATGATGACTCATTAGAATATTGCTCAAACAGAGTGGTATAAAATGATGTATAGAGATCTCTTTATGTTACACTGTCATTATGTCATTACTGGAAAATTCTTCAGTGACGTAGATTCAAACAAGTATTTCTTAATAAGAGCAAGTTTTTATATTTTTGAAAATATTTATTTTATGGCAGAAATTGAAGTTTTGACTGTATTGCAAATTTTGGTATCACCACTTCAATGTAGATAAATATAAGTGATACCCATGAAAAAAGCAATCAGAACTCTCCTTGTAGTGTGATGGGCTCTGAATTGAACGTTACCACTTAGGAATGAGATCTCAGAATTTTAATGAATAGTTCTTATGAAACCACCAATTTAATGCTCAGCAGCAATAAAAATGTAAATTGAATGTTAGGAATTATTAGAAAAGAAATAGAGAACAAAAGAAACTGCATAAATCCCTACAGAGTTCATGTCCCCTCTTCTTAAAAACATGTAGTGGAGAACTGGAAAAAGTTCAGAGAAAGGAAACAAGAAATGTATGGAAATGCCTTCACATGAAGGGTGACTTATAGGTCTTCTAAGTTTTGAAGAAAATAATATGGAGACTACTGGTTCCTTACCTCTTTCCATCAAGATCTAGGTGTCTATCCCAGCATATAAGCAGTTCAAAGCTACCTTTTGTTTTTACTTACGTGGTGCGTACTTAGGTGTGCAATTTGTTGGTGTGTGTTATGTGTGCTGTGAGCTAGCAGAGGCAAAAAAACTACACCAAAAAATCCATGGAAGAAGATCCCACTGTGAAAAACTAGACTCAAACACATTAGTGCTGGCATTAGATACCTAACACATCTTCAGGGAAAGCCATCACTGTGTGTTTTCAAACCCTTCCCGAGGCATCCGCTGTGGGTTACTATCCTGGGCCAGGCAGACCTTTGCTCTGAGCAGGACCATTCCTATGATGTGTAGCAGCATCAGAAGAATTTATCATGGAGGAGCTGGGCTGATTACGTAGTTTTACTGAGAGCAGATGGTACTTCTTGAATCTGAAGAGTTTGTGGCTGTAGGATAAGCCTATGTGTTCAGATGTCAATGCTTGATACAAACTAAATCTAAAGAACTCAGGATGAAAAGAAGAATCTGTGCTTCTCAGGACTATTGCTACAGGCTGGCTGAACAGAAAACAGACTGGGGGCATGGGCAAGAAAATGACATGAAGAAACCTCTCTGAAATAGGTAACTGCTGGCTTCAAACTCTCTTTTAGCCTGTGGTGAGTGGACTATGGTTTTAACTCCCTGCTCTTAACTTGATAATCATGGGCTTTGAAAGAGTGCATGAAGAGTAATGTCTACACCACCGTGTCTTGCTGTGAAATGTAAACAAATGCTACCTTTTGCTTGCCATCTGATGAGGCTGATGCAGACTGATGCTTGTTTCTCACACATCCTCTTCAGGTGGGTGAGAAAGGCCAAGAGCATGGAACACAGCCATACAGCCTAGCCTCTAGGCCAGTTAAAATGCCTGAGCGTGCTATTTATCAGTGTAGGTATAACCAGAGTGCCTTTTCAGTGTCTTTTTAGCCCCTTTTACCCAACTGACAAGGCTGGGGAGAAGAATAAGTATAGACTCTCTTATTTTGCAGAAAAGCAATAACTGTGATTCTGGTTTGTATTAGAGCAGCTTGAAAAACTGGATTGCCCTGGCAGCTCTCTAGACTTTATGTCCAAACTTAGATCACATATGTTCAAGCTTATATCACATATAACTACACAAACACTTACTCACTTGAAAAAATCCCTGGGCTGCTGGGCACAATTATATCAGCTTTTGCCTAAGTTCAATATTTATGTTCCTTAAGAAAGGCAATCACTTAATTTTTTTTGCTTTTTCTCAAATTTAAACAAAACTGTGAAATTTCAAAATTTACTGAGAAATTCTATTTGGGAATTGCTTTCCTTGAAGTCATCAAAAGGACTCTTTATCAAAGACTTCAATGAAATCAAACCAGTTTGTTTTGCCTTTGTTAGTTCAACTTTTGAGTGATAACATATTTGAAACATAGTATATAGTGCTTTAAGTGATGAGGTCCAACTGAAATTATTTAACCTTTTAGAAGTAAAACCAAATAATTTTCTTTAATTTTTTTGATGAACTCAATACATTTCTACAGATCATTGAGTCAGCACTTGCTAATGAAAAGCAGTTCTTCTGGAACTGCTTCAAACAGTCCTTTCAGGATATAAGACTTTTAAAATTCCAGACTGTAGATAAAAGACCTCCTCCTCCAAAAAAAAGAAAAAAAAAGCCTTTTACTCTAAAAAGCAAAATTACTCAAACTAAACAAATGTTTATGTTTTCTGCCTGCATGTCACACATGAGTGCCTGTGAATATAGTCTAACACATTTGACAGTTCTGCTGGTCTGATTTAGTACTTAATTCTGCTTTTTTTTATCCCCCAAATTTTTGCACAATATCTGCTTTCATCCTTACTTATTAATACTGGCTAGGATCTGTGTTATATTCCATCCCATTCAGCAATGCTCATAGGAGCATTTTGAAGTTAAAATAATATTCCAGCATCAATTTTATACTCTACTGTATTATAATAACTCTTTCATCTTTGTTTTTAAACGCTATTCTGAAAACCACAGATACCCAGGCTTCATACCTTGCTCACCAAAGGAACAAAGACTGAACAGTGCTTGGCTCCAAGTGTCAATCAGGACATCACAAGTTAAACAGCAGTCAACACATTGGCAGATGAGTAACACCGAGTGGTTACTAAGCAGTGCCGAATGCTGTTTGTCCTAGTCTACCTCAGCAGCTTAATGTGTTTACTTATTCATCTGCATCTGCTAGGGTGTAGCCAGTGTCAGTAATGGGTAATTTTCCCTGTAGAGGCAAGGTTTTGGGGCTCGTCTTTCAAAACCATCCAGACCTGGAGGATATTAAACTGTGATTAAACTAATTGATTTCAATAGGTGCTAATCATACAGGCTCTGGCAATGCACAGTGATGAAAAGCTTTAATGTGCTCTGTCCCTTGGACAACAAGTGTGTATCACACTTCACTCAAATTCCCCTATCAAGATGAGATTTTTTTCCATAACAATTTGGATATGTGTTTCGTTTTTCTATAGCTCTACCCCATGCTGAGTGGATTCACTTTAGCAGTCTCAATTTGCTATTTGGGAATAGCCTGTGGATAAGTCAGGTTCTCATCAGTGTAAGGAGATGTTACAATTTAACACCTATTACAGGATCTGATTAAGCAAATGGGAATGACCTAACAAGTTGTCCCACAGGTCTGCTTAAATACTTACTCCAGTGGTAGTATTTACTGTGCCCGGACTGATAGATCTGTGGAGGTGGCAGTTTGCTGGTTCATGCTTGGTCTTTCACTGAGGTGGGTCTGAACACAGTGACACTCCAATGCTCCCATCTTTGTGCCACCAGCAAGGAGTGGGTGAGCAAAGGATATGCAAAGCAGCAGCAGCTCCTTACCTAGCTGGTAAGGAGCCAGGAATCTCAGCAGCCTGTAAAGGGAGGGACTTAGGGATTGAGGCAGGACAGAAACCTAGACTACTTTCTCCATGAACCTGCCAGTGCTCACCTGCTCCATGTTCTCACCCTGGTGGGTTTTTTTACCTCTGAAAGAATGTGAGCATCCCCAGGACCATCTTATATGCCTTCCTCCCTTCCCATCTTCTGTGGAAACAAACCACTGGCAGCATGTCAGCCTGGGTCCTGTGTCTTATATGTTGACTGTAACTTTTTAAATGACTTAGAATGAGTTGGGGCTTATGCCCGTGTATGTGGGGGAAGAGGGTCCCCAGAGATACTATATCTAGGGAAAAATATCAAGAGAATTATGTAGCATTCCCTTTCATTTGGAATAGCCTTTATTTCACCACAGTTTTCATTTCAGTCTGTGCTGCCAGATGAAGGATGCAATAAGCCTGATTAAATTTCCATGATTTATATATCTGCAGCACATTGAGTCCATAATTAAGACAATGGGGGACAGAGGCCCCAGCTGTGATGTGCAAACAGAGACCTTCACACGTCAGACAAGAGAGGGATGTGTGAGAGAATACAAGTTAAGACTGATATGGTATTGATCAGTGTACTGGGTGTCAGCCTGTGTATATTAGTATCTTACAACTTTTGGAGCCACATCAGAAGAAAAGGTGATTGGGGTGGGTTCTCCAGTAACTTAGATTTTATTAATTTACTGAATTACAGAGAGATATTAAACAAGAGTCAGCTGGGAGGAAGCTGATTAAAATATAGGTGCCTGTGGTGGAAGCTGGTATCATGACTCAGGAAGAAGAGAGTGGGACCATGGTGAGGGCTTGCAGGTACCTCCATGGAAAACTGGAGGAGGAATCAGGAAGATCCTCTCACTGACCCATTTAGGGAAGAGGAAAGAGGAAATGACCTAGCCAGGTAAACGAGGGCAGGATTGCATGATGAACAAGAAAGCTAATTGTGTTGAATGCAGTTTAGGGATCACAGAGGATGGTGAAATGGCAACACTCAGTTTTGGCTGAACACAGTTCTTGGGAGAACAATTTGAAAGGGATGAGAGAAGGAAGCTCATCTACATATGACAGATGTGTACCAGATTGCAAATAAAATAAATGCATGACTATCAGTAAGGTGAATTTGTATGCAATGCATTAAAAGTTCAGGATAAACAAAAGAAAGAATGCAGGAATATACAAGTTAGTGTATGTCTACTTTGCAAACTTGTTTTCAGATTGTGTTGTTGTAAGTACCTCTCTGACAGCAACTGAAGCAGCAAAACAGCATTGAGTGACTGTCCCAGTCCCACAGTAACAGGCATCTTAGTTTCTACTCCTACTTGTCATGGGTGGCCATGGCTTTCATGTCAGAAATCCTTTACTCCTGGTGTCTGTTAGCAGTTTTAACATGGAGACAGACCTGTGATCCTATTACTGACAGATAGTGAGACACACAGTAATTGGAAATAAATGGGAAAACCACAGGGATATAAAAATTAAGTAGGTTTAAGATGAATACTTCTTTGAAGCAGTTGAGGAGGAGCTCAGAGTGACCAGATAGCATCTGCTGAGAAATAGAAGGATTTTCTTTGGATTTTAGGAAGGGGAAAAATTTACGAAGCAATGGTGAGCTGTTGTATATCCCAGTTCACAAGACAGTGGGGAGAAAAAAGCTATACTGTGTTTTTTCTGACACATCTTGGGATAAAAATGGACAGGCAGTTTGGCCATGAGGGACTCCATGGCTGTTGCCAAGCACAGCTGCTTTGTCATCTTTTGGAGGTAAATAACCCAGTTGCATTCTGCATGCCTGGCAGACTTCTCCCAAAGGGCTCAGGGCAGGTTCATGGGCATCCCTGCCCATGTCCAGGCTCAACACACCAGGTGTGCTATGCAGCCCTAAAGGTCGATGGTGCAGTGAGTGGCAGCTGTCCTAGGTGTCAGGAGATCCACAGAAGGAAATGGGATTCAATCACATTGTTGTAGCAAGGTGTGGGCCATGCAATACCTCCTGGGGCATGGATGCCTTTCATGCTGATGCAGCTCAGATGTCCCCAGTGCATCTGTGTTGACAGCAGCATCCCAGATTAGCCCAGTGGATTTGGGCTTTTCTGTTCCGGGGTATTTCTCCCTTTTGCCCCAGGCCCGCTGGTAACAGGAGCTGGGAACATCTCTGCTCTTGGTGTCCTGTCCTCCTGGCCTGCCTCTGCCCAGCTAGCAGCTGAGAACAGCTTTTAGGATGCTGACAGGCCAAGCACCTTTGTGTAGGGCTTTCAGAGGTGCTGCTGGAAATAAGATGATGCAGGGGATGAAAGGGCAGCAGGGACCTCACCCCTGCTATCTCCCTGCGGCCAGGCCATGCAGTAGCTGAGGTGTTAGTGGGGACAATGGCAGTGGCAGAGAGATCATGGCCGTTTTCCCCTCCAGTTGAGTAGAGCATGGTGAGAGCAATGAGTTCCCTCCCCACCTCTCTGCTGCGAGCAGCGCAGACACCCTTCCTGCAGCTCGCCGTTCCTTGCTCATTACCATCTCCTTACCTCCACACCTGTTTGATATTACGTATTCAGTTTGGAAATACTGTCCTTTTTGTCCCCTTTTACACCATCTGTTGACACAATCCCGTGTGTGTGTCTGGGTAAGATCCAGCTGGCAGGAGGTGAACACATTCACATCTCCCGAAATTGCTGATTCAGGGAGGGGAGGCGGGGGACACGCACACGCTCCAGAGCCCCGCGCCCCGATAGCGCCGCAGCTGAGAAGCCCAGCATCGCCCTCTGTGACAGTGCCAGGCGTTATCAATGCACAGCCATCCTCTCACCCCCCCTGCCCTCCCTGCGCCCCCGACGTGCCTGTTGTAATCAGGGGAACAATGGCAGAGGCAGAGTGCCCGGCACAAAGACAACAGCTGCACTCCCGGGTCAGGCTTTGCAGCCTCCCCGCACAATGGCCATGTGTAACCCCATCCACTGCCCGCCTCGGAATAATTTATTTATAGATGCAATATCTCTTTCACTGGCCTATTTAAGAATGTCTTCTCATAAATGCATGGAAATTGAAATTATTCTCCGCTTTTTCCCCAAAAGATTAAGGTATCTGTTCCATATAGATAAATAGTGCAATTTTGGAGGGGAAGAGGGAGAAAAGATGTTGGAATAAATGCAATAAAGGATGAGGAGAAGTTCATTAATTGTAATGTGTGCATTTTTAAAAATTAAATATATCTCATGATTAGTGTCTTTGCAATAATAGGTAAAAGGTTTAAAAATAGGAAAAAAAATACTGAAGTCAGGAAAAGAAAGCCCTCCTAGGCAATGAATGCTAGTCTTTCCTCTGCGAGAGATGACTGGCTGCCTCTTTGGCAATAAAACCTCTTTCAGCCTCACAGACTGTAAGCACGAGCATCTGCTTAGGACAGAGAATTTTCTACCATCCAGGAGACAGTGAATCATCTCTCACATGAAAATATGGTTGGTTCAGCACACTGCTTGCTTCTCTTAAATACAGCATGTGCAGCCTATGTATCATCTAAATGTGTAGTGTAGCACAAGATCAGAAATGAGGACAGTCTCTGAGATCTCTAAGAACTAAAACCAGTAAAAAGTTTCAATACTCTCCATTTTTTAAAATAATATCACTTTAATTTTGTTTTTCTTTCTTTTCACAACAACTAAGTTTCATTTTATTTATCTAAATCCTGATCTCTGAATGCAAACAAGTAGAAGCTTTGTGACAGCACTTTCCTGTGTTAAAAGAGTTGCTTTAAGGATCGGGAACCTGGAGTGCTTCATCCATCCACATTTTGTGTGTGTGTGTGAATATATCTGTGTAAGGAAAACATGACAAGACAGTCTCCAAATAGGAAAAAGCTCTGGTGCTGCTAAACACTCTCCAGACACCTCCATCAGATTTAAAAACCAACTGAAATCTCTTCTTGATATGGAACATACTTTATTGGTCACTCTAGAAGGAATTTTTTAAATGAAAACCACCATATATACAGAAACATCATCACTGTTTCTGTATAAAGTGTATTGGAAAAAATGCATGGCCTATTTATATCATCCTCTCTTCCATCCCCTGCAGTCCACAGGAAAAGCCTCATGACTGGCAGCTGTTTGACTGCCCTATTATCTGAGCCTGCGTCCAGTCTGGCTAATTACAGTCACTGATTACTAAACACTGAGCAGCACTGTCACCTGCCTTAGCCTGACAGGATTATACCATCTGTGCCACATGGCCAGGGTATGGAAAGCTGGTGAAAGGTCACAAAAAGGGGCAAATAACCCTTAATGGGAGGTAAATGTATGTTTACAGACGTGACAGCTGACTGTCATTAGAGTATATACACGTATTCACAGCTGAAGATACTTCCCAAGGAAGAATAAGGGGCATACGAAGTGTGGCTTTGTCAGACAGTTGGGGTTTTTCTGCCCCCAAAATAGGTGTTATTCACTGGGAAGAGACTAAATACACTTCTGTCAGACACACTGACGTAACACCAAATGTTTTCCATCCTTACCTCCCCAGACCCGTCTGTGCAGGTGAACTGTCTGCTTTAAGGGAGCTCCTTGGATCTACTTGGTTTGTGTTCACAGAGGCACCAAAATTACCTCCACTGGGTAATGAAGGCAGGGCTACCCTCAGGGAGCAGTGCAGGAGCCATAAGCAGAGGTCCCCCCTCTCCAATACCCGGCTCCAGTGCATGTGTTGCCTCCTCCCACCTGCAGTGCCTGCATGAACATTGCTCCTTCCTGCACCTCTTCTCTCACCAGTGCCTACACACTTGTACCTGCTCTCTGCTCTGCCCAAGCCTTCCTTGTGGCTCTTGCTTTTCTTCCCCTGCACGCTAGAAAGTCTTCTCTCTTTTCCCAAGTACATGTGACAACGCACCCTTTTCACATACATCTTCCTATATTAAACCTCTTCCTTGTTTAATATCTCCCTGAATTTAGGTTATGACTTTCCAAAGGGTATTTTGCAACTATTTCTATCTATCTGGGCTGGGCCCTCCTGAGGTCAGAGAGGCATAATGTTTATTCACTGCCTTTCTGGATCATTCCACCTCAAATCTGATCTCTCCTACGCCTTGGAGGTTATCTAAGTTGTCCTGAAATCACCATCATTTGTTGGCTTGAAAATTTTTTCTTGCCTACACCGGTCTCTGGAGCATTTTGCAGGCAGTATATGCCCAAGAGCATCCCTAAAGTGGCCTAAATCTGACAGTGTATGCCTCTGGGTGCCTTCAGCTTGTCCAGGGCTATTATCTGTGGAGAGGATAGTGACACAAAGTCTGATATGGTCTCACGGTTGTCAGTCTTCTGTTATCAGCTGCTCAGTGAGTTCTACCATCACCTGCTGTGGCCACTCCCCCAGGTTTGGGCTGTGGTCTAGTGGATTGGGAGCATCCTCCTCCTTGCTGTATTCTCCTTGAAATATGCAGATTTTTTAGCCAGAAAAGCAAGCAGTCTGTGCAACTGGAAGTGATTTATTTCAGCTAAGTCGTGGTGTCACACGCTTACTACCTTGCTTTTATTCTCCTTGGATTTCTTGCCTTACATTCTTTTCTTGCTGTCAAATTTGTATTATGTTTTGTTTCTCCAGTTGTGTTCAATTGGTCTGGTCATTATTTACCAGGTGTTTTAGTATGTGATTCTAAGAGAGATGTTTGACTGAAAAAAATGACTACAAATGGCCTTGCATAAATCAATTCACACCTTAAAGAAAAACACATGAATCCCCAAAAGGTGCATATATGTCATAATTGAAGCAGACTTACATTTAATGGAGTATATTCTTCTTGGAAATAAAAATATAATTTATTTCATGTCAAATAGGTGACCAACATTTGACAGCCACTGAGTAGAGGAATTTTTCAAAAGGTATGAAATCAGAGTATCTAATGCTCTGAGTTTTCATGGCTGACCTGTGTGGTTTTTTAATAATTGCTCTGGTTTTTTTTCTTTTTTTTTTTTCTGGTTAGTTGGTTAGTTCCTTAAAATTTATCTCAGGAGCAGACAGATTCAAAAAACAACTTGGTATACACCTGTGTGTACAGGTATACATTCACTGGTCTGCCAGTGGAGTCAGACACTGACATTTTGTGGGAGCATCACCATCCAGGCTGGGACTGGGATACTGGAGCAGAGGCATGCAGTGATGATCCAGAGCCCTGGCAGGAGAGCAGCAAAATGAAATTCAGGGGTACAAAACACATGCATTCTTTCAACCAGTGTTGAGGCTTTCTGGGGGAAAGTGAAAAGGACCATAATTGGCATGTGCTGGTAGACTTCAGTCATTGGGGTGCTACTGATGTGCTGTAGCTGTGGAAATCCCAGGCTGATTCTGAGACACACCATTTCCAGGGCAGATATGGAAATACTTTTAACTCATTTGGTCACCAGCAGTTACCCTTTTGCCTCTTAACCTTCCTCTGGGTGAATACAGGAAGGTCTGGTGCTGCCTGCAAGCCTGGTCAGCCATGCCCAGAGCAGCTAAGTGCAAGCTGAAGCAGGTATGGAAGGCATTTCCTTGGATGAACAGGGGACCTGGCAGCTTAATTTGAGAGAGTCAGCTTAGGGAGTGTAGCTCATTTAGCTCCTCAAGACAAATGCTGAGAGAGAAAAAGATGTGATTGCTCACTCTAAATTTATCAGCAGAGGCAAATGCCAGAGAGGGAGAGGAACTATTTAAGGTGAAGGACAATGTTGGCCTAAGAACAAATGAGTGCAATCTGGCTATGAATAAATTTAGGCTGAAAATTAGAAAAGGGCTTCTAACTATCAGAGGAGTGAGTTCTCAGCTTTTTAATAGGAATTCAAGAAACCCAATTCTTATTCAGTCCAATTTGATAAGATTATTAAAAAGCTGCCTGTGATAGGAGGGAACCCGTCTATGGCTTAGAAGGTCTCCTCCATCTCTGAGCACTGATGGATACAGGTTGACTTGACTGGAATTATATTAAGAATTTTCAAAAGTCAGAACTCAAATTGTCAAGAGAGTGATAATTTTTGAATATTTGGACTGTAATGTCTTCTCTGTATTTCTCTGCCTTCTCTATGCACCTGTGAAACACAGAGGATAATTCCACCTCTCCTCCCCATTTAATCACACTGGGGAATTATGAAAACACCCTCACAGTGGTATTATGAAAATATACTATTTACTGTTTGTGTAGCACTCAGGAGTGCTGTGAGGATGAGTATCAAAGGAAAAAAAAGCTGCGCTGAAATTAATAATTTTGGCTGCACAGCTAGGTTTGAATTACATCTAGTAAATCATGCCTAGGGCAACACACTGAGTGAGAAGAAAATAAAATATTGAATAGTTGCTCATTAAGTGAACACTAGCTATTTCGTGAACTGAATGAGGCAGAGCCCCACGGAAAATACAGTATGTGATTTTGTAATTGAAGATTAGGAGAGGGCTGAATTAAGGTTGCACAAGCCTTTCCTTATGCCATTCCAGCATCAAGGATCTGGACAACCAGGGGATCAGGCCCAGCCAGTGTGTGTTAATGAAAGGCAGGTCCTGCTGGATCAACCTGATCTCCTCCTATGACAAGGGGACCTACTGAGGCACTGCAGTGCTGGAGGGAGTCCAGAGAAGGGCAGTGGAGCGGGTGAAGGGTCTGGAGCACAATTCCTGCAAGGAACAGCTGGGGCACCTGGGGTTTTTTAACCTCGGATAGAGGAGGCTCAGAGTGGGACCTTATTGCTCTCTACAAGTACCTGAGAGGAAGCTGTAGTGAGGTGGGGCTTGATCTCCTCTCATGTAAAAAGTGATAGGTCCTCAAGCTGAACAACAGGAGCATCTGATATTTGCGGAAACGTCTTCACTGAAACGGTTGTCAAGCATTGGAACAGACAGCCCAGGGAAGTAGTGGAGTCACCATCCCTGGAGGTATTTGAAAGACGTGCAGCTGTAGTGCTCAGGGGCATGGTTTAATGGGGGACTTGGCAGTGCTGGGTTCACAGTTGGACTCGAGGATCTTAGAGGTCCTTTTCAGTAACTGTGATTCTATGAATTGCCACCCACCCTCCTATCTCTCCAGCCTGCGTGCAAAGAGCTGCTCTGGAGTGCAGTGTGTGAATACCCCCCACAGTATTCTGCCCTTGGCACAGGCAGCTGGAGAAGAATGGGAGGGTTGCACCCGCTCACCCACAATCAGCTTCTCAGAGCCAGGCAGAGAATAGTGTTCTGTCTTGTGGAGAAATTGGAAATTTATTTTGTCCCAGCTTTCTAGAGACAGGAACTCATCCTGTCTCTAGAAATTCTGTGTAAATGCATGTTGGAGAAGAAGCAATTAAAATCTTGACTATTAAGCCAAGAAGATTGGGTAGCCCAGGCAAACTACCTTCACTGTGAATTTTGAGGTGTAGCTGGCTTAGAATATGAAGATCAGGCTTTGGGGGTCATATCAGGACTACCACACAGACTGCCAAAGAGGAGTCCCAAGAACCGTATCCATTTCCAAGCCTCGCACTTCCCTTGAAAGCAAGAGTTTGGAACAGAGGCTGTAGATATCAGAGAGGGAGCAAACATTCTGTCATTATTTTTCAAGCTCGTTGCAGCACAATGGGTCATACATGAAATAATTATCAACAGACCATCATGGATAAGGTGAGTTATGGCCACGGCAGGAAGAGCTGCCTCTGAAAAGGGGGCTGGCAGTAGCCCTCCCTTGGGCACACAAACACTGATATCAGTGTGTATGGCTTTATTCTAGCTGCAGTGTCTAGTATTGCCACCATCAAATGCTGAAACAAAATCTTGCTATTTTTAAAGTAACTTTGATATAAAGGTCAAACTACTAACATGTGTAGTGGGTCTGGGCCCCTCTGTTTCTTGGCACCTGACGTCTTCCTCAGCTGAGGACTGGTTCCCAGAGTGGGGATGCTCACCTCTTCCTGGACACTGCATTTTCAGAGTGGGCACTAACAAAGCAAGCAAAACCTTGGCCAGTTCTGAAAATCAAATTCCTTAAAAGTTATCCAAGAAGCATATATTTCTCAGCCTTGGGAAACAGTATTATTTATAGGCTCACCCAGAATACTTGGCTGGATATTTTCTGTGTGAATTGATGCAGAGGAGTCTGGTGTGACTGTATGTACTAAACTAAGGCAGACACACCCCATATTTAAAATATTCCTGGTTTACTCTAGTCAACAATATTTTCATCTTTGTTTGTCATAGCATGCAAGTCTGTAATTATGTGCTGATGGTACATTCTTACTGACTGAAAATATTATCAAAAAATACAGAGCTATCTCTAGATGCAGACCTTGTTTGTGACAGCAATGTTTGCTATTGAATCACAAGCCACAGAAAGCAGTGATTTGCACAAGAACATCTAATGCATAAGAAGTGTGCTGAACACTACTGCTGCACAGGAAGAGGGAAGGAAGAAAAACATATTCATCTCAGTAGTGGTTAAACGATAGTGCAAACCAGTAATTACGTGCAAATTATGACCTTGTCCCCTTACCATCAGATCCTCAGTAAACATGACTGCTTTTAATTTCCATTCCTTCAGCAATAAAAGTCACTGTTTTCAGACTAA
This sequence comes from Haemorhous mexicanus, assembly GCF_027477595.1. Taxonomy (NCBI): domain Eukaryota; kingdom Metazoa; phylum Chordata; class Aves; order Passeriformes; family Fringillidae; genus Haemorhous; species Haemorhous mexicanus. The sequence goes on from NC_082344.1 coordinate 62,885,399, forward strand.
GTTCAATTCTTTTCTTCAGATTTTTTTTTTTTCAATGAAAATATGTGCTTTTAAGACTTCAAAACCTTAAATGAAATGCTGGGCTTTTTAATATTTAAGGGATTATAATTGAAATATAAAACTGGTGGTAAAATATTAGCTTTTATAAATGTCACTCTCTTCCTTTAAGCTTTTCTATCATTAAAAGGCATTACTTACAAGTTTAAAATTTAAAGACTTTTAAACATACAAATTTTTCATTTTCTTTAGACATTCTGGAATGTTTCTAAAGCTGAAGAAAAGTTGTTGAAAATAATGTGATGAAAGAAATGGATGCTTTTCATATAATGTACATGGAAATAAAAAACAAAAACAGAAAGAGCATGGGAGAAAAATGAAAATGAAGCAGACAAAATTACTTTTAAAAAAAATACAGGTTAAGAGTGCATTTTAAAAAGTAATGGAGAATTTCACTGAACTGGAAGTGACCTAATTAATGGAACTTATTTCCATTTTTTAATATTTCTAATTTTTCTATTTCTTTAAACAAAGAAAGGCAAATAAGAACTGAACCCCAGAGCTTACATATTATCATGAATTTCAGTGTGACAAACTGTAGCTACACACAATTATGTGCTATCAGTTGCTGAAGTGGAATTCATTATTTCCTACCTTAAGCTGTCCTATAAATTTGCTCTGCGCTGTTAAGCAGATATCAAGTTTTGCCTAGAGATAGAAACACTGCTGATGAGCAAAGGAGATCTTAATAGATAAGTTTGTTGATGCTTCTATTAAACTCAAGAAACATTTTGAAGAAAAGGCAGAAATCATTCTTCCATGAACAGTCACATTGCATTTTCTCAGCATTTCCCCCCTGATGTTCTCGTGAAGCACAGAGATGGGGTCATGGTTTCAGTTCCCTGGCCTGGGTTAATGCAGAGCATATTTTGATGCAGAATTGCCTAGAGCTAATCTCCTGGCACTAAGGGGACAAGCCCAAGGGTCATCATGATGCCTCTTGGGTGACCCAGGTGCTCCAGGGGCTTTACCTGCATCACGTTCTCCTGAGGTTTCTAGGGCACGTCCACTGATGGCTGGAGAAGTTTCTGCCTGACCCACTATGTTAATTCTTCCCAGGAAACTTCTCTGGGATCTCTCTGGGGCTTGGCACGTGCCATGGCAGTACAGGGATGTGCCAGAAGATACACTGACACATTCCCATGGAGCTACACCCTATCCATGCTGGTGATCACTGCAGGTCAGTGTATTGTAACCCTGATTGAGAGACAGTGAGTCAACAGCTCCACCACAGCAGGGTTGGAGGCTTTTGTGGGGAGATGGGATTTAAATAATTGGCAGGGGCAGGAATGAAACCTGACTTAACTTGATTAAAGACAAATCCTAGTTCAACTCTGCGCATGTGAAATGCTTCTCACTGCTGTTTTGTCTGCTAAAAGCAGAAACAGGTTTATTCTTATGACCTACCTGGAGTTCAGACACTTTTTCCCACTAAGACACACCTTTAAATGCTTTGCAAATATCAGCAAACTCAGTTTCACAATGGGAGTTTCTGCTGGCAGGCAGGCTGCATCTTCAATTTTTGGATGAGGAAATAAGGCAGGACTGGTGGCTGGCTCCAGGCCACATCCCTGTGTCTGCGTGGCACTGGGAAGCATTGTAGAAAGACATAGCATGGATTTATATCAGAATGGGGCTCCACCCTGGCTAATTAGTCTGCTGCTGGGGAGCATGGTCTATCCAGCAGGGCAGAGAGCTCTGCTAGTGCAATCCTACCTCCAGATGCTTCGTGTGAGGATCCCATGGCTGCTCTCCAAATGCTTCTCCAGCTCCAAGGACTTCCCAAGGAATGAAGTGTGCTTTGTGGCTCGAGGACAGCATTTATGAGAACAAGTCTCTTGTAGCTGTACTCAGAGCTGAGAGCTCAGAACTCTTTTTTTTCCTTTCTTTTAATTTATTTATTCAATATTTGTTTATTTATAATTGAACAACAACAACAAAACCAAACAGATTAAATAAAAGGATCCAATCTCTAAAAATATGCAACTGTAGTTCATGGCAGTGTAGCTCCAACAGGGAAGTCAGGAACTTGCTGTGACTCAGTGGTTGATTGTAAACTAAAACATAGGGAGGGAGTGCCTGACTCAGCAGATGCCAGAACCTTCAAAGGGATTAGAGCTGTTGCCAAGGAGCTCCACCCTTTTTTCCCTCTTCAAATGTGTCTTAAGTTTCTTATTCTTGCATTACATTATATATAAAAAGTGTGTCTGCCATTGAATTGGCACATCCAGAATAGGGAGCATTCACCTGTCAGATTTTCCCAAAGGATGACAATTTGATTTGATCTGCATATGCACACCTCATTTCATCAGTGCAGAATCTCTTCCCTAGAATTAATATCCCCCACCCCCTGAGATTTATAAGTGCAGTAGATGCAAACATTTCAAAGAGGTACTCTACCAAAAAAAAAAAAAAAAAAACCCAACAAACAAAAAACCCCCCAAAAAACAACAAAACCACCAACCAAAGTCTTCATCAAAAAAAATACTTGCAAGGAAAGTACACCTGCAAACCCCTCGGACCACAACTTCAATTCTCCTGACACAGCTCCAGAGCTGCTGTATCACTGTGGCTCCTTTGGGAAGTTGCTCTCAGGAACCTTCTCCATTGGAAGATGAATTGCTTTCTAGGGGGCTGAGACAGTTCCCATGCCAGGTACCAAACAATTCCATAGCTACTGCCTCTGTGTAACCTTTTAAACTGAAAAGATAAAAATGCAGGGAGTTGGTCTATGTTTAAAAAGTTTTGCTGACATGGCAAGAGTATAATTACAACAGTAAAATCCCTACTGTGAGTTCAGTCCTACCATCAAAAGGCCTTTTTGTTGTTATAATGTAATCTGTTCAGCAAAGTGGTTTAATTCCTACCAGCAAAACAACTTTTTTTTTGCTGGTATAAGCTGTTTCTCTGTGCTGGGTGTTGGCTGTGGCAGGGCCAGTGCTGTACCTCCATCATGTGCTGATGTGCCCAGAGGATGAGCTACTATTTTGCACCTCCCAGGGCTGAGGCACTGATGCTCCAAAGGGATTAGGTGTGTGATGAGTGTAGGGTCAAAAGGGAATTTCAATCCACCTTTCAGTCTGGCTCCTTTGCATAAGCCCTTTATATTTTTAAATCTGTGTCTTTACTCTGCAGATTTGTTGGCCAGGGCTGAGCTGGGTTGCCTGCATAGCCCAGCACCATTTCTGACACTGAAGACATTTTTGGACTGATACTGAAAAAAAACCAATGCTTTTTTTCACAGGACTGTGAACTAACCCCTAAGGTTTAATGTTCTCTGCTCTCAGCCTATCACTTTTGTAGAAAAATTTGTTTGAATCCAGCTGTGGCTTTCCATATACATAAATATACTGAATGTCACCTACCAGGCTGTGATGATTTGGTGACAGCTGATGCAAGGTGCTACTAGAGAAATGCAGATGCTTAACTTGGGTTTCACACTTACACTATCTCCACCCCTCAGTCCTTCCCTGCTGGTTTTTTTGTGGGAACAGAGCACAAGTTTGCACTTGGCAGATAAGGGATGGGATTTTAGGTGCCCTTCCTGTCACCCTGTCCTTCCCAGGGCTGGGAACTGGGGCTGGGTGTTTCACAGAACAGTGATGGATCAGGCCATGGATAACAATAATCTCTGTGATCCCATCCCTTACCCCATGAGGAAAGGCACAGCCATATTGGATTAAAGGCTTTTTCATAAATACATGTGGCATGTTTGGTTTTACCCACATTTCATCAGTTTTTATTTTAGTATAATTTCAATATTCTGCGGGATTGCTGCCAGAAATAATAAAATGTGGCAATAAGCATTATATTCTCTTAGCCAGCACAACCATTGACTATTTTGGGGTTTTTTAGTACTTAAAAAACAAATGCTTCAACCTGTTTTGTCAAACCGCCTGGCCTTCCTGTGGCAGATCACTGGAGCCATTTTCAGGGTATTGGATGCCAAAAAAAGCAGGGACAATCTGGAAGGAACAGGTGTATTGGCTTCTGTTGCTGCTTGAAGGAGTAAACACCTAATTTGCTGCTCCCACAAAGGAGGTAAACATTTAGCTCACAAAAAGTTTCCTTCCCTCTGAGAAAGTCCCACTGGTGTTGACCTAAATAAATTCCAGAAGTCAATCTTTTTTTATAAAAGGTTTCCTTCTCTCTACAGCACACTATTTTGCATTGCAACTGCTTGTAAAGAGAAATGTTTTTTGCAAGCAGGCTGGACATTTTAGTCTCATGGGTGGTTTTGGCTGGAAGGAACTGTGCTGAGGTACAGCAGTTTGGGCTGACCTTCTTGCTGCTGGTGTGCTTTGGGCTTGCTGTTCTCATCAGGTGCTTTCCAGCAGACATACTTCAGTCCAAACTCTTCTCAGGATGAGGGAAGATAAAAAAACAATAGAAAGTAAATTTTGCTGCTGGTGAAAAAAGGAGTATTTGAAGAGGTGTCTTTTGAAGACTCTGGGAGTTAAAACACTTTGGAAAACCTAACAGGCCAGGTGGAGATTCCTGCAAGGCTAATGTGTAAATCTGCATGTGCTCCTGTATGTACAGTGAGGCACCTGAACTGAGCCCAGAGGGTCCACCCTGCCTGCCTCAAGTCCCCTCTCCATTAACTCCAGACCCCCAGAGTGGGAGCAGCTTCTTAGGAAGACTGAAGAAGAGCAGGATTTGGATCTGGAGATGTGGACACTGCGCCAGCACAAAACCAACAAATAGAGCACTATCAGTAAATTGCTCTTTTGGTTTGCTTGTTGAATGCAAAGAACCTGACCATCTTCATCCTGGTAACTCTTTGTCTTAAATTTCTTAAACTCTGAAAAAGCTTAATTCATACTTTTAGAATACCATGGTATCTCAGATTTAACTACTTTCAGGTCTTCAAATGTATTCTTTTCTGTTTCTTTTCAGATTATGGGGTTATTTCTTTGAGCTGAAAATAGGGCCAAAAGTCTACAGGGTTGTACCTTAGCAGTAGCTTTAAAAATCAGAGTTCTCATGAAACCTGACTTGCAGCAGTTGTTTTGTTTTTTCTCTTTTATCTGATTGGTATCTAGGTCTTGTTTGTTCTTCACAGTGTATTTCTAACTCTTTAGAGTGTATCTGTAACAATTGAATCTTTCTGAGGTTTGCATAAAGTTTGAAAATTGTACATCTGAAGCTGAAAAATAAGCTCTGTACTTCTGTGATAAAATGAGGTTTGCCAGGCCCTTTCAGAAGCCACAGCAGTTTTGTGGTTTGTTTCAGTTAACATGGGCTGCAGGCAGCACAGGAACCTTTTGGTGCCCTTACTGTGTGCACAGCTGCCTTGCTTAGATGAGGGGATAGGTGCAAAGGTTTTGGGGTTTTTTGGGTTTGTTTTGTTTTTTTTTTTTTTTTTTGGTTTTGTTTTTTTAAATAACACCTGCAGAGCAGTGGAGAACTCCCTGGTTTCTAGTTTTGGCCACCCAATTGTAAAACAGGTCTGCCAATACCATCCTTCAGGACATCTGTGAATGACTGTGCTTTGAACCTGCTGTTCAAGTCACTCAGTTTTAGAGCTCTGTGTTCTGTTGTTCAGACTCTAAAAGGTATTTATTATGTTCACTGGACACTTCACAAGCTTGTTGTTTAGACAGTTGAGTTATGGATGGTGATTTTTTTTTTTGTAGTCCAGGGTCTCAAGGTGTTCTTGTACTTGTCTCATCTGTGTTGGAGAAGGTATGTTACAGATGGCTGGATCATTGATGTGGTCACTCTGTGCACTGTTTCTTTTTGCTCCAAGAGATACTACTTCTTTTAAATTATCTTTTTTAGTTGGGGCCCAGCATTTTCCAATGCTGCTTAGACTCTCTCAGTTTCCCCTCTTCCTGAAATCATGCATCTCCTTATACCATCCAAATTTCTTGCATTAATACTTGTTAGTAAGAGTTTGCAGAGAGAGGGTCTCCCTGTGGGAGTGTTGAACAGGTACAGTTGTCAGCAGGGCTTCTGAGGAGCAGCTGCCAGAGCCCTGCCACTGCTCTAGTCCATGGGACAGAGCAGTGCCTGGCACCAGACCTCCCTCCTGAACGCTGTTCTCTGTGGGTGGGGTGGATTTCCTTTTTAAAAATGTATACCTTTCCTTCAAAGCAGGTATTCAGTTTCTCTTGCAGTGACACCAAATGAAACCTTGTTTCTTTTCTCTTGCCTTCATCTATTTAGCACCTACTCCTGCTTTGGCCTGGAAGAAAGAGAAGCCACCCAAGGGCGAATGGCTGACTGCTTCTCCAGTTCTGTCAAGAACTGAAGTCCTTGTCCTGGGAAGATACTTTTGATCTCCATCTCGTCAGTTCTTCACCTATGCTCCTTCTCATTTTTATCCCACTGATGTTTCCTTTTCCTTTAAGAACTGGTTATTTATCTGTACCTTTATCTGTATAGTCCTTTACTGAGGAACAGTTACTCTCTATTACACCATATTCTAATATTTCTGTCATTGCCCTTAAAATGTTTGAGGTTTTTTTCATTTCAGTATGAAATGGCATGGAGCTATCACCTAGCCCCAGAGCAAACTCACTAGAAACATTGCTGTCTCTCTGATTCTGTATAACTTTTGAAACTATCAAAGAACTAACTTCCTTTCTCACTTAATCATGTGAACCTGGGTTTGAGTTCCCCATTGCTTCATATGTGACTCAATGCTGAATATCTTAAAGCAATTCAGGATTTTTTTTTTTTTCCAGTGGTGGAGGCTTTATCAACAAAATTTCCAATTTTTTAAAGTCATCAATATTTTTTGCTACTATATGGTTTCCATAAACCTGTTTGTTATTACCTCTACTATTAGCCTTAAACTCAGGTCTTTTATCTGCTCTTCTGTGGTGCCCCTGGGGTTTCTGTCAGAGCAGCAGGATGGCCCATTTGTTCTTGCAGTTACTGGGTAGCAAGTGTTGTCTGCCAGGTAGCTGCAACTTAATGGCTGCTGTACTGAAAACCAATATTGAGGGTCTGATGACCTTCTCCACAAGATTTTAACACTTTGAGACTACAAGTTAGCTGGACCAGTTAATTTCCATATGTTTAACCTTTTGTACCTTGATCTCACTTCTTGAGTATTTCTGCCTCTGCTGCTAACCTTTCTACAGTTCTTAAGAGTTAACTGATATGTATTTGTTGCTCAGCTTTCAGCACTTTCAAATTATTACCCATATTTATAAGGTTGTTTTATGTCTTATTTTTTAAGCAGGTTGACATGTAAATCACCCTATTTTGTTCATAGGATTATTTATTCTATATATATGTGTAATAAAATCTATTTATTATGGTCTTTTTCATCTCTTTTCTTGAATATTTCCCAGCTATAATTGAATTTTTTTTAATTTAAATTTCCTCTTCCAGGTGATTTCTTGCATAACAATTCCCAGCTTTGTGAACCTGGAACTTCCAAAGATCCAAGCATGTAATTCTGTTTGCACATAATTACATCTGTTAAAAGGCCTAAGCAACAGTCAATTTCTAGTCTCTGATCAGTTTTTCTGTGGCAGACTGAGATGTAAGGCAGAATTCCTTTCATGTGGATACAATTTGTTCTGAGCATGAAAAGTGACACATGAAATGTCTTCAGGGACCAAGAGGTGCTGGGACCAAGAGGCACCCAGCACATTTCGCTCGGCACTCTGTGGGTGCAGATTTTGTTGTGTCGTGGTTTCAGGAGCCAAGCCCCACACAGCCACTCCCTCACTGCCCCACCAGAGGGATCTGGGAAACAATCAGAAGGGTAAAACTCGTGGGCTGAGATAAAGACACTTCAATAGGGAAAGCAAAAGCCACACACACACAAACAAAGGAAAACAAGGAATTAATTCACTGCTCCCCATGGGCAGGCAAGTGCTCAGCCATCCCCTGTAGAGCAGGGCAGCATCACACATGGCAGTGACTTGGGAAGACAAACACCATCACTCCAAATGCCCCCACTTCCTCCTTTTCATCCCCAGTTTTATACACTGAGCATGATGTCACATGGTCTGGAACACCCCTTGGGCCAGTCTGGGTCACCTGTCCTGGCTGTGTCTCCTCCCAGCCTCCCATGGCCCCCCAGCTCCCTCACCAGTGTGGCAGTGCAGAAAGCAGGGAAGGCCTTGGCTCTGTGGGAGCCCTGCTCAGCAAGAACAAAAACATCTCTGTTTTATCAACCCTGTGCTCAGCACAGATCCACACACAGCCCCACACCAGCCCCTGTGAAGAAAGCTAACTCTAAACCCAGCACATCCAGCTGGGGAGACGCTTGGGGAAATGAGCCCCCTGCACTCTGTTGTGATCCCTCAGGCTGGACTTTTTGTGCACTTGGGACATTCAAGGCATCTGCTTCTCAGCTGCCTGTGGTCTAGGAATGGGGAATGACAGAGCACTACTTTCTGAAATTTGTGCTCACTGAAACCTTCCTAAATTGGAGGTTAACCAGGATTTCCAAGTTCTTACTATAAGGATTTAGTTATCAGTTTTAACAAGATAAACTGGAGTGATTTTGTGCTCCTATGAGGGTCTCAGTCCCTTTTGTCTCTGGCCAATGCTCATATGTCTGGAGCAGAGGCTATTGAATTCTTCTCCAGGTGTCAAAGTGATGTACTCCATTTTATTCCAAGCATCTTTATCTTGAACTGAAAATATTCTTTTATTCCTCCTTCAATTTTCTCCTTTGTTTTAACATCCTGTTCTTTGGTCTAGTCAGCAAGGAACCTGGAAAGTCACTTCTACAGAGATAGAGTAGGGGTGGCCTGAACTCTACCACTCCTTCTTTCTGTTCAAGATCCGATCAAGTTCAACAAACCCAGTTATATTTCACTCACTATGTACCTCCTGATTTCTTCAACAAAAAATTGCCCTGTGGATGATAGCCAGCATGCTTACACACCTTCGATTTAACTTCAGAGTTGATTAATTTTGTATAAATTTAAAACAACAAGTTTGGGCAGGAAAGGAAAGTGATTATATAATTTAAATTTGTATGAAGCACACAGGGAGACTGAATTAAGATGACACAGGCAACATCTGTCCCAGTACATTATGTTTTTGAATGCTGAATACGTAATGCTCTTACATTGATTTGTGTATACATAACATATATATTAAGGGGTTTCAAACCTTTCAGTTTTATATGTCCTTATACATTTTCATGCTGAAGTATGCACCTTTTTTAGATTAAACTTTTCCCAGACACTCTCAAAGACCCCTTGGATAAATAAACCCCAACAAAACAACAGGCATCCTAACAGTACGTGGAGTATATGAGCTACCAGACAGAAAAAACCACAAAATATGGAGTCATGCAGTTACAGTATACAGTTTTTTTCTGAAAAACACATACAATATTTTTTCCTAAAAATTCTGGATTTTTCTAATCTTGTTCAGTTTCTTGTTTTGCAACTGAACTCACAAGTTAAGCATACTTGATCTTTGTTTGCTAGTGGAGCATCCTTTGCCAGCTGAGTTGCAGCTGGAGATATGGTCTGAGCTACAGCTGAACTTTGTTGATAAGTTCCTAGGTTTTGAAATGGACTTGGAATAGGAGGGGAAGAAGTGAGCAGACCCCCAGGGTATTTTCCTTCTGCCTGAGATGGAGCTATCCCATGGCCATGAGGCCGAAGCCTTGGCAGAGCCTGCCTATGCAGTTCAATCGCAGTAAATCAGCCTGGAGCTGGAGATTGTATTAGTCACAGTGCATCCTCGTTGGCAGAAAGGGCAGGGGGGAAAGCAAGCATATTCCATCACTAAAACCAGCTAATAATAGCCTGAGCTTAGCTGCAAGCAGAGAGAAGGTGGGAGAGGTGACTCAGGAGAGTTGAAGCGGTCTGAAGCAGGCATGTGGCTGCTTCTGGTGCAGCCAAAGGCTCGGATTTCTGCCATCCCACATGAGGGAGGCAGCAACAAAGTGATTAATTTCTCCTTGGCAGGTGATTAATTCTCTGTGGCTTCCAAGAGAGGCTGCCAAAGTTGGACAGAAACCTGCTAAAGATGCTCAAATACTCCAAACGTGGAAACTGGATGAGAAGACAGAAAGACAGAAGTTTGCTTCTAAAAAATGAAGCCTTTACAAAGCACTTGTGGGATAGGCAGAGCTGATGGATGGCTGTGAGCAGGGGAGCATGGTAATAATGTGCACTTTAAAGGGGAGCCAGGAACTCTTGAATTTTAATCTGAAGGCTGATGCCAACTCTTCCCCAGATCCTGGGCAAGGTGAAGTTCACTCCTGTTGAAACCACAGGGAGTTCTTGCATTTATTTCAGCCAGGCCAGGATGTCACTTTTCTTGAAGGAGGAACATTGACTGCAGAGAGGAAAGGTGTCTGGCAATAAATTAACTACCTTTTACAGTGATACATATATTATTATCATGCCAAACAATCCCTTGCACATTAAGTTAAACTTAAGTTTTATTGAGGAAAAATAGAATAATAACACTCCAAACCCCTGGCTGATATCATGTGTTGAAAAGCTCTGCATGGCCAAACGTTTCTGTACTTATGGCCCATTACATTTCAGTTCTCCTTCCATAGTTGCTGAGCTATTAACTTGCCAGAAAACTCCCCAGGACATCATAATCAAAAGAGTAAATAATTAATACCTTTTGCCCTGCACTCAGTGTGAGCAGAAATCCAGTTCCAATACCTGCACCAGTATTAGAAATCTGGGGTTTGCATGTTGACCTGGGAGCAGAGCTGAGGAGGAGAGCAATGGACAGAGCTAGGGTGAGGGAATGGTTAACTCTCTTGGCTGGTTTCTGGGGGTTTTTTATGCACACAGGGCAAGGCTCCATTTCTGGCAGTGAGGGAACTGCTGATCACATCCCTGGCTGAGAGGGCCCAGAAGTGCCTTGTCACTGCCACGGGGTCATGGGCTTTTCTTGTGACTTGTGCTCATTCATGTTGCTGGAAAGTAAAACCATTCACCATGAATTCAGGAAGCAATGCTAGCTTCAAATAAGCACATGTGAAATAATAGCTTCCTTGTTTTGGAAGGTCTTGGGGTAGGTGTGTTTTTTTCCACACAGGCAGATTGTTTAAGAAGGGACTGAGATTAATGAGTAAGATATCTCATGGCACGGGACAGTTAAAAAGTTTCTGTAGGTACAAACCCCTGAATTTTTAATTTTTTATTTTTTTGGTAGGTTTGGTCTTACATAGGTTTATATCCTTTTAGTTTCACTTTAGCTTTTTGTATTTAGTATGCCCCAGAGTGATAACCACAGGACTGGACTTGACTCACAACACAAATGTCATGAAACAGCAAACCTTTAACAAAGCCCCTGGTATCATGGACATCTGGCTGTGTTTGGGAAGGGTCAGGCTGCTAAGAGAGGTGTGCCACAGAGCAACAGGGCACTGTGTTACATGTACAGTTGGACACTGATGGTAACAAGGCTAGGGTTTGGCTTGGCTAAAGTTCACAAACATTAAATATAATTTGAGAAAATCAAAAATCACAAAGCAATGATTATCACTGAAAGATGTGACTGTGAAATGTTTCAGTATTCTGAAAAGAAGCTTTTTTGAAATGATCATTAATTTAATTTTCACATCTCTTGTCCTAAGATTTATTAGACACAAGCACAACTAATCAAGAAAGAGCAGATGAATAACAAAGGATGGCCTTTCCAGATAATACACAGTTGTTGAGGATAGAGGAAAACAGAACTTAAATAAAGCACATTACTTTTAAGTGTATAATGAGGAGGTCACTTTCAGTTATTACAACTTAGACCAAAAAATCCTTGGAAATATTGTGGATAATCATCACATAGTATTAGCATTAGTATTTGGAAGAATTATACAGGTAAGTAGCACCTTATATATGATGAGAAAAACATTATAGGAATATAATAATATCACTATTTAAATTCATGAACCCATCTCGTATAGGAAAAGTAGTTCTGGTTGGTCCAACTCAAGAAAAGATACAGAAAAATTGAGAAAAAAAGTCCAAAGCAAACAGAAAAACCCAACTTGAAACAAAAACTGTAAGGCATTCACAGTTGTTTGGCACTCTTTGGCTTGGAAAAGACAAAGTACCGTGAATGGAATAATGCATTGTTTTATAAAACCTTAGAGATATTAGAGAGACATTTATGCAGATTGCATGCTGTTCTCTGAGTTTAACAGATTCAGAGGCACCCACAGAAATTATTAAATAGAATGCAGTATAAACACAAGGAAAATCTGTTCCACACAGTATGTAATTATGTACAATTGATTGTTGCTGAGTGACATGGAGATGAAGAATATAAATGGTCTCGAAGGTATTAAATGTAAAAGGAAAGGTCAGTCTCACTGTAGCAAATAAACACATTGCATCCCTCAGGTGTTGAAGTCCAAGTCACAGATGGCTGGACCAGGGGAAGATGGGGAGTCCTTGTGTTCAGTGTATCCTCTGCAAGCATCAGCAGCCACTGCAGGGGACAGGGGCTGGCCAGTACAGTGCTCTGGACCATCCAGCTTGCCCATTCTGGGACCTGCCACTTCCATATTTCTGTGTCTAAGATTTGATAAAATAAGATCAGGATGAATTAGAAATTCCTGTGGGACAAACTATCCTAATTTTGTGTAATTCTTATATCTGACATGAATCAGTCTATCTTGCATGGATGAGGGAGCCAGGCTGTGTTGAAAAGAAATCTGTGCTTTCTTAGGGAAGAAGTTTGTCTTTAGAAGTAAATAATTTTTTCTCCGAAGTCAGACAAGGTTATGTGTAATATTTTTGTCCCTATGTGATGTTACTCCTCACCTGAATACGAGCTGCAGGCAGTAATCTGACACCTGAAAATGTCTAACTGTGAAGCAGACCTTGGCAATACACAGAATAAGAATCACAGAATAAGCTGAGTTGGAAGGGACCCACAAGGGTTATGGAGTCCACCTCCCAGCCCTGCACAGCACCGTCCCCAGGAGTCACACCATGTGTCCCAGAGCATTGTCCAAACACTTCTTGAACTCTGTCAGGTTTGATGCTGTGACCATTGCCCCGAGGAGCCCTTTCCCATGTCAAACACCCTCTTGGTGAAGATCCTTTTTCTAATATCCAACCTAAACCTCCCCTGACACAACTTCAGGCCATTCCCTCACATCCTGTCACTGTCATCACAGGGAAGAGAGCAGTGCCTGCACCTCGACTTCCCCTCATGAGGAAGGTCTGGAATGCAATGAGGTCTCCTCTCAGTCTCCTCTTCTCCAGGCTGAGCAGATCAAGTGACCTCAGCCTCTCCTCACATGGCTCTCTCTCAAGGCCCTTCACCATCTTTGTTGAATACAGTGAGCTTCAAAGGAATGCGACAAAGCTTTGAATTCTCCCCTGTTTTACTGTATACATATAATAGAGTATCGTCTCTGGGTGCACCCCAAAATGTCCTGCAGGCAGCTGCAGCAGAGGGCAGCTGTGGGTTGACCCCCAATTCCTGTGCCTGCTCAGACCTGCACGTCCTGGGGGGACACAGAGAGCAAGGCTGCTGCATGTGCAGGGCCACTTGTGTGTGTGAGAGGTTGTCCCCAGCTTCTCCAACAGCCTAACTGGGTCAGTGGGGAGTGTGAGTGTTTGCTCAAATAATTATCCTTGTGAATTTGTGAACAGGCATGTCTTTCCTGGGAAACAAGCTAGCAGACTAATAACAGCTTTACTCTGGTAAAGGACATGGTGTGCACCTTTTTAGTCCTAAAAATCCTGTGTGTGGATACAGCCCAGCAATGTACAACTCTGGAAATAGATGGCTGTATTTTTCCTACCCGTATTTCAGTTCAGTTCCTAGTGTTGATGTTGCAACAGAGGTGCTAGAGAAACTGAGGCATGTAAGGCATCATGAACTCATCTCAGCTGTGACACAGACAGGAAGCCAGGAGCATCACAGGGTAAACCAAGGGGCGTCTTCAGATCGTTAACTTAAAGAAACCCACCCAAAACCCAGACATCCACACCCACACTGTTATTCAAAAACCAGAATACCATCAGGAAGCAGTGAGTCACCATGTGGCCATTGCCTCTTTTTCGTTAAGGTGTTTCCCAAATGTAAAACTTGGGCTTCCTTTTCCCCTTAGATGAAGTACCTGGTATGACTAGGTTGAGCAAAAGCCATTTTATGTTTATTAGCAATAGTACTGTGCATAACAGCCAGGAGGAAAGTAACTTGTTTTTAATGTGATGGATGAGCATCCAAAGGATTGGGGACTGGGTCCTTGGGCTGTAAGAACTGGGGAGCTTGTAAGAACAGCAAGTCTGTGCAGTGGTTTGGCTGTGTGGTAGTGCACAGGCCCAGTGTGATGCTGGAGGTGGGCAGCAGTGCCCCAGCCCCTCACCTCCAGCCCCTCCTCATCCCGTGCCAGTGGAGGTGCTGAGCAGAGGGCTGAGCTGAGCTGTGTGGGTGTGTGGATCTGCAACAACAGGTGTGTTTGGATGAGGAGGCTTAGAAAGGCCCAAACAAGTTGCCCAACATATTTTTAATAGATTATTGCCAAAACAAAATGACAGAGAATCAGAGTTATTGCCTCAAGAAGGTCATGGAAGTTGTTTGTATTTTAAAACATCTTGTTAGCCTATGTTGTGGCATTACTATTAAAGTGATGCATTCAGCCTAATATAATATATCTAATTATATGATGTGAGCTTCATCTGATGACTTTTGCCAATTATATCTGACAAGGATATTTTAAATGAGAGGCCATGTGTTAGAGCAATTTCAGGAGATGAACACAACAGCATATGGTTTCAAAAATAAAATATCCACTATGTTATTTGCTGTGATTAAGTACCTACTAATGTAATTGTAAGGTAGAAAAGCAGGTCTTTCTGGTTTGTGAATTATGCCAGTGCTGAGTCATTGCTGATTTTTTGAAAGTTTTATTATGAATGAAGGGCTGGGTCAATGCCAAATTCCATGTTCCTGGCTGTTTCTTTTGTTCCCTGGCAAATTATTCAAATCCCTGGAATCAAGCACCTTAAAATGAAAACTACAAAAGTTGCAGAAGAAATATTTTAGAAATTTGAAACAACCAGCACAATGAGTGACCCTGTGGACCTGAACAGAAGATGGTACCAAAAATTAAGAATATGACATACACTATCATATGATGAAACTCTGTCACTATGGGAAAACAAAACAAAACAAGCTATTGACACTTTCTGCTGCAGAAAGGAGATGTAGTCTCAAATGAGCATGCCCAGGCAGAGGATGAAAGGAATGCAAAGGCATCCTCCATTCCCTCTGAAAGTATCAGAGGAATAAGAAGTGAGTAGAGATTAGAGGGCTATTCTTAGTGCCTCCTGTTGCTGCTCAGACAGACACAGGGCAGAAGGGGTACAGAAATCATGGACCACAGAGTAAGAGAGAGAACACAGGAGAGAGGAGAAGCAGCACACTTTATCTGATGATGTTGTTTAATGTTGACATGCACACAGACTTTTGAACCTCGAGGGATTGTCTGCAGTGCTGGCCTGGAACAACATTCTCCCTCATATCTGTGCTCAGGCCAAATGTGCCCAGCATTGCAGAGAAGGCTGGAGACTGCCTGTACCCCAAAACACCTGGCTGTGAGGAAGTGGGGTGCTGGATTGTGATCTCCATGGGCCAGGCAGCCACGCATACACATGTCCCTGACACAGGAGAAGGGTTGCCCTCCTTGCTCCACTAAGAGCAAGGTGATCCCAGCAGGATGAGATGTATCTGGAAGCTGCTGTGGTCCCTTCCTGCCAGGTAGAGCCTAAGTTTATCATTTGATATTTCTTATTTTCAGGGCAGACAGGCAGTACCAGGGCAATATCAGGGCAGTGAGGAAGCAAGCACTGAGGGAGAGAATTCAGGCAAATCTGCACTGCTGGATCTTGGCTGGGTGGTGGCAGGGCTGGCACATGGGTGGCAGCAGCAAACTCAGAGATGAGCTAAAAGTTTTGCAGATCTGAATCCCAGTGCATGCTGAGACTTTGCTGGGATGACAAGTAAGGTGCTTGGCTTCTTTCCAGCCTATGAGTCCTGCTCTCAAGACACTTCCTGAGTCTTCCTCTCCCCATGCAGAGGAGAGTGGCAAAGAACACCCACACCATCCTTCACTGGGAGACTGTCACATTAGTGGCACCAATATTGTAGAGATATGAGAAAGTCAAATTTAAATCCCTTCCTTGTTGGCTGGCTTGCTTGTCTCTCTCCCGGGAAAGCCTGATTGCTCCACCTCAGGGTGTTTTGGGACAAATGTTCTCAAAAAATTTACATTTTTCAACTTTGGCTGAGTATTTGTTTTGTTAAGTTGCCCCTACCCTCAGCTGAGCGTGAACCCACTTAACCTAGCTAAACCACTTTTCCTTTGCCCCAGTAGATATGCAATTGCTTCAAGAAAAGAAGAGCAATTTTAAGAGGAGAGACAGAGAAAGTCCTCCAAAACCCACTGCATACTTTCATGACTAGACTGCTACACTGAATGCTAGAAGCTGAGTTAAAAGACTTTGGTAAAAAAGTGCACTTTTACCTCTCACATGAAGTCTATAATCACAAGAATATAGATTAAAGGCAGTGTATGGGAGGAGAAAGCATTGAATTCCTGCTGCATTCTGTGGGAAAAGCCTGTCTTGGGTGTTGAATACAAAAGAACATGTGTGATCAAGAGCACTGTTAGCAGATGATGATGTACTCTGGCATGGAATCACCTAGACTCTCTAAAGCATCTAAGCTTTGCATCTTTCCTTGAGATAATCTGGGTGGCTCCCTGTATGCCATGCAAACCAGAGGATGCCTCTAAAGACAAGTGCAGACAGACATATGTGTTCTGCCTGTGGCCTGAGCTGGCCAGATGAGAGCCAGCTGTGTTCCCTCAGCTGTAAATGTGACATCAGTCCTTGGATCAATAATCCAAAGTGACTTTGGATCAATCCCTGAAAGGCAGGGCATCCTTGCTCAGGCACAGCAGCCTTCAGCACTTCTGAGCCACACCTGGCTCTTGTCCATGCCAGCCAGAGGAGCCCATGCCCACTTGTGTAAGCCTGGTGTAAGTTAGTGCTAAAATCTTCACTTGCTCTAAGGAGTCTGGGTGCCAAAATGTTAGGCCCTGTAGTGTTTGGTGTTGTACTTTTGCATGTTTAACTTCTGGTTGCCCAGGAAAGCCAGGTCAGAGAGCTGGTCTAGAAATTGCATTGGGCAGAGCATGGGAAGTCTCCTACTGTGGATGCTGTGGTCTGGGGTCACTGGCAATCCAGTTTTGTCCATGGGAAGCCTGACTCTCTTCTAAATGGTGAATAAATACTCCAACATATAAAACTGTATTACAAATTTTGTTCAAATTTGTCTTTTATCTTCAAGTATGTTTTTTCCAGGAGCAAATGTTCTGCTCAGATTTTATCCCATATCAGCTCCTACAAGTTTAGTTCACTAACAACACAGGTGATAAATATTGAAGCATAAACATTTCCTGAAGAAGTTGCAGAATCCTTTTTTTGAGATCTAGACACAAGATAAGATCCATATTTAGCACTGGGCAAAATTTATTTCCTTGTGTTCATCAGTGAGTGTAAAGGAATTTGGTTTTTGGAAGGTAGCAGATTGCAGTTCTCCGCACTTTTTGGTTATTCTGGGCTTCATCTTTTAATTTCTTCAGACACTGGGATTGTGCTGTGTAATGTGGGAGAGATTAGGGTTAAAGACACAAAAAATATAATAGAGAAAAGTTCTAAATATCTTGACTTTTGCATTGCGTATTTTTGTCTGAGATACCAGCATATATAACCATAATTGCCAAAGTCTTCTAACTAGTGTGTGTGCATGTGATTTAGAAATGCAAGCAACCCCATCAAAGGGCCTCTTGCTTTTTGATTCCCTGAGAAATGAATAATATTCAGCACATTTTTTGGAAACCGCATTTAAGTCAACCCTGAAAGTGGGGCTGGACATTTAATATTCAAAGAATTTTAACAACTTCAGCATGAAGTAGGAAAAAATAGAGTTGCATTTAGGATCCTGGTGTCTGCCAGAATAATACCCTATGCTTTTCATCTTCAGAGCACTTTGCATGGAGTGAAAGGACGCGTTTGGGTGCATTAGCCTTGAGCAGTAAGCTTGGTGGTGCTTAATGGCCATTTGCATTCACTGAAACACAGAGCTGCTTCCAGATTTAGCAGCCTTGTGTAGCTCAGTGTAGACCCAAGGTCTGGCCCACAGCCTGAATCAGGCCTGGGGAATGTTTGGCACGGTGGATCAGGGATCAGGCACTGCTGCTGGGTGCCCAGGATGCCTCCTGCCCATCCTGGCAGGGGAGCAGCAGCACTTGGGAGCAGGGGGAGCTCATCCAGCTGGTGTACACCCATACTGGGCCCATGCTGGGGAAGCCTGCTAAGCTCCAGTCCTGGATGCTCTTGCTTTGAGGCTGGAATGCTTGACCTCACATTGCAGTTTCCAGGACTCCTGTTTCCCTCAGTGAAGGGCTGGGGTTTTTTGTTATTTAGACATTTTTTTGATGTCACCAAAAATGTTATGGGCATCAATCTACTAACTTTACAGCTTTGCTGTGAGTTTTGGGTGATCTTGTAATTCCCATTTTACTGCTGAGAAACTAAGCACAAGCTCACTGAAAGTACCTTCTGTTGTTTACTGTATTTTCTGAGGCACTGAGGCCCTGGGCCATGGAACACAGAATTAACTCCAGGCGTTTTCACCACAGCCAGGAGCGTTCCTCCTCACTGCTGTGTATCCACTCCACAGCCACTGCTGACTATCCTCCCATGTCTGACCTCTGGAAAACTAGGAAGGTGACATGAATTACCAACCATTCTCTTGCAACTTGGTCTGAAAACACTGCCTGGTATCAGAAGGGCTCCTTCTGGCATGTGCTCAGAGAGAGTCCTGTCTCTAGGTGATATTTCTTTTTAAGCAATTAAAGTATTTTTCTGTCATCTCTAATTTGTATTTTCTCCTCATGGGTTTTTGTGGCAAATGTGGAAAACCTGCCATGGACAACACCTGAATTCACTGCATAACCCAGCTCTTTCCAGGTGCACCAATTGAAGCACCAATTGTATTTGAAGTAAAACAGCATGTGAGTGACTGAGCAGCTTTAATTCTGCATTTCCTCTCTTTGAGACTTTGACTTGGCAGTCTCAGCATCACTGTTGTACAATACTTTGTAAATGTATTAGTGGATTAGGCAGAGGGTATTTGGAGAGGGATGTGGATGTGTTTATATTCCTGAAACTAACAGCCCAAACAGTACATGATGTCAGTAGGCAGGTACCCTCTTTTTAGAGAGGAAGAAAGGGTATGGGTTGTTAGAGCGACTGAAAGCCAATAGCTGCTTTCTCAATTGTGCTCAACTGGTGTTTTCAGTACTAGAGGACCTACAGGCAGTTCCCCAGTCCTGGAGTGGCCAGGTATCCAGAGCTTCTCAGTTTCTTGCCACAGAGCAGAGATTTTTCTCTCAGTGAACTTTTCTCTGTGGTGGGAGGCTGGGATACCATTGCAGCAGCTGTCCCACTCTCTAAGACCAGATGGCTTCATCTTTTTCTGGGGGGAGTCCTCATTTGGGCTGTGAGGGTTTGATTAATTGTGGGATTTGGCCCAAAAGATTTTGTGTCAGAGATTCATATTTTGATCATTAGAGCACATTTATTCAAATGCTGGGAGAATTGAGAAGTTATTTTTTTTTCTGTGTTAACAGAAGAAAATGGAAAAGGGAGGTAATCTTTTCTTCTTCTATTGTGTGGCCTTGCTCTGTTGAACTTAATGACTATTCTTATGTGCTGCTCAGTAGGAGCAGAATAAGCACTGGCTGCCTCCCACTAGAGTAAACCTGTCTGAGTGGATTCCCTCAGCTTGCTGTGCTTTGTCTCCTTGTGTGACCCTGCAAGCTACTTGCAGGGTGGGAGAGAAAAAAGTGAAAATAATGGGAAATTAATAAGTGTCCTGCCCCCTTTGGGAAGGAGTGATCATGGACTGCTGGGCTCCTGTGCAAGTGGTGAGGCGTTAGGACCTGGTCTCTTCCCCAAGGCTGTGCAGAAGACGTGGGGAGGTTTAGATCCCTCTGTGAGTAGGGATTCCCACATGCACAGCCCTGGGCAGGCAGGCAAGTTCCTCTACTCAGCTTGAAACTTCATGTCTGCTTTATATTTTTTGCTCACAAACACCAAAAAGATCCTGGTTTAGCTCCACCACAAGGTCACCTGTGGACCTGGAGCAGCAGAAGCAGCTGGTGGCCCTAGAGCTGAGCAGGAGCAGGTACATGACAGCTGCCTGGGGAAGGAATAAGCAAGTGACACAGAGGCTTTAGAGGCCCTCCTCCAAACATGGGCAAACCTGGCCTGTTTCTGCTCAAGGACACAGAGTATGTCCAGTGGAGAGCATGGAGCAAGGTTGAAAGACTGGAGAGAGTCAAAGGTCTGAGACCTTCCCTCGCTGCCTCTCTCCTAATCTTGTCCCTCTTTGCCAGGGATTACATCCCAAGGATTGCCCTGATCCTTTGATCCTCTCTCAAAGTCTCTTTTGAGACTATCTCAAAAAGTGGCCTCCAGCACCTTTGGAGCATCTGGCTGTATCTGTGAGCCTAGGTGGGAATCTAAGTAGAATTTCAACAGCTTTTTTTTTCCCCTTTTTTTTTTCTTTTTCTTTTTTAAAGCAGTTTAAGCTATTTTTGAAAGACCAAGATAATTTTATACTTCAAGTAGTGTCTCTCTGATTTATCTATTTACATTGTAAGAGTAGAGAGGGTTTAAAGTGCCCATTGTCCACATTAGCTCTCCTTGTCTTTCCTCTCATCTGCATCTGGAAGTTGCTGTGGTTTTCTTTCATTTTCTAGACAGAACTGGATGTTGAAGAGAGGAGACTTTATTCAAATATAGCAGTGATGTTTGAACAATTCATCATCATAAAACAGAGAAGGAGTGGGGCTGCAAAGCAGACATTTTAGCCAGAAAGATCTGTGTATTTAGAATCCAGGGGATAATTCTTGCTAGTTAAAGCTCAGAGATGATGCTTGAGGGACTAGTGATTTTTATTCTTCATTTTTACATAGAAGATGTAAAACTAAGCTGTGGCTGCACTTAATGATCAAGGACATAAACCTACAACTGTGTGATATGGCCTAGCATTAGGGGAGTATGTACACTGACCACGAGAAACAGCTGGGTAGGCTTAATGCAGATTAACTGATACCTGGTGGCAAGGTACTGCTGTCAAACAGCCGATTTCTCTGCATTGTTTCAGCCCTTAGGATGGGTTTGTGCTGTCTCTGCTAATCCCTGGCAGATGTTTGGAGGATGCACAGCCGGTGCCTGGCTGCAGCAGCGTGACCTTGTGCGCAGAGGAGCCGGTGCCGCCCGGGGCTGCGGCTCTGCAGCGAGGATAGGCAAGCCTGGGGTGCCAGTGGGGGCCCACACGGCATCCTGAGCACAGAGAGTCCTGACACATCGTGGTAACCTTTTAAGGGGAGCTGTGCGAATGATCCTTGTCAATGCTACCATTAGATTAGTGAGGGGCAGTGACTACTCCAGGGCGATGAACTACATTAGAGTCACTTAATAGAGCTCATTGGTAGTAAACTGACTCGGTGATTTGCTCTTCATCTCTCTGCTGGCTTACTACTGAGCCTCTACTGCTCAAATGGCATGTGAAATCTCTAGTGCTAGCTGGCACCCGTGGGGTTATTTAGCAGAAGTTCACATAAAGTCAGCCAGTTTGGTAACAGCTACCCAGGTGCCTGGGAATTGTAAGTAATGCTGGCAGGAGTTTAGGACTTCTCCTCTGTCAGCTTTCAGTTGTGGCAGGTGTTTGTGCAGAAAGAGTACCTGTCTGATTTTTGCCAGTCCTGTTGTTTGCACATGTCTGTATGTGTCTGTGGTTTGTAGCTTATGACTCTGTCCCCTGGCAGCTGCTGTGGCAGTGCCAAGCATCAGGGACTGGAGAGTTCAGCCTGGATGGAGGGCGAGGGTTACTGTGATATTTTATGAAAAATTTTTTGCCACGATTTCTTTTTCTGGGAAGCTGGGAATCTTCAGCTTCTCCTTGTTTTTCTGTTTTGGAATGTGATTTGGAGAATTGTTTACTCAGCATGTAAATTGTTTTAATTTAATAACTAATTTTAGTTTAACTAAGTCAAGACTTTGGTCAGTCACGGGTTTTTATTGTTCATTCTTTACTATCCTTCTGTCTGCATCCTTTCTCTATAGTTAATATCATTTTAGTATATCATTTTAATGTAATATCATAAAATAAGAAATCAGCTTCCTGAGAAACAGAATCAAATTCTCATCTCTCACCTCATCCTAAAGACCTCGCAACACCACAGGTGGGTAGGTGATGGAAAACCACTGGCTCTCCTCTTTGGCTTCTCCACATACACTGTAAGCCAAAGGCTTCAAACAATTGCCATTTTCTGCCAATCTTAGCTTTATATATTTGTGTGAAAGCACTAGATAAAAGATGTTGTATACTCAAACACCCTCTGCAGAAGCTTTTAGCTTGAAAAAAATTGAGTTTAAAAGCCTGTCCATCACCTGAATCCTGATTCATATCCCTAGAATCAGGGTAGTGGAGATTTTCCCTGTTTCACAAAAGCTGCTGTGTGACAAGTTATGGATAACGTGTAGGTGTTCAGTGGCTTTGCTCTCCCACCACTCACCCAGGGCTCAGGGCAGCCTGGCCAGCAGCAGGGCTGGGAGCTCCAGGTTGGTCAGTGACCTCCACCAGCTCCTTTAGCTTTGTCTCCACCTTTCCCTTATCATCCAGAGGGGTTCTGAAAACAGGTTATGCTTAAAATGATCATGAGCTCAGTGAAAAACTGTCTGAGTATGGTTATTGGCTGCAGCAATATTGTACTTGGCAGCAAGGTGTCCTCTTACAGTCATATCTCCAAGGGTCCTGCAGACACAGGAATGCCTCCAATACTCCCACCAGGGAAAGGGGGCTGTGAGCTGGCCTGTGCAAGAGCATTTTGTCAATGGAGGTTGGGTTGGGTTTCTCCAAGAAGAAAACCTACTGGTGAGCTTTATTACTATTCTACCTGGGCAGCAGAGCCCTCAGGGCCAGGAGAGCACTGAAACAAAGCCCTGTGAACACAGCTTTGCTGCCATCAGCTGCAGGGGTGTCTCTCCTGCCTGCTCACACAGTGATGTGTGCCCAGTGCATCCCAAACCCTGCCTGTGCTGGGGGCTGCACGGAGGGCACCCAGCCTGCCCTGTGCTGGGGACCCAGAGTGCTGCAGCTCTCCTGGCAGGAGCTTGGAAGGCTCAGACTGCACTTCTAGTGACACGGCTCATTTCACTCACGGGGGGGTGATACTTTGTCACCTTGCTTCTAGCAGATACAGATCAGCTCTTTTATGCCCTAAAGAAAATATAGCCATATTCCAGGGTTGAGTGATGACCCTGCTGAAAAACTGGATGGAAAAATTGGCTTTATTGCAATACTATTTTTTTTTAATTATTATTCAAAGTGCAACTTTTTATTTCGCTTGTGGTTTTTTCAAGCCTTTCAGAATAGTGTAGATGTTTCAAAAGGATTTTTTAGAGAAATGTTTCATTTTGAAGTGTCACAGAAAAGATTTGAACATTTTAGGAAATTCTGGGGCTCAGTTTGAAATCCAGTTTATTTGAAATAACTATGAACAGCAGATTTATGTTGGAAAACATCAGCAAGATTTTACTTCAGAGTTATAAGATGAGGATAAAGGAAAAACAAAACATAAAGGAAGAAGGATAAATAATTACTTTCCTCGCAACATGCAGCAATAAGAAATGAGAAACCTCTTCTGACAAGTATGGGTGTTCTCACGCTTTCAGAGGGATTTTTATCTTCTGGAAAACCAGTGTTTTAGCCAAATAAAGCTTACCCAAACACTGTCCTGATTTGCATAGCTGATTAGGAAGCATCAGCCCACATGGTAGCAAAGGCTGTGATTGCCAGCCCCTGAACTGCCTACACTGCAGTGGAATACTACTTTTACAGTGTCCAAGTGATTCTTGTGGATCCCTCTGGCCTGGTCGGAAGGGGGGCTGCTCACTCTCTGGGAGGTGGTGGGAAACAGGGGCTGGTGTGGGATGGGAGATGCTTTCGAAGGGCTATGTCCCTACCTGTAGGACCAGGGCATGGTCCCAGTGACATCTGCTCTTGGTGTTGGCTCCATGTTGAACCATAGCCTGGGGTGTTGCCTGTCCCTGGGGCAGGGAAACATTGGGGACACACAGATAAGGTAATGTGCTTCAGAGGAATTGGTTTCCTGTCCCTAGGTGACAAGGAAGTGTACTCAGCACGTGTCACCCATGTCTGGTGAGTGGCCACCCTTGTTTGCTGTACCCTTTCTGTCCCCTTGCCGCTCTGTTTTGATAGATAATCTCTTTGCTGCAGAGATTCTATTGATTTCGTTTGTCTTCTCACCACAGTGATCTGGACACCATGGACTCACATGAAAATAAAAAGTGAGGTGACTAATTTGCTGAGTCCCTAATGCAGGGAGTCAGATAGAAATTGGTTTTTGGCCATTGTACATCACAGAGCAGAGGTGTCACTCACACTGAAACTCATCCTAATAAGTGAGCTGGCAGTGCTTGTTCCCTCCACAGTTTCTGCATCAAGAGTGAATTGCAGTAATCCCATGTTAAGGTGACACAGGTGTGGATTCATTTCCAAAACTGCTAGTCCCTCTGGACTCCTTGTTTTTAATTATATTTTCCCCACTCATGTCAGTACAGCAGCAGATTTAAATGCTGGTACTGCGCTGATTAAAATTGTATTCCCAAAATAACTTTGTCCTTTGGTATCATTCTGTGGGATGCTTTTGTTTGTTTTTGAATTGCTAGATTTTCAAAGTGAAATCTGAAGCAGAAATTGGATAGGAAAGTTTCCAAATAACTTCACCACAGGTATGCACTGCCTGTCCTTGGACAGTCTATTTAAAATAAAAATAGGTACAACCAGTAGTAAGAGAAAAAAATTTATTCATTAGGGGGTTGCTGAAGGAACTGGCTGATGTCTCCTATATCTTTCCTTCTCTTAACATGTAAATCTGCAATACCCATATTACCTTTTTGTGAACCTTTTGATACACCAGCTGGGGTAAGCTGCCTACAGTGTCATGGGCGGTGATTACTGACTTTCATCTGCTTTTAGTGAAAATCTTGTATTGTTCTCAGACTATAAAAGACAACTTTTTCACTGGCCTCAGCTATCAATTTATTACTTGTTCCTTGTGCCCCCCTGGTGTTTGCCTCCTCCTGGAGGTCACTCAGCCTGAGTGAGCACCTTGCCTACAGCCTCCTCTTCTCACTCATCTTACACCTCTGAGCTCTTTATTTCTTTTTTTGCTTCCTCCTTCTTTTGAGCTACCAAGCACTAGGGAAGGTCCATACTCCAGGTAGCCCCTAATACTGATTTCCATAATCTCCTCTTTAATATTCCTAAGGCTGCTAGTGGTCCTCTCAAACAGCCACGGAGAGGAAAAAAGAGATGATTCCTGTAGGACATCCCAAAGTAATCCTACTTGCTCAATTCCACTTCTGATCTAGATTTTCTATTTGTTGACTATTTCAGCTAATTCAGCTTTTCTCCTCAGTAGGACGGGCAAGAAGGTGACACTTGTTACTTGCAGTGGTGGAACTGCCCTGGATCCTCTCTTGGGGGTTCCTTACCACTGAAATGAGCCCTTCATTGCACTAGGTCTAAAGTCTGCATGACTGCTTACCAGTGTTTCTCTTCATGACTGATTTTAGACCGATTTCCCTGGCTCACTGTCCTATCTGCATGTTGCATACCCCTGGAAGCAAAGATTGCTGCATCTTTTAGATCAGAGGAACTCTGTCCATTTTTTTGCTGTGTTGCCATCATGCTTTTATTTGAAATGAGTGAAAGGAGTTGTACCATGCTGTGGATCAGCCATAGGTTTGACATGACTTCACAGAGAGTTTGGACTCTTTTTGGAAATTTGGCAAAGAGCATTAAATAGAGCTGAATGAACTCTTTGCACTTTTGGCAGCACCATTTCATCTTTCTGGCATAATCAGGAGCTGCCATCTGTTCTGTCTGATGCTGTTTTCTCCCAGAAACCTTGGATTCTTACCTCTGGCTGGATGTGCTCTTTACATTCAGAGTCCAAAGAACAGGCTGGTCTAGAGGCTTCCAGTCCAACCAAATTAATGTATTTCAGGGAAGGAGCAGAAAAGCCCCAAACCTGGATTTTTTAAAAGCCCATGACAATTTTTCTTCATAATTCTTTCTCTTCCTTCTTAAAAATTCTTTTCCGCTTCTATTTACAATGGGAAAAGTTTAAAGAGGAAGGAGGAAAGATCTGAAAACAAAAAGTGGTAGTTTTATACTCCTTTTTTGGGGGAGGGGAAAGCGATACTGGAAAACCTACATGAAGTTTCTTCCAAGATTTGCAGATATTTTTGAAATGTGCAATTTTTCAGTGAGAAATTTGTGACTCCCCTTTTTTTTAACAAGTACTACCAAGAGCTATATTTAGAAAATGTTTCATGTATTTGCGAGGTAAAAGCCCCCATACTTTTCAGCAATAAACATAGCACGTGAACACATCAGGGATGTGTGCTAGCTCTTCATAAATTAGAGGCCAGTGCTCACCTGTGGCTATGCTGGTCTAACAGCACAAATGCTACTCTTTCAATTATGAGAGGAGACATAAGAGACATTACAGAGGACATTTGCACATTAGCTAACATTAAGCTGTAAAATATGGAACAACTTTAGAAGAAAATGCCAAGATTTATCAAAGAGAGACAGTACTGATATACTGGCTCAGGAGATGTTTATATTTGCATCCTCTGAGTGGAGGCTGTTTCAAGTAGGGCTAATGGATTTGTCTGACCAGCAGACTCATTGCTATGAGAAAAAGAGAACCCCTGGCATGGCAGTATGCATGAGAATGGTGACTTCTGGTGGATGGCTTTTCCTAAGAATAGACTTTGTATGCATACGAGCTTTAAAAGAAAGGTGGGATTAGTGGGATTTACCCGAGTGCTCAGTTATTTAAATTCTGAGTGGGTTTGTATTCATCTTCATATCCTTCAGCCACTTTGGAAATCTGACCTTGAAACATCCAATACATCCTCGTGGACACATGTCAGGAGAAATCCAGAGGAGGATGAGAGGTGGGTAAGGAGAAGTCACAATGGTGTGGGGCTTGTGCTGGTATGAAGAGACCACGACAATAACGCTAGTGACGCTTACTTGGGGTGTCTGCAAGTGTGCCTTCAAATCTGTATCAGAGGACAAGTGAGACTGATGACTCCTTTTTGTTACAAAGCAGGAAAATACCTACTCTAAGGTAGGAGTTTCCCAACTCAGACCATTAGGATTAATTACTTTTGTGGTGGCTCCTGCAGATGGATCAGGCAGATTTCCAGGAGGGTATATCCCAACACCAGCTGGTAGCTGGAGGATTATAGACAAAATGATCCTCAGAGGTACTAAAGTAGTGAGTGGGTTGTGGGGGCACAGGATTTGCTTTTGTGGTGAAGCACACCTGAGACAGCCTTAGTGGGAACATGGGACCTCAGCATTGCCTTCATTGTGAAAAAGTGCAATATAAGTAGTTACCACAGTAGGTTCAAAAAAGGCATTGCCCAGAGCATACCAGTTCCCTGATCTTTTGGCACTCACTTCACAATGAGGTTAAGCTCCATGTATGTGCATTTATTGTAATTATTATTAACTATTATTACTGCTGTTATTATTATTTATGTACCTGTGCTCTAAAATGACTGCATTGTCCTACAGGAGCCTGAGGATGCAGAGACAGAAGGGATTATCTCCTAACTTAAGTATGCAATGGAAATTTCCAGTTCCTTTTCGTTGTTTTACGTGTTTGGTTTTTTTTAATACAGCAAAATTAAATGCAAGAATCTTGTAGCACAGCAATAAGGTAAAAAAAATTAATTGAGCAAAAGTCATCAAATGCAGAATTATGGTTCCCCCAGCAACTGTAATGAAGGCAGAGAAGGCATATATAGGCTGGTGTTGGAGTGAATGCTGCACACTGCCTGGAATACAAATCCTAGCTGTGTTCGAGGGGCTGAGTGATGATTACTGAGAGAACCATAACTCTGCATTTCCTGACTTTTTGCAATTAAAATCTCAACCTGGGTGATGCATTAGCATAGGCTTTGCATTTAATTTGCTATTTTATTTAGAATGAATGTGTGTGTGGATTGTGTTTGAACATTTCATAGCTTTTAATATCATTTATTCTTTTGTAAGGGAAAAATCAGGGGAAAAAACATTTACCACATTAGCTGCCTTCTTCTCACTGTCGGGGGGGCTGGAGGAGGGAGGGAGGGAAGAAATGAACAAAAGCTTTAGTGCAAGCAGTGCAATTAATTGCATTTTTAGCTCTAAGAGACATTTGCTGACAAATGTAAATGTCTATCGCTGCTTTTATGTTAATATTTGTACAGACTGGCCAATCCATACAGGGATGGGTCTCCTCTGGATCTTTAACCCATACACAGTTGAACTAAACATCATTTACCATACCATGACCTTGGAATGCCAGAAGCAAGTCTGACAAGATCTTTGGTGGCCCCGAGCTCACAGTTTCTTTAGGCCATGATGTTAAAGTCCAGAACTCATGTCTGCAGTCCTTCTGACTGTGTGAAGCCCCAGTGACTTGAAAACCTCCAACTTGTGAACGTTTGGAAGTGCGTCTGCACTGTAGGATCTCACCAGACTCTTTCTGTGTCCTTTTTGTATCTCCTCACTTAGCCACAGGGGAATTTAATGGATTGAAGGAGGCTTCATGCCCTGGCTAGCTGATGTGCTGTGGGCTATGGCCAAAATCCCAGTGCTTTCAGTGGGAATGGTATTCCTCTGCACGATGGAAGATCAGACTGAAATCCACCAGTGCTAATTGGATTATAATGTTTTTCTTTCATTTTTATCTGTCTGGAAGGAAAGTCGACTTCTTTCACTGCCTGCTTGAGCCCTGGAAGCACTGGCAACCTTTTATGCTGAGCCCAGGGACCGAACTAGCCAAGTCTGTCCCTCGAGCTTGTCCTACACACCAGCTCTGTAGAGAAGCTCATGCTCTTCACCACCACCCTGGCCAGGAGCAGTCACTTGTTCTGGACTGATTTATAGCCTTTGGGCCTAATAAAGATCAGCAAGAAAGGAAGAATCAATGCAGCTGGCTCTGTTTATGCCGCAAGTTTTATTTTTTTTGCTTTATTTGTTCATAATGTGTTGGTGCTTACATAATTTTGTTTGACCTTTGCTTTTGTTCTTTTGCACTTTAACCTTTCGTAGTGGCTCTTTATTTTTTGCTTTGTGCTCAACCATTTCATGACGGTGACTTAAGTCTATTCCCTTTGTTCTGAGCCTTGTGCTTTTATATCCCACTCCCCGTAGAGCCATCAAATTTCTTTTAACCTAAAGGCCTTCTGCTACCAAAGGTAAATCAGCCTTGTCTAAGCTCATTCACTTGAGCCCACCAAAGAGAGATTCCCCTCCCTTTCTGTCCATCCTCACATGAGCTCATGTCCATGTAAAGATGTCAGGCATCAAAGTTCAAAGAGAAAATAGCTTGGCACACATTTCCCAGATGCTGTCAGACTGTTGCTTAGGCTCTGAAAGAATTAAATTATGTGAGTACTCATGTTTCTGTCAGAGACCTGATGACTTCCAAGAACAAACACTGTTATCTTTAAACATACTTAGTATTTATGAAAATCAAAAAGTTTTACTTTATTGTTTAATTTATCAAAAATCCAGAAATATGTGAAAGCCTGCTACTGTTAATTAATAGTGATGTGTAGGATGGATACATACTAAAACATGTGAATCCCACATATCTCTATTAGAAATTACTGAATTTTGGGAAAAAGAGATGTGACCTAGAGTAATACAGCTTAAAGCACTAGAATGAATGGCTTCAATATCAGTAGTGTTTAGTCTTTTTATAGGTAAAATTTTTATCTTTTATTTTGACATAATGTGTGTGGAAAAAACTTCTCATGACATTCCTGGGACAAATAGGAGACAGACAGAATTAATTTTGTTAAAACATTTACTATGTCCCATTGGCAAACTACGTTTTTTGTCAAACTCTTTTGTTCCTAACATGCACAAGCGACATTTCATCACATTTTTTGTCAACAGAATGTAATTTTATTCCAATCATTCTGTCAACAGAAAGAAATACCATAAAATCACTTTGCTCACAAACATAAATTATATGTTCATTTTGTTTGTAGAAGAAATGAAAAAATCAAAACTTTTTCTGTGGAGACAATGAAGACTGATAGCATTTGTTCTGTGGACAAAATATTTGTGTTACAGGCAGCAGTTTGTGATTTTTAGCCTTGCTGGTAGGCAGAGCATGCAGGAAATTCAAGGTGAAGCCAAGAAGAAAGGTTTGAATGTGTTTATTCCAGCCTTGATCCAGGACATTGAGAAGAAATCAATGGACTTTGAATAGGCCTTTGAAGGCCCAGATGTGATGCAAGGCACTGTATACACAGAGAGCACACAACCCATGAGAGGAGCTATGCCTTTTTGGGGAGGAGGCTGGGATGTCATGGAGGGTACTGCAGGGCATTCACATGGCACAGGGTAGAGCATTTAGATGGCAGAATCGACTCCCAAGCTTGCCCTTTCATTTTACTGTCTGATGTCCTGATGTGTTCTTTTATTTCTTTCCTAAATAACTGCTTTCTTGCACAGCATAGGTAATGCATTAGAGCCAAGATACAAGTCAAGATACATCCTTTTAAAGTGTATTTTTACAGAGTAAAAATGGCCATTGCTGAAGAGCCTACATACTCCAGAACAATATGATAAAAACCTCTGTATTTTAGTGATTGCCAGCTGCTTTCCATTTCCCCCATTACAGCACATGAACAGCCTCTTCTTTTGTCTTCATCTTTCAGCCCAATAGTCTAAATATGGAAAAATAGACATTGTAAATAATTGTTGTGTTTTGAGTGTTTAGCTCACAACTATGTGTGCTTTCTGATGGCTGGTTGAAAGCACTTGTGCAGAATACCAATTTCACCCTGATGTATTTGGAGAATGAAAATTCATTTTAGCTACAAGGTTTTCAAGAAAATTGGTATCCAATCAGGGTAGCAAGAAAAATAATGCTGTAAGATTGATTTCTCACACCACAAATGATGATGACTAGTGAATAACCAGCATAAAGAAAGGGCAGGAAATACATCATCAGTTAAATATTACTGTATGGATAATTTTGCTACAATTACAAGCAACTTGCAGAGGGTTTTTTTGTTTTGTTAAACTAGATGCAAATGGAGAATAAGGTTAAAAATCTGTACTGGACAAGGATTTGTGATCCCTGAGTTCATTCATTGCCTCTGGCACTGAGCTGCTGGATAACTTTAGGGAAATTGTTTCATCTTCCTGTGTGCAAAGGTCCCAGCTATAGAAAAGAGGTAATGGTTTCTATTTCTCTAGTTGTGTGAGCAATGCTGCAGAAAAAAAGCAGGTTTGAAAGGGAATAAATGACCATCTCCTTTTCAGTTTTTCCTGCTCCAACACCTTCTCTTCCTCCCCTGTACACTTGGGCAACTGCCTAAATCTGATGGGGCTTTCACCAGCTGGTCCCAGAAAGTTGTTCCTTTCTCTTTCTTGTGAACAAGGTATACCTGCTCTGCTCCAAAATCTGCTCCTACTTTACTGTAGACTATTTTTTACTTGCCCTTCGTAATTTCTCACTATTTTCCCTTGAAGTGATCCAAAAGGCAGCTGCCAAGCCCTTACCTATGTTCAGCGTGTGACACAGCTGACGGACTTGTACCTGAATATCACCTCCCAGCCTCCTGGAGTTTTCTGATCTCCATCTCTCCTTGTCTCAACTGATCAGCAATGCCAAATCTGCTGCCAGCATGGCTTATTGGTTGGCCTATGTCCAGCACTTGCCTTTCCCTCTGACTTCTCCTGTCCTGAGCCTGCACCTCCCTTCTTGGCCATCTCCAGCCTCCATGACTGGTACCCTGGAATGTCTTTGTGCCTAGCTGCTTCCTCAGGTATCTCTTTGGCCTTTGACCCTATTCATGGTTCAGCTTTGAAAATATTGCATATTCCAGTAATTTTCTCAAAATCCTGCTTCTGGGGTCACACTGATTTCCAGGGAATCTCTGTACCTCTGTTGTTTTTGTATTTGGCATCGAGTAATATGTTACAAAGGGGAAGAAAACTGTTCTTCTCTTGTAGCTCTGTGTGGAGCTTTCTGTGCTGGAACAGCTGGTCCTTCATCATAGCACCCAGTGACTTATGTTACTCTGAATGCATGAGCACAAATGTTCACAGAAGTTTAATACTTCAGGATTTTTAAAGGTTTGGGAGGAAGAGACGCACAACTAATTTCTGAATACTCAACAGTGCTGTAAAAAGCAACTTGTTGAGACACAGAGAGTTTTGCAAATTTTCAGGGTCCTAGAAACAGCAGTTGCAGACTATTTGAATCTTGTTTGCAAAACAAAATTTTTAAAAGATTGGAAAAAAACAACTCCTAGAGTTTTGTCTTTGGAAAATGCATTACAGTTATGTATTAACACCAGAAAAAGGTTTGAGTTAACAATAAGTAAAATGGTACAGTAACTAGATTCAAGCATGCAGATTCACAGTTCATTTTTATGTGTCCAATAAGATTATTTTCATGCTGCTTCTTAAACTGCCCCAGAAGAGTATGGTATGTCAGTTCATGGGCTTTTATCACTGAGAATGGTGTTTTAAAGTACAAATATACATTCAGTCTTCAGCTATGAAATATTATCTCCCTTCAGGAGTCAACTGGAAGTCAGAGAAGAGATAAATTAATAATTACAAATGCTTCATAACTGCACATCAAGTCCAGTAGTCTTGCATTAATTGAAAATCCAAGCCCCTCATGAGATCAATGAGAATTTTCTGTTGACCTTAGCAGGGAGATAAGCTCATACACTTTTTGAAGGTAAGCTTGCTTGCCCAGACTGGTGTTGGTTGCAGTTCTTTACCCTGCAACATGAATGTTCTTGAAGCAGGAGAGTGATCATATTTTACAGCCCCTCAGTCCTCTGGGTCTGTGTTTTCCACCCTTTCTGCTTCTCTCTGCAGTAAAGCTGTGCACTGTTCAGCCTTTAACCCTTCCTTCCACATGGTCTCTCTCATTTTTGCAGTAATTGGTTCACCTCAGGCTCAGCTCACTCAATCAGGGTGCTGTGAGCTGGCCAGAGGGTCTCACAAAGGTGCTGATTAACCACCTCCAGGACTATGACCCTCTGTCCATCTTCTGGCATCCTGCAGAGTCAGAGAAGGTGGGGACTGCGTGATCAGCATGAGAAGTTCATTAAAAAGTTAGCAAACAGCTTCTAAACAGCAAAGGATGGAAAACAGCAGCTCTGGCAACTCCTTGAAGCTCTATCAAAACAATGGGAGAGCTTGATGGATGCTCTCAGATGCAGCAGTGGCAGCATCCCCTTGGTGAATTTCAGGCAAATGAGCAAGGGTACACTGACTCCTAGGCTGGAGGATGGTGGCAGAAGAGATCCTTGGTGGTGGTGCTGTGAGCAAGGGCACTGAAACCTTTCTGCATTGAGCCTCGCATCTGGATCATCCATTTTGGGGCCAGAACTCAGATTTGTTTGCAGCTGGAGGAAAGGTGACAGCAGGTGACACAGCAGCTCTAGAGAAGAATGGCAGCAGCAGCCCAAATTTGGGAAATATATCTGCACTTTTGATGTCCTTCTTGAGGAAATTACAGGAAAGACAGGAGGGATTTTGTTGCTAAGACCAAGAAAATGGAGGCTACTCTGTATGACAAACTATCCTTTAACATCATTTGTGGAGGCAGCCATGAGCCTCCCTCAGCCCATTCTCTTCAGTCTCTGATCAAAGATGGAAGTCAAGCAGAAGACAAAATTAGGCGTGCAATTTCCGATTCATTCTCACTAGGTTTGTGCTGATGGCTTAAACAAAAAAATATCAAAGCTGGGATTACAGGCTTAGCAAGGGGAGTGCATATTTCAGCACATACTGGGCTCTTTGTTGTTCTGTCACACTGGTAGAATGAGACTATTAATGCATTGTCCCAGGCAGGATGCATTATAAAGCCCAGTGGCTAAGTTAAATGAAGAAGATCACTAAGAAAAGCAATGTGCAGCTTCCCACTGCTCCCTTTTCCTTGCAGAAATGTCTAGATGAGGCAGGGGAGAGGCAGTGAATGAAGTTGTAAAAACATTTCATAGAGGAGAAACTCATGATAGTCAATAGAGTTCCTCAGCAAAGATTTCTAGCATCTACTCACTGTCCTACAAATTTTCCTGACTTTCTGAAGTGCTATGTGTCAGCAAGCCACAAATATTCTCTCTTTGTGCACAGGGAAGGAATTACATGGTGGGCTGTAAGTGCTTCCTCCAGTTACCTGTTCAGCATTTCCCAAGTGTCTGTGGCACACAAGGGCACAGGCATCCCATTTTTAACCATAATGTTAGCATGAAAACAAAGTCCCTGCTTCTGAAAAGAGAACAATTAAGACTGTTTAACACTTTGCATCAATGTGAGTTATCTGAAGAGGGCTTGCCTAGTGCTCACCTGGTTGCCAGTGACAACAGGTTTTGTCATTCCTTGCAGAAGACCAGCAGTGGCCCCCGTGCAATTTAGAAAGTCCTGTCTCTTAATATCTGTTATTCATTCATGTGTTCTAGTTAAACTCCCTGACAGTGGTGTAATCCACACTTTTTCTTGCCTTCTAGATGCAGAATTTGTGAGTGTCTGGTGCTGAGCCAGCCAGCCAAAACCTTGCTATTCCTTGCACAGATTAGTTGCTAAATAACAGTAACAACCTGCTCTGAAATAATATTATGGCCTTTAAATTTTGGCCACCCCTGGTCAGGATGATTGCTAAGGAAGTTCTTGGGTTGAGACCCAAAGCCAGCACCCATTTCCTTAGCACTGCAAGGACAAAGCAGCTTCCCTTTCAGCTCTAGCTATCTGCTAGGCTGCTCGGCTGAGACTGACAGCAACCTTTTGGGGAATCACTGCTCATTGCAGCTCATAACAAGTGCATCACTCCACTGCAGGAGGATTCCAGTCTCCTGTGAGATCTGCTATGGCTTTCTGGGGATCATGAATGAGCACTGAAGTGTCTGCAGTGCACCTCCAGGGCAGGTACTGCAGGGCATGGGCAGCAGGCTGATGGTCTTGGCAGGCTGGGGGATCATGGTGCAGGGTCAGGCACTGCTGGGGTGAGCTGGCAGGCTCACATGGGTGTGCTGAGGCCATGTCTGCTCTGGGGTGGGTCAGAAGAGCCACTGTGCCCCTTTGTGCCCAGATTTTCTCTCCCTGCCTCTGAAAGCCACTCCCAGTGTCAACCCAAACAAACCCAGTCACCTGTCCTTGTCTCAATTCCAGGTGCTATCAGCTGTGTCTGTGTAAATGCCTAAAATACAAACTGTGGGTGAGCACCATCTATTCCAGGCATTTCATAGAGAAGAAACAGAGGATAGGTTATGTCAGGTAGAACTACTCCTTTAATGTACAACTTAATGAACATTTACAAAAGGCTCTGAGTACCAGGGTTTGTAAAGGTGCTAGAAAGGCAGAAAATACTGTCTTGTCACAATGCTTCTCAGCTGTTTCTTCTCTTTTCAGTACTGAATGAGCTGGGGATGTCTCATTTTTTTCTTTACCCAATGCTTTTAATGTTTTGTTCCCTTTTTTGTATTTTTCAAAGGTATATTGCAAGTGGGAAGAGTCACTAATATGAAGGAGATTGTTTCTAGGAGTCACTTTTTCCTAGGTTTGACATCCAGAGCCTGCTGGTTCACAAAAAGGCCACAGAGAGCTCTTGATAGACCAGTAGGTAAATCCTCATGGCTCTTTAATGTCATCTGGCTGCTGGTGTTGCTGGGGCAGTTTTGGGGAGCCCATCCAGCCCCAGGCATGCAGCCCCTGCAGGCAGTCCAGCAGCACTCTGCTAATCCATCTGCAGTTGGGTGATGACTGGTGGGACCATCCTTCCCCCATTTCCCCAGCCTGGGCAAAACTGAGTTGCTTTTTGGGCTGCTTTTATGGCAGAGATGGTGTTAAATAACAGTTGATCTGGCAACCTGTCTTCCTACTGCTTAATTCTGATGGAAAACAAGACTAAAATGAAAAGGCCTTTTTCTCTTTTATTTGTCATTTTACTAATTACAGTATTACAGCATTTTCCAAGGCCAATTATGTACTGTTTGGGGAGATTAGCAGAGTGCAAAACCTACTATGGCGTTTTATGCAGTGGTGGCTCATGGAAGAAAAGTAGTTAAAATCAAACCCTTAGAATTTAATGTGTTTATCCTAATGCAGATTCCATATATACATGTATATAATAGCAACTGCACAACATTCAGCAATGCTTAAAACAGAATTTCTTCCCCATGAGAGAATGAATAAGTCATTTGTCATATGTTTCCTTTAATTCATGGCTGCAGAGCATTTTAGAATTGCTTGATGTAAATCTGTCTCATCTATTTGACAACTCTGATATTGAGTCATTCATTTTTATTCTATGACTTAACAATTTCTGTATTGCAGCTAGAGATGTGTGGCTAAAGTGCTAGTTTTGGACTATGGCTTGAATGTAACAATAGCTTTTGACCCTAGCTCCACTCCCAAGGAAAGTGAATTTGGCAATCTCATTTCAATTCATAGTGAATAGCTGTTCACATAAAAAAATCAGCACCTACCATTTGTCATACTTGGCAGCTTCTGTTTAAGAATGGTCCAGAACTGCATTACCATGGAAACTAAATTACCTACTCCTACTCCTGGCTCAGAAGGTGATTTCAGCCAGTGGTGGAGGTTTCATATTGCTGACAGGAAGGGGTGGGGGTAACTGGGGGAGCTGCCACGTGTGTGACCCACGGGGACGCTCGCCTCAGTCCTCCCTCCTGAATATTGCCATCTTCTGGTCACGTGCCATTGGCTCAGACCACATGGGTTTCTCACACATCATGATTTATTTACTGATATTTCTAATGGTAACAGCTACCAGCTCCAACTGGGAGCAGGACTGTGTTGTGTTTAGTGCTGTACTTACATAAGTTTAAAGACAATTTCTACTCTGGAGACCAGGCAAGCGTGAGAAGCTCCATATATTCCTTTTAAACTTGAAAATTAAAACAAGATAAGTGATTTGTTTGAGGTTACACAGGAAAGTGGAGGCAGACCTAGCAAACGAATGCCCATTTCTTTATTCTCAGCAGCCATTCAGGGTGGTACTTATCCAAACCACTTAATTCCTCTTCAGAATTACTACTAATTTATGCCAGGTGAGTTGGAAATACCACATGGTTGGACAATTTTTGTTCCTGTCATCTACACAAAGGCTGCTGATTCATAGGACAGTATTATTTTATTTCAAGCTGCTCAGTCCTGAAGTGAGTAAACTTAATGGATTAGAGATCAATGTTTACTGGACACTGAAAGTTTTTAAGCTTATTTAGATACTGTAGGTTGATTTTGTAAGAGTAAGCAAAAACTGTGCTATAACCACTCACTCCTTCAGTAATGACCAAAACAAAAGATGATTTCCATCTGCTGAGCTGCATATACCACCAATTTTCCTCACAGATATTGCTTTTTGTGAGATGCGTATTAGTGGAAAGGCTAGAAAATAAATAAACATGGAAAACCATCAATAATATAGAAGGCTCTTATGCTCAGAGAGCTAGAAACTGAGCATAGAGAAACAGAAGTTTTGCCATTCCTAGTGTGGTGGCTTAAAACACCCATCAAGGCCAGGCTGGATGAGCCTCTGAACAATGTGGTCTAGTGGAAGGTGTCCCTGCCCAGGATTTTTAAGGTCCCTTCCAACCCAAAACCATTCTATGATTCTGTGAGAATCCTCTGAAGATTTGGCTCTTAGTGCATCAGATTTGCACCATGGAGCAAGAGTCCTTCACTTCCCAGCTGGAGGTGGATGCAGCTGGGAGGGACAAGGTCATGAGCACCCACCTCTGCAGGACACCCTGGCAATCTGTGGCTTTCTACCCCAGAGACTCCTGCCACATCCTCCTTCATCCGTGGGCATGGAGTGCTCCCATTCCCCAGGGCAGAGCTGAGCATGGACACCCTTCTTGCTTTGCCCTTGCCATGGCCCTGGCAGAGTATTTGGGTCTCTTCTGCCCTGCATTTGTTTTTTATATGCATCTTTCCTATTTAAGTGTCACAGATCACTGCACCAGCCAATTAGCCTATACATGAATGGAATATAAAAGAGCAAGTCCCCAAGTTGTAGGTAAGACCTTTTGTGAGATTGACTGGCTAAAAATAAAATGGAAATTGGCTCTGAGCTTTTGAGAATCTGTCTCTTCCTCAGGCCACAGGAAAGAAGAGCAAGGGGTAGCACTTCATAATTAATTATGAATTTATAATTAATTTGAAGCCCGATCAACAACCTAATAGAGGAACTTCTATTACTTCTTCTGGATTCCCAGAGTCAATGAAAGAATTTGATCCTCGCAAGCAGTTTTCACAATTTCAGGGCCTTTTTCTATTAAGTTTGATTTTTTTCACAGCACCTTAGTCCTGTGTACAATTCTTTTTCTGTTTAAGGGAAAAGATCAATAGCTGTACTGGGTCTCTAGGCTCACTACAAGTGAGTGCAAATGGTTACCCTCCCTGGGCAGGAATGATTTGTTTATTCATGTAGGTTTATGTATTGTTTTGAAGGTTGGTGCTTTCTACAGATAAACAATGCAAAAATATTCTGTGCTTCTGCAGCACATAATCTGATGTTCATTGTATACAAAGATCCCTTACTCTGTGCTATAAATACAGCATAACTTCTCTCCCCTCAGAGTTGTATGGGCACTAAGCAGACTGGTGGGGTGGGATTTTGAAAAGCCGTCAAGGCTGACCTTTTCCTGCCCCCCCCCTAACACCAATGGTAAAAATTCCTGCTGACTTCAAGGAGAGTGGATCTGGATCAGTGTTGAACACTTCTGAAAATCCCACCTGTAAAGCCTGCAGAGTTCATTATAGGGGCAAAATTTTGTATAAAGCCCAGCAGGGACATACAGAAATTGTTAGCAGCTTATTAATGGCCTTCACAGTGGATGTGTGCATTGAATTTAATTGGGCTGCATCCCAGTAAGGCCTTGATATACTCATGATTAATTTTCTCTACAGTCTACCTTTAACTTTTCTTTGAAACTGGATGGGCACTCCATATTTGCACTTTTATAAA
Source organism: Haemorhous mexicanus (assembly GCF_027477595.1). Lineage (NCBI taxonomy): Eukaryota > Metazoa > Chordata > Aves > Passeriformes > Fringillidae > Haemorhous > Haemorhous mexicanus. Next base: position 62,924,583 of record NC_082344.1, read on the forward strand.
AGACTGGCAATGAAATAAAGCATGCAGGTAATTATGCCCCAAGGAAGAGCTGTGACTGAGGCAGATCCTCAGTTAATATATGGTAGCAATTTGGTGTCAATCCCTCTTGATGTCCTGCTGAAATAAAGCAGCATTCAACGTGATACTATTTAATTTTTGTGGGTACAAGCATGGTTAAGTTTCTTTGTATAAGGTCTGGTTAGTGGCGTGAAGACATAAAATAAGTGTTGAGCACAGTGACACCCTTGAAAGGGCAGGTTATATTTATTCTGTGCTGTGTCAAGGGCATGCTGCTTGCTAACTGTAATTAGACAGTGTATCTGGAGGTCTGTGGCCAAATAGCAAAGATGTCTTTGCAGAGTATAAAAGGACTATTGTGTTAGTCCCTGGTCTCGGAGGGTATGAAGATGTTTCCCTCTCCTGTCTGTTATTACTCATACTTGGTTACTTTTATGTAAATTCAGCCATGAGAAGAGCTGACAAGACTGTGACATGAAGAAATTTCACCTTTTCCACCGAAACAGGGCTTTTATTGTCTAGTAATACTGTCTTAGATCTCTGCAAAAGAAAGAAAGAGATGTTATTGAAAATCCCATAATTAGCAGCTTGAGGTATAAACCATATAGAACCCTGTGTTCAATGGTAAACCCCCTAATTAGCTTTGTAGAAACTGTTTAAAGCAAACATACATGCATCCTTATCACTAAGCAATTATTTGCAAATAAACTCTTTTTCAACATATCTTAGGAAAACACAAGATTATTAGTTGGGAGAGTTAAGCCAGCTGAGTAGCTGAAAAAGCATGAAAAGAGCTACAGAAGTTCTTTTCAGAATCCTGCTCTCTTTGGCATTATTTCTCTAAAGCTTGATTTATCAAGAGGAGAATACAGTATTTGGTTTCCCCATAAGTAAGCTCTTTTCATGTTTTGTCTTTGAAATGAAAATGGTCTTTTGGAACAAATATCTGCTCTATCAGATAACTGCATGCTTGTCATCCCTAACAGTGTGCTGGCAGGAAGACTGGGCGAGGATTTTTCTGCAGTACATTGAGTACACAGTGCTGGCACTAGATCAAGAATCAATTCCTCTGATATCGAAATATTGACTTGGCATGGGCAGTCTGATTTAAATGCTTATCATTCTTGACTTTGTAGGCTGCATACATACTGCAAACATTTTTCATTGTGGGTCTGAGAATAAACATCTTTACAGCTGCCTGGCTGTTTCTAGCAGAATAACAAAGGGGCTGTGTGCATGTATGGGAGCCTGTGTGTGTGAGCAAAATTGCCAGCAGATTAATGCAGCATCACTTCTGTGTAGGGCCGTTTAGGAGGAGTCGAGAAGGGTATTTTTAATACTTGGTATTACACAGCCTTGTTTCTCCGAGTGCAAATACAGGTTTCACTGCTCAGTCCGGATAGGTGCTGGCCACTGAGCCGATGGGAGGGAGAACACAAACAAACCCCAACGCAATTATTAAAACATTTTAAAATCTTTGCAATGTGAAATAATACTACTACTAATACCACTAATAAGAAAGTAAAGATAATTTCCCCTAGGCAATCAGAACACCTATTAAGTTAGCAACGGCGTTTAATTGACATTATCGCATGCTTCAGTGAGGAAGACAATGGATCTTGCGGGTGCGCAAGTGGAACGCATTTGCATTTCATAGATGATTAAAATAGATTTGATTGCATTTGTCTGAAGCCTGGCAAGTGAGGGCACATCTGCTGCATTCGATGTGCCCTGCGTTTCCCAGGACTAATGGAGTGCACTGAGTCACCGCAAGATGGGCTTTTACCTCTGGAAGTCCCGCGGCACCTTCTGCTGCACGGCCAGCTCCTTTGTTAGCCCTGGAGACCTCTTCTTATAAAGAATTGATGTAAAGTAGAGCAAGAAGGGAAGGATTTGAGGCAGTGAACTTGTCTTCATCTGGTTATGCAAGAGCCCTTGGGCTTTCTGCTGCTTCAAGGTAGAATTTATAAGGTGAGATGAAAGGTAATTTAAGTCGTTAATTTGCGTTAAGGGCTGGCAGAACAACAACGGCGCATTTAATCTTGCTGTGGAAAAAATTGGTGATTTGCAGAGTAGGGGTCAGAATTAGGGGTCTGACTTCCTCTTCCACTCAGCTTAAAAGGACTGCTTCAAAATGGAGAGTTTTATTTACTAGAAGCATAAAGCTGAGTTAATTGTCTTAAAAAAAAAAATCCAAGAACTTTAAATATAATATAGAAACCAATTAATTAATGGTACTAAAATGTTTTCCTCCTGCTTTTCATTACTTTCCCATCTGAATTCAACATTAAAAATGCACTCCTGGCAGCAGTTCAGCTCAGACTTGTCACCCACCACCCGAGCCCTGTGAAGGACAAGGGCTGCCCTGTGCTCTGCAGAGGGCAATGCCCTTTCCTGTGAGCCCACCTTTCCCTCCCCAGCCCAGTGGCCTCTCAGCAGCTTTCTTTTTGGCAGTGCTGTGCTCGTTTGCCAGCCAGTGTACCCACCCTATGGCTGGTGCTCTTGTCCTTCTCTATTACTTCCTCCACTGCCCTGACAGTGTTTCCTAGATCCTTACCGGCTTCCTTGTCTATGGATTCTGCTGTTTATTGTTTCTCTGCTCCAAGGTGCCTTCTATTTTTGCTGCCTTTGTGTTCCTTCTGGTCTTGCTATATGTTGTGCTCTGCTGTCCCTTATTCCCATGGCATTGCTCTCTTTCATGAGCCAAATGATTGCTCTTCCCTTTGAGAAATGTCTCATAAACACACATTGCCTTTTCATCAAAGAGTGAAATTAAGAGGAGCTGGTTTGACTGGGAGAACCTGGAAAATACGGCTCCTCAGACGATGAAAGCAGTTTGTTCAGGACACCAATGTCTCAAAATAGCTGGACATGTTCAACAGCAGTTATGATGGGTGACTAAAGGAGCAGGTTTCTTGGATGGCTCCTGTGCTGCCCTGCCCAGTGGTCTCTGTGTGGCCGTGATTGTGGCCACAATTCTGCCCTGCACCCTCAGCACTCTGGGCTATTCCTGCCTTTCAGGCCCAGTCCTGGCTCATAGCATCCCTGCCATCTCTGTGACCTGTACAATTCTGGCATTGCTCATTTCCTGCCTCTCACTCTTTCCATTGCTCAGTTCCCTCAGGAACAGCCCTGGCACTGCCCATCTTGGGGGTAGTAGAGCAAAGAGTCCTTCTGCCACTAGGAGAGCTCAGATACCACCCAAGCCTTGTGTTTTTCACTGAGACATTCCTGCATCCCTTGCTCCCTGACCTCCTTTTCTCCTGGCCATGGCCATGCCTTGTGGTCTGGACTATCCCTGTATGTGGTGTAGGACAAGTTCCACGGGCTGGGTGGGAGCCACAGGGAGAACAAACTCATAAGTGCCGGAATTTTTTTTAAAACTGTGTTACTTTTGGAAAGAAAATTACTGGGGATGTATGTCACATTGTTAAAACAATAATTATAGTTTGCCTATTGTGAGTCTTATTTTAATCATGTACATGTTGCAATTTTTCCCCTTTTACTTAAATAAAGTATTCCCATAGAGAAAGAGTGCTTATAAAAAAAATTCTCACCCTTTATTGGCAATGCTTTTCCCTTCAGCTTTGTTGCTATTTAATCTTAGCCCCTTGAGACAAGTTGCACATATTAACCTGTCAGAGAAATGTTAAAATTGCATGACACTTAGGAATATATTCAGAAAGTCCATAAAACCATCACAATGGTTCTGTTTTTTCTCCTCATCTGGTCATGTACTTTAACAACATTTCTCCATATACTGGATCTCTCACCCTATTGTTTTTTAATGTGGTCTCCCAGTTGGAAATGGCCTTTTGGGGGTTTTTGGATCACGGGCCAGAGAAATGTGGGCCCTTGCTTGTGACCATCACCTGTCTGGGATCCCTAAGACATCAAGACAGGCAGAAGCCAAAATCCAAGGCCTCATTTGAGTACTTCTGCTAGGTTGTAGGTAAAGCACCAAGACAAAAACGAGAGCTGAGCCCTTCTGAATGCTAACTGATGGAGTAGTGTGGGCTATTACCTCTATAAAAAAATTGACAATCTGCCTGACCTATAACTGCTTATGCACAGCTCCTTTCATAAATTACTGGTGATATTTGTTTGCTGTGAATCCCCTAATGGACCACGACATCTCATTAAGCTATGGGGAAGGTCTGTTTCACTGGGTGCAGCTGGCCCTCATTTCTGAGGATGGAGTGGAAGGTAAGGAAAGGCCAAGGGAAAAGAGCTTGGATAGTGAAGAATGATGATCAGTGGTGTCTGCTTTTCAATAATATTTTCACTCACAGGTTTCAGAATGTAAAATATGAATTTGGGCATCCAGCTTTAGACACGCAGTCTGGGAAACAAACATTTCAGAGGGGCACTCTGGATCCTGCAGTCAAGAGAAGTCCCCACATAATACAAATTTCTTTTTCCACATGACAACACAGGCATCAAACTTAAGGGGAAATATGGCTTTTAGTTCCAACAGTGTTTATCTGTGGTAAATTCCTGGGATATTCTTAATTAAGGCACATAAATAAATGTTAGTGTTCAGGCCTGCCCTTGAAGCAATGCAGTAAGGAATATAAAAATCATAATTAATACACAGGCCATGAGTTTGCAGGTCATTTCATTTTTATTCAAATAAGGAAAAGTGTTATTTTATGTAAGCATGTACATGCTAAAAAATTGTTTACCATGTTTCAGAAACACAAACATAAGGCTAAATTAAGCTTGATCAGTCAAGTCTGACTGTATCCTTTTTAATATAACACGGCTGACAATTCTAATTGTGAAGCTTGCAAGCTGTAGAAAAAGCATAATTTTTATACACCTTTGGGATAGAGCTGGTAGCTAAGAAGTTTCTCTCCCTATTTCAGAAAGAAAAATGTTCATATACAACAGAAAGATCTTTATTTGAAGGCAAAAATAGCACTTCTCTGTCATGTGCTCTAATTAACTTGCTGTGATGTCGCTCTGGTGATGGACACAGAAATAGACATTTGTTTTCCTAAATCCTGAAGTAGAAAATGAGGCATGAGTCAGGAGGATACAAGAGGGCAGAACTCATTTTCTTTTAATTACTTTTATTCAGGTTATATCATCCAGCAGCTGTTCAAGTTTCATTTTGAGCTGTTGGATCTTCCTGAAATCCTAGCATGTAATGTTTGATGGGACTTTCTCTCTTCTCCTTTATACATATATAAGATTTTATATCTAAGTGCTGATAGGGAACATAGACACGTGAACAGTGTTCCCATTCACTTTGAGGGATATAATTGGCCATCAAGTCTCTGACACTAAAATAGAGGCAAAAACTCTGCAAAAAAATGTGGCCAAACAATACGAGAGTTGTCATCACCAAGCTGATAGCCAGGGAAGTGTCTAAGTGCTCCTCCAGCTGGCACACACAGTCACCAAGGCCTGCCCTGGGGGAAAGCAGTGCCATTCACAGCTGCAGGGCAAGGTTTGGATGGCTGTGAAGGCTTCACCACAACCTCTGCTTGCTGCCAGAGCTTCAGGGAGCTCTGCTCACTGTGACTCTAGATGGAACTGGCAAAATTAAAGCTGTGACCAGGTGAATGTCACTCCCCAGGGGCTCTCTCTGCCCTCCAGTCCTGCTGAATCCTTGCCAATCTCCTGGCTGCTGTCACCAGTGTCTGAATCCAGTCCTCAGCCCCAGTGCCTCCGCTCCTCTCCTCTGAAATGAGAGTAACAGGACTGTTTTCCAGCAACATATGAAAATGAAGACAAAATAAAGCCTTCTGAGCCACCACATGCATTCTGCAGCTGGGGCACACCGTGTCTAGAAGTGCTGCTGAAGGCAGGCTGTGCCCTTGAGAAGCACCAAACTTGTAGGGAAGGCAATGGATGGACCTGCTGGGGACTGCCTGAACTTACCCCTTCATGTGTCAGTCGTTTTCCTGCCTTTTTGATAATGTGAATAACAGAAAATCCTGGTTTTCACTTCCTCTTATGTTGTGGCTGGCTTTTTCCAGTCATGGACAAAGGACTGAACCTTCTACATGTGTCAGTGGACTTATTTTTCACTGCAAGATGTGTAAGAACAGCCTCTTGCAAGAGAGCACTTCTGTGGGTTTTTCTGTGCATAGTTCTTTTCCATGCCCTCTTGGGATATTGGGTGACAAGTAACTGCCTGCTCTTCTAATTTTGGATGTGACCCTGAAGGAGTATAGGGTGCCTGAGACAGCACGAGAAAAGCTATGTAGAAAATTTTAGTACAGATAAAAAAAAAAGAAATAAAAAGCTATGTAGAAAATCTTAGTACAGATTTAAAAAAAAGGAAAAAAACCTGAAAATAAGAGTGTCTGTATAGAAACCACATTATCTGTACTGTTTGAGGGTATTTAAAAGTCTGTAAGGTCTCTGAAGCCTATTTTCTATGTACATTTAGGATGCCTTGACAATATAAATCAATATTTCAGTATTTAAAATCTAGGAAGTGAAATCTGTATAGAATGGAACTGCCTGAATGAATTTGACAGCCTCTCCTACATGCATTATTTATTTTTTATTGTTTTATTTTTTACAGATGTGGATGGTGACTGAGCTACTGCGGTAAACTTGTACCCAGGTAGCTTTAAAACACATATTATTGCCTGAGTTCATAGTAATGATGTAGTTTAGTTATAAAACAGCTTTTGTTACAAACAACTTTACAAGCTTTAAATATATATCAAACTACTGAATATATGAGAACAATTTTCATCTATACCTGAAATGCTCTTATATGGAATGGGTGATTCATAGCAGATCCAGAGCACATATAAAACTTCTGAAAATATATTTAGCAAAGGAAGTGAAGGCTATTTTAAATTTATGTTGAGCTGGAATTAGAAAGTGCCTACAACAGTGCCTTAACAGACAAACTCCACTGAAGAGAGAGGAATGTATCCTTAGGATTTGCAGGCTGACCAGGGATTTGATTTAATTCTCTACTTCCAAAGGGCCACCTTAGCCCAGCATCACAAGCAGCATGTTGTGCCTCTGGTTTCCCAGTCCAACAATGGCACCACTGTAGGTCAGCACCTCCAGGTTTTACAGCACAGCCTGTGTCCTGAAGGCCCCACCTGACCTTGGGCTCATCCTTGTTCAGCTTCACTGTTGCTGGCATCAGCCCCTGAGTCAAACATGGAGGCTCAATACTACATTTAAACCCTGAAGTCCACTCTGTTTTAGTGCTTTCTTCTTTTTTTAATTACTACTCTCTGTTTAAGCTTTTTTCCCTCCCCCCTGCAAACTCCATACATTTAAGATTCTACTAAATGGATGCAAATGGCTCTTATTAGAAAAACAGAAACCAGAAAATCACTCCAGGACAAAAGCTATCCCCTGCATGTTTTAATGTTCAAATTAGAATACCCTCCCCAGTGCTAAAATGGAGTTTATAATGGAAATGCTGACATCCTTACCAGACCCAATTGGCCTGTTGCTCTTTTGTCCTGCAAGTTATTAAAATCTAGCCTGGTTGCCTAAGAGACAGGGTAGCTACTTAGAAGATATTTAGCCATCAGTAAAAAATTAATGTCCAATGTATTTATTGGAAAAATACACTTAATTAAGCACACAAGTTATACAAGCCACCCACCAACTACAAGTATGTTCTGGCAACAGAAGTGTTGTTATTACCCTGGGTCTGCTTCATGATGTTATTTTCCTAAGTAAATGCATTTTTTCAGCCTAACAGTTCTGGCTACAGCATATTGATAAGATAACTCTGCACTAAAAGGGAGACATAGTATTTTTAGTCTCCTTTTCCAGTTACCAGTAGTTCATTAGTGACACTGTTGTGAGAGTGTTGATTCATTAAGAGTCTTTTCATTAACAGGCTGACATTCATACATAGAAGAAAAAGCCAGGAAAAGTAACAAGACACTCAGCATTTTCTTCTGCTTCTTTGGTACTTGTATCTTTAGTAATTTCAACAGATGAGCTGGAAGCCTTCAAGACTCTAGGTTTTAAGCCAAACTTCAGTGTGTGCAGTCTATTTTCTCTTAATTTGCACACTTATTGTGATTTCAGGAGCTAATTCTTATTTTTCTAGTGTAAGAGGTAGATGGCAACTGCGTGTGAAAATCAGATGTGAAAGTTCTGATGTTTTTAATTGGAGCATTAAAGGCTAACATGGAAACACTGGGGAAAATATGACTTTTGCTATTTCATTTAAATAGGCTGTTAGCCACATCCCTAAACTTTATATGGCTTTGGATAGATTAGGAGCTCTCTGCTAAGCTATCAAATATATCATATTCATGTAAATTCCTAGCAAATATATAAATATGTATTTTTTGTTGTTTATAATTGCCATTTAATTGTAGGACCAAATTCCATAGCTTAACATTTATACAACGCCTGATACTTTAAGCATTGCACAAATATTAACTGATTAATAAAAACATCTGAGCAGCTCTTCTGAGACTGTCAGATTCCAGAGAAGTAAATTCCTCTTCCTGAAAAATGGAACTGTTCAAGCAAACACACTGAAGGCTTTTAAATGGCAAGTCCAAAACGACACAGTGGGACACCATTTCATGCCTGAAATCTGAGCACAAAGCCTTTATTTTTCCAAGTTATTTTTTTGCTCCAGTCTTGTAAATAAATACTAGGTAATGACTTAGGAAGCAGAGGGGAGGCAGGCTAGAGATGAACTTGACATTGGCACTTACTTTGTTTTCATCTCCATATAGTATTTCATTGGAATATAGTGTTACATTGACTTATGTATTCATTCAGTCATTAAATTCAACAGGACTCTTCAGTTCTGTCATCAAAAAAGCAAAAAAACCAGCAAAGCAAAGTGTATGGATTTAACCTTTGTTCTCCTTCATGAGAATTCATCAAACAAATGTGTGGCCCTAAAGTACTTTACGAGTTATTTTGGCTTTGAAAGGTCTGATTTAGTGGTGCAAAACTATGTGGTTATCTCTGGCTTGCAAACAAGCCTGAAAAGCTCAAACCCAACCCACAGCATATTGTTTGATAACTTTAAGCTACTCTGGCCCTTCTGTTTTCCTACTCAGAGCTTTGCTTTCCATGATAATCTTACAATTCTGGTCCCTCTGTCTCAGTCAAAGAGATGGCATTTCAGAACACATGTGACCAGCAGGTTGTTTCTGCTGTGTATTTTTATATTCAGCACTGTGTCTGTAGAACAATCAGGACAAAGTGAATCTCCACTGTTGGCAGGTTGTGATTTAAGGTGAACAATAAAATATGAGAATGACCAAGGGGAAAAACTGGCTTGAGGAGAACGGGGTATAACTGGATTTGTGTTTTGAAATTTTTATCCTTGGAAGTTATCTTTTTGAGAAATGTTTTTTAAAATGTTTTGTTGTTTAAAATAGAAGTGTTAGTGGCTAGCGATTTTTAATTTTTTTGGTTTCCTACTCTCCTTCTTCTCACCCCTGTCATCTGGGGCAATGTGGAGACAATCTATTTTTAGTCATCATTTGCAAATTTGAGAACTTAGGCTGCTCTTTATGCAGATATCTGATGAAAAAAATGACTATGGAAGATGTTTTTACAGAACTTTTTCTGTCTTCTAAAAAACTTCTAAACATGCTTTATGTTTTGGGAGCAGGCATAATTGCAAGGCTGCAAGCAGGGCATGGCTGCAATATCACCTTAGGTTTATTTCACACGGGGAGTAGTGTTAAGGATGATGCTTTGGTAGCAGGGAGCCTCAGAAAGTTAGTCCAAAAATTAAATTGCAAAAAGGGGGTTGAAGAAATGAAAATGACACTGACATAAGAAGTTGGAATCTCAGAACACATCCAACAGTTTGATCTCTTGCCATGTTGTCTGCATGTCTAATTAAAGAGCTATAATATATATATAAGACAATTTAAAAATAGTGAAAAAATGTTAATGTCGATGTGGTTTCACAGAGATGTGCCATTTATTTTGTTTGACAGCCAGGGATAACTGAATGGGAGTGAGATCAAGAGGGTATGATGGCAGCATATTCATTACCTAAGCAGGATTTTGGCTCTAAACAGCTCTCTGCAATTTCTGATCACAGTTTCCCTTCATATTGCTCAACATGCTACATCAATATTTATACATTTTGGATAATCAGCCAATATCCTACAGCTCACTGTACTTTTTGTGGTGTGTACTCTCCATCCAGGGGACTTGGTTTAAGCTTGTCAGTTCCATGAATCCCTCTTCAAGCATAAACTCTGGGCACTCTTAGCAAGAACCTTACAGCAAGATTTGCCTGCATGGTGAGGACAACAATTTAACAGTATGAGGTGAACAGACATTAAAAAAAATCTTCAAATGAGGCACCTTACACAGAACTGTCTAGAGCAGAAAGGAAATTAATAATCACTAAGTGTGTATTTACAAGGTCTCTTCACATAAATAAATTAAAATACTCTCAAAAGACTATCAACAGATCTTAGCAGGCTGGACAAAAACTATGGAGCTGAAACAGAAAATAATTGAAAAGTATTTAAAAGTAGAGGGATTTAGGATTGGCCATGCATGATCAAAGTTGTTACCCTACTTGGAATAGAATTCCTGCAAATGGAGCTTAAGGCCATCCCAACCACAGCAATTCTTTTTAACCTAATCAATCACTGCACGACTGTGCCCTAAATCTGCAGTTCTTAAATATTTGATAGAACTAATTAATATATTAACAAAAAATGCATTTAATCAAGATGGGGATATCCATAGAAACTATCCCTAAACATCCCTTATGGTTTTTGACTTACTCACATCAGTGTGATGTGAGAGCCCAAGGCTTCTTTCAGTGGCTGTGCTGGTGGATCTTGTCCTGCCTTGAGCCAGACACTGGCAGAGAGTTTTCTATACAGGGGATGAGCAAAACGTGGGGCTTTGCTTTATGGGCTGTGAGGCACCTCAGAACCCTTGTGTTGGAAAAGGAGTAAAGCACAGGTTCCCACCCACTATTTTGCACCTTTTCACATTTTTAGACATAGTTTCTTATGACCCATGTGAGAGATTTCTTGTGCTATTGAGGAGGATTGAATAATCTATCTTTTTCTGCTCTGGTTATAATTTCGTCAGAAAGCTGAGATATTCTGCTCCAGATCCTCAGCTGGCAGAAGTCAGTAGCTACCCCACAGCTGGAGTGGATCTAGTTTATCTTAACTTTTGGAAGCTCAATAGCACAATTTTTGGAAGGTATTTAAAGTTCTATTTCTTAGTTCACTTTCCCTCAATTACTTAGTTTTTATTTGTTAGATTTTTTTGTCTTTTTAAAATGTTTTTCCTCTTCTAAAATCCAATCTGCTTTACCAGTAAATGAAAATACCTATTCTCTCCACAGCACTATTTTAAAATGACACTTTGCTTTCAGTTAAAAACCACGTTAATGGTTTTGATTTCTTTCCTTTTTCCTGTTACTATTGATACCACAGCTACTGAAAATTTTAACATACTTGTATTTTTAAAAATAATTTGAATGAAAAATAGTTGGAAGTCTCCCAGACTGCTGTTCAGGAAATCTCACAATTTACAATTACAATTACTTATAACTAACTTACAATTAGTTTCCAATTCAATTTCCATTAGAGAGCACTGTGACATTCAGCACTGTGCAATATTCAAGCAGTGTGGGGAGTTCCCTAGGGACAGTGAAGGGGGGCACCTACAGGAGAGTGTTGTGGGACTGTGCCACTGGAAGGGGTGAACTTTCAGATGTGTTACAAAAGCAAAAGCAAGCAAACTTTCTGCCCATTAATCTGGCTGTTGGAGCAGTGCTGCTCATGGAGCAGCTGGTGAAACAGCAGGAGCTGGGTGTGCAGGTGAAGGCAGCAGTTGAGATGCTTTACAGTACAGGGAGATGGCTGAACTGAAATGAGCAATGCAAATATAGGTACTGCAGAAAATAGGAGGAAACTGATGTGAATAAGAGCATTTAACAGATATGAAGTTACTGGGGCTAGACTAGAAAGTGTATTCCTATGGGTGTTACCACTGCTACCAGCACCGAGTACCTCATGCAGTGGTTGCTGATGAAGGGCATCTCCTTATACAGAACAAGGTGCTGAGGTAGACAGAGTTGTTCAAAGGCAAAACTTAGGGTACATCTCACTCTCCATAAACTCTCCATTGCTATAGACACAAAGCCTGAGCCTGAGCACTGGCATCAGCATTAGGACAGAGCAGTGGGGAGCCATGTGTGGGTTTTTCAAGTTAGCTTGGACTAGGATTTTAATCACACTTCTGGAGACCAAGATGAAGAGCCCTCAGCCCTTTTGGCTAGAGCACTCAGCCCTTTTGGCTTATAGGGACCATACATTTTCTGAATAGCATCATGTCCTCACTCACCTGACACTGTCCCAGACAGCTGAATTCAGATACTGCTACACATTTTTAATTTAAGGAACAAAGTGGCAGGAAATGGAGGAGCAGAAAGGGAAAGAGCAAGTGGCAAAGCTGACAAGGTTTTGTGTGTGGCTGAAGGGCAAAGATGATACAGTAGGGAAAAACCCTGGAAAGGGGAGGGGAAGGGTGATTAGATAGCCTAATACATTTTTTTCTTCAGCATTTAATTTCCTTAGGACTACATGCCGCATTTTATGTCAGTGACAGATAATGAAGGAGTCAAAAGATAATAAGCTTGGTATTCAGAGAAGATCCCAAGAAGTGGTATGTTACAGGGCTGTTTGGAAAGCTGAAATTCTCTGGTGATAGGAGATGGATGAGTTGGCTGAATGCCCCATGAGATTTTCCTCAGTCAATCTAAAATTAATTCTCCTTCATAATTAAAATACATTTTATATTTTTAGGAACATTTCTCTAAGTGGTTTTTCTTCTTTTTTTCCCTACTCCTTTTTACTGTGTATCAGAGCCAGCCACTTTAATTGCTAGTTTGCCTGACTTAGGTTGAAAAAAAATCCCAGAATGTTCATGGCTTCTGTCTTAGCTACTCATTTGATCTTGTACCCATTGTATAAGCTGTCATGTACTTCTTTCTGCAATAGATCTTCAAGGCAGTGACCTGCAAGTATTATCTCATAGATAAGGAACTGTGACAGTCAGAAAGTGCAGGTTTCCCAAGGTCCCAGGGTGGTGGGTGATGGATTAGGATTTTGAACTTCAGTCTCTCATTTTTTGGACTGTTTCTCCTGCCCTGTAGTCTGGGGCTGATATCTGTATCAGGAGTTATGTAGGTGACACGTGGATCTGTGAAAATGGCATTCAGTCCAGTGGAGCCCCACACAGTGGGCCAAATGGAGTTTTCAAAAAGATGCTGCACTGGTTTGTGCCTGATCCTCCCACAGCTGTGGATAAATCTCCCACTGGTTTCAGTTCAGATGGTTCCACTTCTGAAGCCCTCTGGAAAAACCCTAAAGTGAATCAATTTTTGATTCCATTTTGGTTTTTTATCATGCTTTGGTGGAAACTTCCTCTGGGGTAAACCCAAACTAGCTCACTCCATCTCCCTCCCATTTTTCACTCGAGCTGTTGAACTGAGAATATCCCAGGGCTGACCCCAGCCCACAAGCCAGCTTCTGTTTCTGCTAAAGGCACTGCAAGTCTGGCATCAGGAACAACAAAAGCAGCAGCTTCTGACCCTAATTTAAATTAGTTACAAACTGGAAGATGGAAACACTAGTATATGTTGGCAGATTTCCTGGTCTTCCCAGACACTGGATCACTGCAATTCATCTGAATTCCAGTTTACCCCACAGGAATACAATGAGTCAATTAACCCTTTAAATAAATCAACTAATTCCAGGGCAATCACACAGCATCTGTTTCTGCATTTTATCAGTTACATAATAAAAATCTTCCTCTTGTCTTTCTGTTTCCTATTGCATTCTGTGCTTTGGATAAATACCACCAGTGCCTGCCAAGTCACAGTTGCAGAGACCTACTGCAGAAAATGGAACCAGAGACACACACTGGGAGAAATCCTCCTTAATGCAGTGCTTCAAATTGAATGCCTGCAGTGCTACACAGAATCACAGAATGGTTTGGGTTGGAAGCAACCTTAAAAATCATCTGGTTTCATGGCAAATTTAAAACTAAAATCCACACCTCATTAAAAATGAATCCTGATGAGTAAGTTAAGTAGAAGAAACATCAGTAATTTATGGTGATGAACTCAGCATTTTCCCTCTCCCTTTTTGTGTTGTGTCTGTCTTTGGAAGCCTGTAGCATGTTACAAATGAAGTGCCACAGATGAGCTAGAAATAAAAAGCTAGGAGGTTTTCCAGGGAGACAGAGAATAAATACAGAGCCTCCACAAATGCAAACACACATGCTCTGGCCTGTTAAGAATTTTGAATCGCACAGTGTTTTATCTTCTCAGAATTTCCCAAGTGGCAAAATATATCCCCAGGAAAAGACATGACAGCAGACAAAAAGCAAAGACAACCACAAAAAAAAATTCAAATCAGAAAGCCTACCATAATACAGTTCAGAATTACTTGTTCCCTGGATGATAAAGGAAAAGTAGTAGTCATGACAATGATCAATTTTGCTCGGGAAGGTTACCAATTTAACAGTGGGTAGACGTCTCACAGATATCCTGCCTGAAATAGAACAGAAGGAATGAACCAAATGATTAGATTTGAAAGTGTGAATTAGCTTATGTAGTTTTTAACAGAGTGCTTTGGAATAGGGTCCAAAAAGCATCCTTTTATGTTGGTGTTTGTTGTTATGTGTTATTTCTTCTGTTGCCTAACATGGACTAACCTTAGAATTTTTATCTTACAGTAGTTCCCAGATCAGGTGTCCTACATGTAACACAAGGAAGGACTTTTTTTAGAAAGCCTGCTAATGTTGATGATCCCTTTTATCCAGCTTTATTCCTGTTACTTTCCTTTTTTGCATAAACACTGGCAATATATCTTCTGCTGGTTAAGGACATTATGGAGTCAAGTGTTCCTTTGGAAAAAAATTCTCTTCAAGGACTATACTAGTTTTGTTACCTTGAATACAGTAAAAATCCCAAGAATATTAGTATCATGAAGCTTTGAATGACCTAATTTCTTTGTTTAAAGTTCTCAATCTTTTGATGATAAGATGCTGCTTCTTTTATTCAGAGCCATAGTAGAGGAAGCTTTCCTAAAGTGAAAGTCTCCTTTGCCTCTGTTTTAGGTAGCCATGTGCATAAAAGTATGCTGAAATGAAACCTCAGTCCATCTGCTTGCAGTGAGTAATTTCCAGGTGAGGCTGACATTGTTTCAGCAATCACTGAAAAGAAGTGTTGAGGGCTGGAATAGAGAGTCATCATTGTCCATAGTAAAAGCAATATAAAATGTGTGGTAGGCAGTGGGGAAAGTTATAATAAAAATGGTATAAACCTTCTAGCTCCAGTGAATCCATGGTTTTCAACTAGCCAGTAGAACTAGTGATTCTTATTTCCAGGCTCATGCTGGAGGCTGATGTCTCTCTCAAGTAACAGGATTAAGAGACCAATGGTGTAATATTTTGGGGAGTGAAAAGTGCTTTCCTACTGAGATGTTACTGTCCTGTGCTCTTTTACTTTGGAGTTTGCTTTGGGAAACACTGATGACTTGGTTTCACAAGGGTGGTTTCAATGAGGAAAGAAGGTTCCATGGCCATACACCTCCTAGGCTGTGTGTTTGTGGCATCCATGCTGGTGATAGTGGAGATGTGCTGCCAGCTCCTGCATTTATTCCTCAGGCATGCTCAGGTTCCTGGTTTGTAGGGGTTTACATCTGAGATTACTATAACAAAGTTGGTATGCTGCAAGGAAGGGAAGTTTGAGACATTCTCACTAGAATAACTTTGTTTTACATCCAGTTATTGGTATAGGTTATAGGTTAGGATGATAAGTAAGTTCTTCAGAGTAATGTTTTGGCAAAGTTCAAAATGGACCTTTGAGATTGGAGAGCATTGAGAATCCGGCTGTACACATTTTTTTTTCCTAATGTGTCTGCTAATTTCATTCACACAGGTCGAATGCTGTCCTAATATTTTTTCCTAGCAGGAGATTGTTTGTAGGCTATCAATCATCATTATTATATGAAGATTTAAAGGTTTAGAGACAGGTCTATGAGAAAGTTATTTAATTAAATTTTTTTGTGACCTAAATGAGGTGGAAAAGCTGAAATACTTAGGAAGGGGTACAGAGATACAGACTGGTGGCAAACACCGTGGTAAGGATGACATTAATGTGAAGGTGAGTTAGACGAGATAGTTTTGTCTACACAATTAGTAGGTGAGGAAAATGGTACTTTTTAAAACTGGATAAGTCAATTTGAGTTTGGTAGCAGGCTTTGAAAAACCTCTTTGGTCATGTTATAAAAAGAAGCCTCAATCGACTGTAATTGTCTTGGTTAGTTTTCTACTGATCAAACTCTCCAGTCTGAAGGACACAAATTTTTATCCCTTTATAAGAAATATTTTGACTTTTAAAAAAATCCTGTTCCTTTACAATGAAATTAAATTTTTTAAAATTTGTTTAGCTCTTTGCATAAGAGTAATTGGCACTTACTAACCACAAAAATATTCGTGGAAACCCAGAGGGTCAAACGAAGTAGTAATGTAAAGAGAAAAAGAACAGGAAGATAAGAAGTTCCTTTAACACTTCAAGTGATATGATATGGAAGCATGTAGGCTGACAGGTTCTTAGCAAAGAAATTAAAGTCCTTTTACAGACCAATCCATGACTGCTGTATCATAACTAATACACAGAAAGAATGAAGCTGTTACCAGGCACACCAGGAGTTTAGTTTTGTATCAACAGGTAAGGAACAGTGCTGACTGTATTTTCAGTGCCTGACTAGAATGATAATAACAATTACTTCTCAGGGATTGTTTTACAGAGAATTTAAAGATGTATGGTATGTGTACCATATAATTGGCATCTGTATTGCCTCAGGACTGAATCAATGTAATCCAAGACTGCAGCTACATAAACTTCCCCTCTCCTATAAGGGAAAGTTTTCTTTGGGTGATGGTAGACTGCAGAGCCATGATGAATTGCATAAATATCTATTTAACTATTTTGTGGCTGAATTGAATAAGAAAGACTTCATTAATTTCAAGAGTATCTTTCAAATTTCATTTATTTTGGACTGGAAATAAAGATGAAAAGAATTATGAAGAAAAATAGACATTTCACTGATTTCTGTATCACTCTGCTTCAGAGAATTGTTTTTATAGCAGTACTTTTGCTATTTCTCTCAGATGCAGATTTACCAGACATCAGAACAGAAAAAGTGGGAAGAAAAATGTCCTTGGCACAGCCTTGTACAATCTTGTAGAGTCCTCAAGTGCCCCATATCACTTGAGGCAGTAGCTGGCACAGGCCTGCCCCTACTGCTGTCTCCTCATTGTCAAAATAGCTGGAGAAAGCACAAGATTTCTGGATACACATCAGAAGGTATTTTCCAACTTTTCCTGTCTCTCAGGGAAAACAATGGATTTTAAGAAGGCAATGAGGAAGGAATATTTAAATAGGGTATGAATATCTCTTGGATAGTACAAATGGTTTAAAGAACATCCCTGAAAGTTGGTGCCATGAAAGCCCTTCTGCCAGACATGCACTGTGACTTTCAAAGTTAGGATTTTCCTCCTTTTACAAGATTTCCACCAGCCCATTGTTATTTGGTGTAATAATTTGCACTCCATCCTGCTGGATTTCCTCACCCATGTTGGTGCTCTTGTTCTGGCCCTGTCTGCAGCTCCTTGGCTCCCACAGAGTCCAACATAGCATGCTTTGCTGTCTCTCCAGTTATCCTGACAACCAGCTCCACCAAATCTGGCTGTGTTTAATACTGAATCCTGCAAATACCTTTTATTGGGAGTTTACAGCACCCCTTGAGCCAAGCTTGCTTATGAGGTCTGTATTTAGGACCTGTGTCTCTCCCAGGCATGAGTACCCTGATCTCTTGCTACTTCTAACTGCAGAAATCTTCTCTCCCTCACAACTCAGCTTCTCACAATTAGGTCTAAAATTGACCTTGCCTGAGCTGATGGGCCTGGGCAACTCCACAAAGAGAAAGAGCAAACTTTTCTGCAGTTCTGGCATGATTGCAAATTCAGCTGGTTGAAGTGCTTCAGCTCTTCATTTCCCAGGAATAAGGAGGAGAACTAATCAAGTAATTCCAAACAGAAAATTACCACCAGGCAAGTAGATATTGCCTTTCCCATCTGCTCTATCTAATACCCATATTCCTGCAGACATAAAATAGAACCCACTCTCCTCCCAGGACTGTCAGAATGGAGGAAGCATTCAGTGATGGGGATAAAGGTGGGAGCAGCACTTACAAGGTTTCTCTCCTTCCCTAAGAGGCATTGCCCTGCATCATTAGGGACTGAGAATCGCTACTTTAAGATGAGCTGCAATAAATTCTGCCTCGATTATTGCCTCATTTTGTTTCCAAACTATCAATATCAACATATGGCTTAAACACCAGTAAAGCAGAACACAAATCCATGGATGGCTTCATCTCTTGTACAAATGGTAGTGAAATAGAAACAAAACGATTTAGAGATGGACATCTCTGGAGAACATGTGTATTTTAAAGTCACTGTTATTCCAGTAGTATCCAAACTGCAAGAATAACAGTGAATTTGACTTAACAGGGGAGACAAGAGGCAGGTGACTACTCTGAATGTGGATTGCTGTATTTTCTCCCCTCTGGCTGCTGAAGGTTACCATGCTCAATGATAGGAATTTTTGGTCTTGGTAGTTATATTGCTCATTTCAGTCTGTGACATCCCTGACTTATGTCTCAAATCTTAAGATTTCTAGAAAATCTTGATGCTTAAAGGTGTTTTGGTTCAGTAAAGTCCTTGGCATAAGCAGTGTGTGAGATGTCAAAAAAAAAAAAATTAAGAGAATAGTTTTGAATGTTCCATGAAACCTCTGGAAAGCCAGATAAGGCAATATTCAAAGGTAGGAGGAAAAGACAAAATGCACAGCCTTTTTATGGTGGGGACATGATAACTCATCAATAACAGCCTCCTATGCCTTCTTTGGGTCCTTGACACAGTTTTTGCTCTGTGCTGAAAAATAATCCTGAAACTAACTCAGCTGTAATCTTAAATCAAAGAAGAGCACTTGGGAGATGGGTAGGAGGACTAATAGTTCAACAACAACAAAGAATCCCTTACTTACATGGAGAATAAGCATGCACAGATTTCTCCTTTGAGACCAGAAGCACCTTGTTTGGATCTGCAATTATTTAAAACTTTTTTCTTTTTTTTTTTTTAATGTGAAAAGTACCAGTAACTTTTTATACAAAAAATTTCTTAAAAGAACGACCTTAAAAGATGGATCTTATCACTTGGACTCAGTAACAATCTTCCTAGGTCATAGAGTATTTTTAATTAACCTGATGTTCCAGTTATATTAATTACCCTTGTAGTTCCAGGTTAAGGCAATATTCACTGCTTCCCCACCTCAATTTAAAAGCAGTCATGCTTTGCACATTACACCACAGTGCTTCTGTTATTCCCATGGCTCAGGAACATATTGAAAAGAAAATTCTGTAAACATATGTTTAAACTGGGAAGGATTTTCAGATGAAAGACACTATAGAAGGGGAAAGGCCTCTCAGAAAAAGGAGAAAACCCAAACCTAAAATGAAGTATCAGTGAGCATTACCAAAAGTTCAGCTTTACCACTAAATGCAGCCTTTATAATTGCTTGCTGAATGAGAGCAGGGCATCAGCACTCCATCCTCTATAAAGGGTGATGTCTGTGCACACCATTTGCCAATTATTTCTAAATGGAGAGTCTGAATGCAATTTGAGACCATCTGAGGCAAAAAGGAGAGTCCACGGCTCAGATGACAATCTGGGCTCAGCATAGCTGGCCTGGGTGGGGCTCCAGGCTAGCAGGGAGCTGCCAAGCAACATCACTGAGAGAGCAAACCACGTTGGGAAGTGAGTCTTACAGGCTTTCAGAGGCCATACACTCTGTTCCATTAAATAACACACGGAACTGTCCCTAAGCCAGTCCTAGAGAGTTAGTGGTTTGGTAGCCAGCCAGCATCTTGTTACAAACTTTCTGGCACAAACTAGTAATATTTGTAACAAATTCTATGGATGTGTTAACGTATGGAATTTGGAAACACTTGCTTAGAGGTCCCAAAAGACCATAAACTTCAGTACTCTCACAACGTATGTAATGAAGATCTTTCCCAAAAAAACATCATCAAGACTTGTACTCAAGAAATAAACCAGAAAATTGTGTTTGATTAACTGCTGCATAGTGTCTTTTTTTTTTTTTCCAGATAGTGGGATATCCATAAGCAGGTCATGAGTGTCTCTTATGTATATATGACAAATACTTTTCCTCTGGATTGATGATAAAAGTTTGCACTCACATGGCAAAATCCAAAGATTGTTGCTTAATAGCAATTTGTAATGTAAGTCACAGGGTGCTGTTTTCCTACATATTTTCCATAACTGCATGGATAAAGAACAAATTCTGAAATGGCTGTTTCAAGACAAAAAACAGGCTTCCTGTCAGTAGACAGATGCCTTACTGGACTCCGTGGTGTCCTTAGTGGAGCTCCAAAGGCTCTGCACAGTGGTAAAATCTATACTAGGTCATGCAGCTGCCTTCTAGTGCCTCTAGCTTGAAAACTTGGTTTGGCAAATTATTGCAAATATGACTGAATGTGGGGGCTCTGCCCCTAAAGCACTTGTGACTGTCTGTTTCTCAGAAGAGAAGAGAATTTTCCTGGAATGAAGACATATTGAAAAGCATTCCCTAAGAGTCTTGGTACACTAATTTCTTATGAGTAGGAAGGACAACTACTCTCGCGGCGTTTGGAGGCCACCATGAACTTTGGAGCCTGGTGTGTTGTGAAAGAGCTGGGATTTGAGGTTTTGACTTTGATTTGACTGGAGAACTGGTTGGTGTCTATCCTCATGGCAGCTTGTAAGAAAAGGCTCTACTACCCCAAAGCCATGCTTTAGAAATAGTACAGTAAAGGTATCCAGAGCATCTCATGGTACCTTCTGAGGCAGCTGGAGAGTTTCAGAAGGGCTGTTAAGGATTTATGCAAATCACTCAAGGCTCAAATAAAACACATGGAAATGTGGTGACATTTGGTAACATATATTAAGTATGCTGATTTATCCCACAGCAAAGGCAGACACTTCTTTTTGTCATCCTATTAGTCAATTATGGTTAATTATTGATATGATGGAACTTTATATGGCTTTTTATGTCCTATGTATATGGGGGTTTGGGGGGGGGGGGGTTAGTTTTTTTTTTTTTAAGTTTTTGGGGGTTTTTTCTGTTTTGGTTGTCTTACTTGTTTTTTTTTTTTTTTTTCCCCTGCTTGTAGAGGTCAGTAGATGCAATTATTTGTGTGGCTAATCCATGAGTCATTGTTTAAGAGATGAGGATGATGATTCACTTTAACAAAAGCTATTAATAGATGCTCAGCACTATATTTTAAGGTCTTGGAAGAATCAGTTCCCTTTCCTTTCACAATGAAATTTAATGTTGTAAGTCTTTTATTGGCTAAGCTGTTATGCCAGAAGCACATAATTCAGAGGGTTACCCTGTGTGAACAAGTTAACATAAGAACTAAGAGAGAGTTTTAAATAAGAGCTGACTTACACAACACATGCCAGAGGATACATGACCTAGTGATGGTGTCTGGGAACCATCTCCTCTCTCTTTCATTCTCCTTTCTTGTTTAGTCTTTTGCTCCTCCCCCTGCATTGCAGATGGCTTGTTCATAGTCTCAGGCTGTGGTCATATACCCAGAGGATGGACAAATGCCAGTGTCTCTTCTGGAACCTGAGGGTGGGCAAGGCAGCTTTTGGCTGCTTGTGTCAGGAGTTCCATCAGTGCAACACTACTGCTGAGATGATTCATTCTTTCTCCCTATGGGATTTCTTCACTTGGGATATGCTGCAAATTATGCTGGGATGAAGAAGAGATCAGTCTGGAATTCTCAACATTGAGAAGTCTTTGTTGGTCCATGTAGGTCTGCTTTTTGGGCTCTTGTGCAGGGACTGGGTCCTGTAACTGCAGGCCACTGGGGAGCTGCACAGACCTGCCTGAAAACTTATGCAGGAGGCACATCTGGCATTGGCCTGCTACACCCCTGCTTTGTGAAGGCCAGGCCAGCCTCAGTATTAGCTCAGGTTTGTCAGAACCTGTCCAGCAAAGTGCTGCAATCTTCCAAACCCAGAGCATCTCTGTGAAGCTGCCTGGGCAGAAGTGCAGTGAGCAGCCAGCAGCCAGCCATGTCATTCCTCATGACGTGGCTCTGGCAGAGGTCAGTGGGAGCACCGAGTCCAGTCCTCTTTCTCAGCACAAGAGAGGGATCAACCACACAGAGTGTGGAGGGCTCACCAGGGTGGTGGGGGGTTGGAGCTAGTGATGTAGAAGGAGAAGATGAGACTTATTTTAGCCTGGATAAGGAACAGCTGAAGGGAGGTCTCCTGGCTGCCTGCAGCTACCTATTGGGAAGCTGTTGGGAAGAGGAACCCAGATTCTTGTGAGAGATTCACAGTGAAAGGGCAAAAGGCAACAGACAGGGCTTGGAAGACAGAAAATTCCAGTTAGCTATTAAGAAATTTTTTCACTGGAAGAGCATTTTCACTGGAAAATGGGAAGCAGATTGGCTGGAGAAGTGTTGGAGTCTCCATCCTTGGAGATGCTCAGAACTCAAGAAGACAAGCCCAGAGTAAGCAGATTCAGTGCAGCAGGTCTTGCAGGTATTGGATTAGAGTAACTGCTCCAGTTCTTTCTACATATATTTTTTTGTATTTCTATCATACACAGTAGATCAGCACTGTCTCAAAACCAGCCCTGCACTGCATAGGCAAAGGTTTGTGACTACCACTCCTTTCCTGGTCAGAGAGCATTGAATGAGTGGGAGACGTGGAGCATTACAGTAGATCTACCCAAAATTTCTTAATGGAAAATCCTAAACTAGCAGACAAATGGGACTCTAAAACAAAAACACCCCAAAAGAAAGATAAAGTATTTTCAATTGATCAACATTTTGTACAATTATGTATAGAACTTGTTAGTCTCAGCTTATGTTTCCTTTTTCTGCCCTTTTTAATTACTGAACGCAAACCCAAATTCTTGCTTAAAAAAGGTTACGTGATGCAGGTGGAGAAATGTAGAAATGTGAAAATATTAAAATGACTATTCTTCTTTCATTTCTGTCCCTGTTTTAGGACCGTTGTGATGTAATCTGATTTAGGACTTTGAGACATTGTCTAAGCCATCCTCTGAGGCAGATTTAGACTCTTTCAGCAAACGTTCTTCTCTCTGGTAAGTTTTTGTCAGAGATCTCCACGCAGTTTGCTAATTCTCTTCATGCCACAGTAAACTTCAGTGAAGTCAATAGCTACTCTGGCAACAAAGTAGAAATGAAAGAGACTCTCTATTTTCAGAGCTCTAAAATAGCCACTGATGCATCCTTTGGAAAATACTGCTCTCTGGGGGGTCTGGTGAAGTGGTGTTGGGTTTCCAAACGGACAGAGAAACAGACAACTGTATTCTTGAGCATTTCATGCTGACTTTCTGTGAAGTGACAAGGATGGCTTCCCTGGAGGGCTGGCTTGCTATAGGGGTGAGATTAAATAGATGACTTTACCCCTCCTAAACGACGTGCCAGAGATTACTGCCTCTCCTGTGTCAGTGCCTGCTCACTGGAACCTCTGCTGGCACCGAGGTCTGCTTAATGTGGTAGCAAGCCCTGTCACCAGGGTCCCCTGCCACTCCAAAGTACGTATTTACAGGCAATCTTGAATCCGGAAGGGAAGAAGGAAGAGAGTGTAATGCTGTGCTGTTTCAGCTGCTAATTGTGCCCAGATTAGTTAATTAGATAATTAACATAAGAATGCTCTCTTTTCATATTAGAGCATCATACATTTACAATAGAGCTGTTCATAAGTAGAGTGCTATGCTGTGGGAAACACTAATTAATTTTGCAAATTTGGACCTTTAATTGCTAAAGTGCTGTGCTTTCTCAATGTTTGTTTTAGAGTAATGTTAACTGATTACTGCCTGTTTGGAGAAGTATTTATTCTCTCTGCCAGTTGGACACATTCCTCTTGCTGTGCGACCAGAATCCCAGTTTATTTGCAATATTAACTGCATTGCACTTCAGAGGAGCCTGCAAGAGATGAGATTGTCTGTAAGTCCAGCTGACATCGGACCCAATAACTGCAAAAGCAATGCAGCCCCTCACTTCCAGTTAGGACACATCCCAGTTATATATCTCTGCAGCCTGCATACTCGATTATTGGAACAACATCCATCCTGGCTTCAAAGCAGAATCTGGAAAAACTGCAGCTGGCAGATGCAACCACCTGCTTCCTTTGCAGCAGTTCTCAGAAAACATCAATCCACGTACCAGGCACTTTGCTGGCTCCCTAATGATCTCTCAGTCAATTTTCAGGGCCTTGTGCTGAGTTCTCAGAAGCACTTAGGTGAGCTGGGGAAACATCAGCAATATCTGCAGGGTCTTGATGGTCTCCTCCTCAGACTCCAGCTCCTACCACCCCAAGAGGATTAGATCTATGGGCAACTCTGCAGCACCAGCACCATCCCCTCCACTCAAGGAGTAATTCAACAGCTATTGAACCAGAAAGAAAGAAAGCCTCAATGGGATTCGCTTGCCCAACAACACTTGGATTTGCTTGGGTAAGGGAGGCATGGGCTTGCTTCCTTCTCCAAGGCTTCTTTATGCAACACTTAAAAATTTTGAGTTAGGAAATTGGAGCAGAGTTCTTTTCTATCCCTTCCCCACCTAGCTGGGTCATCAGTTGTAGCCAGTTTTATTCTGGTGTGTATAGGGGAACAGGGTTCCCACCCTTGACTATCACGAGGAAACATAAAAATCTCTAAATTACTAAAAGGTCTATGTGTTCTCAGAAACACCTTGAGGTGAGATTTAAGACTTTATTTTTTTTTTCTTCTGGCTGACATCTGCAGTAGGACTGTAGATGCTGGTCCAAAATGCTTACTGTGTTGCATAGAGGGCTTAGCTGCCTAGCTGAGGGATATTGAGACTAATCTGAGCAGAAGATGTCAATGTTCAGAACTTTCTGAATCTTTCGGTGAGTGAGAGCTGACTCAACTGTATAAAAGTCTTACCTGTGACTAATCACTGGCTGAAAAGTCTCAAGTTAGCCACTCATTCAGCAAATCCGAGTCAGCAAAACTCAGGTACCGAAGCTGAATACAGGGATGAGCTCTAAAGAAATGCTTTCAACCTTTTCCACTTGCTCAACTAATTTTTCCAGTAGCTTAACCAGCTTCAACAGGGGAAATAGAACAGAAAACAATAGAAGCATATGCTGAATAGATGCATGTGAAGGTACTTTTAATATGAGCTTGATCATTTTGAGAAATGGGTGCAAATATTTCCACTGGGATATTGTTGCACCTTAAACCTTAGCAGCACTCCTGGAAGAAGGGGGAACAAGAAGAAAATATGTCATTCATCGTGGGACAAAGGGTGTGGAAAAGGACCTTTAGTAGGGGAGGGGCTGTATGACAGTGGAAATTACATGATACATTTGCTTGTTACTTGTATTTTGCTTTGAGCCTAAACTGCTGCTGTTTTCATTGCAGGCTTCAAGTTGCTGCAATCATTCATTGGGGTAACAGTACAAAGCTGCCAATTTCAAAACAAGACTTTGCTCAGTAGCAGGAGAAAATGAGAAATTCAAGGGTAAGTCTGAAAATTACAAGGACCTTGAAAATCTTACAGAAATTGAGCCTTTTAATTTAAGTAAGAAAAGAAATTCAGGTGCAGATTTTGCTGTCTGCCTGCTGAGTTAGTCCTATTGATTCCAGGTAGGCCACACATTATTAAATACCATAACAGGTTTTAGATAATTACAGTATTCATCCCTTGGGTAGTATACATTTTAGGGTTTATGTCTTGAGTTTTATCCCCTAGATTATTTCTAGTGCTAGGAATTTTTGCAAGCATGAAAAGACTGGATGAAATGTTTCAAAGAATCATCTTTAATATTTTTTGAATGCAATTATTTGGTCTTATATACCTTGTTTGTCCAGTAAGTTCTAATTTTTTTCTGAGCCTTTATATTTCTGAGCCAACAAGGTTCACATTTGCTCTACTGAGAGGCAGGATATGGAACCCATCTATTTGTTTCATTATATTCTGAAGATATGTCTGCACCTAATAATACAGTTTCTGAATGGCTGCTTTCTTCTGACTTTTCTTTTACTCTCAGTATTTTTCCTGAAGCAAAGCCTGTCACTTATTCCAGCTCAATGTTTGCTGTGCCACCCAGTAATGTTTTCCAGTGTTTGTAAGGATTTTGGTGCTTTGAAAACATCCTCCATAATCTTTGGAAGCTTGTGCTGCTTGTGGTAAAGTCATCTTTACCCATGGAGGTCAGAAAGCAGTGATGTGTAGAAGACAGCCCTTCTGTCAGTAAGGCAGTTCCACCAGGCAGCAGATGGGGGAGGTTTCTGCAGCTGGGGGAAGTTTAGCTGGATTCCAGCACTGCAATATCTGCAGTATTCACTGTCTGACTGCAGTAAGGCTTGAGGAGATGATATCTTCTCCCTCCTGCTGTCTCCCTCCGGCTCTTGCATGTACACACATATGTGCACTTGCTGCTGAGACACAGTTCAGCTGCTATATGTGCAAAAGCATCAGTCTAGTCTCTCCTGAGATTATTCATTTCCTCATGTGCATAGGCTGTTTCATGTAGCAAATGATGCTACAAGGTGCCCTGTTTGTAGTAATGCCCACAGGATTTTTTTTTGTGTTTCTCATCAAGGCTGTCTCTGCAAGAAAAGCAGAGTCAAAGCTGCTGCTTAACCAAGGCCATGTCTCAAGGGAGAAACCTCTCTTCCTATTGATCTGCTGGGTTTGGATGCAAATTTTTTCCCCTCCACCATTTTAATACTCTTGACAGAACTAGTGTGGACTCATTTTAAACTAACTTAAAAAAAAAAAAAAAAAAGCTTTGGTGGTGTAGCTTAACTTTTGGGGAGGAAAAGGCAGAAGCACAGCTCTATCAGCAGGAGCTACATCACTACAAAGAGAGTTTCCTATCTGGGAAGAATGTTTTCCCCTTCTTGGTGTCAATGAAACTTGAGTGGGAGTCCTGCAATTACTGTGGGATTATGGGGAAAGATGTAGCCATGGAATTAATAAGGTGTTAAGATGGAAAGCATGTTCTAGCAAAGGATTGTCAAAAGTATTAGTGACTGAAGGTGAAAATATGAGGCAACTCTGAGTTAATATTTTGGCAGAACATTTCTGTATAAGATGCAGGCTATTTATGGCAGCTTCTCAAGGAATTAGTGACCTTTGAAGTGGTGCTGAAGTGGCAGAAGCAGCAGAGTGACATTTGTTGTTTTCTGTAGTACTGATTCAGACACGCAATGTTGACTTTGAGACATTCTCTTTCAATATAGTTTATTCAATCACAAGAGTGCCTGGCCAACTATATATATATGTGTGTTTGTGTGTGTGTGTGTGTGTGTGTGTATAAGAACATGACAAAGGAGTACTTTGAGAAGTATTGTTTCCTAGCCAAATATTGAATAATTGTTGATTGTTAATTCTACTTTTTTAATTCCAGAAATTTGGTTGACTTGAGAGGGGTTTTGACTCAGATGTTGAACCAATGGAGAGATGTCCACTTTGGTACAAATATGTTGATGGAAGAAGTTGCCATTCTCTTGTACTCATCACTGTCTGCAGCCGTGATTACTGTCACCAGCAATTTCCCCGTTAAAGTCACTTAAGCTATCTTAATTGATTTTTCCTGAAGTAAATTAGAGAGCTCTGACAGCCTGCTCTGCCAGCCCTCTGATGAAGGCTGCAGCCTCCAGAAGGGAGGTGATTGAACTGGCACTTATGGATCTATAAGAGGAAAGGAAAGATGGTTTTTGTCTATGCCATATCAGATAATTCCCGAGAACTTTTCTTGGAGTTCTAGATTTTTAAAAAATTTTGTTGTTATGTCTAGATTATAAACACCCTAATGCACCATGCTCATTGTGTTTTTTTAATGCTATGTCCACTTTTAGCTATTGAAAATGTTTTTTTAATACTTGTCCTTTAGAAAATGCCGTGATGTTGAAATCAAAATGTCCTTCAAGACAATATTGATTTGAATGAGATCTGGCTGTGAAAAATGGCTTAAATAGAGTTGCTATAATGTGTTATGAATTTTCTGGAATAGAATAATGTAATTTATCATTTTAATGTTACATTTTGAAGTTTTGCTTTCATATTTCTGCTGAAAGAAAACATTTTGATTAAGCAGACAAGGGTTGACCCAAAATGCCTTCTTTTGATTAAGAAGCTTTAAGTAACAAAATGCTTTTGTGCTGATTTGTTGTTGGACCAACAATACAAATAGCAGAATTGCTATGAATCTGTAAAAATGTATGAGAGTAGGCACTTGGTGTAGGTGACCTCTCTAGGAAGGAAACATGTCTGGGTTTCAAATTTTAAGTCCCCAAAATGAATGTTATAAATTATCAGGATGGCTAGTTTGATAAAAATTCTTGTGTGGATCCTGCTGTTGTGTGAGCAGTTTTATACTGTGATGTCACTGAAAGGCTTTATTTCTGTCCTAGCTTTATTGGCTCCATCAGTAACTTGAATAGAGGGGTCTACAAAAAAGTCAGAGAAGGACTTTTACAAGGGCATGCAGTGATAGGATAAGGGGTGATGGCTTTGAATTAGCAGGAACCAGATTTAGATTAGACAGAAGGAAGACATTTTTAACAATGAAGGTGATGAGGCACTGAAATAGACTCCCCAGAGAGAGGGTAGATGCTTCATTCCTGCAAGTGTTCAAGGCCAGGGTGGATAGGGCTTAGAGCAATCTGGTCCAGTGGAAGGCGTGCATGCCTGTAGTGAGGTGTGGGAACTAGGGCCAGCTAGGTCATAAAGTCACTTCCAGTCCAAATCATTCCATGAATTATCTCCATCAGTAAAATCCACTGATAAACCTCCCTATTGTGTGCAAAGCCTGTGCCTGAAGAAGAATGCAAAGTTTGATTCTGGTTCCATTTGTTTGGGAGAAAATATAAATTAATGCAGTTTTTGCTCACCTTTTAGCTGCAGTCCCTTGTCACATATAAAGTAAAAGACAATAAAGATCAGATGCAGTAAAGTTTCTTTACAAAGAGACTGAAAGTAAATCCCATATTATTCCAAGCCCTCTGAAGGCACAAACTGCTGCTCTGAACATGTTGAACCCTTGTTTATTGTGAACTTCTCATGAAAGAGAAAAGAGTGTGGCACTGGGCATCCTGCTGTGCAGAAGGACAACACAAATGACTACAACACCAAGAAGACAAATGAGCATACAGAAGGGCAAATTAGTAATGGTGACCCCTCATTACTAGGCATTGTCCTATTCAGTACCCTAATTTTTGTGGTAATTACTACTAATTGTTTTAATTTCTCCCTCCTGAGCTTTCTTGGAGTTCACATCATGAGGTCAGTTTTTCTTGGCTGCCTTCAAATATGATAAATGTAAATTTTATTTTTATACTTGTGTCAGGACTTTGTAGAAATGCCTTCTTCCTCTTTGTGCAAGTAGAGAAAAGAGGCAGGAGAAAATGCTGGTGGCCCCACTGCTTTGCTTTGATCCTTCTCTCAGGATTATTAAAAGTGAAGCCTCTAAGTAAACAACTGTAAAAATTAAATCACTACATGGAGCTCATAAGAACTGCAGGGTCTGCTGTAGCAGCTGTCTGACATTGTGGTGATACCTTCATCCCCAGGATAAGGCAGAAGGAGCAGCAATTTCACCTGCACAGTGCTGAGCCAGGCCAGCTGATTTCCATGCTGTGCCTGAGTGCTGCAGAGCAGGGGCAGAGCAGGGGCTGTGCTCCTGCTCCTAGGTCACTTCCCCAACCCTGACTGCCTTGGAGCTCCTGCTCTGCCCACCTGGGTGTGGGAGCTGGGAGAAGAACATCCATTTCTACCAGGGCATGATCAGCAGCATCCTGCTGGGAATGAAGATGGATCCTCCATTCCTAGCTGTCCTTCTGTCAAGGTGAAAGGCTTTCTGAAATGCATTTCCATCCCAAAAAGAAAAAACAAAACAAAACAAAACCAAAACAAACAAAGAAAAGAAAACCGCCCAGATGACAACTACATAAATTAACTAAGATGAGCAAAGCAAGGCTTTCTGGCCTTTAATTTAATAATTCAGGGGCAGGGGGTGGGGGTCAAAAGGGAGCTAGATGAAGCTGCAGAATGCTTCTAAATCTTATTGGTAAGTTTTTCTTTAAAGGAAGTTTAGAAAAATGCTTTGGCTTTGTCTTTGTGTTTCTCTATCTTCTCAGTTAAATTGGATGTTTCTATGACATTCTTTTTCACTACAAAGTAACTTTAATTAGCTCTCCTATGGTGTAAGCCTTTCCAGCTTAAAAAAATACAGTTACATTAAATGTCCATGTTCTCAGGCTTGCAGCTGCCTGCACTTGTGAGGCAGTTATGGAAAAGGGAAAACACAAATTGAGGTGTGAGGAAGGTTTTGATTTGGACTCTTCCTGGTGGGAACAAGTCATTAAACACATGTTCAGTTTCCAGATTTGGAAAAATTACTGAGTATATTTTGCAGAGCTGCTTTAGAAACAACTCAGTAAGAGTGTGGTATCTCACCAATAGGTATTGCCTCTGAATTTTAGGGGAGGAAGCAGTAGACTATAACTTTGAAAAAGCCAAATAAAGGCAAAAGGCAAGTTTTGGCTTGCCAAATAGAAACAACTTCAATCTAAATGGAATGGAGTCCTTTGAGTTTTCGTTTTATGTTCTCTTTTCATTTTCACTCTTTGAAAGAGAAATAAAGAAAATCCCTAAATCTGTGGACTGGCAGAAAAATAGCTTTTGCAGGCAAAAGATTGATATTAGCACATGTGGGTACTGCTGATTTCAGGAGTGCTTGGTTCAAACAAGGACAAATTAATATCATCAGTTTTTATCTTTGGTGCAGCTGGGAATTCCTGGCCATCTGATTATGGGCTGGCAACACTTTTATGGAAATTTATCAACTTGCTTTGAAGTTTTCTAAGCTTCCACTTGTATAGTGAACATATTGATAAGAGGTCTCATGGTACTGTGTTCACACATTAAAATTATGTGCATTGTCAGAGCAGCAAGACTGCAGTTTAAAAATTGTGATAATGTGGCTTCTACCTGAGCTCCTTCCCCTGACTGCATTAGGCCTTCCAGGAGACACTTTGCCTTTCCCAGGTATTTGACAGCTGCTGTCAAGGTCAGAGCTGTACTGAATATTCTTTCATGGAAGGTATCCACAGACAAGCCCAGTTCTAAAACATAGCAAGGGGTACACTTTGCCATTTATACATTTGTATATAATTTTCAAAAATCCTGTGTTACACAACAGGTTTCTCTTGCTTCAGAGACAATATGCTTCCAAATTTCCTGAAAGCTTACTTTTATAATCATGTAGTAAACCCAGAAATTTCCCACACCAGAGAGTTTACTTCTTCATTTAATGGTCGCTGCCTCCCAAATCAACATTTTTTAATAGAGGAGGACACAAAAATGCCTGGAGTATGGAAGGATTCACAGCTGTTCAATAGGATGGGGACATTAGTAGTAACATACATATATAGAAAATAGAGGCTATTTTATGGAGCAGACAACGTGAACTTTACTGCTATTGGAAAAGGATTTTTTGGAGGCAGAACATAGAGCCTTCCTAAACCAACACAGATATTGGCATCTGATTCCATTAATGTCCCAGAAGTATTCCACTAATTTACTGTGATATAGCTACTCCTATTTTCCTGATTCTAAACTACATCTTTCATTGCCTAATAAACCAAAACTCTGTGAGAATGAACAAACACATAATTTTGCTGAAGTCTGCCCAGCTGTCATCTGTAACTTCTAACCCAAGTAAACCTGAGTTAGGGCAAATTCAGGGGGGGTTTTTTTGGGATATAACTCACCAGAATGGAAATAAGCATCTCACTCAAAGTCAAGGTCAGTCTGGTGTGTTCTGTACTGGGTTTAAAAATTGTTGGGTGGAAGGATTTCTTTTTCTTGCCTTTGGATGTGCTCCCAAGGCACTACATGGGATCCCCTGGGGCGCAAGAAAGCCCCTGTAGAGGCAGGCACAGGCTGCTGGCAGCACCTGCTTGCCCTTAGGACCACAGCAGGGAGTGCTGACCAGAGGATGGGCAATCTGTACTGAATACTGATGGGGTCATAAACCTAAAACAAGGCTCAACACACAGCTGTGAGGAGAAAAAAAATGGCTTTGTTGTTATTGCCCTATCCAAACGTACTGGCTTGGATTTTGGGCTATGCCTTGGCTGCAATGCTTTGTAGCAGAGGAAGACACTAGGCAAGAGCTGATGTTAAGCTATCTTTAGGCCCCATCAGTTCTGCCTGGCTGATCTCTCTTCCAGCATTAGACCAGTGTCAAGAAATCCTGATTTCCTGCTCGTCCTGGCCCTGGAGAGCAGTTCTGGGAACTGTAATCTGCTCCGCTGCGGGCGGAGGGCCAGCCCAGGCGTTGGCAGGGTGTGCACAGCTGCCTCCAGCAGCAAGTAATGGGGCAGGGTTGGAGCAGGGAAAAGCAGTGCTGAGGGCTCGGGGGCCACACAGGGAACTGCTGGGGCTGTTTGGGCTCTCCCCCTCAGGGGACAACGTGCTGGCTGGGGGGGAGCCTGTCATTCTACTTCACTGCCCAGGGCACCATCCAGCTCCCCCAAGGCCAAGCCTTCATTTGCTGCCAAGAGACCTTTTCTGCCAAATGTTGTCCCCAGTCTCAGCTGCAGCATAGGTGGAGGCTCTCTCCAGTCTGCCCAGGATGTGCTGGGACCAGGCCTGCCATGGTTCAGGGCTTGATTTCAGGGTTTGGTTTCTGTTCTTCTGTCAGAATCATAGAAAGCTGCTCGGGAGAGGAAAGAGAGGTTGCTTATCATTTTTCAGTTGACAGTCCTCAGATTTCTCTTCGTACATTTAAAAAGTAAACCCACTGTGATACAGACTATTGTTATTCATCCAAAAATGTGGAAATGGTACATCTTTGTTTAATTGGAAAAAACCACCAACACTTCTATCTTGAAACATTCATCAGCTGCTCAATGAGACAGCTATCTGCATGGCTTTAGTTCCAAGAAGAAATTAAATACTTCATCTTGGAAAAATCCTGTAAGCCTGTTTACTGCTATTTTATACCTAGATAAAGAAAATAACTTCTGATTGTCTTTAGATTATCCCAGTTGACAGTATATCAATGAACATGTCCTTATCAGATTATAAATGTTGCTATTTCTATGAGTCTTGCAGTCCTGTTTTTGCCAACCAGCACTGTCCATATCTCGGCCGAGATCTCTGCACTAGCTCTGTGCCTTCCTTACAGCACAGCATGCAGAGTTTTGTAACTGCCTGTGCTTCAGCAGCCATTAGCAGCTCTACTGCCTATATGGAATCATACTCTGGGATGTATTTCTTTACCCTGCTGCAGTGATATCTGTTCATGATGACTACTTGGAGACAAAGAACCATGTCAAAAAACAGGAAGCAGCTTCAGAAAGTTGTGGGAAAATGCTGCTTTGCTCTCAGCAAAGAGTGAGTTTGAAATATCTAACTGCTCCATGCTGAATACAAGATAGGACTGCTTCCAGAGAAGAAGAACTATTTAGTCCTTGCAGCGGATATACAAGTCCTTAAGGCAAGAAGACAGCTTATGGATCTGACTCTGAGGAACCAAAACCACCCTAGGAATCCCACAGAAGATTTCTATAAGGTTTTTCATCTTTTTGGAATACAGAATCTCTACTATCCATTTGGTATGCAGAGAGATTGAACCCACAATTCAG
Source organism: Haemorhous mexicanus (assembly GCF_027477595.1). Classification (NCBI taxonomy): domain Eukaryota; kingdom Metazoa; phylum Chordata; class Aves; order Passeriformes; family Fringillidae; genus Haemorhous; species Haemorhous mexicanus. Next base: position 62,958,379 of record NC_082344.1, read on the forward strand.
AATACAACCGAAACACCAAAATTTTGCAGACATGAAAAAAAAAATATAAGCAGATAGATAGCTACATATGTAGATAAATAAAATTTATAAATATAGATTAGAAAAATCCATGTAACCCCAGCCAGCATTTCAAGTAGGTTGTCCATCTTGACATTTGAGCCTCTGAACACTGTGTTTTACAGAACACCAGATCCCCATTTCCCTGCATCAACTCCTGCTTTGGTCTTTTGCCAGGATGGCAACATTTAGAAATCCCACAGCTGGCTTTCCCCATGTTATGTGAAACATTTTGCACTTGAAGAAAGAAATTATCTTGACGTCACTGGGATATAAAGCAAATGTTGCATCCGTGTCGCTGGTATAGGTGGGAAGGAAATATTATTTGGAGTCCAGAAGTGAGGGAGAGAAAGGAGGGGAAGGGGCTTGTGTCAGGCACTGACTGCATTACAAAGGCATTAGTGACAGGTGGGGACAGCATGTACGGAAAGAGAAAGAATATAAAATGGTTTTACCACAAAGGCCAGGCCTTGGCAGGTTCTGCTGCTGAAGAGAATTAGACAGAAACAGTCTCCCCAAGCATCCTATGATGCCATCTGGCTTATTACAGAGGAAATCCCCATTGGCAGTCTGGGTTTTTTTCCCTTCTTTTTCTTCACAACAACCTGAATGAGTGCCAAGATTATTTCTCTCTCTCATGCTCCTTCTCTTTGGCATCGAAACATCACTCTGTAGAAAAGGGAAATATGCACTGCATTGGCTCAGATGAAGGCAGCAATTTAAGGAGCAGGAGCCTTTGCAAGCTTTGAGACGGAAGCAGGGCTGATAAAGGAGATTAAACAAGCTGAGACCCTTTTGATGAACAAACTGAACCATCTTGGTGCTGAAAAAGTAGAGATATGGTTGATAGCTCTGATATACTGTCTGTGCTTGCCAGGAGAGCTATCTATTTCCATTATTAGCCTAAAGGATGATGTAGGCAATGAAAGTGAGTCACCAAACAGGAGTTCAGGTGAGATGAAGGTAGCGTGAGCAGGGAGCACCTCTTTATTACAATTCTTCAAATCACCCACTGAGGGTAATTACTTTGTCACCTCCTTGTCCTTTCTGCAAGGTTTCCTTTCCTGAGATTAGCAATGTGCATGCACAACAGTGGTCTGTATCTGACAGACAAAGAGACACAAGTAGTGTGGTTAGTTTTAATTATTTTTCAGCGAAACATCCACATTAGATGCAGAATGGAGCTGATTTAAATTACAGCTTGCCTGAAAACTGTGATTGACCTGCAAAAAGGTCCTACCATGTTTAAAAAGATGATTATACTGGAGGAAAATGTTGAATATTTTGCCAGACACTGAATATTAATTCTTATCCTAAATACCTAGTTTTGTGTGTGTGTGTAGTAACACATGCATATACACAGAGCTAGATTTTGCATATTTTTTTATTTTTTAAATATCTTTTTTTCTAGATAAATAGCTTGTTTTGTGAGTTCCCCATAATCTCAGTAGTCTTTTCATTGCAGAAATCTTTGCAATGAAGAACAGCTAACGATTCTTTTTTTTTTTTTGCAACCTAATAATTTTCATGTCAGCTTGAAATGTTAGTGAATGCTTTGTAAATAATCTAGTGCACGTATGGGATGTGTATATGTCCTGTATGGAAGTCTGTCCCTAATTTCCACACTGTGGTAAGGTAGGACACTTGCTCAGTTCTGGCCCTGATATGATGCACCTTTCTTCAATTTTTGTTATTACCACATCATATTTAATCTGTGGGTAGAAGCAGAACAGCCACATCTCCCCTTTTCCTTCTGGTTTTTGTCCAGTCATAAAACTAGAGATCTGTCTCTGAGCCATGCTGCTTTTTAACATTGTACTTCAATTGCATCATTGTTGTGTTTTCTTCCTTCTTTCCTGCAGTAAAAAAGCCACTGAAGTATTTGCTTTAAAAATATAGAGCTTGCTCAAAGTGGTTATGTTGTGGGTAAAATGACCTATTGATACCAAGCCATCTGGGAAAGGGGTGTTTAATTTAACAAACATAGGAAAAAAAGCAGTGCACTCAGCAGGTTTGGGAGAGCAGTATCAGATGTCTGCAAAGCAACTGTTCTTATGTTAACACTAGTGCTTCCTGGCTTTGAAGTGTACTGTAAGTGCATGAAGTGTATTGCCTACAGTCTAGGGGGGTTTTGCACTTTCTATTTCACAGTGGAAGTTTCTATTATTCCTTTTATCATGTAACAGCCATATCTGCATTCAGAAAATATTATCAACTGTTCCAGGAAGAAAAATCTTAATTCTGTCACAGAAAAAGAAAATAAAGGTTAAAATAGGGGCTCTCAGGTATTACCAGGAGCATCCTACTGCTATAAGAAAAAAAAAAAAAAAAAAAGTGGTAGAAAAGGGAAGAAATTAAAAAGGAAATTTACTATTGGGTGTGAATAAGGAAAGATGATTTATGCTGTTTCCTGACAGATTTTGGTTTTGACATAAGATCCACATATTTAGTTTATTAAGACTGTTTTCTACTGTTATAAAAGTTTCTGGCAGTGGATTTTAGCTCTCCCCTGAGGTACTTCACCTGTCTGTGAGAGGACCTGGCTGTATGTACACAGCAAATACCTGGGGCAGCTGCACTGAAGTCACTGGGTGGTACCAGTGTGCAAGCCATTCACCACTCCCTGCAGAACTGAGAGAAACCTAAAACTATTCACAGCCAGAGAGACAGAGGTCAGGATGCAGAGGTGTCTTTGAGGACATGCCCTTTATGGCCTCTGTGCAGGATAACCTCACAGTGAAGGGACTGAAATCTCCTTACAGAAAAGTGTACTTTGCAAATCTCAGCAAACTGTGATCTGATGATCTCAGCAAATAGTGGCTTTGTCTGCAGTGCTTGTTCTCCCCCTCCATGTGGTGGATCCTGCTGCCAGGTGAAGTGGTATTGACTGCCCTGGGTTTGTGCTGCTCAGGGCCAGGCATTCCAATCTGCATGTCCAGAGGTGCAGCTGGAGGGCACAGAAGGGAGGAAGTGTGGGCAGAGAGCATTTGGAGAGACCAGAGAGCTGGGAACAAAACTTTCTGCAGCCTGGCCATCGATCTTTAGGCGGGTGGCCTCTGGAAGGGACTGTTTCCCTAGACCTCACCCTGGTTTTTTCCAAAGGGAAATTTCCCAGGCAGAGCCTCTGAGCAACCTCCCACTGATGAAATGCAGGAGAATCAGTCACCAAGACCTGGGAGCCAGTGGGGAGCTGGACTAGATGGTAGAACTGTACCTAGGAGTAATAAAAGCTCAAGATCTTTAATAAAGGTTTGCTACTCTTTGATCACTGCTAGTCAATATAGCAGCCTTTATCTGAGTAACCCTTTCCATGAAGTTTGAAAAATGAAAAAATAAAATAGCCAGCATCTAACCTGACAAACTGTAGGTCCAAAGCTAATCCAGGAGTTAGCTTATTCAAATCTAATGAACTGCCTCATTGTTTGAACAGTGCTGATAAGTTTTTGATAAAAGACCTTGTGTTATTGCTTTTACACCGTTATATCGTCCTTGCAAAAGACAAATTGCTCAAAACAGAGGACAAATGTACTTCCTTGGAAGTCTTTTCACAGAAAATATATACAAAATTAATGAAATAAATGAAAAAGAAACACATAATAAACAAAAGAGTGACATTTATGTGCAGGAGACATATAAAAATTGCCTTTGCAATAGAAAAGACATCTTGATTGTGAAATTGGCTACTGTTGGAATAGCACGATTTTAGTAATCTCTCTATCCCAAGCACAATATTTTATTCTTATTTTCCTTCAAATCCATCACTCAGTTTACTCAACTATAGGAGTTTTCACCAACAAACATTGTACTGACTGTATCAGTAATTTATATCTGATAAGAAATGAAAATATTCATGGATTTCTGCAAACTATGTGCTGGCACAGAATGATGAATAGCCCTGACTATCTGAAGGTATTTGTGTCTTCTGTTATCTTTAAAAAGACAGATTTTGAAAACACGTGACACCTAATTTTTTTACTTTGTTATAGTAGACTTAAGCAGTGCAGTTCCACTCTAGGAAATGGGAAAATATTCAGTCACCAGCAGCACCACAAACCCATGTTCCCCCTTTCTCCTCTCCTGCGGACTAGGAGGTCTTCTGGTTACTGTGCACAGCCTTTGCTGGAATCAGTGAGCCTGGGATGTATTTTTGCCTTTTCATTCAAATACTGGGCCTGGAAAACAGGTATTTGGAGAAATTAGGGGAGTGCCTGGTCACTGGAGTTCTCCTTTCCCCAGAACAGACCTTGATCCCATGTGTGTGTCTGCCCCATGCCATGGTCAAACCCCTTGGAAGCTGTGCAGACTGCATCGATGTCTCTGCCCACCTACCAATGCTGAATGCCATGGCTGTGCCTGCTGTCCTGCAGAATTAGCCCTGGAATAGGGCAGGGCAGAATGCATTTGCAATGGTGGACAGTTTCTTTTTTTATCTCAGGCAAAATAAAAAGGACATGCATTGTACAGCCTAAAGGCTGGATGTTGACAGAGGATGGATGATATCAAGATTCGGGCTGTGGCTGGGTCCTTACCTGCACTGCTTACCCAGAAGCACAGGGAGCACTAAAGGTAGACCAGCTCTTGTTTCCTCCTGCAAATCCATCTGGCTGTGAAAAACCCACCCGTGGTGCTTTGTTCAACTGCTGCTGAATGGGGAGTTCCAGGACAGTTCTTATCTTTCTGGGTGCAATCACATTAAGAATAGTTCAGCTCTTTCTCAGCACTCCGTGTCCAAATATTTTGTATGTACTGTAGCTTAGCAATGCCTCCCAGGAAATATTACTCTGTCAGTAGGCAAACAATTGCTTAGCTTGAAAGAAGTGTAATTATTTAAGGCATGCACAAATGTTTTTGGCTGTGTGGTGCCGTAACATTATTAACTGTGGGGGAAAAGCTAGCTAGCTCTTTTTTAGAAACTATATTACCATTGTCCTAAAATGCAAAATTGCTGTAAGTCCTTTTCTGACCAGAATTCCACATTTGCTCTTGGTAGTAGATTGGATTTCAGAGCAGGATTAAGTAAATAAGTCATATTAAAATGACAAAATGGGTAAATAGAATATAATGTGAAATGAAATGCAAATTGGATTTAGGCAAACACTTTTATACAGACCTCCCGTCAAACCCTATCAGACTGCTTCAAATTCCTACTGTGATTTCTGCTCGCAGTTCTATTACATGTTGCCACTCAAGGGCATTTGATGTTTTCTCTCTCTGGAAATTCATTTGCATTTAAATGATTTGAAATAATCATAAAAGCCAAGTGCTATGAAGTTTGAAATTAGTTACTGTCTATAAATTGCGATGCCATTAAAAGATGATTTTGAAGAGCTTTGCTGTCTCAAATGTATGCAGATTAAAATCTAACAAAGTACACCTTGTTACAAAACTGTAAAGAATGGTGTGACATGGACTTAAATTGATTTATTCTCCTACTAGTGCCTATAAACTTTACATACTTGGGTTTCTTCTGAAAGTGGAAAAAAACCCTTTCATTTACCTGCTGAATCTGAGCCAAATTCTGTTCTCAGATGGGGTTTCATTGGGTGTATCTGACACCAGTGCTTGGCCCTCAGAGTTTAATCTATACGGTCTATTAAATTTCTGGAAATGCTGTATGAATAGTTGGGTCTCATAATTTTTTTATGGAGGGAATAAAGGAGTGGGATCAGGAACAATGGAGGCCATTTACAGTTGGCAGCATGCGTATGCCCATTTACCTGTGTCTGTTCAGTTTTCCCCCTCTCCCTTGAATTTCAATGTTCTCCTGGTAGGTGTTTCTCAAGGATCTTCTCTGTGAGGCAGCTGGTGCTCCTGCTATGTCACCCTGGAGCCAGTCTGGCCTTCTTGCCAGTGAAAAGGTAAAACCTGGTTAGGAGCACAAATACATTTTGAAATACTGAAGCCCCTTTTGAAAGAGAGCTCTTTTCTCCATTCACCTCCAGGCAAGCTTAGGCAAAATAAAGCTGTCACCTCATAAACTCGTCTTCTACCTTGCCTCCCCTAGCACTATTCCACTATTCCACTTTCAACTTATTCCTGCTCTCTGCCTGTGGGACATTGTAGCAGTATCCTGCCTAATATAAATTCCTACTCTCTCTTTGTTTATACCATTGGGATATTATAACTTTACATTTTTGGATACTAACAGTACATTCCAAATATACTTTCCTATCCCCAAATAATTTTAAATGGACTTAACCACAAATATATGTACAACTATGTCTAGTTGTATAACTTGATCTTAGGATGTTTGTAACAAGGAAAGCGAAGTTGCCTTGGTTTATAGGTCTCAGAACCCAGGGATGGAATTACCTCTTTATAAACATATTTATGTGCGGATTTTTTATTGTTCAAAAGAACGAATGGAGCATGTAGAACACATCTTAAAGGATAAGAAAAGGTTTTGGTTCTGTAAATCCAGTCTAGTGGTTCAAAAATTCCTGATATCGATTCTTTGACGATAAAATTAGCTGTACAATTCTTACAGTCTCTAGTACAATAAAAAGTCCTATATTTGTTTGTGTATGAATCATAAAGCAATGTCTTAGCCCCCTCTTTAATAAGCAATTTTTTTTCATTGAAATTGTCTCAGTGGTTAGTGCAAACTACCAGATAACCCTTCCTGATCAATCCTTAATGCAAATTCAGTCTGTGTGCACTAGTGTGAGGACAATATCTGGTCTCTCAAGTAGGATTTATGGTTGCTGCAGGGTCAGATTAGTTATGGGGAGTGGGGGAAGTGAGGCAGGAGTGAACTGATATGTTTAATACATTTTTGTTACTCTAGCATGCACAGGCCTCTTATGTTAGTGTCCTGGTAGAGTCCTGACTGCCTTATCAGAAGGAAAATCCTTATAGATTCACTGTGCAGCTAAGCCTAAATAGCCCCAAACTAAGGATGAGTCTGTTGAGTTCTCATCATTCCTTGGAAAATCAGTTGGAGGACACTGCATTTTGCATAGGAAATGAGAGGTAGGCTATTTGCTCTGGGCAGGTATTCATTGCAAAAGTAATTTTGGCTTCTGCACAGGTTTTGCTGAAAACCCCCTTGCCTGAATTATTGATCCAAGAGTGAACATTCCTTCAGTCCCAGGTGGTTTTATCTGAGCAGAACTACAGACTACCAGCAACTTTTTTTCATTGAAATGACCTGGCCACAACCATTCAGTTCAGTCACTTTCCACAGTCTGCTTCAGGAGCTTGGAGCAGGACAACTTTGTCCATATCCATAGGGGGAGAACCCTGGAGCAGCAGCACTGAGAAAGTGGGGATAGTCCCTGGAAGTCTGATCAGTGCCTGAAGGTGTGAGAAAGTGCTGAGATGCAGCAGTAATTTGAACAGGGATGAAGGATGCACCTATTCACTGTTGAACTGATCCAAGTGGTTACTCCAGGTGTCTGCTTTTCCCTCAAGAGAGAAAAAAATGCTCTTGAGAAGAAAAAAAAAATGCTCTTGAGAACAGTGGATAGTCTGCCTTTCAGTGGGAAATCCTTTTTAGCACACTCTATAGAAAAGTTGGAAAAGCTTTCGTTTGAGCACAGTCCTCCATCACAGCAGGGTTTACTTAAATAAATTAAAAGCTTATGAAAAGACCATTTTTCTGGATGCCTCTTTTACATATGTCCTTTTAAGAAAGACATCCAATAAATGAGCTATGGTCATTGATTCTGTCTTGATTTAAATCAATATTCACAGACCACGGAAGAAAGTTTTGCAAATCATGTGGCTTTGAGAACTCTTACTACTCAAAACACGACCTGGCAAAACAGATAAAAAATTACTCATAACTGCAGATGAAATTGTGGCAGGAGATTTTACTGAAAAATAGAACATTTTATGAACTTAGGGCAAAACAATATCTCTCAGAACATATTGCAATCTGATCTCTGCAGATGTTATTGAAATAATGCAGAGTTTGATAAAAATACATAAATTATACTTTATTGTGGTGGATTATAAAATATGTTCTGAAAGGGATGGTAAGCACAGCAGGCATTTTGCTTTATCTAGTTTGACAGCACTTCTTTGCCATTAAATGAGGAGGCATAACTTAATATGTGCAAAAGGCAGGGAAGGAAAGGACCTAGACTGAAAACTCCAAAGATAGGACTATCTACTTGTGTGCTTGCACAGTGCTTAGCACAGAGACCCTTGAGTGGTCAGCACTCTCCCTGGTACAGACACTTACATAAATAGCAGGGGAAACTTTCTTCTTTGCTCAAAAATGATAATGTTTTCTTTATATTTCCAAAGCCTCATGTTTTTGGACAGAGCTTAAGTGCCCTTTTGGGTTCATCTGCCATTTTTTTCCTAACCACTCTCTACAGGCATTTTTTTAGCTCTGCTTTGACCTATGCTAAAGAACATAAAGTCTTGGCTTCCCAAACCTGTGTAAGTTCAATATTGCAGCTCAGACCTGTCACTGCACAAGATAGGTTTGAGGGCCAGAACTGCAGCACTGAATTCAAAACAGTGGGAGGTAACCCCATCTCCTACTACTGCAATGACGTTTTAGTTTTAGGGTTTTTTCCCCTCAGGCAAGCATTTCTAAATGTTCTGGAGTAGAAACTAACATATGGGATTTCTTTAAAAAGATACAAGCCACAGCTTAGGGTTTCAATATGACTTTTTTTTTTTCTACCAGAAGGTAGGTAATTAATGATTCAATGTGCAGCCACCCTACACTGGAATTTAAGCTTCTGGAAATCTCATTTGTAACCATAAGAATGCAAAGGGACACAAAAAGCTTGATTTGTTTTTGTGGCTTTCCTGAGTTAAAATTAAACCTCTTACCAAGAGCTGACAATGCAATATTGCTGCATTAAAGCCATGTTTATACTTTTTCATGCAGAATGTTTCCTGCGAATAACGACCTATAGAGTTTGTGGTAGTTTTTGAAGGCAGAGGTTTAAGTTATTATTATACTGTTGTAATATCTCTTTGTAGCCATAGATGCTGTGCCTACTGCCTGTATATTGTCTCTACTGCCTGCAGTTTGCTGCCCTGCTCGCTGCTGTTAATAGGGATATTAGACATTCACTAGACAATACAGTTCCTTTTAGTTATCCAGCAGGAGACTGAACTTTGTGAAGATGCTGATTGTGTCCCAGATTTATCTTTCTATAACTCAGCTCTCTTTGGAGCCAGTGGGTTGCTCATTGCACCTCCATTCTACTCATTCATTTTTTAGGTTGCTCTGTTACAAAGTTCCCAGCTCCCATTTAGTTGGCTGTAAACAGTAGGCAACTACCCCAGAGGAAAGCAGTGATGTAATTAATATATTGATTTAGATTTGTTTAATATAAACAGGAGAATAAATTTAAATAAAGGTGAAGTGCTTGGTTTCCTTACTGGAACTCAGTTCAGTGGAGAAGTGTGCTGGGGCAAAGAGTTATCCCTTCCTTGCAGAGACAAGAGCCCTGTGCCTCTTTTTGCACTGCCTCCAAGGAATGAAACAGCCTCCAAGAACATGAGACTACTCCGAAAAGCAGTAATAGTTTAAGTCTAGGAAACATTTAATAATGTGTTTAACTTTAAGCATTTTTTTTTTCAGTCCCACCAGCCTCAAAAGGGTTTAAACAGGCACTTAACATCCTCTCTGAACAAGGATGCTTTCCTGGAGCTGGCCTTAACAAGAGAACTCACTTCTTCCTTTTGATGTGCAATCTAATGCTCTGAGTTCTACCTCTTCTGCACCACCCCTGAGGAGCTGCCTCTGCCTTGGGCAGGAGAAAGATAAAGGCAAAGGATAAAGGCAAAGTAACCCATTGTCATCATACCTCTGCATACCATCCTGGTCATCCCATGGCTGGTGGTTTCTCTCATTCATCCACCCTTGGATCTTGCCCAGTAAATGATGTGGAAGGTCACACTTGGGGCCCCAGAGACTGACCACACACAATGCAGCTCTGAAAAATGAAATAAGTGCAGGGAGGGGTCCCTCAAAAGGCAGTGCAGGATTGCTAACTGCTCTCTTGTGTGACTTTGGCCAGTTGTTTGTCCACTCCTAATTATGCTTTTGCTGTTGATTTAAATTGGAACATTAGCAATATTTTCACATGTTCTTTGCTTAGGGGGAAAGTAAGCAGAAGAGTGAACACTGATTAAGGGAAATGAAAGCAAATCTGTTTACTGATAATATATGTGGCAACACTGAGACAGGTAAATGGTACTTAGGGATTGCTCTCTGCTCATGTTTATGATCCTCCATATATTTGTGCATTTCTCATTTACTGCCCAGGCAAAGTTTGCATTTCCAAATTAAAGATGTATCATGACGATTTTGGTCACAACAAGGTTACAAATTGTGTCATTCAGCAGACCTACCATTCAGTACTTCTGAATGTGATTTTACTGGTCTCTGTTCTTGTTGGAAAATGTACTAAAATTCAGATTAAAGGTAAATGAGTTCTTTATGCACTGGATTTTTTCATAGCTTCTTCCTCAGAGAAGCTTTTCTTTTCCTCATTTCATCTTGAAAGGTCATTTTAGGAAGAAAAAAGCCCTGTTGCCAACTTTTTAAATAATTATGATCTCCAATAAAATGCCATCTATTTTTAACATTGTACTTTTTAATGTGTCTTTAAAAAAGACACAAGTAGATTACTTTCTCCATGAATAATGTATCACTTCAGAAACTTTGAATGCTATGACATAAATTATCAACTACTTTCCTACTGTTTGCTGATAAAGTGGGGGTGATTTCCACACACTTTGTAGTCAGATCATGTTTGGAGTCGGCTTCATTTTGTTGCTGTATTTGAATGATGACATTTCATCATAGTTTATGCCACTTAATAGCATAAAATGTCAGAAGGAAATGATCATAACACTTCTGCAGGTGATAAGTATTCTCTGCCTCTACCCTGTGAAGTAAACCATATAAAGTAAAAACTTTTACTGTAGTAAAAGCACTCTGTAAAGTAAAAGCAGACACCGTGGAAAGGTACTGGGAATAGGAACACAGAATGTGCCTGGTTTAGCAGAGGAAACACGTAGAAAATGCCTCTTTAAAAATGGTTGTTGTCTTTGAAGGATTTCCAGGGATGGGCAACATTGATAAAAGTCAGAGAGAGCCCCCAAAGCTGTGTGCAGGGTCTGGTGGAGCACCATGGCTGGACTTCAGGATGGATGGCTGAGTGAGCAGAGCAGAGCATCCATGGGCAGTGCAGAAGTGTTTCAATATCCTCAGCTGACAGGGTCAACAACAGTGGTGATGTATTTAAACTGGTAGTTCAGACATGAAGCAGGAAAACACTGAAACATATGAAAAAGAGAATGAGAAGAAAAATGGAGTGCATAGCTGAGACTGTATTGTGGCAGAAAAATATTCAACTGGCTTAATGTGCTTCAGGAAATAGTGATGTTTAGGATGAAGAGAAGAAGAAAATTAGTGGAAGTGGAGAAAACCAGATAACATATTTTCAGGCAAGAAGCATATTAAAGCAAATAAAGAACTGGAGGGGGAGAGTCTGCTGGGACCTGGGGCTTAGCAGGGAAGTGGTAAAGCAAATAGCAGAAGTAAGAGAGAATAAGAGAGATGGAAACTGAAAGGAGAAAATAGCCTCACAGCACATGGAAGCAAAATGCTGGAGGAGACCCTGGGGGACACCAGTATGGATTTACGTCCTGCAATTATAATTAGTGAAAATGAGGGGATAAAATGAGATTTTGACTATTTAGGAGCACAGAACTATTTCCAAGTTTTAAAGTAAGTTTTACATTGTCCTTGTCTGCTAATTTCTTTCTGAACTCCCTCATCCACTGCTTGTCTTTCTAGAAAGCACCTTGTCTGTGACACACTCTGGGATGAACTGCACTTGTCAGTGAAAAATACAGCAGGAAGAAAACTCCAGAGAAATTGCAAGATCCATTTGTAACAAACATCATAAATATCAATAAATTGCACGGTCAGGAATAGCACCTACATAAACAGGATGTGGCAACTGGAATGGGCATATTAAACTGTAATCATCAAATGATCAGTTTTGCAGTGGGACAAGAGTATTTATATTTTTAAAAAGGCTTTATGGCTGTCAGATCCCTGGAAGAAGGTTATGGTTTGCACTGAAAATTCATGAAGGGGTTGGACAGGCACAAATGTGACCATTCTCATAGTTAGAAATCTAGAAATGTGTGAATCCTTTGAAGGCTCTGGATGCTGCAAAAGAGGCCCTGCATTGGCCTAATAAAGCAACATTTGCAACATCTATATGCCTTTTGGTAAGGAAGACAATGGAAATGTCAGGAATTTGTGTCCTTGAGTCCGTGCATCTTGGGAATGTTTATAAGAGCATTAATTAATTAATTAATTAATTAATTAATTAAGGATGGCTGTGTTTTAAGGATGTCTTTCAACTTCTGGCTACCTTAGAAATCACCCAGTCAAAATCATGAGGATTTTTTTCAAATACCTAGTCATTGGATATTTTGGAAAAACATTCTAAGTAACCTTGGAAAATGGACAGTCTTGGGTAACCCAGAAAAGTTGCCTGAATATTTCCAATATTTTACTACATATAATTCATTGTAGACTAGCAGCATTAATGTCAAATCCAGCTAGTTGCACAATAACTGAGGATTCATAAAATGTTTCTGGGAATCACCATGTAATTACCATTGTCTCCAGTGGTGGTGCAGGAAAATAATATGCAATATTTCAAGATATTTAATTAAGAAGTGTCAGTGAGTTACCTTGAAGATAACTTCTATCACCCCTGTATGACAGGGCTGTGTATGATTAGATGACGGATAAGTCCCCTCAGCATGAAAGACAGATGAACTGAGGAACATCAATGTGATATGCAGAACTCATTATGATGAAGTACATATAATTGTTGTTTACTCTTTAAAGGTGACCTACAAATACAATGCTGTATGGTTACTTTTCTTGTCTTCTTTATAATGCAATAAAAAAAAATCTAAAAAATTTCTTCAATAGAAACTGTGCTTTTTTTTTCTTTTCTTAGAAATTCTTGTTCATTTTGTTTTTGCCCCAAAGATCCACGAAGGAAGTAACAGGTTTATGGTATCAGATATCAAGGAAAAAAAGATGTTTGTATGAGGGTAATTTCTTATGTGGTCTGCTTTGGATGTGGGAGCTGTTATGAATTCATGTGTGGCTCAACAGTAATGTCAGCAGCAAAACCCATCATCCTTGTCTTGGGAATTGTAGAAAAAACTTGCAGGCTTCACAATGAAAATGTAATATGAGATCAGGGGAAAGCAGAAAAGAGAATTTAAAGAAAGATGGGTCTCCTAATGGTTATTCCTGTCAAAGGAATTAAGCAACCACCACTTTCTATTTATGCTATTTAGCATAAACAATGGGCTTTGTGTTCCTTGCTCAAGTAACTGCTCTCTTACCCTCGGTGGGCTGCATTACCTTGCATTTGCACTGACTTCAGTTTTTCTTGCTGTCACCACACAGCCGACTTGATCACAGCCTTTAGTTTGGGAATCCTTGCTTTTTACTCTGACTCTTGCTTACTAGCCCATTTTTCTTCTTCTCTATCAGTGCCCTTCTCTGTGGACTCTAAGGTGATAATTACATTAGCTGTACTTCATCACAAGCTTGTTAGGGCTTGACAGTTGATTTTGGCTGACCATAATCAGCCTTGTCCCCACTTGTCATTGTCCCTTTGTGCAGTGGTTGAACATGACTCTTTCTACATTAGCAAGCAGTGTGCTCCATTAGGAGTGGTTCTGCTGAGTGAAATAACCTGCACTGACCTCTGTGATACGTGTGGTTTTGGGGATCTGGTGCTGCTCACAGCCTGGTCCTGCAGGCTGAATGCTCATTAGTGCCTGCAGCACATCCTTGGGGTTGTTTGCATCTGGAAGAGGTCAGTTCTTGTGCTCTGAGATGGGTGTCTTGTGGAAGTCACAGCATGTAAAGGGGAAGTGGTTGGGAGATTTAAAAATGCATTTCTGACCATCAGTGCCGATGAAGGTGCCTGTGCTGCTTGCTGATATACCTAGGGTGGTGCTGCTTCAGCTGCTCTAAAGTGAGACCAGATTCCTGGAGCTTCCCTCTGTTCTGGGTAAAAAGGTAGGTGAAAATATTTTTGTGGTTTTTCTACAAGTAAATCTTCTCTTCCTCAGCTAATTTAGCAGAGAACAAAGGCTCTTTTTCTCAGTGTGTTCATCTTGACAAAGTGTAATCTGGATTTATTTCCATGGAAATAGCACAGTGTGATATCCAGCTCAAAACTAGATCATCTCAAAACTAGAACAGGTGAATCTTCTGGTCTCTTCTACCTCTTCAAGATGGCTGGGCCCCTTTTTATTTCCTTAGTGATAAATTTGGACATAAAAAGGAGAATAATTGCATGTGTCTATACTTTCTCTCTCTCTGCTTTTTTGCATGTCAAAGTACTTGATCTGTATTGAAGTCCGCGAGTCTCTCATTTTGGACTGTGCATATAGTTATTTAAATAATAATAAAAATAAAATTAATAATAAAAGAGGATTTCATTAAACTCTGTCAGTGAGTATAAATTTAAAATAGACTAGTGGAGTTCTTTGAAAGATCCTACACATGAAGTAAGAACATGTGTGGCTGAGACATCTGATGAGTAAAATTGTGATTGAAGAAATTCTCCATTTATTTGACAGGAATATTTGTTTGATGCAAGATGGAAAGAATGGGCAGACACGTTTTTCTTTGCAGTTGTGGCAACCACCAATGCTTAAAGAAGTGCAGGAAGTATCAGAGTTGAGAAGAATGGTTGTGGTGGGTTTTGCTTTCGTTGGTTACAGGTCATGTGGTGAGAGTAGAGTTGTGTCCATTCTGATTCTTTCACTGAAAAACTGCCCGTGAGAGGTTTTTGTTAACACAGCATTTGGTTCAGTGGGGCCTTGGTTCATGTCAGAGATCCCACAAAGGTGCTCAGAGCACGGTGCTGCTGTGAGGGAAGGCTCTCACAAGTGTGGTATTTGCTCATTTTTCTGTGATTCTGGATGTGACCTTGTGCAAAACACTTGCAAGCTGACTTTGAGTAAACTATTGTTTTATGAAAATGTGGCATCATTATTCTAAACTCTTTATCTCGTTCTTTCCTATGGTTTTTTTTTTCCTTTTCTTATTTGCAGGTCTTGTGTGGAATATCCATTATTTAATTTATTTAATTCTGCATTTTCCCCCCCAAATGTTTCTTAAATAAAGCTCTTTTCTTTTTTCTGCATTGTAGGTCAAGACCCGAAGCAACAATGATGCTTCTCTTTTTTCTAAAAGAGACATACAAACAAACATACACTTGTGAAGACTCATAAAGAACTTTAATACCAATAAGCACAAGTAAAACTTCTTGACTGCACAGGAGACTTATTTGCAGACAGAGTGAAAGCATAAGCAATGTGTTATCATTGTTCCAAATCAAAAGAAGGTCAGCACTATGTGACAAGTTTATAGGCAGAGCACATCACAAAAGTACCTTGAGAATGTAGAAGTTAACAGCCAGATCTTCAGCTATAGAAAAATGATCTTAACACCACTGATATTGCTGGAGATATGGCAATCCATACCAGACTGTCCTGACCTTCTGATTTTTATTCTGCATTTTACACATAATTTTTGTCATCAATCTCCATTTATGTCAATGACAAATGCATATTTCACACAGTCAGAACTAGACAAAGAGGTGCATTCATTGTTATAACTGATAAATTAGTGTCTTTGTTCAAACAACTTGCATTTACATTCACTGTTAGAGAAGGAAAAGCTTCTTAAAAATTTATAAGCTGACTGTGCAGGTTAGCTTAAATGTGCAGTCATACAGTGTTGACTCAGAGTTAAATTTAGGAGTGCTTTGCAAAACTAGTGGAAAGTAGAGCATTTGTTCAACATCACAGACTTGCAAATGGTTGAGCTAAATATATGGTGAGCATTCAATCACAGGTCAGGCCCAAACAGTGTGCTCAGAGTGCTTTCTGTGCATTGATTGGTCCAATCTTGGAGATCATTCTGTGTTTTATTCAAAACTAGACAAGGCTGTGAGGAAAACATGGACCTATGGGATGCAGAAAAAGAACATGGACCTGTGGGATGCAGAAAAAGACTGATACATAAAGCAAGCTTGATGCTCTGCTTCTCTTTGTGTGCCTTATACAGCCACTTCTGGGAAGAGTACTCAGCTACCTGGGATTAAGTTCTCTCTGAGCTGCCTGTGAGACACCTCCTACAGTTACACTGGGCATCCCCAGCCCATCTGACAGCAAAAGGATTTCAGTTTATCAATTATTTGTTCAGAAGCCTTCCCCAGTTCTCAGCAAACTGGGGCCTGAGCTTTCAAACCCAGACACGCATTGTCTGAGTAAATGTGTAATTCATGTGTGTAAATGCACAGAGTGCTCACATAAATCAGTTGCTCTCATCCACGGGTGACCAGACAGCTGCCTAACTGGCCATGTTCCCATACAAACACCTTATTTAGAGACAAGAATTAGGCCTCCATGATATATGGATGTCATTGTATGCCCTTAAACTGATTAATGGGAAAATGATTTTTCACCCTTTATTTGTTTCACATTCTCCCATCTCCCTCTAACCTGTCCCAGGACATAAAACACTCTGAAATGACCACCCAGTCTTTCAGATTATAAATTCCTCCTGGTAGGAGGATTTGCTTAATATGTTTTCTCCTGTGAGCCTGGTGTACTCTCCTGTGCTAGGGAAGTGCTTGAGTGCATGTCTATAATTCTCAGCACGAGCAGTGTCCAGGGGCCATGAAATCACCTGCCAGCCCACCACCTGTCTCCAGAGGTGCTGTGCAGCCAGCCTGCAGAACACCACTGGTGCTGGAGGTGTCCTGAGGAGCTTGGTCCTCAGAGGCTGTGCAGAGGTTGTGCTGGTACATGCTGAGCTTCTGCTTACAACAAAGACAATACTTGAAGACTCTTCCTCCCTCTTTGTAAAGGATCCTTCTGTCACAGTGCACTGTTGGGGTAGAGGCCCATGCATTCTTGTTAACTGATTTCAGCTTGTTCACTCATATCTAACCAATCTTTCTAAACATGACCAACTCATACCTGTCCACTTGGCACATAAGTAGCTTTAAAGTCATTGAAGACTGAGACGAGTCCAGCTTCAGATGTTACTTGAAAATGAATGATCAGTCCTGCCTGGGCACTGGACCTTTCTGATGTGTCATGAAGATGGCTGCAGAGTCCTTTTTGAATTTGTTATTTAGCCAATGACTTGCTGACATCTGAATCTGCACAATTTGTAATGAATAATTTAAACCATAGGGAGCAGAAAGTGTAACTGAATAAAAAGAAAAAAAATGCTTGAAAATGCTTTCGTGATACTTTTCTTGCTTAAAACTGGAAGATCAAACAAGAAAAAAATTGTAGTTTAGGATCACTGCTCACTTTACCAAGGAACCAGAGGAGTTGCAGTGTTGAGCTCATTGGGTTTATCCACTTAAAATGGCATCTCTTTTTAGTCAGTCAGGACAAAGCTGTAGACATTAACAATAAAATATTAAAGAATCATCTTGTGTGGTTTTACTTGTCTTCAGAGGATCATTCTGTAAGCAATTTATGTTACCAGATAGACTTTATCCCACCATTGTATACAAATAACCTGTTGCTCACCTATTAATCCTGCTTTTCTGTTTCCTTTTCAGCCAGTCTGAGAAGTGCAGAGACTGCAGAGGTTCAAAGACTCCAGAGCAATGTTGGAATACAATGTTGGAGTATTTTCTGAAGTTTATCATGTATAAACCTAGCCTCACTGCTCTGAGGCTAAGTTAGGAAAGTTCAAGATTTCTGCAGTAACCTTTGTTGTGAAGAGAAGGATTGCCAGACTTGGGGTTTAGGTTGCAAGTTAATGGGCAGTGGGGGGCTAAGGAAGAACAGTGCCTGTCTCCTCTCTGAAGCACCACATCCTGGTGGTAGCAGATGGCTGGATGCTGGGATCAAAGAAATCATGTTCTCTTTAGCTGTGATAAATTGCAACACTCCTTGCTGACTTTCATGTTTATGATCATGGGTGAATTTGATATATTTCAATAGAAAAAAGTCCAGGAAAGTGTATGTTCTGTAAAGTGATGAAGACAATTATAATCCTGGCTAAAATACATGTGCTCAAGGTTGTAAACACAGTGAGCAAGTGCAGGGACTGCTGGGCTGGATGAGGCTGTCATTGCTCTTAGCAGTGACGTGTTCCTCTGCTGATGCTGTGGGTGAGTGAGTGAGGTTTGTGCATCATGAGGCAAGAGGTAACTCTCAGCCTGGTGGAGAGAGCTTCCCTTGTGCCTTGTGGTAAAGGATAAGCAGCTGGGAGCACTAACCACAAACCTGTGCTTTTTTGGTTAGCTGGCTATTTGCAGTTATCCAGCTTTTTAAAACTAACTTATGGGTGATTTCCGGGTCAATTTTTATGGCCTGCTTTGATGTATGATGGGAGACACAGCATAGGCTGAATGTTTACTTCCTTATTTTCTTGGGGCAGTATGTATTTAGCAGCTTAACTGTGCAAAAATGTGTATTTAATCCCCCCACAAAGGCCATTCAGTGGTAAATACTTCTAGATTTTTGAGTACAAAATTTGAAACATGAACTAACCAGAGTCAATATTCCACATGTGGATGTAGGAAGTAGGCAGGGGGCATTTCTTGAGCCTGCCATGTTCAGAGAGAGGTCATAGAGGCAAATGGCCATGACTCAGCTAGCACTGAATTAAACAGCTTCCAAAGAGCACTTACCCTCCAGAAACAGAGGGTAAACATACCTAAGCCATAGCTGAAAATGTGTGTAAACAGCACTTATTTCACTCCACCACTGCTAACCCAGGACCAGCAAAGACAATGACTGAGGCTGCATTTACAGCAGTAAAATTTCCTATTTCCTGACTTGGTGTTCTGCAACAGCATTTCAGTATTTTTTTCTTTTGTTCCCTGGGAATTTATTGTTTAAAAAATTCTCTGTGTAACTATGATTTCTTCTAGAGGATCATCAGGAAGACCTGTAAGCTGTTTCCTGACAGGAGATTGAGAGAGAAGAGAAAATGAGCTGTTAACAAGAATGCTGCCTGCTGTCTGAATTGCCCTAATTCATGAAGAGACATAAAGCTTAGACAAAAAATTTATGGTGCTTTAACCCTGGGAATGACTCAGTTGTTTAACAGCTTGTTTGTGCTCACACAAGCATAGGATCTGGGCTGAACCAGAGCATCCACTGGCTTCACACTGGAGTGCTTCCATGGATGGACAGGGACTCTTCAGGAAGGACCAGGGGGATGGAGGGAGTTCTGTCTAAAGGCATCAGGGATGCACAGAGCTCTGCCCTGGCAGAGATGATGAAACAGCTCAGACCTTGCAAGTTCAGATCATCAGGAGCAATAATGTGGGTGTTTTTGAGCAGGGTGCCTGCTACTGCCAGCCTGAGCAGGAAGAGCAGATGAACCCTTCTGCAGACAGCTGGGACAGGTCTCATGCTTGCAAGCCCTGGTCCTCATGGGGACCTCCAACCACCCTGATACCTGCTGGAAACAACACAACACAGCACAAGGCATCTGGGAGGTTCCTGCAGCACAGGGGTTGTGAATTCCTGACATGGGTGGTGGAAGAGCCAACCAAGTGAGACACTGACAGACCTTATACTTACCAACAGGAAGGTTGAGGGCAGGCTTGGCTTCAGTGACCATGAGCTGTGGAATTCAGGGTCCTGAGAGGTGGGAGAAGAGCCAAGATTAGTATCACAATTCTGAACTTCAGAACAGATTTTGTCTTTTTCAAAGACCTATGTGGAAGAATCCCATGGGACATGGCCCAGAACAGATGAGCAGTCCCTGAAGGCTGGCTGATTTTCAAGATCACCTCCTTCAAGCTTGAGGATGGTCCAGCCTGACAAGCAGGAAGCAAGCAACAGTGGTGGAAAGGCTTAATGGATAAAGAGCAAGGAAGCCTTATCCCCATTGAAGGAGTGGGGCAGAGAACAACTAAACAAATTGTGCATGCACAAATCCTTGGACCTGAAGGAATTTGAAGGAATCTCCCTATAGAAAGGGGATTCTGTGCTCTGAGCAGCTCTTTCACCTTTTTGTGACATGTGAATTTAGTTTCTTCCTTCTGAAAAGAAAAATCTACTGAAAACCGATTTACTTTTCTCAGTATAACCACTTCTCTAACCTTGCAAACACATTTCATAGCTGCAAGGTGATAGTAAAACTGTTCAGAGCTCAGCTTAAAACAAATACACATCTGGGCAAGAAATAGAAATAATAATTGTAAACAATTGAGTACATCAAGTAATCTAAAGCCAAAGTAAATAGTTTATGAAATGTACATAGTTAACTACTATGTACGCTATCTAATAAACCTATTACCAAGAATAAACCACAAACAGGAAAAAAGAGCATAAATGAGTATCTCTTCAATAATAATTTGACTGGCCCTACATTTCAACATTTCTTGGGACCATATTGATATATTCCTAAAATAAACAATATATTTACAAATTATGATTATTAAAAAAAAAACCCTGAAAGCTGTCCTGAAACTGTATTATTTGTCATGTTTTGGGGGTTTTTCTTTGTGTCAGAATCTGTTAATTAACTGCGGCATTATATTTTTGTAAGAGATATCAATTTATCCGAGCTGCTGTTCCATTTCAAAAGATCTCAGAATAAGATTCTTCACCTATTCAGTTGAAAGCTCACTATCCCACAGAGCCATTCTTTAATCACTTCAATGCATGCCTCCATAGAGAGCAGAAAGTGTTCTTGGCTTTATTAAGATACATTTCTTCTTCCAAACTGAAAACTAATCCAGATTCAGAGTCAAAAGATCCTCTTGCTCAGTTCTAAAAGGTTTTTTAATTTTTTTGTTTCTGATGTTAATAAGTCTTGAAAGTTTGAGTATTGTTGCTGGTGTATACTTTGATCAGTGGATTTTAAAAGGAGATCTTTAGTCATGGCCCTTATTTTCATTACATTCAGGCAGCACTGAGTACAACGGAGACCAAACTCATTTGGAGGCCTCTTAGTGTCAAGAGCAATACATAACAATTATAGAAATAATATTAATAAGAACATAAATTTTAAAAATAAAATTTAGTTTTAGTAAATAAAGTTTTTTTCCCTTACTTGCTCTGTGATTTTTGACCTGAGGTCCTCTGTAAGGTCCTCTTCTTCTCTGAAGAAGATTTCTAAGAATTAGTGTGTCTTCCTGAAAAACGCGTGTCTAAGTTGGGTTGGGTGATATAAATATCCTCTTCCCAGCTGCAGATATATCTGTCCAGTGACTTTTGCTTTTCATGTACCAATAAGATAGTTTTTCCCATATGACTGAGCAGATCTGTGAGCAGCACAATAAAGGAAACAAGCAGATGAAGGTGCTGCAGGCTGACCATAATCCTATCCTCTTCTCCTAACCCCTATTAGATAGTGGTGAATTTATTCTCTACTCCTGCTGCAACAGGATCTGCTGCAACAGTGTAGTGAAAATTAAAAAAAAAAAAAAACCCAAAACTTGGGGAAAAAAAAAAACAAACATGAAAAAAAACTTGTAAATACAAGTCTTCATGCCACTCTTTTTCTTCACCCAGCAGTGAATGTGGAGAAGTTTGGTTAGGAGGTGATCAGCCACTGGAAAGCAGCACTGGTGACTGCTTTCTTAAATTCAGGACAACAAAATGCAGAACAAGGCTGCTTTGGCCATGTACAGCCAGCCTGTTTCTAGCTTTGGATACAGAGCTCCCCAATAGATGTAGGAGCTGTAAATCTGCAGGAGCTGTAGTAGCTTGGAAGTTCAGTGGAAGTTGTTCAAGCTAAAGATGTTCTCACCTTTTTACTGGCTTGGCTCTTAATTTGTTTCCAAAACCTAGAAATGTATATATTATATCTTGAGAAACTAGCAATTAGTTTGGGTTCTGGTTTTATTTTCTTGCAGCCTGCAAAGAGCAATATTTTAATAGAGTTCTGTTTTACATTAAAATTTCATTAAAATACATTTCTTCTGTCCTTCTGGCACACTGCTTCTGATCACCGACATCCAAAAACTCACCTCACCCAAATGAAAGATTGATCTGATTCACATTTTCAGGAAAAGATATAATGAGTGATCGCTTGTGGCTTGAAAACTTGGATGGCAGGCTCCAAAATGAGCAGTATTTATGGCTGCTTTATAAGCACTTAAAAAATAGGATGGAAATACCAATACAGCCTTGACTACCAAAGAGGCTTTATGATATCTCCATTTAAATTACAATGTCTTGAATTTAATGCATTTTAATGTTCTTAATTTTGAATTAGGAAGGAAAAGGAACTCATGACATTTGCACTGTGTGACTCTGCTATGTGGAAACTCACAGCATCTCATAACGGCTTAGATGGCAATAATAAATAAACAAAATGGGCCTTAAGCTATTTTTTTCTCATTTTAATGCACAAAGATGTCACCAAAGTCACTTGTTTTCTCTCTGTAATGGTAACAGAGTTCTTGTTTAAACTATGGTTCTTACAAAAGTCAGTTACCATTATCTTTCTAATAGTTTTTATCATATGACTGCACTTCTGAATCCCCAGCACCCCCTGTGTTTGCTGTTGAGATGCAGTTGAACATTTGGATGCAAGTGGATATTTACCCATTCAGTAAAGAGACACAAAAAAACCACCCAACATTTTAGGACATTGTGTATTGCACTTTGTTTTACCATATCATAAAGAGCCCCACTGCTGGAAGCTCAGTAAACAGGGATTTCTGGGTGAGACATGGCCATGGTGGAGGATACAAAAGTTCTTGTGTTTTGGGGGTAAGTTAGATGGCATTTTTTGTTGTTTAGTGGTTTATTAGGTTGCACTTCATCATTTGTAGGTTCACTGATTTGAGTGCTGTTCTGAATGAAATGTTCTAGTTATCATTTCTGGCTTTGGGGTAGTTTTGAATTTAAATGAGGTGAAAGGTCAAAGGCCTTGTAGCTAAGGGAGTTAGGTTTCCTGTCTTTAATTGCTGCTAATGAATATTCAGCTGTTGAAATGGAGAGAAAAGCAGTAGAAATCGAAGTGACTAGTGACTGAGAGAGCCTGAAGAGCAGCAAGCTGCAGGACTTATCTGGTGATTCATGTGCTTTGTGTTTTATATATTGACTGTGTGACTAAGCATCAGCCACGTGATGTCCATGAGGGGTTACATGGGGAAACCACTTTTTTCATTAAATGACACCTGAAATAATTACAGACTCACAGAATCAGTTAGATTGGAAAAGACCTCGGAAATCATCAAGTCCAACCCATGGCTCAGTATGTCAACTAGATCATGGCACAAAGTGCCACCTCCAAGGATGGTGACTCAATCACCTCCCTGGGCAGTCCAATCCAGTGTTAAATCACCCTTCCCATAAAGAAATTCCTCCTAATGTTCAGCCTAGATGTCCCTTGGCAGAGCTTGAGGCCATGTTCTCTTGTCCTATCACTGGTCACCTGGGAGAAGGGACAAGCCCCACTTGGCTACAATCTCCTTGCAGGCAGTCGTAGTGAGTGATAATGTCACCCCTGAGCCTCTTTTTCTCCAGGCTAAACAACCCCAGCTCTCTCAGCCACTCCTCACAGGACTTGTGCTCCAGACCTTTCCCAGACCTTGTTACTCTCTTCTGGAATCTCTTCAGCACCTCAATGCCTTTTTTTGCGGTGAGGGGCCCCAAAATAAACACAAGATTTGAGTGCACCAGTGTTGAGTACAGGGGAGCAATCACTGCCCTGGTCCTGCAGGCCACACTATTGATGATATAATCTAGGATGCTGTTGGTCTTCTTGGCCACCTGGGCACAGCTGGCTCATGCTCAGTCTCACAACCAGCACCTGCAGGTCCTTCTTCCCTGGGCAGATTTCCAGCCATTCTGTCCCCAGGCTGTATCACTGCCTGGGGTTGTTGTGGCCAAAGTGTAGGACCCAGCACTTGGTCTTGTTAAATTTCATATTGCTGCTCAAGCCCCTTTTATTCAGCCTGTTCAGGATCTCCTCTGCAGAGCCCTTCTACCCTCCAGCAGATTGACACTCACACCCAGCTAGGTGCTGCCCATGAATTTACTATGGACAGACACAATCCCCTCATCCAGATCATCAATAAAAATACTGTAAAGACTGGGTCCAGTACTGATCCCTGGGGGTCATTACTGGTGACTGGACATCAACAGGATACAGCATCATGTTCTTAGATGAGAAGATTCACTACAGTTCTTGGATGAAAAAATCAAGGTTATCTATAAAAAGGTAATTCAAAAGAGTTTGAAAACAGCTAGGAGAAAAATGGACAAGGAGCTGCAAGGTCAGAACTTCTAGGTACATAGTGTACTGGACAGTCAGATGCCCGTTCAAGGGGTGTTTCATAGAAATACATACACTTAAGGCCAAGGCAGAAGTAGAACTTGGATAACTGAGTAGCCTTCTACCGAAGGAACAGACAAAATGTTTTCTGTACTGAACAGAGAAGATGAGCAAGCAGAAAGAGGAGATAACAGGGCAGGAAAGAAAACAAGAAGAGAGGCTGGTTTCACAGGAAGAGAGGAAAAGAAAATGGAAATAACCAAGGATAAATACTCCAGGAGACAAGATGACAGTGTATTAAAAGCAGAGAGCATGAACAGAAGGTGAAGAGAGCACAGAGAATCAGGATGAGGGAAGGTAAGTGGTAGAACACTTGCTCAGTGTTCAATAAAACAAAGTTTGCTTTTAGGGTGACAGCTCCCTGAAATCCACAGCTATAGACTGCAGCTCAGAAGAGGTGTACAAGGGAGTGGGAAAATTTGTGACTCACCTTCACACTGGGATATTACCAGGTAACCTTGGCATCAAGCAAGCAATGGCTCAGGGGGTTTTTAGCCTTTGAAGGAGGTGAAGTTATGAGAAGATAATCCAATTAGACAGCAGAAGATCTTGGGATATTTGATCATTGCAATATTATGTTGGACATTAGACACTTACAAAGAAAGTGGTGCAATGGTAACTCTGAATCCAAGATTCACAATTTCAAGAGGGAACCCAACATACTAAAGGAGTGAGTGAATGTATTCAGCCCAGACTGAGGAACTTGGAACTAAGCACAAACGACTCTGGCAATTTCTTTCTGTCAGAAGAATGCAAACTGTCAGAAAGCTCTTTCTAAGCTAGAGTCAGCCCTTACAGATCAGGAAAAAAAAAAAAGAAAAATATTAGAAATAAATGGGGAACCTATACTGAAGAGAAAAACTAATGAGCAAATGAACCTGGGTTTTGCAAGGTAGTCATTATTGGTGTAGAAAGAATAGTGCTGGAAGTTCAACTGAGTTAGAGCTGGGAAAGGATATTAAAATGAATAGAAGAAAAATGTTTGCTTAGCTGTAAGAAACTTAGGTCAAGGAACTTGTGTCTAAAATGATCCTCCTGGTTTGATCAAAAATAGTATCCTTTTTCACAGGCAGAGCAAGGATTATTTAATCTGACACAATGGAAGCTGAGAAGGGATATATGAACACTGTCAGCAAATACATCTGGGTGGAAAGGCACCACATAGGAATAAAAGGTCAGTCTGGATAATGAAGGAAAGTTTGTGACCATGATAGCTTTGAGGCTGTGGAGAGGACTTCAAGTGGGAATAAAATGGAGCTGGAACACTTTCTGGATGAGATTATCAGAGTTATCTATGACAGCAGGAATTTCTGCTTGGTGATCTGGGAGTTTCCTTTCACTGCAATGTTACTTCTAATTGGAGGGCTACCATAGCATGTCTTTCTGCCAAGGAAGGGAAAGACAATTGTAAAAAAATGTTAGTTTTCATAATGACAGAGATGGGAAGCATGACAGTGGTTTTGATAATCTGGGTGTATAATTATTATAGGTTTATTATTAGCCAAGATTCTTGGGCTCCATGTAGTTTTAAAACTCCCTTCTTTAGTTACAATTCAGCTGTGACTTACAGCATAATGTTTCTTTGGCTAGAAATGAAAATAGAAATGTCTCAAGAAAACAATGAGAATTTTTATTTCATTATATGAAAATACTTAGGTTAAAAATGGACAAAGAAAAATTATTTAAATATAATCTCTTCTAACAGAATACCAAACCTTCATCCCCCAATTAAATTAAGTCAATTACATTTCTCCTTTTCCTTGGCTGAAAGCTTTTCAGGACTCTTTTAGAAGAGCATTAGTCCCAGTTCTCTTTCTTGCTTCTTTTGCTCTTTCTACATGTCACTTTTTTTAGTGGAAATTATACAATGATTGGAAAACATATCATATTGTTTCAGCTGTGGGATTGATCAGTAAAGTTTACTTACTGAGATTTATAGCATAGAATAGACATATGTCCTTAAAAAGCATTTTTGGGGCCATCAGGCTATATGGGATATGAATGAAGGGGACTTTAACTCGACCTGCAGTGTGAAGCAGCAGATCTATTAAGGTTTGAAAAAAATATTTTTAAAGTCACTTGTCAACAAATAGGTGAATAAACTTGCAACCTGCTTTGCAAGACAGAGGATGAAATGGACCATGTCAAGATTCCTCAGCAGCCTTAGATAGCTGTCAGTTGTTCTCAGAAGGCTACATCAACATTTTGCTGCTATTTAGAGGCAGCACTGCATACCCAAAGGGTAGGAAAAAGTGGTTTGTAGCAGAACAGCTGCTAATAATAATGCAAGTGATGAGCTGAAATGAACAATGGATGTTAAGTTTTTAAAGTCTCTCTAGTCCCCTCTGGCTATGCTACCTATTACAAGCCTGCTTTGATTTCACACCATAGTATATCATGATTCAATGGGAACCATACCACACCAATGTCAAATTCAAATCAGGAAATATATGTTTGTGGGAACAAATGGGATAGGATTGAAGTCTTTTGTTCATCTGTTAAAGTTTCCTTTACAACAAAGATTTTGGATGGTTTTTATGTGTGTATGAAAAATAATAATAATTAAAGAAAAGAATAGACAATCTGAGAAAACTGTCTTGTCAATTAGAAGAATCCTTTCTTTTGTGACTTATGACATTATTAGCCTTAAATTGTAGGATGCCAATGCTGAAACGAGTGATTGAGAAATATGTGAGAGTGCATAGAAATGCATCCTTCATTTTGTACAATAATAATTCACTCAGTTAGGAAAAAACTCCTAAAACACTTCAATTGCATTTGTGAGAAATGTCTTGTTACTGCAGACAGAGTTTGTTAGGTGCCAGAAATAAAGCATAACAGTCAGATCCAGCAACACTGAGAAATGATGAGGTGCACTTTATTAACTTATTTGACCTATTGATTTTAAACAAGGCAAATCTAAATTTAGCTCAGTTGTCAGATCTGGACTGTATGAAGCAGGACTGAGGGATTGCTGTAGGCTATTTTTTCATAATGCATCTCCTAAATTTCATCTTTTGACTCTTATTCATTTTATTCCCCCTGAAATATTTGCAGGCTTTTTGGCAGCTAGGTAACTTGCCTGGATGTATGTGGAGAATGGTCTGAATCTTTCAAAAGAAAACAGTGCTTCTTGCCCACAGCTCACAACATGTTGAGAAACATCTTGTTTGGAGAACAGAGACCAATTCAGACTGCAGACAGATACACAACTGCTTCCAGCTTAATTTTCAGAAATGCTTTTGTACCCTTCAGGTGATTTGCCTTCTCAGCCTGGATTGGAATCTTTCCTCCAGTTATATCTAGGCCATTTGATTCAGTAATTGCAGCAGAGAACAGCTGGCCAATATTTAATTCTGTGTTTAATTCCTGTTTTTCAGTTCTGTTCACGTTTTAAAATGCAATAAAAATTTTATTCTTACAGTGGTTTATATTATTGCCACTTGATCATTTTTAATCTTCCATCTCTAGAAAGGCATCATTTGCCTTATCTTTTATTTGATACACACCTGTAGACTCACTGTGCTGTGTCTGTCCTTCCTGCTAATACTGTACCAGAAACAGGGGATGAGGTTCCTTCCTGGCCAATTATCTCCTGATTCTTATGCATCTCTACTTTGGTATCTGCTTCAAGTGTGCAAAATTATTTGATAAAATTTTTTAAAATGTAATTTATAAGAAGATCAAAAACCATTTTATCTCTGAGAAAAATCTTTTTCTTTCCTCTTGTTTTTCAACTTCCGTGTCAATGTTTTTGTGTGTGGTATGTCCCCACTGGGATGAAATGTGTTTGCTGTCCCTCAACAAAGTACCCTGCAGAAGTGATCATGCAGTTTTGACTTAACTATGGAGATCCACCAGCAAAAATGTTTATAAGAAGTATAAAATATGACTTTTCAGAATGCAGCAGAACCTTAAACCTCTTCAAAAATATAGTTAGCGATTTGGATTTAAATGGAAATTTCTTTTTAATTCCATATCTTTTCTGCAACAAAGTAAAAGTTTAATTATCACAGGATATTTTGTATTTTGTATTCTCGTTTCTATCTTGGCATGGGTATGTCTTTAATAGCTTCTTTTTGAGAATTCAAATCCAGAAATGCTTTTATCTTGGGTGACAGTCATTGAACAGGTGGCATCTACAAAGAGGAGTTTTAAAAGGGATTAGTCAAAGGCAGGGTACCCCAAGTTCTTTTGAGCACATGTAGGAGTGACATGCAAGAGGTGGGGACGGTTTGGCTTGAATAAATGCAGGTGTTATGAACATGGAGCAGAAGAAAAGACTTTATTAAGCTTAGGGGTTACTTAAAAATTTATGAGACTATGAAAAATACCAGCTCTTTCCCAATTAAAAGAAAATCAACAACAACAAAACAGGGATCCTGTGGACTGTGAAAGAGCAAGAGGAAGTAGCACTATGAAAATTTTGTTTTGCTTTGTTTGCTTAAAGGGACCTGGGAGTTGACTCAGCCTTACCACAGCCTCAGTCACGCCCCTGCTGAAATCCAGGGTCCCTCCTGCCTGTGGCTCTGCTGCTGTGGAGTGTCTGTGCAGTCTCCAGCCAGCTTTCATGCCCGAGCGTACTGGAGATTGCACAGCCTGCTCTGGAGCTGAAAGGTGACTTCACAGTACCCAGCACAGCAGTGGCCTGGAATGAAAATTCATCACAGAGGGCTTGTATGGCTTCAGTTCTGGGTGGTCTGAGACAGTTGTTGCCACTTTTTCTAACCTTTCTGATACTTATAGGAAAGAAATGCTCTGAGTTAGCAGCATGGGCTGGTGATGGGAGCAGGTCTGTGAGATGTTTCTGTTTTGCTGCTGGATTTCCTCCTGTTCCATGTGCTCAGTTTGCTCTGGTGTGTGTCTGCAGCACACCCACCTCAGCGCAGCCTCGGTGGCTGCTGCTGTCACATGCTGGCCCTTTCCATAGTGCTTCATTCCTCAGGTGTGATCTAGGAAGCATTTCCAAACTCCCAGAGGCTGTGACCCTGCTTGCTCCACGGGCAGCACAGCATAATGTTGAATTTCTGAATCCAAACTGTGGCAATCTGTTCTTTCAGACTCCGGTCTCTGAGCGTATCAACAACAAACTGATTCTGATTTTCCAGCAGCAGGGAAGGGACACCATCTAAAAATAGCAAACCCATTATATAATTTAATAATTGTATGGCCAAAGAGAGACTTCTAAGTGTGATAAAAGTGCTGGTTACAGTTGGCAACAATGCTGCCTCTAAAAGCAATATTTTATTTACTCCTGTCTCAGAATGAGAACATGGCCATGGCAGAGCTCAGTTGATCTCCCACAGTTTATCTTTTCCACTCAACAGAGATGATTTTGAGAACTCTGCAAGTGTTTCCCAGGCACATCTGCAATGTGCAGTGAAGCCTTGTATGAAGACACTTGAAGAAAGGCTGCCCTGAGATGATAAATCAGGGCCAGATATCTGAGATAATGGTAAGATCCAGGACCCACTGGGATCAGCTCTTGTTTCAGTAGAATGGTATGTACTAAGAGTTTTATGATTCTCTATTCTTTCTTACAGCTATTTTTGGAAGAATTTTATGGATGATTTTTGGTGTCTGCTAGAAGGGAAAATTGTAACATTTTCCTTAACAATGCTAGGTTATATATTTGCCATGTAATTTTTGAAATGCATGGAAATGAATTGCCTTTAAATTGTACATGGAGTAAAAATTGCCCAAAAAGTAGCATTGATCAACAGCAAATCACTCCCATATCCAAAAAGAGAGAGAAAAAAATAATATAAAAACATCTTTTCATCACTCTTGCACATAAAATGTGGAACAAGCTGCTCATTTTCAGCACTTGCCCAGTCTCTGTGTCTCACCTTGCAGAGCATGATTTCAGGATATACATTTTCTAGGGAATTAGCAGTGATAAATATTGATATTACTATGTTAAACACATAGTAGCAGCAGTACAGTCAAGAAAAATCTTTGTGATTTTCAACAAAGATTGAAGAGCTTCCACAGAATTTGTTCAAATCATGCTGCAAATACATGGCTCCCAGAGTAAATGGCACTTCATAGTACTTGGAAATTACATCTGGAAGTACTATTTTCTGTACAGCCTAGAAAATCTAGTCTCTCAGCTCCTCTGGCTCTCCAGCCTCCAGAATTGCTGCTTGAATGGATATATTGTGCAAAATCAGATTGATTTGGCATACAACAGGGTGCTCTCATCTCGTCGCACAGAAAGCCAAATGCTTCATTAAATATTTTGCCAGTTCTACTTTTTAGAAACAGCACTTAACTGCACAGTTACTACAGCCATTACAATCCATCCAAGTGCTGCAATAAATTGCCTGTCGACCAAATGGGAAAGTTTACATAATAGAACAAAATACAAGCTTTTATGCTACTAGCCATTGAAAAAAAATATATACATTTACACAGTTTGGACATTAGATAAAAACTGCTGGCTTCACAGTGTTAGAGCCAGGACTGCAGATAGAAAGTAGTATTAATAGCCCCTGTCTTTCTCAAAAAGGGAGATTTTAATTTCTGATTTTAAATTAATATTGCTACTTCTGATTCTGAGTAACTCAGCAAAAATGAAAGGGCCCAATTTCATTTTCTACAGCTAACTGTCCTAGGAAGTAGGCATCATTGTAGAGTATGGACTTAGGTAGATGCCCAAATTCTCACTTCTGCTGATGCTGATCTTTACCTGTTCTTTTCACCCCAGTGCTCCTTACATGGACCTGATTCTGCAGATGCAGAGTGTGGAAAAGGGCCCAGAAATTAGTCACAGACACCAATATTTTCTTATTGCAGACAGGTATGTCTGATATCTGTACCTGAAAACCATCACATTTCAACTTCCATAATGGAAGCAATGAGGCTGAATCACTTTTTTTTGTAGTAGAGAATTCCCACAGCAGGCAGGTAACTAATTGGAGTTTTACAGGTGAAGGCAGTGCATGCAGGAAAGCCATGTCTGCTCACAGAGTACAAGCACAGCATCCTCGTGGTGAGGCTCTTACCAGGGCAGGGGATGCTACAAAAGTGATCTTTGCCAGGTGGGTTATGGCTGGGCACTGCAGCTTTCAGGTGGCAAAGCCTGCAGCTCTGGAGGCAGTCTGCAGGCAAGAGAAACACTCACCTGCCTTCTGGCCAGGCAGGCAGTTTCTAAAGACACCAAGGCTACTGCTGCTGTTTACTGCTGAGAAAGAAAAACATGGGATGCTATCCTTAGAGGCAGACAGCAGGAAAAGAGGTGTCAGGGGTGGGATAACTGTGACCTCTGAATTTCCAAGGCTGGTGATAAATAAAATTTAACAACTTTCTTCAAATGTAAATAGATTTCAAAATATGCATACATCTATACAAAGACATAGAAATACATTCAGAATTTCTGTCATGGAAAAAAATCTTTAGACTCAAATACTTTAGTCATTTTTAGTAGGTTTTTGTTGCTTGACGTGTCTGGCAGGACTTACTGGTGTTTGCCCAGGGTAGTCTGGGTAGGTCATTGAAAGTCTTGCAAAGAAAGACTAAGCACAGTACCCTTTCATTTTCATGGACAAGTTTGGTTGAATCACTGGGGAAGCCATGAGTGATCTATTCATAACCAGGGACTTTTAACATATTATTCTCTACATATATATTAGGAATGTGTGTGGCCTCTAATTACCATCCAATCATCTGAGCATCAAAGTGTCTTACTTTGTTTACACTCCTGAAAAACCAGAGTCAGGTTTTATGAGCCTGACAATATATCCTTTTTTTTTTGTTTATATTATGTGATTTCTTTTTAATCATATGAGAAGAAACTTTCTATATAATCATTGCAATAAACCTTTTGTGAGACTTTTAGAAAATTATTTTGTACTTGCACTGCTGAAAATGGATGCTGAGTCCTATTTGTATTTCAAAAATTAGTCCTTAAATCTTTTAAAGTACAGAGGGCTTGGGGGACCTCCCTGTAAGTGCCCCTGTTTATATTGCCAAAGTTTAGCTGGTGGTTGCAAAAACCCAGCAGCCAACTTACTAATGAGCTTGTTTTGACAGGACTGCATAGCTCATTGCTTATTAATGCAGTGTTGCTGGCTGGATCATGCCACACTTTCTGGAGCTGTAAAAGTGATTCAAGAGACTGTATCAAAACCAAGCTGCAAACACAATTTGGAATCAGACTCACTGGATTCAAATCCAGTTCAAATAATCAGGACTGCAATGACATTTTCCCATGCACTGCTATTCTCTTCAGCTCAAAACTTTGAGAGTCTTCAGTATTCTGAGACAAATTTATCCTGGGGATAACTCAAATGAAGTGAGTGAAGTCACACCAGGGATTCATTTGGCTCATTACTAACATCTTGTCTCCTACCAGCATGCTCTGCATTGCTCAGCTGACACACTCTGGGGTGTGATGAAGATAGAAAGGGTCAGTTCAGCTTTCAGGCTCCTCTATCTTTTCCACAGCAAATTGTTTTTTTTAAATTTTATTTTTAAAATAAGAAGAGTGTAAGTGCTATGGGCTGAAAGTAGTTTAGACACCAAACAATATCAAAGTCATAACAGAGGGAATTGCAGTGATCAGTGGGGAGATACCTTCCTCAAATTTATTCCTCCTGTTGTGCTAGGTAGTTGAAATTTTGCAGTGAAATGCATTTTGTTAATGTGTTTAGGGATTCATGAGGCCTCCATGATCCTGTTGACTTGCCATAAAACATCCTGTAGGCTTTTCCATATGCAGTTTTTTTGGAAGAATCCTTTTCCTTGCTCAATTTGTAACTGAAATGTGTAAAGATTGATTGACATCAGTCACCACCTATGACACCAACAATCTTTGACAAGCTTGAAGAATTGATCCATTTGGCCTGAGAATTAATCTGGCATTGAAGTCTCAACACTGTCTACTCTAGGATGACCTCAGGGCATGTTGTGCAAAGAATCTTTATTAATTTAGATATCTCCAGAATAAATACAGCAGCTCTGTTTTATTATTTTTCCATTTACATAAATACATAGAGGGAAACAATGGAAAATAGAAAGTCTGAAACATTTCCTTTTTTTTAATACAAATATTTATGACATTGTGATTACATTACATACAGGCATGCACATGCAGGTGTAGATGCACACAGACATGTGGACACTTATGGACATTTGCACACAGAGAAGTATGCACATCTTTCTCCCTGAGGAGGCATTTGTATCTCATTGATTATACAACATTGTCCTTAGAAATCATGGAGAATAGGTTAAACAAGATTCTCTGAAAATCCATAAAAAAATATCTTAAGAGTATAAGAGTGAAGTTACATTTCCAGTTTATGGAGGAGATAAGAAAATTCCAACATTACACAAAAGCTTGCCAGGATGTCTCTGCCAAGACAACATAAATCTGGAGCCACACTGTACTGTGTCAGAGCAAATCTCTGGGGATCAAGGCTTGAAAAAGAAAAACCCCAATCATATTCTCATGCAGTTCTTGTATCACCTCCAGGACTGACAGGGGATCATTACAGTGGATGAGGAGCACACTCACCTTCTGGTTTTGGACCTCTTCAGCCCAAGAGCTCCAGAACACCTTGGTTGTGTGCCTCTGATACACAGTTCTGACAGGTTCTAAGAAACTTACTTATCTGCAAGACCATGTGTCTGTCTTACTATGCATATAAGCACAGTATGGACTTGCCTAATCTCCTCTATGAGACTAAAATATCTTTTATATTTGGTGTTCCCACAGATGTCACTGGAATTACTTGGATATACCTGAAAGCCAAACTTGGTCTTAAGTTCATAAAAGTTAATAGTATCAGTAGAATACTGTAATTAGAATATCTCCTCCACTTAGCAGGAACAGTAGGAATTAATAACTTATGATTTTAACTCTGATATATGTTCATGGGGTTAGAATAAGCCTTTTTCTTTTCCATACTAAAAGAACCTGCACTGGCTGATTTTGCTCCAAATACTTAATATGATTTATAATAAAAGCTCTTTTTTCTTCTGTGAAAATGAATCTAAGGGACAACCTCTCTCTTCCTTTAAAAGTATTTAAAATTGTTTCAACTTTACTATCTGTATGCACTGATTAAATAGAATAATTTTCAATAAGAATAAGAATACATCTGAATGGTACCTTTTTATTTGTACTGCTAGGTATTCAGCTTTGTTATGGTCCTGTAGCCTTTCAGCTCTCATTGCTGGAATCAGAAACAGGAGATGGGTACATTTTCTTTGGCCTCATGATAAGACATAATTGTTTTTGTTTCAGTCCATGTTGCTTTCACTGTCATGGAATTTGGCTTCAAAAATTAGCTTTGAAAAGATGTAACATCTCAAGTTGAAGAAAGCTAACTTAAAGAAAACTTCATTTTTCCACCTGCATTTTTTGATATATTATATACTCATGTGGTATCCTAAATACTGAAAACTCTTCAGGCTTGGTTGAGTTAAACAGAAAACACTTTTTGACTCTTAGTGAAATGTCTGATAAATATTAATTTCTCTGGTTTTGTTGAAAAGCTGAACATTGTCCACATTTCCAACAATTTCTTCCCCTGCAAGTGTTTGATTCTGGGCCAATGAGATAATTATATGATCTTTCACTGTCCTCTGAAATAAAAAGTATTCACATAAAACAAGGCTATTATTCAGTGCACTGAGACTTACAAGATTCTTTAATGTACACTAAACATACCATGTTAAATCTTACTAAAAGATTTTACTAAAAGGGGGAAGCAAGCTGCCATGTTGATGATGTTGTGATCCTTTCTAATCACCTGTGCTGGCATTAACTCATCTAAATTTTATCACCTTTCGGGCAGAAGTCTTGTTTTGGCTGATCATTACAGCCTCTGCTAGTCTAAGAGCAGTGAGATGAGCCTGGTCCCTGTAGTGATACCAAAGGGCTGGAAAGGATTTAAAGAGATGTTGTAGGGAAAGGTAGAGGGAATCAACAGCCAAGGAGAGTGGGATAACCCAAAGGGGATGAAAGGAGAAAAGGCAGAGTTCCTGTTCAGCAAGGGAAAGGAACAGTGAGGGCACACTTCATTAAAAACTTACATACTGTAAACAGTAAATAAAGGTAGGGTGAGAAGAGACTCTCAAGGACAGCTGTAGCTGGCTGTTTGCTTAGGAGATTTAGAAGTGCAAGCCACCTGGGAGAAAAAAACAGTTCAGAGGTGGGGTTAAATTTCTTTACTAGTCTGTGTTTTTCCATGTAAAGACTAACAAAATTGAAAAGATCACTAATAGAAAGACATTTAAAAGACTTTATCTCTCTGTGGAAGATGTATTTCTAGTTCATCAGAAGTCCTCCCCTATTCAGGAGACCTACCATGACAGTGTGCTCCAAAGTGAAGTTTCCTTTTAGTTTCTTCTGATTATTTATTCCTCCATAATGTGAGTGTTCCAAAGTTGGGGTTTTTTTAATTTTAATGCCTTTTTGTAGACAGCTAATGCACCTGTTGATAGGGGCGTTGCTTTTTCAGGGATATACATCCATTAGAATACACAGTTTTGCTCAGATAAAGGATACAATTAGGAAGAAATTCCTTACCTGGAGGGTGTTGTAACAGTTTGCCCAGAGAAGCTTTGGGTCCCCCAGCCTTGGAAGTGCTCAAGGGCAGGCTGGATGGGGCTTTGAACAACTCTAGTTGAAGGTGACCCCTCCCATTTCAGAGGGGTTGGATTGAGATGATCTTTAAAGTTCTCTCCAATCAAAACCATTCTGGGATTCTGTGAAATTTAGCACTGGTTGGTTAGGCAGTTGGAAGATGTTTACAAGGATGCATTTTATAAACACTCATCACATTTTCTTTGAATGTGTTTAGATTTATACCATATAATGGCCATCTTTGCTAAAATGTTAGGAAGTGTATTTATGTATCTTCAGTACCCTATAGCATATTGATGTTTGAAGAAAATACCAATAGTAAGAGCAACAAAGGCAGTTTCCAGGACTTCAAAGTAATGACTCCATGAAATCCTGCTTAAGTCTATGGTTCTTCATCAAATATTTCTGCAGTTGGGATGCTATGGAACAGATACAGGCTATGAAAACAGGTAGACTTTTGATTCAGACACCATCAGATCTCAATTGCTTGGATGAGAGGGACAGAGGCATCTGTTTAATTAGCTGTCTAAGTATAGAAACCTATGAATAGACCAAACTTGCTCAGAAATGGCCACTTCTGGCAAACTGATAAATGCTGCAGTAATTTTTAGAGTTAACAAACAGGAACAGAGCAGCAGCTTATCATGGAATTAATTATGATTAGCTGTAGAACCTCAAATTTCTTCTAATCTTCAGAAAATTTTAAAAACCAAGTAAGGATAAGGTTAAGACATCTGATTTCTTTAACACAAAAACTCCCTCAGAACTATACATGGGTGTTAATCATGGTTTGATGAATTCTCATTTATATTTTAGGAGTAAATGAAGTATCTTTAACAAAAGGCTTAAAGAATTTCATGAAAGTGTGCTTTTCCAGTTGTACAATATTGCTGGTTTGCTTTTATACGGCCATCATGTGTTTCAAAGTAAATTTAACCTTAATTATGTTGAAAGTCTCTGTAGATTTTTTTAAGTCGCTGCAAATCTTCAGTGCTGAATATGGAGTAACAAATTTCCTATTAGAGAAACATACTGGTAATTTGTTAAACAAGTCACACCTGATTGCCAGTTACACCTCATTGGTATGCTGTTAAGACAAGCCCCTTCACATTTAGTTAAGTATTGTTTCAAACAACTTGCAAGCAAAGATTTTTCTTTGGATCCTGGAAAGCAATATTTTATACATACTCAAAAACAATAACATTTGAATGACAGTTATTTCCAACTTGGGATTTTGACAAAGACTCTTAATTGTTAT
Source organism: Haemorhous mexicanus (assembly GCF_027477595.1). Lineage (NCBI taxonomy): Eukaryota > Metazoa > Chordata > Aves > Passeriformes > Fringillidae > Haemorhous > Haemorhous mexicanus. The sequence continues at coordinate 62,995,612 of NC_082344.1, forward strand.
TCTGAGGCAAAAATCTTCATTAACAAGGAGTTTGGTTATGAATATTTATCAATTACCTAAGGAGAGAATCCTTGAGAGGAAATGTTATTTTCTAAATAATTCAGCCTATGAAAATTAGTCTGGGAATTCCTAAGTTTACATTTAAAATACATATGAAATTCCTACAGGTCTTAATCCTGAACTGCTTCAAATCCTCACTTAACCACTACTTTGCCACTGTCCTTGTTTGCAACCTGCCACACTTGGTCTTCATGATCCAGGTTTTTTTCTCTGAAGACAAGGAAACCTGGTATTTTGAATACAAAGACAGTTCACAGAGTGACGGCTGGGTTTGGGTGCAGCTGAAGCAGGGTCACTCACATGGGTTCTTAAATGTAGTTCCCTCTTTTGATTTTAAGAAACTACTTCTTAATAGTATTTTTTCCTTTGTTTTTTTCCCCCCTATAAATAAATAATAGCTGAATAGAGGAAACATCCTGGTTGAATAGAGTGAGAAGGTTTATGAAAATCAGAAAACAAAGGATGAAACAAACAGAAGGAATAAAAGGATAATTTTTTTCTCCTTTCTTTTAACCTACCTCATCACACCATGATCAAAAGCAATGGATACTGATGGGGTATAGTTTCTTTCAAAAAAAACCCAAAAAAGCCAACACGTACTCAGGGAATGAAACAAGTTCATTTGAGGATGAAAGATTCTTTGCATATAACTCAGTAGATGATTGCAGCACTGATTGAATCACACAGTTTCCAAACAAGATATTATTATTTCATTATTTTACACTGGTCCTTTGTTTGCACTGTACTATTTAAACATTGAAACATGGAACGAGACTTTAACAATCCTGATCCACATTCCAAATACATGAAATGGGTAAAATTGTCATTTAAGGAGAACGGAAAAAACTTGACAAATAAATATTTATAGAATTGTTGAAATACCTCATCCAGAGTTGCAGTCCAATGATGCTTGTAGCTTGTCATTGTGCATTGTGCTTTGGAAAAAATGTCATGTGAATTTCTCTCTTCTGCTGTGCAATTATAGTGAAAACTCTTATATCAGAGTAAGAGTAGGACAACAGAACTAACAGCAATGGGACTTGCTGCTGCCTGCATGCTGCACAGCTGTCTCTGCTGGCTAAACTACAGGTACTCCATGCCCTTGCTTAAAGATCAGATCACTGCTAAAACTCATGCTCGTGATAAAACACAATTTTCTGTTGTTGCAAGGGAAAATTTGGACAGATAAATGTAATTGCAAGCAGGTGCATGCTGGAGTCTGCAGGCCTGAAACAGCCCTGAGAGATGCACACGAAGCTGGAGTGCTAATTCAGGACTCAATGTTTCGTGAAGCTCAGCACCAGCCCAGCAGACACAGGAAGAGAAGAACACAGGAGGCTTACACTAACCTATGTTGCTTAATTTAAACATAGGAAGTCTCCCAAATATTGCCTGCAGGAAGGACAAGATGGCAAGTGCTGCTCTCAGGGCTGGGAGGAGGCAAAGTGCACTCTTCACCTCTCGAAATGGAAGCAGACCTGCTGCGTGGCAGGACTCGTGGATTGCCTTGGCTGCTCACTGGGAACAATATGTGTTGGCAATAAACTGCTGCACACACTGAGTGCTGCTGGTTTTCTAGGTAGGGAATTGTAGAACTGTTTGTTTTCCTGACCAAATGTTGAAAAGTGGGTATGCTCTTCACTGATCTTTACATTTTTACCCTAATACCCAAAAATCCTGGTGATGGGTGTCAGTCATTGTGCAAATATATCTGTTTTACTGTGTGTCTACATGTTAAGGCTTGTTTTCAGGAATTAAACTATCTAAAGTAAATATGCAACAGTATATTCAGACTGATGAATATTTTGGGACTGTACCATTTACCAGTGCTGAAAATGCATTTTTGGTGCAATTGATGGGTTATTGCAACACAACTGAGTCAATGCATCTGGTTGATGCTTTACTCCCAGTAATAGTTTCCCTTTGGCATTCATCATCTTGGTTGAGAGGGAAAATCCTTAGTAACTGACTGTTAGGATTATATCTTATAGTTTGAAGAAATGGAGATTTCATTTTACCTTTCTGTATGAAGAAAAGAAGTCAATTTGACTGACTTATCATGCAAGGGAGAAGACTGCTAGCTCTTGGAATCCATCATGTAGTTACCCTTTGCAAATGGGGTACAAAAAGCATTGCCTGTCATAGTCATAGAACAGCCGAAGACACTAAAACTGTCAACAAATTTGGTACGGGGGTCCTGTTTGTAGTGGAAAAAATGCTTCTTCATCATCATTAAATGTCTACTCCATTTTTCATGAGGGAACTTTGAAAACAGTGTGTTAGCATCACATTTTGCTGTATGTAAATAGAACAAGTTGTAATCAAAAACTGAACAGATGGTTTCCAATTTGGGGTTTCACTAATTCCTTTTATTCATGAGAATAAAAGTGAGGAGTAGATTTTAGGGTTGCACCACTTTGTGAAGCTTTCCTTCAGAAATGCCACAGGTTATAAGATCCAAAAGGTGCCTTCATACTTCCTGGAATGAATTAGTTCTTGCCTTACAAAGATAAGTCAGGTGGCATTTGATGTTTCTGTGCCATCTACTGCTCTGGCAGCCTGATGGCAACTGCAACAGCCGTGCTGTCCTTCCAGCCCCTCTGCCGTGTTATCCTCCAACTCCAGCCTTGCTGCTGTTTTCCTCAGTCTAACATTTAAGTAATTCACATTGGAAGTATCTGACTGTTCTTTCTCTATCAAAATACAACCATTGGATACATAATAGCAGCAAAGCAGTCAGGCAACCTTTTTTTTTTTGTGTGTGTGTGTGTGTTTAAACCGTTTTTCTTCCAGCAGCACAGCATTTGGAGGAACAAAAGAGATACTAAGCAGAGATGAACTGGATGGGGAGGGAATTGAATGGGTTGAAAGATAAATGACAATATGCTCAAGGGTTATGAGAGCCATCTAGCGATAAATACACCAGGAGTGAAAAAGGTCACTCTGAATAAGTGAGTGCAAAAAGTAATCAAGCATTAGAAAGAAGGACATGCCATGTGTAAAGAATGAGGTTCTGGAGTTAAGAGTATAAATAATGATAAGGAAAAGAAAGTGGGAGAATGAAAGCAGATTGCCCAAGAGCTTTCAAAAGTTGCACAATAATATTGGCTTCAAGAACACCAGGACAAAGAGATACTGAAAAAGGCAAGGACTTCCACAAGGGAAGCAGATGCCTGAGTCCAGCCAAGGAGCAGCCAGGCAAGTCAGAGCTGGAGTACAGCAGTAGGGAAGTGGGCATGGCACAGCCTTTCTTGGGAATCTGTTGTGCCCAAAGGCAGCCCCCACAGCTTTGGGGCCGCTCTAACAGAGAAGAGCAATGGCTGCAAAGGGGGCTGAGGCAGGGGCACAGCACAGATGTGTCCTCAGCAGCCCTTTGCTTGCCATACTGCACTGCCATCAGGAAAGGCAGAAGCTGTGTGCCTGCAGGAATTGCTTCAGGCTGGTCATGCTTGTTCTGCAGTCAGATTCTGCACAAAGCCTCTGTCTGGCATTCAGGGAAGATCTACCCTGACATGCAGCAATGATAGCTTGCTGGGAATGTTTTTTACTGCTACGAGACTGAATCATATCCAGAGCCTAGTCATTTCAACACCCACCTGGTTCTGTTTAACACAAGACCTATTTCTATAAATTTTACAAGTCTTCCATATGGCATATACAGAAGATTAATTTTGGACCCCTACTGCATGTTTACATCTTGATTCTGGGCACTTCAATACGTAGTTAAAGATGGAAAAAATCTCAGGAAAAAAAAATCCCTGTGTTTCCTGCCAGCTTGTCTAACTAGTTCTTATCAGCCTGGGCTGTGAGAGTGTGGGCTTTAGGCTCTTCATCTCTGCATGCTGTGAACAGCCCACTGGGTAAGGACACAGAAATGGCAGCTGTAATGCCAATGTTAAGCCAAACAAGATCAATTCATCAGAAACCTGATCTCACCTGAGGGAGGGAATGCTATCTGGAGGGACTTGGACAAGCTTGAGAAAAAGGCTTGTGTGAATCTCAAGAAGCTCACAAGGCCAAGTACAGGGTGCTGCACCTGGATTGGGGCAACCACCATTATCAATATAGACTGAGGGATGAGAGAAGCCCTGCTAAGAAGGACTTGGGGGTCCATCCATCATGGATGGATGGAGGGATGGATGAAAAGCTGCACATGAGCTGACAATGTGCACTTGCAGCTCAGAAGGACAACTGTATCCTTGCCTGCACAAAAAACAGTGTGGCCATCAGGTAAAGGGAAGCAATGGGACTCTACTTGCATGAGACAAGCAGTCCTGCCCCCTGCTCCGGGGCCCTCAGCACATGAAAGAGCCATTTCAAGAGGAGGGCCACAAAATTATCAGAGGGATGGAGCACCTCTTGTATAAGGACAGGCTGAGAGAGTTGGGATTGTTCAGCCTGGATGAGGGAAGGCTCAAGGGGGACCTCACTCTGGCCTTTCAGTGTTTAAAGGGGGACCCTTATAGGAAAGACAGAGACAGATATTTTAGCAGGGCCTTTGGGACAGGACTAGTGGTAATGGTTTTTAACTAAATTAGAGTAGATTTTGACTAGATATGAGAAAGAAATTTTTTATGATGAGAGTAGCCAAACACTGGAACAGACTCTCCAGAGAGGTGGTAGAGGCTCCATCCCTGGAAACCTTTAAGATCAGGTTGGATGTGCTGCTGGTTGAAGGTGTCCATGATCATTGGATAGGGCATTGGACTAGATAACCTTTAAAGATCCCTTCCAACATAAACTATTCTACACTTCTGTGAAACCTGATTTGTCTGACCATTCAGATAGACCTGAATGGCATACAGCCCCTGATAGTAAAGTTCTCCACCTCTCTTCTTCTTCATTATAGGAGGATTGCAGGTAACAATATGGGACATTTAAGAAACTCAACTAATGCCTAATGAATTATACAAGAAAAGAGTGATGGAGAACATATTGGTGGTAAAAATCCCCTCAAATCCTGAGTTAAAGTTGTGATTGAGTAGGAATAGGGGGAATTCTGTATAAGATAATTTAATTTTGGCATTTTGAGGGCTGAGTAGCTCCTGAGCCTCTTGAAAGGTCTATCATGGAGTTCTATAGTGGTTCCATACTTGCAGCAGCCCTTGGCTCCCATTGTTTGCTCTGAAGTTGCTCGCATGAAACTCCCCAGGGCTTCGTCAGAAGAGAGCTGAAACCTGCATCAGCAGTTGTGGAACACTCCTGGGGATACGAGTGAGGGGCACAGCCTACAAGGATTGGGATTTTAGCAAGGCTACAAGCATTGGGATTAGCATTTTAGCACCACTAGAGAATTTTAATTGCTTGCCACAAGGAAGGGAGAAGACCTACAGTGAGGTGTTGTTTTGCCTTTTTTCTCCAGAAATGTCTTCTTTTTCTCTTTGCTAGTGAGAAAAGACAAACTTTGTTTGTTTGTTTGTTTGTTTGTTTGTTTGTAAGACTCTTCCTATCTGGTTTCTTCCAGAGTTATTGAGCTGTGGTTTTAATGTGAGACAATCACTGAAATTACATTTAAATTGAGATAGTCCTTGCTTATTTCAAAGGAAAGCTAAGCATAAAGAAGGAACAATCCAATACAGAATTTCTTTCATGATTGATCTCTAGTTGTAAGGAGATTTTCTGCATTTCTCCCTTAAGGAAAAAAACAAACCTTTGTATACTCTTAAGTGAGATCAAGGCCTGTTTTGAAAAGATTAACATATAACTGTACTGGGAACAGCCAACAAGACACACAGTAAAGGAAACTTCATAGAAATGCGTAACTGGGATTACTGGAGGTTGTTTGTGGTTGATTATAATGAAGATAACAACAAAAATTAAGAAAATGTCCAGTATGTGATACCTAAAATAAAATCAATATGAATAGTATTCCTGCTTGGTCTGGCCCTGCAGGGGGGTTTAGCTGACTCCCACCACTATTGTTTCTGCTTGGAAGCTGAGGAAGTCTTTTTATGCCCAAAAGATATATGGCCAGCATAGAGAGTTATCAGAGAGATGTGTGTCTCTCCACCACAGAAGAATAAGTGTGTAAGAAAGTCTCTATGTCCACAGTGAATCAGTGGCTTCTCAGTGCTGCCTGACTCTGAAAGATAAGACAGCACAGGATATGTAGTTCTGAAAATTATGGATGGCTTGATCCTAGGCCCAAAAGTCTCACACTGGGCACAAGAGATGGATGGGCTGTCTCCTGCAGGGATCCCAGCACCCAGGCTGCCTGGTGAATGAGCCACTGGTGGCTTCACTGATGAGACTGTGTGTATGTACACAGAGGGCAGCACTTTCCATCCCCACCAAGGAAAATGAAGGGGAATGTGCAAGGACTATGTTCCAGAATTTTGTTTATGCTCTTCCTAAAGGTATTAGAGGGGACAGACCTGCCCCACTTGTTTAGATTGAACAAATTCCATCTGAAATAGCAGCTGGACAAAATGTGAATTTACTTCCTAGGTAATAGGAACACAAGTATTATCACAGCTGAGTCCCACGTGCCACTCACGTGTGATGACGTCTTACAAGGCTGTGTCCCCAAAAGCTGGGCAGAGATAATTGTTTTCTGTCTTTAACCATTTTTAGGAGTTTTGTTCTCATCCTTTCAGATGAGAACATGGCTTGCCTCTTTCCTGTGGTCTGGATAATCAATGCTGCAGTGTTTATAATCAACACTGAGTGATTTTTCATGAAGTAAAACACAAAGAGTGGCCTTGCTGAGTAGGCAACATGAATGTATTTGATTTGTATCTTATTCTCAACCATTTATTCTTAACTTGACCCCCTTTCCTCCCTGCAACTATCAGGCTTTCAGCATAAATGATGGAGCAGAGGCATGCACTGGCTTGCTTCATATTAGGCTACATTCAAAGTTGCTGATGTTTCATAAAGCACACCTGAACCACTGAGCTTTGATAGAGTCTGTGGATCTTATACTGGTTCTGCAGACACATACATAGAGAAAGAAGTTGAGAGGAGTATGTGTGTAGTTCTGTGGACAGGGTATTCCACAGAAAACATTTCTTAACCTATGCAGAACTTTTCCCTGCTGGCTGTCTTCAGGTCTAGCATTAACATCATGTCACAAGCAAATGTCAAAGATGTTTTATCAGGTTATTTCATTTTGGTTTTGCCATTAATATACACCTACATGGTTTCGTCTTCTTTGTCCTTACACTCCAGTTATTAAAACACTTTAATATTCCCCATGGATGTTCTTTAGTCAGCCTATACATATTTAATACAAGCAGCTCCTCTGAGGGAAGCAGTCCTTCTATCAGCACCTTTGCTGAAACAAGTTCATGTCTTCCTTGAATGCAAAGTGTAGGAATACACTTGTAACTAAATGACTTTAGAGAAAAAGCATCAAGTGAACATCATGAACTCCTCAATTCCTAATTTTTTTAAAATGATACTGATATACTAAAAAAGCCATTATGCATCAGTATGTGTTGTCTTACAGGAGTGAGGTGTCACATGGCAAAAGCCCACGTGCAATAGGAAGAAAAAAATGTTACCCTTACAGAAATTATACTTATAATCTAAAAAAAATAAATAGCTGGGCAGTAAGATGAAGCTTGGAGGCAGTGCTGAGGCAGGCTTGGTTCTTCAGCTATCTCTGAGGTAGCTTCTCTGGCCAGTGATGCACTAAGGTCCTCCAAAAATGCTTGAGGAAAGAATGGATGAAAACATTTCAACCAAGACTCTATTGTCTTAACAATTATTTTAAGCATCTTAATTGTGTCTAACTTCCACCTTCCATCAGGGTTAGTTTTCATCAGGGTCATGCCTTTATGATTTTCCACTCCTCTTTTTCAGTGCCTGCAGGATGAACTATTCCTCTCATGGATGACACATTTTCAAGCAAAATCCCATTTTGCTGCTCTTTGCTCATGCACTGAGTTGCAAAATATTCTTGTCCTTCATCACTGCATAACATTATGTGAAAAATAAACTTATGTAGCATTTTATCCTTTAGGTTATGCATGTTGATATTCATTCAGACTGGACCTAAGGCAGAACTCTCTCTCCTGGAGAAAAATCACCTCCTCTGGCTTTAGGTGGATCTTTCTTCCTGGCACAGAAAAGAATTCAGGGATGGGTGCACAGATGACTTTTCTCTGTCACAGTGATGACTGGCTCTCCAATAAAAGCATCTCCCCATACTTATTGTTCTATGAAAACCAGATATTTTTAGCTCACTTTGCAGACACCAATTGGCAGTGACATTCTGCCCTTTTAGAAAAGTAAATTCAGTCACTTAAAATATAAGTTCCACTCCTGCAAACAGATATGTGTGGATAGTCTGTGCCTCTTTGCTGATCCATATTGATCAGGGATAAGGGTCTGTCTCTGCAGATAGCTTTGAAGGTTCAAGGTCTCTGTTGTGGCAACATGAGCAGCTTGCTGAGAGCCTGTACATAAAAGGCAACTGGGAGATGAAGTGGAAAATCTTGTCTCTGTCCTCCCCCCCTGACAGCATGGGAGGAAAGAATGTCAACTTGAGCATTTTTCAGCTTTAACTATGAATAGCTCCAGTGGAGTTAATGATACTTAACTAGTGTTGCTGTAGACAGCTAATCTGTTCTTCTGATCCTCCCAAGGCTCCCTGCCCCTTTCCCCCTTTTCATTAAAAAATGAACCCTCTCAAGGCAGAATTTTAATCTTTTGTGACCTGTAGCTTTCATAAAGAGCTGGTTGGACAGGAGCAATCATAAAGTTTCTGTATCTGATGGCATTGTTCTGAAGCATTCGTTGTGCTCCCCACTTGTGGTTCAGCTGATAAGAACAGTTCAAAAAATAAAAAAAGCATTGTTGATTGTCAACAGGCATAACAAAACCAGATTGTGTTCTGATGGTATTTTAACAGAGATATTCTTTTAAAAATGTGCAAATTTGACTGTGCTGTTTTGGATAGACATTTTCCAAATGCCCAAAATGCAATGGGAATAACAAAAGACATTAAAATCTTTAAGATGAAAGAGATCAGACAGATTTTTTTTCTGTCCAATCCATTTAGTTGTCTCAAGGATGGATTATGTGCTGTAATTATCACCATAAATGCACCTGATTAAAAAATTTACAGAATTAGTGTATTAGTAAGTAGCTTTGAAAAGAACTGCTATGCACACATGTATTTGTGTGTGTGTGTGCGTGTGTGTGTATATACATATATATGGTCAAAAAGATCATGCACACATATATATGTAAATTATATATCTAGTCCAAGAAAGGCAGTTAATAATCAGGACCTTCCTTCTGTCATAATTCAAAGATCAGTAGCTGAAAAATGAGAAGCTGGAAATCTTCAGGAGAAGATTTCAAAGTGGTTTATAATACAATAGAGTGGTAAGCCACCAGTTTCTGAGAGCTGAGCAGCTCTGCCTATGAATAGCATTTGTATGGTGGCAGGATATAGGGGCCACTACTGGAAGTTTTTGCTACATGTCAAATCCTTTATGCCACAAGTCCCTCAGTGATGTGCAGCACACAGTGGGCTCTGATACTTGGAGTCAACTGCTGAAATGCCATTGAGAGAGGAAATTTGAGATGAGCAATTTTAACTCAAAGATTTTCCAGCTTCCTCAAACTCAAGTTCTAAACTCAGTCTCTCCTCTCCTCTCCTCTCCTCTCCTCTCCTCTCCTCTCCTCTCCTCTCCTCTCCTCTCCTCTCCTCTCCTCTCCTCTCCTCTCCTCTCCTCTCCTCTCCTCTCCTCTCCTCTCCTCTCCTCTCCTCTCCTCTCCTCTCCTCTCCTCTCCTCTCCTCTCCTCTCCTCTCCTCTCCTCTCCTCTCCTCTCCTCTCCTCTCCTCTCCTCTCCTCTCCTCTCCTCTCCTCTCCTCTCCTCTCCTCTCCTCTCCTCTCCTCTCCTCTCCTCTCCTCTCCTCTCCTCTCCTCTCCCCTTTTTCTAAACAATGATGGAAAATAGTGTGAGGAAAAAAGAAATATTTATTGACTTTGTAATAGGATTAAGGAAAATTGGAAGTGAGTATCATTAACCCAAGGGATAAATGTTATATATGCAATCACTGCTATCCAAACTGTTGTTCATCTGGAAAACCAATTTAACTTAAGCCTTTTTTAATTGCTTCTCTGTGTACATTTACTCAAATCAAGGAAGGGGCAGAAATATTTATTTTCTCTTTGCCAGAATTTTGTTGTGAATGTCTACCTTTTTTTTTCTTTTCTCTTTTGGATACCTCTTATAAATATGGATTTGAACAGAAATGTCTGCTTCAGAGTCAGAATATCTCTGTCCACCGAAGGAAGCAAGATTCCATACTGCAGCAGCAGGGACTGGGGTGCAGCAGAAGGTGTCTAGATGAGATTGAGAATTTCTCAATACCACATCACAGGAACTCCTTTATATCAAGATGAAACATTTCATATTAAACTGTTGGAGTGTTCAGGGGAGGGCCATTAGGATGGGGGGTCTGGAGGGGGAACCTGGTGAGGAGTGACTTGGTCTGTTGAGGCTGAAGAAGAGGAGGCTGAGGAGAGACCCCATTGCAGTCACAGCTTTCTCCTGAGAGGAAGTGAACAGGCAAGTCCCGACCACTCAGGCCCACAGTGTGACCCTGGGGGTGTCCTGTGCAGCACCAGGGTTTGGACTCCATGATCCAAATGTGTTCCTTCCAACTCAGCGCGTTCTCTGATTCTGTGGTTCCCATTTTACCTTGGCTCTGGAAAAGAAGAGTTTGCTTGGAAAATTTGCTCCTTCTTTTTCTGATTTTCTGGTCAACAAAAGGAGTTTTACTGCAGGATGGTAAACAGATGCAGCAAAGGGGCTGCATTTCAATTGTAGCTATCACTCAGGCTGGTTAACTGCTGCCTGTGTGCTCAGAGAGGGAAAGGCTTTGAGATGAACTGGGCAATGTAAGAATAGAGATTAGTTTAACATTTGGGACACTGCTGACTGTATTTCAATATTGACCTTGAGCACTACCTTGTCAGTAATGTATATATTAAGCCTTTGAGCACCAACATTATTTTATTGATGAAGTAACCTTTTGCTAGTGGTAATACTGGGAAACCACGGCATGTATTTCAATGGGATTTTTCTATGTGAGAAAAGCAACAGTAAAAAGCTCAATTTTACCATTTTCTTTTAGGTGCAAAACAGCCCACAAACCTCTGCATAAAACATTTTTCCTTTGTCAGCATATCAGAAGGTAAATTCTCAGTGCTAAATCTTGGCACAGTGTGTATGTGGAACTTCATGGCATACCTGTCAGATGTTCTGATTCATTTTTAGGACTCTGAAATATCACAGCTATAAAAGATTTAAAAGTTCAGCACAGATTCAGCTGCTTAATTCAAAGAACTGTGCTCATTAACTGTTTACCTGCCCTTTGCATACCCTCCAGGCTGAAAATGGGAATTGGCATCTTAACAATGAGCAATGCACCAGCACTGTGCCAATGAGCTGCTTGGCATAGTCACCTCCATGCCACTCTGCAGAAGTTCATTCTCTTTCATGGTACACTGTGTGGGGAGAAGGCAGTGGCACCCAGGCAGGCAGCCCTGGCAGATGAAAGCCACAGAGTCCACTGAGCAGGACATCAGCCCCTTCTCTTCCCTCACATCCACAAGCAAATCCATATCTATCAGGGCACAATCCTGGGGTTGCTGCAGATTTCCTCACCAACTTTCACTTTTCCTTTCATTTCATGCCACTTCCTATCAGCTGGAGGAACACAGACACAGATGGGTGGTCCTTGCCTTGCATGTGCTGACAGCACAGCTGCAGAACAAGACTTTCCTGATTTCACAGAAGAGATTTGAAGGCTGCTGCATACAGGGTTGTCCAGTATACATTTGATCCTCTTATTTACCTATGGACCCTCTCTGAAGTTTTTATAAGTGAAGCCAAACAGCTCCTAACATTGCTTTAAAAAGATGTAGATTTGCTACTCCCCCAGCCCTTTTCTCTTCAAGAACCAGTTCTATTTACTGGAAATTTTGGCAGTCACAGGACAGAGAGCTCCTACTCTCTGCTTAGTGCTGCATTCTCTTTGCTGGGAGATGCTGTGGAATGTAGACTTCTCTAATGACAGCTCCTTCAAGCCCTTTTCAGTCTTGTTGAGGTTCCTTATTAATAGAAGAGAAGCAATCTTCCTTCAATGGCAGCAACTCTCTAGGCAACTGCTGAATTTATAAGAATACAGATGGTGCCTGCCATTTCTTTTTTTCAGCAGCACACTGCATTCCTCATCTGACATGTGGAACTTGTTTGGTTCCATAATGCAGCAGCTGGAGACACTTTTCTTAGAGGTAAAGGCAGTTTTGCTTGCATTTTTCTTGGCAGCATTGAATTTTGCCCACCTGCAGACAACATTAATATTTCTTTCCCTTCTGTGATAGTAGAGCTCGTGATGGTGATCTGATTTGAAATATTTTGGCACTCTGCCTTTTCCTCTCTGCACCAGAAACTGATAGAGCTAAGCATTTCTCTCCTTCTAAATAAACAAATAAATTAAAAAAAAAGAAAAAAAAGGCAAGCATCTAGATAAATCTGTATGTAGCATTTAAAGTATTTAAATGGAAATGTTATGCTTTGGGATCTATCTCTGGCAGATAACAGTGCTAGATTTGAATTCTACCAAATTAAACAAATCCCAAGACTGTTTAATTAGAAAAACTAAATGTAGATGAATGCTATAGAGCTGGGTGCTTTACAGTTCAGGCTGATCTTTCCTGACAGGTTCTGGTGTGCTGCTGACTGCACTGGAGCAGCCCAAAATGGACAGAAAGAGGAGGATCTCCTGACTGAAATGCAAAGATGCATTAATCATAGGGAGGATGTCTATGCCTTAGCTTCTGACAGCAATATCCATACATTTGGTTGATTGCATGCTGTTGGTTAACTGGTTTCTGGGATATTTCCCTGTTGTGTTTGTCAACAGCTGTTATTGCAGCAATGTGGGTTTCAGACTCTGAGCTTTGTAGTTTTATCTCCTCTCTCTCTTAATGGCTCACAAAGCAGCCTGCTGGTCCAGTGTATAGTACAGGTGAAGAAAACGGAAAGACCTAAAATAAAATGACATGGAAATAGTACAATTTCTGATGATTTAGATGATACTTTCAGCAACTCCTTAGCTCCTGACGCTGTTGGAGTGCTTACCAACTCAGTTTGTCAGGCTTTAGATCTGTGCTGCTTAGTAAAGATTTGCAGTTGGAGTTCCTGTTTGGGCTCACTACCAGTTCTCATTGGCACAGATACAAAAGAGTTAAAAAGGTTCAAGCAGTCTTTTCAAAGCAGGTAATAACTCCTCCTATTTGACATGTTCTTAAAGGTTTCCTCAGAGTTTTAATCCAGAGTACCAAAGAGAAAACATGCAGCCAGATAAAGGCAGGGTGCAAGCAGTTCGCCTGAGGTTTTTGAGTGCAAATATCAACAGGCTGCCAACTCTCCTGTGTGCAGGCAAAAGCTCTCATTTGCTACATGCATTTAGCATTAGCACATAGCAAAAACATGTTCAGTTGTAAATATCAGCAGACTTCTTTCAAATGTGCAGGAAAAGACAGTGGGAGCAAACCATATCCTCCAGCTGCAGTTCAGTCAGGTATTTTCTTCACTTATTCAGTGTACAGGCATTTTTTATGCAAGTCATTTGGACTTTGAAGTGAATTACAAGATCAGCTGTTCTGACAGGCCAAAAGGAATATTTTTAGTTCCACAGTTAGTAAACTAAATCAGCAGGACATGACTTTTTGTGTGTTCTCTGTGAAAATCAACTGTTTCCAAGTGTTGGAGGTGAAAGGGTACATTTTTCCTTTGGCACATGGAATGACTGAATTTCAGCCACTTCACTGTTCTAGCAGAGCTTGTTCTCATAGGAAAACTTGGTGAGTAATTAGAAATATCTGTAAAAGCAGCTAGAACTGCCTCTTCTTTGGCTCTTATCTAAAAGTGCTTTTAAAAAGTAGCTGAGTAATTTGATAATCTGCTGAAGATTTTTAATATAAAGCACCGAACAGAAGTGTTGCAGCTTTGTGGGCTGTTTGAGGCTTGCATCTTCTCACTGCATCAGTGAAGTCCCTTCTGAAGCACAGGAATCCAGAGGTGGGGCAGGCAGTTGAGAGCTCTGGGATCAAAATTTACTCTTCTCACTTTCACAGAATCATAGAAACCTGGAATGGTTTGGTTTGGAAGAGACAAAGTTCATCTAGTTCCAACCCTGTCATGGGCAGGGACACCTTCCACTAGATCAAATTGCTCAAAGCCCCATCCAGCCTGGACTTAAATATTTCCAGGGATAAAGCACCCAGAACTTCTCAAGGAAACTTTTTCTAGTACCTCAAAGAATTTCTTCCTAATACCCTATGTAAATCTGCCTTCTTTCAGTTTGAAGCTATTCCCCCTTGCCCTGTCACTACATGCTCTTGTAAAAGCCTTTCTCCATCTCCCTTGTAGGCTCCCTTTAGGTACTGGAATGTGCTTAAACGTTTCCCCACAGCCTTCTCTTCTTCAGGCTGAACCACCCCAAATCTCTCAGCCTTTTATTTTCTTTACAGGAAAAAAAAAAAAGTGACAGAGATATGAAGGGAATAAAGTGACTATTAAAGTGAAATAAGTCACAGAGCAAAAATATAACAACTGGATAATCCCATTTCCCTAGACATCTCTAGGGAAATAGAAAAATAGAAAATATTATGTAAGAGACTCAAGCCCTTCTAATAAGGATGCCTGCCTTCTTGCAAGGATAAATTGGATTGGCATGTTTAAACTTGGAAAAGGAGTTTATGAAGGGAACTAAAAAATGGTGCAAAGGACAGAAAAAAAGCAAACATGGCAAAAATTGTTTATGGTTTCTCACAGTTTCACCAGTTGTCTTCTAATGTTTCCATAATTTGAGCCCGTCTGGGGAAGTTTTTGCCTTTTTACCACAGGATGTTGTGGATGTTAAAAATATAAGTGGCTGCAAAAGGCAATTCATGGAATTAATGAGAAATGAAAAGATCCCTACAGGATGTTAAACACAGAAGAAAATACAATAACTGGCTTAGGATGCTAAGATTTTTGACAGCTGAGAGGATACATTAGGGAGAGTATCTGGGTGTGCTTGTACTTTTTCTATCTTCTTTCCTTTATTCATTAATGCCAAGTTTTGATCTGAATACACTTTTTGTCCTTCAGCTTCTGTATTGCTAAAAGCAAATTCTGTGGTTAAAGGAAGGGAGTAAAAGGTTCTAGCTGATGCCTGTCAATTACTGTGTTGAAGTCTTTTCCTGTTTCCCTCACATCCACAAAGTAGTGATTTCAGAGGAGTTGGTGGCAATTCACTGAAGTTCCAGTGGGAAAAAGCAAAGCAAGAGGAATTACCTAAATCTGAGGTCTTAATCCTCCTTAGTAGGGTCCTTCTCCTGTATGTGAAAAAACTCTGAGGAAGTTTGTTTATTATAAACAGTCATTTAATAATTGAGTCAAAGCTTAATTTATCAGCACTTGCCAATTTTGGGGGATTGGGCGTGGGGGGAGGTGGGGAGGGGTAGTTTAATCATCTGCCCTAGAACTTATTTGTGCCTTTCAAAAAGCACATGTGTTTGGGTGAAAAACACCTACCACCCTATTACCTCTGTCCAAACAGTTTTAAGTTTTCTTTTCCAAAACAATTCCATTCACATCAGTTGCCTTTCAGCTCTATCTGTATATTAAATTGTAATGCTCATTACTGAATGAAACAAAGTCTTGATTTTATAGCTGAATATTTGATATTGGGGGGGTTTCCTATTGCTGCACTACCTTACAGTTTTCAGACTGCTAGATTCACTTGGATAGAATATCTCTTTTTTTTTAGTATTCAAAAAAATGCAAAATGTCTCCATTTAGTCTTCTCATTAATGTTTAAAAGATAATTTTCTTAACAATTAATTTTTTGATGTTGTAGATATAGAAGACAGATGTAAAACACCTGTAGGATGGCTCCCCTTGGTCCTGTTTCTTGACTTTGGCAGCAGCAAACTTGGTACAGCTTTAAAATCTTTCTAGTTCTGGTCTAGGTTTAGGGACTTTTCCAGATGTGGATTCTGCTCCCTTGTTGAGTTGCTGCTTCAGCCCCAGCCCACTCCACTGGCCCACACAGGAGCCACAGGGCAGGTTATTGTCAGCTCTGTGGTCTGTCTCTGCAAACAGCACAAGAGGATGATACAACACTTTTTCTATCATTACATGTGCATGGCACCCTGAAGGGGAATGGGAGGTTCTTGTAGGAGCTCCCAAAGGAACCACTGAAAAGCTAAGCCAGTTTCTCTGCTCCTTGGCAAGAGGACCCAAGTCAGCCAGGTGGACAGGTTCTGGAGGGTGGGGAGGGACAGGTTGCCACAGGCAGGGAGTGACTGTGGTGTGCATTGCTCCTGTCTGATGCCAGGCGTGGGTGCTGTGGCTCCTGCAGGCACTGCACCAGTGCTGTTGGTGCTATTGATCCTCTTGTCTCCCAGCTGTTCCCTGGCTGTGCTGCAGTCTAAATCCTTCTGGCAGGCTTCAAGCAAGGTAATTGTCTATGCAGAGGCAGTAACAGAGCTCCATGTAATGCCCTACTCCTTTTTTATATGGGGCAGCTTTTTTGTTTGAGGGGTTTTGGTAGTTTGTTGTTTGGTTGTTTGCTTGGGTTGTTTTTTTTGGGGGGGGTTGGGCCTTTTTTATTGTTTGGTTTGGTTTAGGTTGAAGTACTCCCAAATGCCTGTCTGCTGTTGGTTGCAGGTACACAAGTCAGGTGCCTAGAGAGAGGCTGATGAAGAAACCACAGTGTTACCACCCAGGACGTTGTTAAATCGCTTCCTCCATTAACTAGTGACATTTGAGTTAAACTAATGAGAAGCATGTCTGCTGCAATGCAGTACACACTTATTCTTGGAGACTGCTTTCTTCAGCTTATTTACTGTTTTGCCAACACTCTTAGTCACCATTACAGCTGATTAATGATGCCTTTCATTAGAGGGAAACTATTACAGACATTCTTATTTCATCTACTTTGAAACTTTTCTATTTCTGATCATCGTCTTCTGTCCCTCCTTTCTCCTCCTTCATCTTTTCTCAGAAATGATAAGTGAGGCAAGAGATAATGCCTTCACAGCCTTTGATCAACTGCTGTACATATGGCACATGATGAAAATCAGACAAAGTAAAGTGATATTCTTGATAAAACAGGTACTTCTACATTAATAATCTGCCATCATCTAAATTGCCATGAAATCCTCAGCTAGACTGATATAACCCTAATGCCTTTTGCACAATAGGCAGTTTTTAAAGTAAAAAACTACACCTCTTCTCTGATTTAATCTGTATTTTAACAAAACTTGCTGTATAAGGGATGGCCTCAGGATTTCTACAGCTGGGGTGTTCAGCTGCTTGCTTTAGGCTTATCTGACCTTGCCTGTTTTATAAGTACCTCTCTGAAAGGAGTTTTTAGTAATATTAGTAGTGCAAAACACTCAGTTCTGATTTTTTTTTTTTTTGAAAACAAAAACCCATGCATGTGTGTTCTGAGGATTCTGTCCAGGATTCTCGATAGACCCGTGGATCTACTGGTTGGGAAGCAGTGGCTGTGCCCCCATCAGGGGATGTCTTTTTGAAACCAATTTAAACCATTTGATTTTTTATACTGAAGTCTCATTTTGTACAATGAAAATAAAAGGTGTATTTTGGGGATTTTTTTTTTCCCATTTGTAAATACCTAAAGTCCTTGGAATTTCTCAAGACGTCTACATTTAATAGCAGGAATTCCTGGAAAAGCAAAGTCAAGACACTTTCTGGGGCTTTAGTATTCACTTCTCTCTGATATGACAATATGCAGAAGGCATGACTTATCCAAACCTCTATCCACTGAAAGTTAACCAGCCACAGAAGAGCTTTGTCTGATTGGGAAGGAGGAGCAGAGACCACACAACAGAAAGAAAAGCATATTTTCAAAAGAATGTGTAGATCAGTAATGCCTTACTCATACGTCTTTTTCATAAAGAACATATGATCCAGCTCATAAATGATTAAAAATATTCAACCTACTGCAAAGACAGCACTGTAACACTGTGCTAGAAAGAAGAGGTAATGAAGAATACCTCTCTTTTCTCACAGGTATCAAGTTACAAATATTTTACACCATGATTCATCAGCTATGTTTGACTTCCACTTTATCTACTCAATTTGCTACTATTCGTCTTTCTTCCTTCTGCCACACTGTCTCCTTATGTTCTTGAGCAATATCTTCTTCCTTCTAGGTTTGATTTCCTTTCACCCCAAATCAAGGGAAATAAAGGCTTAGCAACATGTCAATGGGGCATCTGGATTGAGGAAAAAATGAGAACGGTAAAAAAAGCCAAGATTTCCATAGATGTGAGATCTTGACTGAACAATTTTATTCCATGGCAAGAGGCAGTCTGCTTGGCAAAATATTTTTAAATATCTCTTTGCAGTGGTGCCACACAAATAGAGACAAAATCTCTTGTGAAACCATTTTTTGATTTATTTCTCTGTATCAATCACTGTTATACTTAACAATGTAAGCACATGTCCCTATAGCACATTTTCCCAATTCTTTAAGCATCTCTTAGGTTATTGTCCAATCCTGAGGATGTGGCTGCGCACTCATGACCCAGAACCCCAGAATATTTTGCTCAGCAAAATATTTTCTGGAAGTTACTCAGTAATACATAGGTATGGTGCATTTTCTGCTTGAAAAATGAAAGCTTTTTACCCCTGGAATTGAAGCTACAATTGAAGATATTGTACCTGTGAGCATCTTCTTGAATATGAGAGAGAAGAGTGTATGAAGAATACAAGTACAGTGAATGGCTTCCCAAGGACAGGAGCTGTTTGCAGCCTTTCTCACCCATAAACACGATTTCTGTTACCCACCAGACCCAACTGGGTGATTACTAAATGTGGAACATGAGAAATCAAATCAAAATGGTGTTATGGAGCTCAGTGGACTGAGGTATTAGAAATGTGCTTTACTTAAACAGCTCTGAATTTTTTCTAACTTTTGTCAGAGAAAGACACAACACAATGCAAAGAATTTTCTTGTGATGTCCAAAATGTATTTTAAGCTCAGTTCTTTGTGAATGTTCTCAATTCCACATCTCCTGAGTGTTTTGTTTATATGATTTCCCTGATCATTACAATGCCTTAAAGCATTATATTCTCTTAGAGACGTGGAATTTGCAAAGTGTGCTATAATCACAGTAAAGGCAAGAGAAAGTTCTGTGATAATACAGTGCTTTGGTTCAGTACATGAGCACAAGGTCAAGAAGCAGTACATTGATGAACATTCAGTCTGCACTGAGGTGAAAGGAGTAAGACACACATTTAAAACAAATGCTGCAGCTGAGACATTTTCAACAAATAATTGGTGTCCCTGTAGTGGTTTACCTCAGTTGCCCTTTACATTCTGCACTGCAAATATCAGCATTTGCCTTTGTTTAACAGCGGGAGCAAGCACAGATTTAAAACTAAAAAAGACAAAACATGTCAGGGACACCTCATTCACAATCACTTCAAATCACAGAGGACCTTGTAGTGCTTGAGTTGATATATTTTTCCCCACACTGTTGTTTCCCTGGTTTATCCAGTCTTCAAAATTTCTTATATTCATTTCAGAAAGCTCATTTATACATTATACACAATTATGCTTAGCTCTTTTTTCAAAGATTTATCCTTCCAATTTTTAACCATAGGTTGTGGCTTTGAACGCCACCTTTTCTGCTCAGCTCCTGATAATTAAGGGAATTACACAAGACTTGCTAAAACAGCACATGGTGGTGACGACTTGAATTTAACCTTAATACATCCTTGATAATGCTGGGGCCAATGCCTTAATCTAAAAATCTACTGATATGCTCTGATTGTGGTTTATTTAGCTGCAGAGAACCTTGTCAAGCACAAGAGCTGCTGGCCGTAGATCAATAGCTGCATGAGCCTCGTCTGCTCTCCTGGTCTTTTCTGGGTGATTAGTTTTGCACCAAAGGTCTGCTGGCAGCCTGCCCATGGCACTTGTGAATCTCTTTGAACTGCCTGGCATTTGGATGGCAAAATTGTTTACTGTCTTTGGAAATTCTTATGTGGAAATTCTTATGTGGAAATTCTTATGTTCTATCTTATGCCATACTTCTATGAAGTATCTCATATTAGTTATAAATGGTCAGTTTAAAAATATTAAAGAAAAAAGTTGAATCAATTCTGGCTGTAAACTGGAGATACAAACATAAATAAATAAAGTTTCAGATTAAAAATAAATAATTAAATAATAATTAAATAAATAATTTCAGATGAAGTTATAAGGCATGAAGGTAAACATTTTTTGGTTTTAAACTTTTAGGCTCTTTTTCTTTCTTAGTGTATCAAAATGGAATGAGTAGCATTTCAACATTTTTGTCTGTGGGAATAATCTGTGCCTTTCCCTTCCACTTTATTCTCCATCTTCCCTCACTCTCTTCTTTTTGAAATTTGTTATGCTCCAGGTATACTTGTGGGCACTGTAATAAAATTCAATAATACATTTCAAAATGTTATACTTCTGGAAAATTTAAAACTGCAGAGAGTTCCAAAAGTTAGGCAGAGAAAATGAAATAGATTTTAATCTAAAAACATCATAGATTTCACTCCTGCTATTAAAAATTTTCACAAAAGAATAAAAAAAAAAGGGAAAGTGTAAAAAAGGGGAGTTATTTTTGCTGTTATTTCAGAATTTAAAATTACTATTTGTTTGCATTACATTAAAAAAAGAGACCGAGATTTTGAATTAAAAATTCATTTTAATTTCAAATGCCTGCCCTCAAAATCATGAGAAATGTCTTTGCATCTGGCTTCAGAATTTAACTACCTCTGCACATGATGGGTGCTGCAGGAAGTGATTCATGCTACTTGTTTAAGGATGCAGCGAGTCTGCCCTGAGAGGTGCCTGTATATCTCCTGCCAGTGGAAGGAGAGTAGGCTAGAAAAATAGTTTAGGCAAGGCTGCTTAGAGGAGTGAAGTCAGAAGTGCCTCTCTTCCCTTTTGAAATTTTCAGTGGGCAGTCCCATGCATTTGTAGGTACCCAGATCACTGTGATGATCTGCCCTGAAGTGCCTAAACTGCAAATCCTTGAGGCACAAAGAATTTATGTGTGTGTGTGTTTAAAGCACAGAGCACAACAGAACAGAACAACATAGCAGAATAGAATGGTTGTGGGGATAACACAAAACTGTTACACAAACTTCAGCGGTTATTGTTTTGTATTTTTTTCCACACAGTTTTTGTAAAAATTATAAAGCTGCCAAGCCCATTAAACTGGAGCATTGTGAGCAGTTGCTAAGATCATATTAAATAATTTCTAGGTGTTCATGTGATGTTTTTATAAATATTAGATAAGACAGCACAAAACAGCCAGGCATCTTTGAAGCTGAAGCAATAAATATTTGGTATTTCTTTATGATGGTTCACATTTAATATTAAAATCCTGGTAGTGAGCCTGACTTTGGAAATCTATATTACTAGAGGTTGATTTATAGCTATGAATCATGATTTAATGAGGA
This sequence comes from Haemorhous mexicanus, assembly GCF_027477595.1. NCBI lineage: Eukaryota > Metazoa > Chordata > Aves > Passeriformes > Fringillidae > Haemorhous > Haemorhous mexicanus. The sequence continues at coordinate 63,017,167 of NC_082344.1, forward strand.
GTGTACCAGGCCAGTAACTCCTGAGCATGTCTTCTGCTCTTTCTCCCCTAATGGGATATCTATATTCTTGTTTTCTTTCTGACCCTATCCAAAAAAAAAAAAAAAAAAAAAAAAAAAATTAGAGATCATAGTAACACACTCTTCATGCTATTTCATGAGTCTGCTACAATTTCTGTATTATAAGCTGTAGTTAGTTAGCTTCCAGAAGACTTTGCAGTGATTGCTTTGAGTTTATACTTTTCTCCGAAGAGTCTCATTAACATATCCATCCCATTAAAGCAGTTCCAACTGGTGACTCCAGTTAAGAAACAACATTCTGTGTGTGACCAAAATTTTCAAAAAGTTTGATCTGTACCATGTAAACTCCTTGGTTAGACTGGAAAGCATTGGTAGCTCTACAACATTATTCACATTTCCTAGGACTAGATGATAGTAGGACAGCCTAGAATGGAAGGGACCACAGGAGGTCTGCAGTGCAAACTCCTGCCCAAAATCTTACTGACATCAGTCAAATATTCATAGTCCACAGGAATGGGGATTCCACACCCTCTCTGGACAGCCTGCTCCACTGCCTGGCTGTCTTCATGGGACAAAAAATTAATCTTTTTATATTATTCCAGTCATATTTATCAGCTACCTCTTCTGCAGCTTGAACACACTTGGTCTAAAATTTTTGGCCAAACAGTTTCTTGGAAAATAGTATACAGAAGCACTGGACACTTTGGATTGTGTAGCCATTTAAATCAAAAGTGTCAAAGAAAAGAACTGTGATTGAAAGCATTTTGTTTTAGAATCACTATCATTGAAAGAGACCAGAGTAAAATTCTGAATAGATATAAATGTGTATATCTATGAACATTTGCTTTTTTCCTATGGCACATAAATTTTAGGCATTACAGTATATGACATTTATACAGACCCACTACTAAGAAGGAAAAAAATAATACAAAACCATAACTGTATAATGAGCAGGCAAAAATATCTGTATTTTGAAAAAAAATCCTTTAAATTGCAACTGAAATCAATATTTTTCCTAAATATAATTTTCAAGGTAAGAAACTTATTGTTATAGCAATGTCTCCAAAGCATTCATTTCTACTGATATCAGAAAAAAAATCCAAATTTCTCTTAAAACATACAGACCAAATTTGATCAGATTTTAATCTAAATTCTACCTGCTGATGGTTTTAAAAGTGTTTTTATGGAAGACTGAAGTAACCAATAGAAAAACCTCAGTTTTCCTGTAAAGTACCAAAAATGTTATTGATCTGGATCTCCATCCTATCCTGAGACAAAACTTCACTCTATACCATTTACTAGTTTTGTCAATTGAGGATACTGAAAATAATCTTAGCATCATTTATACTCCCTTTATGTTGTATAATAACAATCAGAAGCTTTACAAGCCTGTTTGGTAGGAGGTTCACATATAGAACTATATGTATATTTGCTCTTCAAAAGAGCAAAAAATAGAGTAAACTGTTCAGCTGTGGTACAACACAGATAAAGCTAAAGGTCTTGGATCAAATCCTCAGCAGGCAAAAAATAAATGACATTTCATTGACTTCAATGGAGGTACTCCTGTGTGTGCCAGGGAGGATCAGGAATATGAAAGGAAGCATTACAAGAGCCATGAAGAAAACAAAAGCATTGAAATATTCTAATATACTGTGATTGTGTGTGGATCCCCAGAGAGGTGCATTCTAGAAATAGACCAGGAACTGCAATTACAGTGTGGATAAAGAAAGACAATGAAACCATCTCATTTTAGATTCATAGGGTCAGAAAAGAGAAATTGCCTGACATATTCTCCTCCTTTGAAAACCACATATGTTAACAAGGAAGGGAGAGCACAGAACTTAAAGCAGAAGAATTTGCTGCATCACATTTAAAAGCTTTTAGAAAGGAGTATTTTTGTGTGCTTAAGGAAACAACAATGCTGAGTTAATTCTGCAAATGGGGCTTGCCAGAAATTTGAAGAGCTGAGGTGAAACCTGAAGTGAAGCTGAATATTTACAACTTCACTCTGCCCTAATCCTAATGCTGCAGCACGAATACATTTTCATAATCTCTGTGCTTGTGAGTCATCCTGGTGTCCTTTGCTGCACAAATTCACACTGGGCTATGCAATTATTTTTAGAAAATAGGAACTTTGTCATCTTTGCCCTGCAGAGGGATCGGGCGATGCCATTGGATCCCCATTGCTTTCCTGAACTTGTGACAATGAGGAACAAGTTCACACCAGTGATTATTCATGAGCTTTGTCATAATCAGGATGTGTATATGTAGATACAGAGCTACTGGGAATGGTTTCAATTAGAGCTCTGTGTGATTGGGAGCAGTGATGTTTGCTTCAAGCCTTACAAGCTGATGAAAATAACCTTCCAAACATGGAATTTCAGTCCTGAAGAGCCTGAGGGGCTTCCCATCCTGAAGGAAGGATCTGGCAAAGGAAGAGAAATAGAAATAGTGCACATGATTGAATGCTTTCTTTCCACACATAAAAGTCTGAGCCTGACAAAAAGTGCTTGGGATTACTGGACAGCTAAGGGGCTGCATAATGAGATATGGAGACCTTCACCTTTGGGTCACCTGTGACATGAAGTCATTACCATCTGTCAGCTGTTTAGCAGTCTATGTGAAATGAATGTTGTCCTCTGTTCCCTGTGACCAGAACTGCAGCCAGCCAAAATGGCAAGTATTGGCATATTTCAAAGGACACCCAGACCACTAAGATTTCCTCTAGTGGTGAGAATGAACTGACTCCCCCTGATCATAGTTGTTCCTCTTGTGCATATTTCCAACTTTTCCTAGAAGTTGATCTTGATTGTGGGATTATTTATGCTGCTTGATATCCCCCACTCCCTCCTGTCAATAACTGTTTAATAAAAAATGCATTTAAAAGGCTGGGAGTTGGAGCCACTTCCCCAGAAGAAGGGCAGCTCTTGGGGTTCAAACCCAGATTGTGCATAACCCAGCACCTTGTTCTGAATCAAAGTCCAGGGAAGGGCATGATAAAGAATATAAATATGGAAACACCCTTGTGTCCATCTATCCTAAGATGCATACCCTACATCTTCTCCCTGATCTGAAGACTTTCTGAGCAAGGTGAAGTTGTTTGTCTCCTAATGGACCTATCATTCATGAATTAGGCTGCTTCTTTCTGGAATACATTTGTATTTTCTCTCTCTGCAGCATGAAAGCAAAGAGCTCAGAGTGCTGGGCTCCTTCCAGCATTTTACCTTCTCCTGACAGCTCCATCACTTTACCTTGCCTATCTCAGGGGTCACAGTCTCAGATGGAGAACCAAACATCACAGCTGAATCACAGCCTGATGGTCAGAGAACTTTCCAAGGACATTTTTAGACATGCCTTGACATTTCCCAGGGAAATGGAAAAAGCAGTTTTTCTGATGGCTGTGAGGAATCTAAACCCCCCGTCATCCCACTTCTTGAGTACATAATTTAATTATTCAGTGTTAAATGGAAGGAGAGATCTGCAGGTGGCCCTTCTCTGGGCAGTCTAGAGCCAGGAGAGGGAGACCCAGGGCACCTGGTTTTATTCTGGCAGTTACGCATATGAGCAGTGGAGATTTAACAGGCTCAGACCAAGAAAATGTGTCCACACTGAGAAATGCACCCAGAAACCTTCTTCTCGTGCCTTGCCTTTGGCCTTTCCATATGCACAGTGAACTTACTGGGGACAAAAGATATGACTGATTTCCCAACACAGAGGACAAGAGGAAGAAAAGGAACTGAGGCATAGTGTGCCTGGTTTCCCTACTTGTGCAATGTTGTATAGGTAGCTTAGGTTTTAAAGGAATTTAGTAGTAAATGCAAGCTCTTTGTTGTGATACCATTTTTGACAAAACTGCAGGTTATATTTGTGCAGTGACATCAAATTTTTTTTTTTGCCTGTATATTTGTTATTCATTGCAATTTTGAACATTGATTAAACTGGACCTTTGTAATGTTCAATATTTACAGTATGCTTATGAACAATATATCCAGACTTGTAAAAATGTAAAACAGCCTCTCACCACTATTCCTTTCTTTTTTGCATAGTGTCAAAAAAAATCCCTCATCCCCAAGAAGTGCTGGCTGAGGGGGCACACAGATAGAGATGGGCACAAGAGCCCAAAAAGTGCTGCCAGACACAGCTATTCCCTGTGATAAATATTTCCCTGTAATGCTTGCAAGGACTGAAAACTTATAAACAATAACTTGCAGCCTGCACAGGGAGTAAATTAAAGCAATTGATTGAATAGACATAGATAAGAAAATAAGAAATCATAGGCACACTCCATAAAATCACAAGTCCATAAACTCCACTACAGTGGAACTCCCATGTAATGAAAGGTAAAACTCTGCAGGACTTCTCATACATTCCCTTTTTATTTAATACAGTGCTTGGGTTTTACACTGCTCCTGATAAATGAAAGCCATCATATTGTTGCCATGGACTACCCCTTGCTTAGGAATTTCCAAAGGAATAACCTTATGGGCTACTGCATAAACATGGGTTTGATGCATGGAGCCCCTGACTGCAACACTGTGTTGCTGAAGATGGTTTTAGGATGTCCTACAAATATTTCTGAGGCAGATTCAGCTGTGTATTACACAGTGACTCATTGTGCTGTGTCTTGTTTCAATGATACTGAGAAGTGTAGACACATCCATCCCATGATATATTTAAGGAGTAACTTCCAGTGAAAACAGACATTTAAGCATCTTTGAGTGCTGACGTGTAGAGCATTAATGAAACTAATGGTAAAGCTAATAGGGGTAAAGCTAATAGGGAGCAATATTAGTTTCTTATGAAATAATGAAAAAATAACCAAACTAAGTGGACAAAGACACAATATATTGATTGAGTTCTGTAATTCCTACAATTTAGGGAGTTTTTTTGAAGTCATCTGGCTGACAGCCTTATTAGTATAAGGCACTGTAAATACAGTCATTGCTGCATCATGAAATCAAAAGTATCCACCCAGAGAAAGCATCACAGAGAATCACAGTGGTTTTTGCCTTGAGGTTTTACTCTGCTGTGTGAACCCCTGAGATTTCATCTGAATGAATATTTTGAGAATTTCTTATTTCTAAATTTGCCAATTATACTTGTAGAAGCTGAATGTTTTCTGACTTAAATTCTATATTTTCTTTAGATAAAGAAAATCCTATGTCTCATAAATATTACATTAGAGAAATAAAAACATGTGAGCTTGTTTTACATATAAGTTGACAAGGTTTTAGGAAAAAAAAAAGCCAGGGAAAAGTTGAATTTCAGAAAGAAAACCAGTGAAGAAATTCAGAATAAAGTAACTTGCTTTAAGGTAAAAAAAGAAATACATTATATCCACATTTATATACTTAGAGAATTTATGCAATTCCCATAATTATATATGGAAATAACCAGTTATTATAGACTGCTAATGCAAATGTGTGTGTAGTTGAAAACACACATACACATTTTAGTATAACAGTATGTTGGAATTCATGTGCAGATTGATGTTTATATTTCTATTTGCTAATTTACAAACAATATTTTGTCACTACTGTATAAATATATGTCTGTGCATGTAATTCTAACATCCAATGCTATATTTCAAAGTGTATTTGTTTCATAACTATATGCAGCAAAAAATAAGTTTGAGCTATTTAAATATAAATTCAAATCTACAGATAAAAATGCATATTAGAGCAACTGTTTGGAATTGTTGATCTTTCTCAACATATTACCATTGCTGGTAATGGGATGTACTTTGTGAAATTTCAACTTCTTGAGTCAAGGGGTTAACATTTAATCAATAGTTCTCACTGTTATGGGCTCTTCTGGGAAATACTAGGTTGTGATATACGCTATGCATCATGAAGCAGGAGTTAGAGCCTGGTAGAAAAATAATCTGATTGCAGAGTTTCATTGACAGTGCTACTCATACATTTTCTGTATGTCATTATTTTCCATAAAGTCCACATAAAATTGCCATGGTCTTTTCCATTATAGTGTCTAAAAGATGTTACATACCAGAGTGTTATTGCACTCCTGTGAAAACCCATGCCAGGTTCCCACTGGGAGTTACTAGGAGGCTGTTAATAAATTGGAATGTAATGAACTGGCTCTCCTCTTTTCCCATTTAAACAATAGGTATGGGGGCTCCTTACTGGAACACAACTGGAAAAACTGTGTGTTCTCATCTTATTAAAATACAAAGACTGATCAGAAGAAAAATCCTTATCTAAATATTCCAAAGTCTTGACAAATTAAAATTCCAGGGTGATAAATTAATAGATTTTAGAACCAAAAAGGAAAGCTATGGTTACTTAATGTGGGACAAGTGAAAGGTAACAATGGTAAGATAATCCTTATTCATAAGAATATCTAGTCTTTCTCTGAGCTGGATATCAAGGGATTATTCCTGAGTCATGTAATGCAGTCTTTGCTTTACAGAAGGGAATGGGGGCTCACAAGCCTGTGCACATAACCAGACTGAAGGCTGGGCAATATCTGGACCAAAGCCCAATTTCATGGCCCAGTGTGGTGGGACAGACTCAACAGCCTCATTGAGCCATTCCTGCTTCTGCATGGCTTGATGAGCAAGGCATGGCTGTGACAGGGAGTTTTGTTGAAAAATACTCAGGAAGTCCCAACAGGTTATGTTAAAGAGCAGATCCTTCCTAAAAACATTTTTATCAGTTAAAATTTTCATGATAACATGCATGTCTTCTTCCTTCTCTCTGAAAGATATTAACACCTCCCTGCTGCTTCCAGGATGAATTTTCAGGTTTTGTGTACAAGTCTGATGTTTTACAAAAAGAACACATCTTCCTATTGGGCCCCTCTCACCCATATGTCCCCAGGGGTCAGCAGGGGCCCTTATCAATCCCTTGGCCTGACCTTTTGGAAAGGGAATACCTGAAAGTTTCCATGCTCTTGGAGGGTTTGAAGACCACTGTGGACAGTGAGTGGAGATTACAGGCAGCTCCATCTTCCTAGAAAATAATTGTAAGTAATGATTTTCCAGGAGAAGTTTATTTCTGCACTTTTTTTCTTTCACCTGTTAGAGAAGATTACTGAGCAGACAGCAGCAGTAAATGGAATCTCATTTATTTTTTGTTAGGATCCATGCTCAAAATTTTTTGCTTTCTCTAAGATATAATTCAGGCAGAGAACATCCCATGATCAGCGCTATATGTGTTTCTTTTGCTGTTTTACTCTGGAGTTTTGTGGGTGAAATGATAACACAGAAGAATTGTGTGTTACTTGTGTGTTATCTTTAATTACAAACATGCTTGCTATTCCCCTCACAACTTTGCAAAAACAGCTAGCTAAAAGAGAAAACAGATCCCTCTTTCAGTATGTTTGTGGCAGTTTTTATACTGCAAAGAGCAATGGCAACCAGCAACGTATCTGTTTCTAGGAGGTGTTGCTGTTTAGCACACATGTCACTAAACCCAGCCATCTAAACTTGAAGGAATCATTATTTTGCTACATAAATTACAAGAGACCAGCCCCTGTAAATCAGCTATGCACCATGCATGTATATGCTTTTTTTTACTGCCTGTTTGGGGGAAATTTATAGAGTAGTTCTCCAATAAATAACTTAATTACTGAAATGTAAAGGCTGCCAATGTGTTGCAGTGTAGCAGTGTTGCTGCGAAATGAGGCTACATCTTCCTTACAAGAAAAATATATGCTTGAAGAAGTGCAGCATTTTTAGGTTGCATGCAAATGAGCTGCTAAGGAATACAGAAAATTTTTTGTTTTCATACAATCTTTTCGTTTTCCCTTTACCCTTACATTACTCTCTTCAATTTTCCTCCATTGATGTACCGGCTACAGGTAGCAGAAATGGTATGCAAATGCAGGAGAGACTCTGTCCTGTGATTTTTGTGTCCTTCAAGTATGTCCTAACTCCTGACCCATGGAGAGACTCTTAAAAAATCGAAACAAACCAGACTGCTTGTGGGATGACTTGATACAACAATGTATGGTACACAAAACAGCTTGGAAATAGGGAAAAAAACAGTGCCACTTTTGGCACAGCTCTGTCATTCTTACCTCTATACAGCTCTTCTTCAATTGAGAGCTTACACACATGCTCATCTTCCTCTCTCCATTTCAGTGTCAGTGTCAGTAAGTATGAATTAAATTTTATTTTAATTCGTGAGATGTGTCTGCTCTAGACTCAGGTCACACTGATGGGCTGCGGATGCAAGTGATTTGTGTCTGAAATACTTCAGTAGTGAATGCTCAAGCGCATATAACAAAATTCATGGAGTAAAAAGTAACCATATTTACTTTCCTGAGTTCATGCTGAACCATTTCCTAATCTGTTAATGCTTCATATTGCTTGTCATGGGACAAACATATTTGACAGTCTAAGCAATAAATCCAGCAAATATAGCTTAATGGTCTGTCAGAACTGGGAGCACAGGCTCAGGTCTGGTGCAGCCACCTCAGCATCTCCTCCTGCCAAGGCAAAGCCATGGTGTGTCAAGTCTTAACAAATCAGGCAAAGCCCAATGACAAAGCTCCCTTTGACACTGATGATGCAGAATTGGAATATTAGACACCAATGCCCTGATTGCCTCTCCATTGACATTAAAAATCTCACTGAACTTTCTCTGATGTTTCTCTCTAGCCTTGAGATCATCCTTTTCTTTGGCATTACTCTTTGAACAGAGTGTTGCTTCATTTTTTCCCCCTGACATCAGACAGGCTTTTACTCCACAGTTTTGCTCAGTAACTTATTCCAGGTACAGAGCACAGAATACAATCTCACCTGAGAACATGATCCTCACATTCTTCACCTTATGCCATGTCCAGCAAGACAAATCAGGGAAACATTTTTCAAATTTGATGGAAAAGATGTTGTCATCTGAGCATCTCATCCAGTACTAATAGCAATTCATTGACATTTCTTTCTGAAGAGAGTAAGACAAAACAAAACAAAACAAAACAAAACAAAACAAGCAGATTCAAGTGCTAAAGATTCAGTACAAGGTAGTAATTTACTTCAGCTACTGACTATATTCAACTTGATTTAAATATCTTAATATTTAATTATCTACATTCATCTTACTGAAATGCACATAAAGGAACATCTTCAAAGAAATTAGCTTTGAACATTATTTACAGACAAGGTGACAGCTGTCTAATTCATTCTCTTGTGCCAAGGGAGAACAGCAAAGTGATGTAAAAAGGTTTTGAACTGTGTTATTTAATTCACATAATAAATTTCAAGTAGAGTCATGTGGTAGGGTTCTGTGTGGTTCACTGCCTTTCTACTGATTGTCTTATTAGATGTTTGCACTTCTATGTCTGGCCCACATAAACGATTTCTCTAGCTGTCTTGAGTAAACTTTCAACTGCAAAATAGAATGCTTTTACAGGAGTGTGTATTCCTCTGGTGTGTGTGTGTGCATATTCAGCATGAAACATTCTCAAAAGCACAATACTGTTTCAAAGGCCTTAAGGCAGAGGAATGTTAATGTGATTGCTTTCGGTGCTCATTGTGTACTCTGCACTGAGCAAGTTCTGCTCTGCCCTCAGTTGCTTATTGACTAGAGCCTGATGGCAAATGGCAGGAAAACAATACTGCAGGTGGGTAGAGGGATAGACCTCTTGGGCTTCTGTCCAGTAATGATGGGATGCAAATGTTATTTGTAATGAAAAAAAAAACAAAACAAAACAAAACACTTTTGGTTTTGATTCTCTGCATAAAACAGGGTTGGGAGTGCTGTGCTCTGCAATTTCTATAATCCTTTTAGCACTGAGCTGTGTAATGCTGGCCTTTCATTAAAATACTCTTGAGGATAAGGAAGAGCAGTTATACTCCTGACCTTACCAAATTTAGCATTTTGGAGAGAAGATTCAAACTTTAATGTCAAATAGCTGTTGTGTCAGTCCAGAGCGCAGTAAGTGAAAAGAAGACTGAAAAGCTGAGATGTAAAAAGGTTAAAAACTATGTTTCAGCAATAAGGCTCTGCAGAAACTGATTGCTCTGATGTAGATTAAGCTGTACACTGACCTTTCAAAGAAGAAGCATTTTTCTCAGCTGTCACTGTATGAATGCACAAAACAAGCAATATCATTAGGGAAGACACCCAGGCTGGTAGACTGAAGAGATTATGTCAATGAGTCATGACCCACCCATTCAGCAAGTGAAATGAAGGTTAGAATTTGTACATATAAAATTAATTTGACTGAAAAACTGCAATTATGTTTCTCTCTTAAAAACATATTGGTCATAAAATCTGGGATTATTTAAAGCTTGTGTACTCAAATATATATAAATATATATGAACATAAAGAGCTAAAATCAGCTGTTGTGAACTTCTCCAGCCTTTTGCACCTACATTTGTTTCCTCCTCAGTGGGAGACAGCATTCTTAGCCTATGAAAATTATGATTATTTTAGAGACATTTTGCATTTTGCATCTGGCAAATGACATTTAAGAAATAGTCTCTGCATGGTGCTAACAACATCCAATCATTCTTAGCACTTGTTAAATTGAGCCACTCTGGGATATTTTCACCATTCTTTACAGAAAAATATGACTGCTCTTTTAGGTCCATAGCAGAAAATGAGACACGAGGAAAGCATGAATGCAAAAAGGTTTGGGCTGTGCCAAATTAGACATTGCATTGGGAAGAGTGTGGTCAGCAGGTAAAGGGAGGTTATCTGCCCTGGAGAGACTGCAACTGGAGTGCTGTGTCCAGTTCTGGGGTTCCCAGCTCAACAAACATGAGCAGCTTCTGGAGTGGTCCAGCAGAGAGCTAAAAAGGTTTTTATGGGACAAGAGCACCTCACTTATGAGAAAAGGATGAGGGAGCTGGGCCTGTTTAACCTGGAGAAGGGAAAACTGAGAGGGGACTTCAGTTTTCAAGGTCTTTCAGTGTCAGATGGGAGGGTGGCAGGAGGATGGAGCCAGGCTCTGCTCCATGGTATCAAGTAACAGGACAAGAGGCAAAGGGCAGAAACTGGTGCACAGAAGGTTACAACTGAATATGAGGAAAAACTTCTTTACTGTGAGGGTGACAAAACACTGGTCAAAGAGATTGTGCACAACTGCTTGAATATCTCCCACTCTGGGAATATTCAAATCCCACCTGGATGTAATCCTGTTCAACCATCTTTAACAGGGTCGTTGGACTACATGATCTCCAGAATTCCCTTCCAAACTCAATTATTATGTGATTCTCTGATTCTGTGAATCTGGGAGATTACTTTTTCTTTGTGAGCTGCAGTCATTTATAAGACTTCCACCAGGAGCACTGAGTACAGTTCTGGTGCTGCCTACATAAGAAGGAAGTGTTGGAGAAGTCCAGAAGAGCACCAGGAATTTCAAAAGATGATGGGAACATGTCCCCTATGAAGTCAAGCTGAGAAAGTTTGGGCTGTTCAGCCTGAAGAAGAGAATTTTGTGTGGAAACCTCATAACAACTTCTCAGTATCTGAAGGGGGCCTACAAGGAAGCTGGAAAGGGACTCTGCTTCAGGAACTGTGGTGACAGGACAAGGAGTAATGGGCACAAGTCTAAAAAGGGGAGATTTAGGTTGAATATCAGGAAGAAATTCTCTATTCTGAGGGTAGTGACATACTGAAACAGGTTGCCCAAGTATCTTGTGGATGCCCCAACCCTGACAATGTTTAAGTCCAGGATGAGATGGGGCTTTGAACAACCTGGTCTAGTGGGAAGTGTCCCCACACTTGGCAGGGGAGACTGGAACAAGGCAATCTTTAAGGTCCCTTTCAAGCCTTTACATTCTATGGTTCTATGATACAAACCTCAGATGAGCTAGCAGCTCAGGTTGAAAGTGTTTCTACCCTGCAGGAGTACATTTTCATGCAAAAGGTGTAGCACATGCACTGTTTTCTAGCACAAACACCAAGCAGGAATTATTCTAACTATACAGACCAATAAATGAGGGGATGGTGAGGTGAATCTCAACACTGAAACACTGAACAAAACTTCCAGAAAGCCTCAGCTCTTGGGGACCTGAATACACCTTTGTGTAAACACTTTTTTGCTGCACCAGAACACAAACTACCAATATTAAAGCTAGATTTTGTGTATTTATTCAAGTTGCAGTGGGAGCAGACGTTGCTTGACACACATGGGTTTGGTGTGTGAGCTGTTGCTGACTGGAGGGATCTCATTTGTTGAATGTCTGGGTTAATACAGTAGTCAAGAAAAGCCCCAGACTCAAAAAGTGGCAAAACACAGGCAATCAAAGATTTTTCTTCCTTGCCTCTTATGCAACAGGGAAGAAATGGTAAATATGCAGCTTTCTACAGTCTTTACAAACAAGGCAGGTACTTCCACTCACAAAAAGCACAAATAGGCAGAAAAAAATTTACTTTTCTTACCCAACCCTTTCATTTGTGCTTGAAACTCAAAATCAGTCTAATCCCTAGTTGATCACAGCCCACCAAACCACTTCACATATGTCAATCAAGGTTATGTAAGCTATAAAGTGCAGACTGACAGCAGGAATTTTACATGCTTGACTCAATCTCTTTGAAAAGTGCCATTGATCTGGGTGATTCTATCACCAGCCTTTGTTATACTAAGTTTGGAAAGAGCAGTAGGAAAAGGGGAGGAGGAAAAAGAGGCTCTGGCTGTACAGGCTCCAGCCTCAGTCACTTCTAGGAAGGCAAAGAGGCAAAGGAATGATAGGGGAAGACACTGTGTGCGTCCTGCTAGTCACTCTTCCCTCATTCACTGTGGCTGGGAGACAGTGTGCTCTTCACTGAGAGGCTTTATCAAGCCACCAACATTGTAGCAAGTTGGGTAGAAATGTTCTCCCGTTCTAAGTCTGTCTCTCCTTAGGTCATGCTGTTCTGTAGACAAGGGCTTTTTTTAATTAAGCCAAAGGAAAAAAATATTTTTCAAGTTTCACCGCATGCATAGCTATGGATGACACAGGCCTAACACGAGAAAAATTTTGTTACATAGGTGAATGTTAAGAGCTGTCTGTACCCTTAATATCCATACATTTTTGCAAATGAGAAAAATATAGCTAAATATATATCCTATGAATGTGTTTGACTTTTGAGACTCTGCAAAGTTGCATAATGAATCTGGAGATCACTGATGACAGAGCAGAAGTTCATGGCCTTAAGGATTTTATTTCTCTTCAATAAGAAAGGGGTCATAGCACCTATGCCACATTCTCAAAAGTTCTGTTCAGGGAGAAGGTCTTCTCATTCACATAGACTAGTGATATTCATGATGATATCTCATTTTCTGCCCACTCACTGGCTTTCTAGCAAATGTGCCATCAAACAGTATGCATAATTATGCTTTTATGTCCATTATATATATATTCATACATATCATTTTATCCATTCTGCATAATATTTGCCACATGACATTTTAATGTGGACCATCATAAGCCACCTTCATTTCCATAAGTGGCTCCTGTTAAGAAACTCTAATCTTGTGATAAGTTCATGATCCCTGTTTCACTTAGTCCATTATCCATGCTCCCACACACAGTATTGTCTTTCCTCTTTATCTTGTTTTTGATTTCTACAAGAGACACAAATGAAAGGAGCTTGTGCTATTACATTCTGACATTTAGCATTCCTAATAGTCCATCTTGCATTTAGACAATAAGAGCATTTGCTTTCTCTTGGATCACCTCTTTTACATTCCCTATTTGTTTGTCATTGCCTTACGCAAACGTGCAAGGTGAGAGGCTTTCCTTGACACTTGTCTTGGAGTAATGATAGCCTCATTGTCTTTTGCTATATTTTGTGCCCCTGTGACTGTCTGAAATTAAAGCTGAGCTTCATGCTGCACAGTCCTTGTGTACTTGGCTGCAGAAATCTGAACATTGGAATCTCCATCCTGGAGCAATTTAAAGGAACTTTTGCCAGAACATGACTGCCCTCTTACCAGTTCAGATAGCCCAGAGGACTAGAAAAGACCTTTCACAGAGCTGATTGTCATTGAATTTAGACTCATTTCAGTTTCCTAACAGTTTCATACTTATAGAGGTTCACTGCTCATCCCTGTCCTTGTACCCCATCAGTCTGAAACTTTGTCCTTCTGGATTGTGTGGTCCAGTATAATACTTGCTCATCATATTATACACAAGAGTTGTTGGAGGGGTTTCAGAACTATGACACTTAAGAAAAAGGCTGGTTTGTATTCTGCTGAGGTTAATAGCTTTGCAGAACTCATAAAAGCATTCACAATTGTTCTTGACTGAATCATTATAAGGAAGCAGGTGCTTATATATAATCATACGTTTTGGGAACTGTCTCAGATCATTTGTCTGGCTGAAAAGATGTACCTCACAGCTATTCATCTGAAAGACATAAAATGACTCAAATTGGCCACTTGGCTTTCATTTCCACCAGAAACAGTATGAAATTCAAGATTACTTTGTTGTTTACACATCTTAAGCAAGAGACACAGAAATGATACATTTATATGTCAGAAGTAGTTTCTTTTCTATTAATGAGTAAAAAGTCCCTCTACCTTTTCATTTTATTTTGCAAAGTCTATTTTGTAAGTTTAATTTGTTTCATAGGTATGAATGTATAAATGTTCTTTCTGGCCTCTAATAGTTTTCACCTGACTTCAGGCAGATTGACATAAAGATTATTACTGATAAAACAACTCATTGACAGAAAAGCCAGGGATATATTTATTTATATTTATTTAAAAATATACCGTGATAATTTTTAAAAGAATAGAGAATCTTAACTTTCTTGCATGATTTTAACATAAAAAAGCTCATTCTTTTATTTAAATAAAAAGTTAAGAATGGTGAATGTTTCTCTTTCAACTGTCCTTATCCTCATTGAAGAAATCTCACTTTCTTATACTGCTGCTTCTGGACTTACATATATGTGGTTTAGATTCTTCAAATCATGGTTTCAATTATTTTTAGTTCTTTAGGTGATACCAGTTAGATACCACTTTTGAATAGAGTAGCTCATGAAAAAGAACACCCACAATTCTACAACTGCTTCTTTTCTTCACAACAGAGTTTATCTAGTTTCTCCTACAACAGTAAAGACATGCAAAGTGGTGAAAGAAAGACTAGGATTTGATTGATGACATTTCACACTCTTTGCATGGTCAAACTCTTAAGGCAATACAAGATCAGGGGACAATACTACCAGCAGGAGGGCAACAGCTTTAAAACTGCTTTGCAGCTTGTTTTGCACAAGCCAGTGGTCACAGCACACCTGGTAGATAAGGTCCTCTTACTCCTCTGAGCAGCCTAAGTTACTGCATCTCCTCCTTCAGATGCTGAAACAGTAAAACAGTTTTCTACTGTAAAAAAAAAAAAAAGAAAAAAAAGCAATAAAATGGAAAGAATGTATGGTGCCCTCCTGAAAATGGATAATTTTTCTTGGGTTTTTTTATTCACATTGGCTCCTTTGCCCTTAATACCATTTCCTTGCAGCAGAGAATCAAACTGCTAAAAGAAAATATTCCAGGACTTGTTTCCAAGTCTCCAGGAAAGGCTGATGACTATCAAGAAAATGTCTTGTTTTCTTTATGACTTCTCTTTTTGCTTTGGGATCAAAACTTGATTTCAAAGTGCATGTATGAAGTTATATCTGACATCTCAGTGAAATACCTGGGAGGGCCCTTCAATGTCAATGAATTGCACGTGAGACCTAACAAGTGCTGTGTGTCTTGTTTTGATCAAGCTGTACAATGAATTGTACATTGATTTAGCAACTGAAGTAGGACTTGTGTGATTAATTAGGGAAAATTTTCTGAAGTGACAAAGTGTCCAAAGTCAAATGTTGCTATACTAAATCAGTAATACCTCTCTGGTAATTCAGTGTTTTTATTTTTTTCTTTTCAGATGTGTGCAGACAAAGACAGATTTCACACTTTGAAAGTAGAAAACTTTTGCTATAACAACTTTCCTCAGTAGAAGTGATTGCCTTTGGAAGGTGCGATATTCATGTGTCTCTCCACAGATTAATTCTCTTGGATCTTATCAGCAGTGGCAAAAGAAAATGGAATTTCTATCTCCTTTACTGTAATGTAGGCATGCCTAAGCATTGCAACCACTATTTTTTCTAGCCCTTTAAGGATAAATTATCAAGTGGTAAGGAAATACTGACCTCATTTGCATTAGGTTTCATTCAGTACTGGTATTTTTACTAGGTGAAAAATAGTCTCTTGTACTGAGAGTTTTTAGGGAGAGAAAATCTTCCAATATACAAATTTGCAACCCAGAGAAAGGTAAATGCAGTTTTCATTTCTTCTTTCTCTACTGTGATAACTAAGACACCAAATATATTTTATCCTTGCACGCGGCTTTTTTTTCTATATGCTGCTCTGTTCATCATCCAACCAGGGAAAAAAAATCTAGCCTGATATTAACTATTCATGGAATTCACAGTAGAATCTAATGTAATTGTGGTGTTGCTGGGCTGCTTGCTCTCAGGGAGAGGATTTCTGCTATCCTTTCCAGACCCAGACCTCCAGTTTACAGTGCAGTCAGCCTGCAATTGGCCATAAGCAGATGTTCTGAGAATCCCAGAGAAGTCAATAAACAACTGGAATTGAACCTAGACTCTGAAGAAACAGATAGCTTGGGGTTGTGCTTCAGCAGTGGTGTCTGAGCACAGCAACCCAATTCCTCTTTGTAATGAATGACCAGAGGGGAAGTAAAATGGATGCTGAGCAAAGTGGGAAAAGAACAAAAAGTTCTCCATGGATTTGGATGTCAAATGAATGTATAAGGGAACACTTACAATAAATCTTATTTATCTGGAATTAAACTTATCTTTAAGGAGATACTCTTACTTGCACTCTCCTAAGAATGACTGATTATTTTTATTTAGTAAAATATTATAAGATATCGACTTAAACCAGCCATTAATTAGTTGCAGAAGTATACTCTAAGTAGCTTTTAATGAATGGTACTGATATAGATAAATATTTGTATCCTCAATACATGGATTGAAAGTTTAAGGAGGAGAAAGGCTCAGGTAAATATCTGAAAGACCAGTCAATGTTTCTTTAATTATAATTTTGGAGGGATTAGCACTACTTGTGTTTAAAAAGTGAGGTGACCTGTTCCAGTGATGAATCTAGTCACACTGGCTTACTGTATGCTCATCTCTGTAAGCACGTAAGAGTTAGGTTTGCCTGAACTGAGTTTTCTTTGTAGTTTTCCTCTAAAGTGCCCTGCATAGTAAGAATCAATATATGACATCTTTCATGAGAACTGGGCTTGATAGAATATTTATTAGAAATTAGTGACTGGAGTAGTAGAAATCTGTCCTTCACAGCTAAAGGAGAGCAAATGACTGTGAGAATAGACTGCAAATGTTTTAGGAATCATGCCAACAAAACTCTTCCCCGTGACCCACAGCCTAAAGTCATGACAAAGGCCCAGTGCCCTTGAATATGTGAAAGAGGACAGGTATTTGGAGGTGGAAAATGGTTTTGCCACTTCAGCTTGTATCAATTGTGCCAAAAAAAGCTTCTGGGTCTGGTTTTGGATCTCATAATTTTAACAGGACCAAAGAAATTCTATGCATCTCACCTGCAGTCCAAAAGTCCTCTGACAACAGAAAACATAGAAATTTAAATCTCATTAATTTGTCCAGAGGAGAACAACATAAGCTTTTATTTAATGGCATGCATGCTGTTCTGAAAATAAAATAGTCTCTGCTAGTGAGAATTATAATGTGCTAGAAAAAGGCACTGTAAGAACTAGCACCTAAAAGTTAAACTTGTAGATTCAAATCCTTCCTGCAGAAGGAAGGCACACAGGTGCTCAGCATGCACTGGAAGAGGCTGCTGAAAGTGCTGAATTTTTCATTTCTTGGAACTTTCATATCAAAACTGACTGCCTGTCTGGAATTGCCTGGTGGAAATCACATCCTTGTGGTTCAATAAAGGCATACCTGGATGTAAGGCTTGATCAAGGATCTCCTACTAAATAACCTAGTGGTCCTTGTTGACTTTAAAATCAAGCAATCTATTTCTTCTACAGGTTGAGGGGGGAAAAAAGAGATAAAGATTATTTCCATATTTTCATTTTGGGAAGGTGCTCGGAGAAGTGTGATGATGTGGTATATATATAGATAGATGGAGAGATGAGAATTGATGACTTCTTACCTTGCTAAGAAAATTCTCATACTTGCTGTATGATTAAAGAAACATCAAAATAAAACAGATTAATTTTTCCTTTAATTATCACAGTTCCTACAGCTGTTGAGAAAATTATATCTTCTTTAATATGCCAAATTTCATATTATAACCAACAGATAACAAGGGAATAAGGGTAATTGGAATTAAATTTATACAGTGGAGAATTCTCCAGTTTAATGTTGTCTAAATGGGTTTTAACATATTGAAACTGCCAGAAACTCACATGTGAATAAAAGCTGTTAAAGAAAAAGACGAGGAAAGAAAAGTAGGATATCAAGTAAATACAGTTCCAGAAAACTTTTAAAGTAAAATAGTGAAATGCAACTGGCAGCTCCCATGAAGTTCCACTACCATTGATCAGTGCTCAGTTAACATAAGTTAAGTGCCAACCCTGATAAGGAATAGATGAGTCTCACAAAACATGATTCTCCTGGGTGACAGGTTATTTTCCTCCATGACACTAATCCTTTATTTCTTGCAAGATGAGAAACTTCAGAGGAAGCTCAGAGGAGAGGCAGGAACAGCAATTCTCTGAGAACAAACTATTTTGATGCTGGTATTTGTTTCAGGTCAGCACCAGTCATGTTCAGAGCTCCCTGCTGTGCAAAGCTTTCCCACAGAAGCATGGAAAGTGACCTTACACAGTTGGTCTTACAGCTGAAATCACCAAGATACAGGGTGGGCAGTGAAGGGACCAGAAGCTGAGGTGACTTGCTTGAATGCCCAAGTGGAATTGAATTCAGTCCTGGGACTCTGGGATTCTGAGAACAGTGTTGTTTGCTGTCCCTAGGAACTGGGATGTGAATTACCACTAAAGTCTAAGGCAAATCCCAAGAGCACAGCCTCTGCTAGTCTGCAGCACCTTCCTGATGAGGTACCTGGGGTGTCCTCAGCCAGCCACCTACCACATAAGAAAAAAAACATGTATTGATCTAGTCTTTTCCAGTTTTTATTGCTGAAGGAGGTGTTACCTTGGGTAACACCTCCACACCACCTGCCACAAATCTTGGGCAAAATCCCAGCTCATGAATGTCAGTGGAAAATTCTCTGTTGACTTTGGTAGCAGCAGGGTTTTGCCTCTCAGGCTCATGAATCAGAAACAATGCAATGATGTCTTTGAAAGTGTGGCTTTTCAATGGCATCAGTAGGAAAGGAGCTTTTTCCTGGCCATCCAAGATATTAACTTTTAGGGTCTGGCCAAAATACATGGACAAATGTAGTCTTCATCTGTATAGAGATCAATGGTGGGCACATCTGCATTATTACCATTTTTTTTTCTTTCTCAGGTGTAAGAAACAAAAGTCTAAGCAAATCTTCTGATTGGCTGTCCTTTCCTGCATTTGTAATCAATTGTAGAGTGATTTTGAGCACATGAACTAAATGCCTTATGGGTGAAACAAAACCAAAAATGGGCATGGGAGAGCCCTGAATGTGCTCTAAGAACTAATTGACACTCAGTCAAGGGGCTAGAAGAGAATTACTCCAAAACAGACCATGGTCTGGGTGTTTGTGGGTGCTGCTCTGCATCATCAAAACTTTTGCTCTGCAGATTTGGTCCTGTTGTGCCACACTCCTTACTAATATAACACAAATATATATGTCCGGCTTTGCACTATATTGAAACTGGCCTTTACACATGTTCTGTCTGTACAAGACCTAAAAATTTAAACTAGTGCCCATCATAGAAGTCTTATACCTGAGGCAGTGTTTGAGCTACATCTGTATGAGTGACTAAGAATGACTTTAATTCCTGTTGCAACCCGCATTGATTCCATAGATCTTCTGGATATCCAAAAAGTCAGATGCTCTCTAACTTAGGGCTCCCATAGTTCTTTAAATCAAGTGATTCCAAAATCATTGGAATTACTTATATAGTCAGAGCAGAATGATTTCAAGGTCTTGTCTTTTTTCCTCCAGGCCAAGACAAACAAATGAGAGCCTTGCCTTAATCCAGGGTATTAGGTACACATGGAACTGCTAGTGCCTGGTTATGCCCACACTGTGCAGAACACAAGAGGTTCATCATCTCTGTAGGCTGGCCCAAGGCAAAACTGTCATGGATTATCAGAAGAAAAATTCAGCTGATATTATATCATTGTATAACCTGAGGCAGTTATGAAAAGAACTTCTTTTTTATGTGCTTTCATTTGAATCTTGGCTTCTGTAAGAATGCACAGAAAATAGATGCTACCCTGTCGCCAGATCATGATGGAGATTTTCCCAACTCAACACCTTGCTCTGTACCTTGCAGGGAAATAGATTTTTTGTGCTATTAGCTTCAGTATTTGCAATTCTATTACAAACACAGAAAGCTGAGAAGGAAATAAGGTCACTGTATAGATAGCAATCCCTATGTGGGAATAATATAGGTAATTAATACTTAGCTGAAGTATATAGCAATGGCTGTATCCATCTGGACTGCTTGTTCCTACGTCCATTTCATCTCTAGTTTACAGTCAATAAGGTTTCTGAATGCACAAAAGTGTTCCACTTAAGTGATATATTTTCTAGGAAGCTGTTGGATATCAAGGAAAAGAGACAACACTTCTGAGAAGGACCAGAATTCATTCTCAAGAGAGTAGGTGAAAAGATGATTTTATAACATTATATTCTGACACTGTGTGAATCAGTTTTAATGAATGGTATACTTGCTTTATTTTGCAGTGATGAATCTGAAAATATCCAATACCCTAGGCCTGAAGGAAAAAAGGTGTTTTTTAATGGAGTAAAAAGGGGTTATATCTTTTTATTGAACATGAATTTGAGAACTAAAACTAGATAAGAATAATTAAAAATAAAAATAAAGTTCCCATATTTGTCCCACAGAAACTGAATAAAAGCAAGACTGTATACTTCATCTTTCTATGACTCGCTGGGATCTGCCTATAAATTCCTATTGCACATAGTATTTCACTCAGATTTTTCAAGGAGGAAAAGATTCCATTTCCTAAGTCACCCCAGCCTCCAAAGAATCAGATAATTTTTTTTTCCAGAATTATGAGCTAATTAAAATCATCTAACAGCAATATAATTTAAAGGTCACTTCTATATGTATATGTACAAAAAATGTCCAGGAGTCTTTTTAATACACTTGTGAAGTGCAACTGTTTCTGCAGTGAGACATAACAAGCAACTAATAGTAAAATTACATGACAGTTTGAGATGGCAGGTGAATGAAACTTCCTCCTGTCACAACCGTGTCATGATACAAATAGAAAAAAAGCAATTATCCAGCTGGAATTTGAGAGGGACATTAGAATTAACATAATTGTTTCTCTAAAGAAATTGGATCTACACATTACTGAGGAAACTAAAAATACCTTAAAGAGACTTGCTACATATGGACTTTGGTTTTGCTACCATTGAAATAAACCAAATTTTCTCACTAGGAAGAAAATGTGGATAATCACCATTGCAAAAATTCCCTCCTAACACCTTCATTTCTAAATTTTTCCTTTTAATATCACCCTAAGGGTTCTGCAGTCATATTCTCATGGATATTTATGCATTTCTCTCAAGCAAGAACAAGCCAACATGACACTCTACCTGCTTTTTCTGGTGGTAATACTGGCTGATGCCTCTATTATCCACAGTGGACTCTTTCTAAATTTTGGATGCTTCTGAAAGTAAATAGACTAAACAGATTATGTCTATTCATTTAATGTGGTACGTGGTTTCTTTGGTGTTTGGCTATGCTTTTTAAAATGTAATGATAACTGATAAGATCATCTCCATCCTTTTATTCCTTCCACATCTGTTTGAAGAATTTTGCCTAACTTATGCAACAAGTTTGGGGTTGTTTTGGTTTTTTGCTAGTTGAGCTGTTTTCTTCCCCGACCTTGTATTTGGTTCAAGTTAAGCTGAATTCAATTCTCATTACAATCATTGTCATAATCGTGATTATTTGCTGAAATGAAGAACAACCAAGTGGTCCCAGAAGATTACATACTCCATTACCCAAAAAAAAAAAAAAACACCCCCCCCAAAAAAATACAAAAAAAAAAAAACACCCAAAAAAAAAAACCAAACAAAAAACCCAAAACTATAATGTAGCACCATGGATAGGAACAAATAGAAAGATGAAATCCCCCATGGTACCGTGTGATAAGAAGTCTCCTTAATCTCATAGTTATGATTTCTTTTTCTGAAAATATCAAAGAATAGCATACAAGTTTAGCACTTGTTGTCACTATATTGCAAAGGTTACCTATTCCTAGAGTTTTGTATCTCCTCAGTGTTTCTTTTTGGTAGCTCCTCTAAGCACTGACTCTTCTCACAGTAGCCAACTGACTCCAGTTGCCCCCCAACCAACTGATCCATTCTTTTATAACACTCTTCTTCTTCTTATTGGCTACAGCTGAGGCCTGTTAAAGTCAGGCCTGTTCCTAATCTCTAATAATTGGCTCAGCTACAACTCCTTAAGGGTTAAGATTACTTTCTATACTACCTTTATTTTCTTGTATCCCCCTATAAGCACTATTTGAAAAATGCTCTTCCTTCAAATGTAACCCACAAGTATGGCTCTTTAAGTTCCTGATTCCACTATAAGCATCATATTTATGAATGGAAAAGCTGTTTATTGAGCTTTTAAAGTCCTTAATGTTAACTACTGCAATTAATGACTGGAACTGCAATTAGAGTTCAGCTAAGGGTTTTCTAAACTAATGATGGGACCTCATGGATATTGCTCATGACTGTCTACTGGGAATTATTTAGCAGGCATGAGACCTCTTATGTATAGGACCTCAGTTTGAGCTTTCATGACTCCTCTCCAGATAAATTAGTGATGTCCCGCAAACTCATAGAACCACATCTTCCACTGGTTTGTTTTTGTTTGAAGAAAGACAGTTTTAAAGTTCATTTTGATTTTTTTGGGTTCAAAGTTAAGACTCATACACTGAACACATCATGTAAAAATCTTCTAGATGAGAAAATTTACTTTACTTTTCACTCTGTAAGGCAGAATCACACTTGGAGGCCGAGACTACCCTGACACTAGAACCAAGCTTCATGAGCAAAACTGCTAAACTAGTTCAGGTCCCTACAGCCTTAAAGAAGTTTCACAACAATAAGGTTCACAACAGTAAGGTAAATTATGCCTCATCCTTTCAGCTAATTATGTTCCTATAAATTTGCCTTCTTTGTGAGCATTCCTATCATAAGACTCCATTTGTCCTCAGAAGATCTGTGGACTACAATACCATAGCACAGACCTCTTAAATGCATATCTGCAAAAGATTGAGTACATACTTGTCTCCAGGCTTGTCAGTGGATTCTTACCTTCAAATTACCTGATCTGTCAAAGGTAATCCTGTGCTCAAAAGCCTGTGTCTGCAGTTTTGGGTCCTCAAGCAAACAAAAGGTTTGCCAAGGGCTCTTTGGCCATTCCCTGAATTCTCTTTGAAAACAGGACCCAGTCAATTTGATGCACTCCTGCCCTGCTCACAGCACCCTATGAAAGTGGCTCAAACGAGGGCTCAGCTCATGTTTTTCATCAGGAGACTCTCTTCTACTGTACCTCCAGAAATGCCTGCCATATGAGCACAATTTGGCGTGCTGAGGACATAGATTGAAGGCAGCTTTTTGACCAGACTACAGTAACGATGAATATGAGGTTCCTCAAATGGGTCCTCACATCAGCCATTCTTCCCATGATAAGCTTCTAACAATGCTTTTTTACAAAACATTGCTTCACAAAAAGTCACCTTCATTTATTTGCCCTAATATTTTACTTACTGTAAGCGTTCTGCCTAGTATCCATACAAGAACAGAAAAAAACCCCAGAATGCCTATCACACAAGGATACCAACGTTTTAAAACAGCTCATGAGATTTTGAATTTTAATGGAATCTGAAATCTCACAGGGTTTTTTCATAATTATATCCTCAAAAATTATTTCAGTGTCACTGAAAGTATGGTTTGCTTAGTAGCCACTGTTTTATCTGCTTTGTGTTCTCTTATGAAAGTGGAAGTCATGAGGTAGAAATAATCCATTTCAAAAGTTCTCAAGTAAAATTCAAAAGGATCTGTACATGTCCATCCAATATTTTGATATTTGAACTCAAAATTATTTATTTATTTGTTCAAATTATATTTTTAATGGAAAGTCTGGAAGATGCTCTGAACAAGCTTTAAATGCATTGTATAAATACAATGAGGTTTACGTGGTGAGGTGGAATGTGACCTGCACTTAACTCTGTACAATGGACACATATGTAAGGTGGACACTGTCCAGGGTGGCTTTTGTGTTCCTGAGTTTTAGTGAGTGGTCTCTTTCAATAACTGAGGTGAGGACTGCTCACAGATGCCTGATCCAAGTGTAACAGGGAGAGTCTATCCAGAGTAGGTCCTGGCTGAGTGAGATGCTGACATTGAGCTGATGTGACAAACCAAGAACTTTTCTCCCATTTCTGTATGTTTATCTGCACTGAGCTGTGTCATGTGGTAAGTCATGCCAGGTGAAGAATGCAGAGATTTCCCAGATGTGGGGACAAGGAGATAGAACAGATGTGTCACCTTTGTTGCCTGCAATGCATCTATAAATGCACTAGCTCCCTCCTCGCAATTCTGTACCAAAATTACATTAAAAAAAAATAAACTGCATCAAAATAAAGCAGAAAGAAAAAGGTAATTTAGTCTAAGAACAAGTGAATGGGCCCCAGGGTTTAATAAGATAAGTTACTTGAGTGAGCACAACAAATTTCCAATGGTTTTACCAGACACTGATAATTCACTCATTGCATGTTTAGTCCTCTGCTTGTTCATTGTTCTTTTTGGGGTTTGCTGGGTTTGGGTTTTTTTATAGAAGTGGTGGTTAATGGGCTGCAATGAGAATCAGAAGGTCTAAACTAAAGCTCTTGCTCTGCTGTGGATTTCCCCCATTACATTAAAAAGTATTTTTGCTGTTCAGACATCCCTGCATTGAGAGCTACCATTTGGAAATGCCAGTAAGTTTAAGAAGATATTGGAGATGGTCTAGCTTTGATAGCACCTGCAGAAGAACTTGTTTAGAGCGAGTGTATTTGGTATCTTTGAAATGAATGGTTATCTGCAGGATCTTCTATCAGCAGCATTCATCAGGATTTTTGTTGTCTTGAACCAGGACAGTTCTAGGGTTTGAGAGTATACTGATTCACTAAAGAAGTATTGCTAGCTGGAAAAGGGTAAAAAAAAGAATGGTCTATTGATTGCAGCAGGGAGTGACCCAGGATGAGCAATTGAGTTTATTTCAAGCACTATGAAAGAAATGTTAGGTTTCTGGGGCCATGCACAGAAAGAACAAGTTGGGTTGGTTCACCTGTTGGTCTGTGTACAGAATAGCATTTCCTACACCAGGATGGAACCTATGAATTTTCTGCTGCTCAAAGACAGGAAAGGACATTGATCCTGACATTCAGGCTACTTATAAACATGCAAATGTAGATGCCAAATTCTATCCACTCCTTTAATTTTATAGGATAAGGTTATAGACAGTCTTCCCATAGTGAGACAAACTCTGATTGTAGCTAGGAATATGCATGAATGAAACTCTTGGCTAAATGTTCAGGAAAAGTGAAAGGTGAGCTGGAGCACACAGGAATGGGATCTCTTCAATGGCACTAAATCCAGTGCAGCAGCTATAGTTTACATGGTCCTGAATTTCCTGTCCATCAGTAATGCTGACTATCTTATATACCAGAGCCAGATGTAGATTTCAAAACAGGTAAAAGTGGTATGAAGAGCAGATACAGAGTACAGTAATGCCCAGCATGCACCAAATACCAAGGAGACAAGTTGAAAAACAATTATATTCAAATAGTATGCACAAACCTGCTCTGTTCTCACTTGCCAGCAACAAGTCCATTTAAATAACAACACCTCAAAGCACAAAAGAAAAGCAAAGCCTCATGAAAGTCTCTTTCAGGGATGACTGCATCACCCCAATCCTTTTACTTTGCCTCTTCAAGGAACTCTTTCTCCCTGATGTGGAGATGAAGAGTTAATCATCCAGTACATAAAATGCATACTCCATGGGGAAGATGCACAAAGCATGCAAGAGACGGACGCGTTTTTTGTAGAGTAAGGTCACCCTCAGGGGGTGAGAGCACAAGGAAAAGTGCTCACTGAGTAATTACTATTTCAGGATGCTCTGGAGAATTGCAGGCTTGATACCATCTGAAAGAGCCTATGATTTTCAATTAACCCTTTGCTCCTTTAGATTGGTAATTACCTCAGTATATGTTGGGGAGCAGAGGAGTTGGAAACGGTTTCATTTGCCTAGTGGTCAATGTCTGCCACAGGTGTGAAACTCAGGCAGGGCTCTCCTGAATTGGTTGTCAAGAGCTGGAGATTCTCAGATCTTGAGGAAGACCTCTACTGCAAGGTCAGGAAGAGACAGGTAGAGAGCAAGCTTCAAGCATGTGATCTTCTTATTTGTTTCTAACAAGGTCTGAAAATGCCTATCAGTGTCCTGCTGACCTGGTGATGCTGGCAGGCTGAAACCAGTGCTGGATTGCCCTGAGGTTTAGGGGACAGAAGCCAATATTATGTAAATTCAGTACATGCTGAGGCAGCAGGTACCATCAAGGAAACTAAGATATGATGAGTAAAAATAAAAGATGAGAAGATTTTTTTGAGTTAAGAAAGGGGATGGAAAAGAGGACATTCTAAGGTGTATCAGGTTATAAAGCTTCAGTGTGTTTTAATTACTGCAAATTAAATCTCTGCAGTAGCTTATGAGACACATACTATAGTTTTAATTAAGTAATTAAGGAGTTTGATGAAGAATACAAGGATTTTGGAGTTTAAAGTATTCTGGAGAGTGTATAGGCAGGGGAGTCTTTCCTCAGGTGCCTCCATACTATATAATGATTAACCTTGAGTGAAATGTTACAGGAAGCACTGAGAGCTTTTATTCATGAGTCACAAGCATAAAACCTGACCCACAAGCTCTTTGAAAAAACTCTGCAAGGAGAGAACTTTGTCAGCATGAAGCCTGTAGCACTTAGGTCAAAATGTGCATTCAGGTGTCAGGTAAGGTTTATCTCTTAAAAGGACAGACAGACTTAATGAGAAATCCATAGGAATAAGCAGAACTTCTGTGTTAAAATGTGTTGAAGAGATAATGCAGTTGCATTTAGGTTATGTGTGACATAAGTTTCAGATTTCTCACTGAAAGGTCTTGAAAGAAAAAAATAGAGTAGGAGAAAATTAATACAGCTATACTCATAGCTGTTATTCTCCCATCATTCACTGTGCAAACTTATGGCCTCCTGAGTATAGTGTCATATAGAAAGGACAAATACAACCCTATGGGAAAGTCACATCATGCTTACTTTCTCTTGAGACAGCAATTGGATTTGTGGTGGAGAGGGGAAACCCAAGGTCCCCAGGTTAGCACCAGCACAGAATGTGCCCCTAGAAATCTTAAGGTAACTGCATGAGAGCTGATCACATTGTTCAGTTGGCAGAGTCCTTCAGCCTTTTGAGGCATGAAGAGTAATTCCATCCTAAATAACATTAACTACCTAAAATCTCTTCAAAAGTGTATCTACTCAAACATATGAATACTGAATAGGCAATATAAACTCTGTGCTGGTAGCATGCATTTGGTAGCAATCTAGTTTGTTATTAATGAATCAGTATATTTTGCTCAGTGGGGCACAAAGACACATTTAATCTTGAAATATCATTAGTGTTGTGTTATTTTGTGGCACATTTCACCTCAAAGATTACTGCATTCACTTCATCTTGAGTAGAAGGTCTAATCCATCAGTTAGTGCCATCTCATTATAGTTCCATCAGAGGCACCTAATGACTATGGATACCTCATACAAGTTTGTGGCTGATTTCAGAATGTGACTCAATGCACTTGGGAGACATGAACAGCTCTCATAGCTGAGGAAACTAGGAAGAAAAGGAGAAAGAAAGAGGAGCTAAAAAAAAGAAAACAATTAAAAAGAATAACTCTCTAACTGCTGGAAATGAGTATTTAAACATGACCATATATCCTTCCATAATTAAATATTTAGATAATATTTTATAAATGAATGTATATTTTCTGATACAAGTATGAAACTACCTAGCAATTATAATTATGTTTATTTATATCTATCTCTATATTACCAATTTAATCTCCAAATCCATGTTGATATACACTATATACACAAGGACATGGATATAAATGTGCACATTCTTAGAATGTTTAAATACCTAAGAATTGCATTTTTTCATCTCTGCATAGAGCCAGTTCTATGCTGTAATTAATTTTCTATTGTAGCTGCACAAAAAGTATTCAGAAGAAGAGGAATTGACTGTTGAGTTAAGGAAAAGGCAGAATGTTATATACTGAAATAAGATAGACTGCTATGGTCAAAGTACTGCAGAAATGTCAGTGTAGTTACAAATAGCCTGACACAGCCCAGTTTCTTACTTTCATTAGAGATTACAATTCTGTGAGAGTAAAATTTATCTCTGTAGTGCAGATTGTGCTGGTTGGTCTAGGCTGGATCCTAAATCAAAATAAAACAAGCAGAACTGCTTGGAGGGTGGGGATCACCTTTGTTTTGCTCTTAGAAGTGACCCCCACTATCCAGCTGGTTTGCAGGGGGGTCTGGTTGATTGTTTATTTATTCTTTCTGGTTGAAGTCTCCTGACAACATACACCATCTAAGCAGCTCCATCTAAATTTAGGGAATTATTATCACTCCTCTATGGCAGTATAAATACATCAGACTCCTGCTACAAACTCTGTTGTTTGAGACCAGAGCAAATCACCCAGAATCTCCATCTTTGGAAGTTTGCAAGTTTGCTCAGCTAAGTTTGCTCAGCCATTCTGCACTCAGGCTGGTAAGAGACCTGCTCAGAGCAGAAAAATGGTCTTGAGACACTCAGAGGGATCTCTTACAAACACAGTTTCCATGAGTCTATAAATATGTTTGACTTGTGCTACAAACACTCCAAGTACTGGGAGAAAAACACTCCAAACTTGTTAAAATATTATAATAATTTCAGCTGGGGAATTCTGAACGTTTCCAATTTCTTCTTAATTTATTCCTGAGTTCTGAAATGTTTGAAAACCCTGAAAATAAATGTCTGACTCACAGAACATATCTTCTATGAAAATCTACCAAATTTACAAATTATTTATTTGAAACTAGGAATTTTAGACCAAAATTAAAGTAAAGGCTGTCATAATTTGGAATGAATTCCAGTACTATGCCAGATTGCACCCTACGTGAATAAACAGGGGATGATGGCACCAGAGCAACTGTATAATTAACTCAGTTTAGCATTTTCAGGGTTTTGCATCAGTAGCTCTAGCAGGAAACAGACAGCTCTGCTTTTTGGCCACATCAGTATGCAACCAACACTGAAGAGATCAGCAATAACCAGTGAGCTGAAAAAAATAGTTTTCCATGCACACATCTGCTAATCTGAGGCAGAAGGGATTTGGCTTCATACCTCCAGAGTTTGGTGAGAGCTCTGGGTAGCTCTCAGTGGAGAGCAGCCTCCCTTCCCATCACCTTTGTTCTGCAGCATTAACCTGCAGCAATTGTTTAGAAAATAGATGTGAATATCTTAGTCTTGGGAAGAGCTAAAAGAACATCGATCTAAGGCTTTAGTCAAGCCTCTGGATATGCAACACTTCTTCTCAGTAAGAATGTCTTGAAAACAGAGCTAAGGACATTTCCAAAGATTGCTTTTATATGATCTGAACCATGACTTTGTTACAAACTCACACACAGCCTAGAGCAGCAACGTTAATATTTGAGGGCTTTTTTAGCAAAGAAGCCTATTCTAAAAAAGGTGGGGAAATAAATTTGTAGTGGGGTTTCAAACTGCTTTATTCTGTCCTGTAATTGTTAGAATCTTTATTGTTTGGTAAATGTATTTAAAAAAGAAAAAAAAGAAAAAGAAAAAAGAAAGTGCATTGAGGTTCATGGGATGTTTCCTTAAGAAGAAAGTCATAATGGACACCTGATATCTTTATCTCTAAAAGTATTGGTTGTGTTGAGCTGAGGATCCTCAGGATAGGGTTTCAGATGCCTTAACTGACAAGATGTGTAGTAATACTCATGTGCTGTTCCACAAGAAATTTAGCTTTGTAACTATGACTACTTACTGTTGTAGAGAACTGGAGGAAGAAAGAATCCATTTTTATGCCAAAGTGGAGAAATGTGGCTTATTTTCATGAATGTGAAGTAACTAGAGAGCTCACCCAGCTTGCTGTAGCCTCTGTAGTCTACTATGTTCATAATGCACTGTATCACAGCAAATTAGCTCCTAACTCCCTCAAATCTTGGCTCAGTATTACTTGACTGACCACATTTCATTTGCTGCAAAATCATTCAATTTGTTTTGGGGATTTTTTTTTTTAAGAAATGGAACTTTGAATGATACTTTGTTGGCAGATAGATTTGTCTCCCAGGGCCATGAGTTGCATGGGTGTAAGCAAGGGCAGAGCTTGGCTCTAAATGACTAAAATGCAATGCTCCCCAGGCTGTGAGATGCTGAGGCAGTACATAAAAATAACACAGAGCATTAAAGCTTCATAAGTAGCAGAAAGAAGGGCTGGAGTGACCTAGTGTGCCTCCTGCTTCCCAGGAGCCTGCAGAAAGTTTTCTGTGCCTTCAGCTGGTGTTGCTGAGCTGGAGAGCACAGCCCAGCTCCAAGGTGTGGGTGCCTGGCTGGGGAGGGGCCACGTTCAGGATCCAGCAGCAGCTCCCTTGCTGACCAAGAGGGCTGGGCTGACACTGCATGGAAAAGGGTGGGATGCACCACGAGTGTGGGTGCAGGGCTGCTGGTGGGGGAAGGTCCCAGTCTTTTCTCCCCATCTTTCCAGAGATGTGTTCATGCTCACTACAGTTTCCCTGCAATGTGACAGGCAGCTGAATCTTCTACATTTTGAATGAGTTATATCTTCCGTGGTGTACTGTCATGGTAGCGTGAGATAACCTCCCTGGACAGTTCAGTCTGTACAAATGTACTCACTGCTTCACAGAGCATTTCTGTTTTCAATTATACATATTGGATGTTTCAGAATGTGTGGTTTTTAGGTAAACTGAAATTGGAAAAAAAATACAAGTGAGGTTCAATATAGAATAGAGGCAGTTTAATGAGAGAGAGAAGCTAACACTGCAGTTCTTAAAGCACAGGGGAAATTTAAGCATGGAGTACCAGAAAAGGGATTTCAGCCTTTGTTTCTAATACGTGTTGCATCTAACAATTCCATTTGTTCCACTGTTCTTCAGTGACAGAACTAAGCAAATAGTTTGCAATAAATAATTTAGCCTTTGAATTTAACCTTCATTCCTGCTCATGGAGTCACAATGTACTGGTTGCAGTGGTTTCAAACTTATTTGCAAATCAAGATCATGCAACTTTTAGGGGTGAAGGGAAGTTGGAGATATTTTTTATTGTGATGTACCAGTGTGATATGACACTCTCAATCGATGATGAGGTACTGCTTCTCTTCTGTGATCTGATTGTTGCAGTGGGACAGTGAGGAGGGAAATTGAAAGCAGTCATTTTGAAATGAAACATGAATTTTTCCTTTTGAAAAGATTAACTTCTTGATACTTATTGAGTAGGAAGGTTGATATGGAGTTACTACAAGAAACAGACAAGACTATTTCTGACTGAGTCAGTAACTCTAAATACTTGGTCTAGGGCTGCATCTAAAGGGGACATTTGCAAACAGGGCACCTAAGACATCCTCCAGAATAAATTTCACCTTTTGCATTGCATCATGAAATGGACTTTTATGTCAATGAGGAAAGTAAAGGATTCCCTGATGCCTCTACTACAAAACAGAGGCCAAAACCAGGTCACTTTGGGCTGTGTTTTTTATCAGTCTTCCATTCCTAGCTCTGGTAAAACATATGTCTGTGATTTCAACCCAAGAGATTGTTGGCTTTTCCTCAGACAGGGCCATTTCTTTTGCAATAAGGAGTCACAAAAATTCGGCTAAGAAAATGCCACAAAAGAGTTTCTCATTCTGCAGCTCAAGGCATGCAGAATAAGCTGTGAGGATTACTGCTGAGCTGCTTTTCCAAGAAGAGAGAGAGAAAAGCAAGTTGTACATATCTGACATCATAAAATACTACTATGGCAACAACTCACAGTTTGTCTGCCTAACATCCATTTGTAAGGAAAAAAAGAGCACAAATATGAGAAACCAAATTATATTTTATCTGCTGTTCTTTTGGTGAGTAAGTTTATGTCTCAAATAAATATATAAGTTTTCAGAATTAAAAGGGGAAGCTTTGGCACTGCCAAAGTGTCAGTCTTTGTCTGGGTGATTATGTTGGAAAAAAAGCCTCACAAGTCACCTTGCTGGAAAACTACAAGGTTTTGAAAGATCTCAACAGTGCAGAGAAACCTCATGTGTCTTTTCTTCTGGTCAGAGGTGGGAATCAACAATATTTAGAATGGGTTTGGCAGAGCTCATTAGAGGAAAAAAAAAAATAAATTCTATATGCAAATGGGAAAAAGCACTAGAGTAAAACAGTAATAAATTGTTATCAATCTAAAACAATGAAAGGGATAACACAGATTTTAATTGATCTCTTGGCTTGTAAAAAAAAAAGCATTTTTTTTTATAAGTACGCATGAAGTGCTTAAGAATTCGGTTAGGTTCTAACAGACATCCATAAGCAATTTCCCTTTAGCCCCAGTGACAGATAAGTATCACAATTTTCTGGATAGTGAGGATTGAAATCACAGAAAAGAGTCTTGATAGTATTTTATTTTTAGAAATCTGAACTCAGCTAACAAAAATATTAAAAATTCCACTATTTTAAAAGAGAGATTAAGTACCTAGACACTGAAAAAAAGATTGAATCCTTTTTTAAAGGTATGAAAACAGCATTTATATGACAAACATATTTTCCTGTTTTTCTATCTTTATGTCTTTTAGATTTTCCTTTTGAAAAAAGATGAGATCTCTTTTATTACTTAATATCTTGTTTTCTCTCTTCATTTATATCCATCCTTGAATATAACATGCAATTTATTTTCTAGCAAAATTGGACAATAGGAAAAAGTAAAATGAAAAACATCCTTGCATTTAAATGCAGAGATACTGGCATATGCAGGAGTAAATGCCAGGCACTATGCACAATCCAAGGATAATCCTTTTGTGCACTACATGAACTTGTGAAATCATTATCCCAACAATTAACCAGCATGATTAATGGGACAGGGGAAGAAAAGAGACTAGTTGATGCTGCTGTTCAGTCGGTGCAGCATCTAAAGGTCCCCTGACTTCATCTATTTTACTGTACATCTTGCTGGGGTGTCTTCAAGCTTTTAGAAAGAGAGGCTGCCATGAGTCTTGGGCCCAGCTATTTTTGACTGTAGCAAACATTACTTTGATGTTGCCATACTGCCCCAGCTACCAGTCTCTTTTTCTTTCCAATGAATGCACCAGGGTCTTATTAAACAAATCAAAATTTAAAAAAAAATTAAAAAAGAGAGTGAAGGGAGGGAGAGGAGCAAGGCACAAATCAAATGAAGCTGAGTGGGCTCTGTGTGCAGGCTGTGGCCTTGCTCCCACTGGGCCCACGCAGCACGTGCCTTTTTATCTTAGTGCCTTTAAGCTATGGTGGTCTGTTCAACCTTCTGGGGCTACATATGTCTCTGCACCAGGATAATTGTTCTCAACAGCATGAGCTTAACTCTATCATCCCTCCTGCCTCTTGACTTACTGTAAATTAAACAGTGGCTCTATGAAAAAAAAAAAAAAAATTAAGCTGGGAAGTTTCAGCAGCTTCTTAAGACTACCTTTTTAAAAAGATAGCTTTTTTTTATGGGAACTATGGAACATTTTTCTGGTTTCCATGTGATGACATGGAAATAATTTTAAATATTCCCTTTGTGCTTTTTCTTTTTGCCTTTTTGTTTTCTTTTAAGTCTCTGAAGCAAAGAACAATCAGAAAGAAATTAGATTAATGGGAAAGACTAGACACGGACAGAAAATACACGTATGGAAAACATGTAGGAAGCCAAATTCCCATTCAGAGTTTGCCAAATTACCCACAACTTCTCTTTCAAAGCCCTCCTAATAATGTGCCATTGTATGCAAAGCCTATAAGAATTGAGTTAATAACAGAGTATGAGTATGTGTGTGAATAACAGTGTATGCAATTACATATTGTGGATGTAAATTTTACAAGCCCCCTCTCCTTGGTAAGAAAGGGAAGATCTTTGTGCCGTGCTCAGTCAAGAATGCTCTGTCAGCACCGAGCAAATAATAAAAAATAGTAATAACAGTCAGAAAGGCTCTTCAGTTCAACTCACATTTTAACTGCTTGGTCTCAAACTCAAGCAATATAAAGTTTTCACAGATGTTGTCATCCTGATCTGTACTGAAAATGTTCTTTAACTCCTTAAAATCCCATAAATATCTTGTTCTTTTACATATCCTTGTCTTTTCAAAAAGATCAGGAAATTTTAAACTTTCTTTGTCTTCATCCCAGTGCCTTTCCCAGCACCTGTTTAAATTCAAATAAACATTTTTTGCAGAGACTTATGCTTAGTCAGATGACACTTTACCGTCACCTTTAATGTTGGCATCCTTATTCTCTCTCTGGAAATACCTGCATTAAATGATTGCTTTTATTTTTGGAAAACACCAGAAGAGATTATCTTTTTTTCAGAAGAACACAAAGAATGGAAACCATTGAGCCATAATTTTATGTTCTTCACTGGAATCTGTCCAAACTGGCATTAAAGTCGAAGCAGATAGCTCCATGTGAGGGTTTAGCTCAGTCAGCTGGGCAACTGCAATTTTCAGCGTCTACATTATTGTATTGCTGTCTGCAGTGGCAACAGTGCTGATACTGCTCAAGATTTTAGGTCTTCCTTGCAGAACAACCAGGATCTCTCATAAAGATTGTGTGTTTTCTGTAATTCTGGTAACTGTTTCCCTTTAGCTACAACAAAAAATTACTTCATCTGAAAGAACATAAAGTTGATTTCTTCTTCAGATGATTTATTAAGATTCAGTTATACTGCAGCACAGCAAGATTTTTACTGAATGACTCTCCTTGGGTCCTGAGCTGGGCTGCAGAGGCCCCATGTCTCTGTGAACTCAGGACTGTCAGAAAATTTTTGCGTCCTTTTCAGGCTTTTTACACAAGGGATTTGAGGTTAAGCTCCAAAGGGAGCTTTACCAACAGATCTTGAAGGCTGTATGGGATTCTTGCCCAGGCTGCAATGTCCTCGAGGGCAATTCACAACTTGAAACTTTTTTTATCCATCCAGGTTTTAAAAAGTGCTGTGTTGGCCTATGAATCTTCCTTAAGTTGGTCTTAAACAGTGTTGTACAAATAGTTCTGCTCACACAGTGAAAAGGTATTCTGAAGATGAAGTTTCTAATTTTAAGTAGCTGTTACTGTGTCTCCCAGTCAAGTTATAATTTCTTTATTAGCAAATAAAGTTCATTGTTAATTTTCCACACCCTTGCTATGCTGGTATTTGTAAAGACAGCATGTTTCATTACCAGGTTTGTCACAGCAGCAGTAAAAACTCTGGTTCACTTTTTCACAACTATTGTAATGGCATTCCCCATAGAAATCTGCTGTGGATGTTTATGGAAACATGTCTTTGCCAGGTGTTTCTACAAACATACTGAAGTATCCATGTGGCAGTACAGCCACACCTAATGCAAAATGAACTCCGGTGACATGACATGGGTGAGCAGGTCCCAGCCTACAGTGACTGCTGCACACCTACAGGCTGAACAAGCTGTGGACACCCATGATCCCAAAGCTGCCATGGCTTTCCTTTCCCAGCACCTCAGCATTTGAAGACCCACAATGACACGTCCAAGGGTGATGTGTGACCCCTGTGTGGGACCTTCAGAAAAGAGTGGCAGGACGTGCTCCTAAGGGATTTGAGGAGGAGCTGTGAAACCCTTCAGAAAAACCAGGAGAAGTAATGGCACATTCCTTTGGGCCTACAGTGGGAAGGTTGAACTGTACTTGGCCCTCCCTGTTGTCACAGTCACAGTTCAATGCTCGTACTGTCTGTGTGCCTGGACATGCTGGTCTGAGGTGACAGAGGCTCCTTGCTCCTCTCCATCACAACATCAGGGATCATGCGAGGCTAGCAGGAGGGCACACAATCTCCCATGTGTTAGCTGAAAGAGCAGTATTTATCCCCTGTCTTAGCACTGTCTCGTTCCTCATCAGTGCAGATGAGCTCAGAGATCTGCAATTAGACAGCTGTAGGTTTCCTCTGCACAAGCCCAAAAAAATATTCATGCCTAACATGTAAGACAGGCCAGACTTTTAAGCTACATATTTTCTACAGATTTTGTTCCTGAGGAAACATTTGGCTTTTTATATTTGCACATGGCTGTATGCGTGGAATTTGGCGATATCTCCTGCGTGAAGCCTCTTTAGGTTCTCTCAGTTGGCTTTGTTTAAGTATCTGATTCATCAAAAAACTTTGTACAGATTGGGCCTGGTGCAAAGCCAGTTTAAGTCAATGCTAAAGCAAACCAGGCCCATATATACTCTGCTTTAGTATGGATTAATCCATGATGTTTTAGGCTTTCACATTAAACAGCTCTAGCCCAAATCCTTGTAAATAATAATTGTTGTTTAGAGTATAAATGAAGTAGTAAAACTTGCATTTTAAGAGCTACTTGGGATGTAGCCAAAGTACTAAATAAACAAACTTTACACATTTAACTGTTGACCACACTGAGCTTACTGAGAGGCTGAAAACAAAGGAAAACTTCTTAGGCTAAAAAAAAAAAAAAAAAAAATCCATGCCAGGCTAGACAGAGAAAAAGAGGTTGCAAAGTTGCAAGAGAGTGAAATAAAGTAGAGACTCAGAAGATAGTTAAAATGCTACTCTTGTCTCTAGGAAGAAACCTGACTACACAGCAGTAAGAATGTCTTTTTATTTCCAGAGCTTACTGGGGCTGTGATAGATGAATATCTGGAATATATTTCTTCTTGTGTGAACAGACTACATATCACTATCATTAACAGTAACTCAGAATGTTTATCACAGTGCATTTCAAGGAGGCAAGAAAACACACAGGTTACTGTTCTAATACTGCACTAAGTCATGGAACCATCAATTTATTCATTGTTTTTAGTGTAAATTTCATATTTCACAAGGTTTTTTTCTCCTTAGAAATGGCTTATGCAAAACATAACAGAAATATATTGGAATGCCATGCCTGAGTCTGGGTAACATTTCTACAGAACAGTTCAAAGCAAAGAGTATTTCTTCACTCAAATGTGTTATGTTGACTGAATAATGTGTTAGTGCAGTCAAGAATACAGTATTTGTCATCCCTGACACTCTGAGAAGATATTTGCTCAAATACAGTTCAGCCTAGTTCTGCAAAATATTTGTTGCTAGGCTCACATTCACTATTTGTGGGTAAGATTGGATGCCTCTATTATTTTCAAATTTGTTCCATCTAAGACACTGTTCAGGAGTCTTACTGTTTTCAACATTCAGATTTCATATCAGTAAGAAGTAATTACCTCCCTGAGAAAATCCCCTTTCGTCCTGATTGAGGCCATGTCACTGCAGCAGAAATGTTATTCAGCAGCCACTGGGCATCCTTGGTGGTGACATCTGTTTGGTTGTCTGGTGAGGGATTGAGGTATAATCAGTCATATAGGTGTTGAATAGTATTGGCTTCCTGACAGATCATCAGAACGGCCATAGAAGTAGTTTAAAGATCAGTCTTTTTGTTTCTGCCACCCAGTGAAACACTGTGATGCTTGGAGACCAGCTTTACTTACAGTACTGCACAAATCAGGACAAGAAGTTACTTCCAAGGCAGAAAAATAATATGCTAACAGGGGGAAAAAAGGAAATTGCTTTGCCTATTTGTTTTTTCTTTACTGATTGTGGATGACCAGCTGACTAACTCACCTATGGCATCAGAAACAAAGTTAAACCTTCCATTTTCTCTAGAATTTCTAAATTGATTACATATTATTGCCTTAAATTTAGACAGAACTGTAAGGCAGAGCTTACAGTTCTTTTGTTATTGGTTAGTGAATAAAAGATGAAGATTAGCATGATTAAAGAGAAGTGAAACAGGGGTTCAGCAGTATTAACTCAAGAGAGTAATTCTCCTGGACACTACTGGGACTGTGTCCATGACTGAGGACAGAAGAATTATGCTCTAAGGAAAGCAAAAAGCAGACCCTGTCTAACCAGTCCCCTAGGGGGAATAGGAGTGATTACAGGGCATGCTGTTTTCTCTTATTTTATAGGCATAGGCAGCCAGCTGGAAAACATGTGAGGAAACCAATGCAACTGGCATCAAATCTAATGTAACCGAGTCCAGACTAGCAGTTGAAAATTATGAGCTATTGTTTGCAGAGCTGAGAGTGAAAGCAGGGACATGGCTACTGAGGTTTTGTGTCTCAGAGCAAGACCCACAGTAAAAAAGCTGTTCATACACTTAATTTTCACAGAGGGAAGATTACATGGATAAAAGAAAGTGAAGTAGAGATTTGGTGGGTATAATCTTGGCAGGAAAACAAGCAAGAGAAATTTGGGGGATTCATCTCACATAACTGTAGGCACTATACTACAGATAGCTATATTAGAGCAAGTCACCCAGACCCCTTTAAAGTCAGTAGAAATAAATAGCTGCTTTTAGAGTGTAATTCATCTTAACTTCAAGTAAACAACTAAAATATCTGTGACTGTGCCCCAGAAGTGTCTGTTTCTCTGCTTTAACCACACAGTTGTTCAGATGAGACTGTGCACACTGTAGATGGAGATATGGATCATCCCATGAGGTTTCAGAGGGACAGCAGGACCAAGAGACTTACAAGGTGCTGCATGCAGAAGGGAGGTGCTCCCCCATTCAGCTCTCCATAGGCAGATGTGCAGGAAATCTGCAACTAATCCAGCATTTCTCCAGAAACTTTAATTTTCAACTTTGCCATCATATACTCATTACCCCCACCTCTGCTGGCTGTATATGGAGGAAAACAAAAACCAGAAAAACATATCATTCTTTCTTGATTGTTACGTAATTAAAAAAATATATAAAGACAGCTTCTAAGTATAGCAGCATTTCAATACATATTTTCCAAAATTAACACCTTTTATTTACATGTAGACCATGTATGCAACAGCCTTGGCTGTTATAAAAGAGGCTGGATTCAAGTCACAACCCAGAAATAAGTGCTTCTGCTCTCAGTTCCATTGGTTTCTCTGCAAGCTTTTCCTAATGACTTCTCCAGACTTACTGCAGGCACCACACATATCTGGGTTGGTGTCCAGACTTTATAGCTGCTGGACTTGAAAAAGTGCAATAAGATCTTAAAGCAGGGAAACTCAACCTAGATCAGACAGCTAGCAGGACATATTTATTGCCCAAGTACTCTTAGGATCCATTAGGGTCTCCATTAAGACCAGTATATTGAAAAGACTAAAGAAATGGCAGAGGAACTGTTACTTGCTTGATGTTATGAACAGCATAGGCAGTACCATAAACTTCCAAACCCAGAAACATAAATCATAAGAAAGTTATTGTTTTTTTGGTAACAGGAAGCTAAGAAAATGTTTTTCTCACATTGTTTCTGAAGGCATTTTTGGCTATGCAGCTATATGTCAGACAAAACCAAGACATTACAAGGTCCTTGAAGTAAAACTACCTGATGATACTATTAAGGAAGATACCACAATTCTTTGCTGACCTTTTCTCTTGCACTTGAGTTTAGATGTGGCTGCTGTATAATACCAGAACATTTTGAGTTATACAATTCATATGTGTTTCCTGTAACTGATGCAAAGCTTCTGTGAGTCATAAAAAACTGGTGAAGCCAATATGACAAGAAAGAAAACTCTTACACAGTACTTTCAGAAGACGGTACTTCAATGCACTGTGATTGTTGCTTTCCCTCCAGTGTTTGTTTAAAAAAACCTTACAGAATCTGAGATTCTTTGGGCCTTGTTTCACTAGATATTTTCCAAAAACTTAAGAATCAAAAAGACCTTACACTGCTCATCCCTGTTCTGTGAGAGGCAGCAATGTAAGACAGTTTCAGCCTGAAACAGTACTAAAGAACCAGATATTTAGTTTTCCTGACTTAAAGGGAACAAGAATATTTTAATAGGCATTCTTTTCAGTAAGAGAAAGAAAATGCATAATAATGGTTTTTTATTGTGCACACGCCAGAAAGGAAAATATCACCCTCTGAAAATTCCAGTCTTAAAAGGCATGCCAGAAATGATGGTCTCCAGCCTCGGAGCTCACACTCACACTGTTACATTTAACAGCCAGTCTGATCCCTTACCAATTTATATTTTCAGCTTTCAGAACTGCCTGTGGTCATGAGCTTTACAATTTATGTGTTGTTTGCAAAGTACTTCCTTTTGTTAGGTTTAAGTCTAATGTCTAATAACATTTTGTATGACCTGTTGTCAATGTGGTGCCTCTGCAACTTCTGCCTGGCAAAACCTGATTTTATAGACCTCTATTATATTTTCCCTTACTCATTGCTTGAAGAGTCATACTTTATTTAATCCCTCTTCCCCAAAAAAGCTATTCAATAATCTGATTTTTATTGCCCTTTTCTGTACTTTTCCATCTCTACTCTATAATTTTTGTAATAGTGGGACCAAAAATGCACATTGAATCCAAGAAATGAGTGTGCCATTGATTTCTACAGTGACATAGTAATTTCTGTTCTGCTTTGCTCTTTATTCTTTTTCTGACAATTGAGATGATGCTTTTTGCTCTTGTAACTATCAGTAGGCACTGAGCTGACATTTTCCAAGAGCATTCACAATGAGTCTAAAATCTCTTTCCTGAGGCTTATTAGGTAATTTAGAAGCTCTTGAAGTATACATCCAGTTAAAATTGTTTTTCTCACATGCACTGAGCTTAGCAGCACTGAATCTAATCTAATGTTTAACCACTTGGATGGTTGATACTGTGAGATGTAGCTGTAACTTCTCACAATCCACTTAGGACTGACTTTCCCATCTCACTCTCTACCTCACTTTTTACTACTCCATCTGTAAAACCTATCAATCTCTGTCTAATTTACCAGTGCAGTTAATTTTTTTATTAGCATGGCTTATCTGAAGTCTTGGCATAAATTGCTTCAGGGTTTCCTTTAATGTATCTTGTTTTATATGGTAACTTTTTCATCATTGTGCATGCTTAGTCTTCTGAGACGAGAAGACCTGTTTGAATATTTTTTTGTTCTGAACTTTTTCTTTCCTTTTATTTTTTTAGCTACCCCCTCTTTTACTTTCAGTCTTGAGCTTCTATTTTATGTGATAGTGCCATGAAATATAAAATGATAATATGGGCCTAAAATCCATTAATTTGTGAGCTGGATTCAGCATTTAATAAAGAGAACAATGAATTAAATAATGATAGACTCCCTGTCAGCAGCAACTGAAAGGTGACACCAGAATGTATTCCATATACTACTTCTTGCACCAAAGCTGTAGACACAAAAATAGGCTGCAGCCTACTTCTTAGGCACAATCTCCACTCACAGACAAAAACATTCCTCAGAAGCTGTGCAACTGTACAAATTGCATTTCCTTCATTCTCCACAAGAACAAGCAGCTGCTTGAATTATGACTTTAGATTTAAAATAGGAAATATTTCCAAATTCTCTAGCAATACAATATTTCAAGTCAAAAACCATTCCTGATGCACTAGGATTTATCTGAAACCTGCCTCTCATAACAAAGCAAAATTTGCAGGAGCTTTTCAAAACTGAAGTGTTCTTTGTTTGCTGTTCTCGCTGCTGTTCTCTCCCTGTCAGCTCTGGGGAAATTTTGAAAACTTCTATCTCCTTGATTTTGATGTAGATTATAGAGTGGGAGGTGTTGGT
Source organism: Haemorhous mexicanus (assembly GCF_027477595.1). Lineage (NCBI taxonomy): Eukaryota > Metazoa > Chordata > Aves > Passeriformes > Fringillidae > Haemorhous > Haemorhous mexicanus. Next base: position 63,059,155 of record NC_082344.1, read on the forward strand.
ACTACAAAAACAAAGTAATTGCTTGCCTACACTCTAATGAAAACTACTGCATGAAACATGACTGTCATAAGTGATGATGGCATTAACTAAAGCATTTGGGTTTATATTTGATTTTAGTGACTGTGCTGATTATAAAATAAAGAGTTCAATTCTAATAATATGTATGCATTCACCAGGGAAAACAAAACTTTATTCAAAGCCACTGTTCCCTTTTGCACTGATATTTCTGAATCAAATAATAGCTATGAAATGTTGGGCCTGCTGCTCTTCTGGCTGGGCAAATTAAGAATAACTCCAGAGAAATCTATGAAACCAATATAATCCTAATCTCAATGTCTGTTAATGCATATTCCCCCTCCCAATTTTTTTTTTTTTTTGCTTCCTTCCTCAATTTTGTTCCTCACTATAATGTGGGCTGGGGCAATTTTGGACACCCTAACCAAACAAAATTATCTCAAATATTTCAAGGAAAAAAATACGTAACACTACATCAAGAAGAAAGAGTAGTCTTATATGGGAGTAAAATAGATTTATGTTTCATTCTGCACCAAATGGCCTTCCTTTACATATGACATCATGCAGTTGAGACTGAGCTTTTACAGCGGGTAGACTCTATCTCATCTTCCCTGTACTGTAGTGACTATTGTTTTTAACATTGATGATAAAGTTCTCTGAAAGTCTTTTCAAATGTTTCTGCACTGGGAATATTGTGTTTTTAAAAATTGAGAGCTTTCTCTCCCCTCTTCATTTGCTTCTGCACATGACCCTAATGTGCTCATCTCTTTCACCATCTCTTTTTGCATGTTTCCACACTCGGTGCTTTTCTTGCAGCTCCAGTTCCTGTGTTGTGTGGCTACAGGAAGAGATCATCTTTGTGTAAATTAAAAAGGAACAAAATTTTTCATCTGTCATACCTACAAAGAATGGATGGAAACATAATTCAGGTTCATCTTAAAATATTAAAACTCACTACTGATTTTGGAAGTCAGCATGTTTTGGAAACATAATTATAAGGCAAATTTTATAATTTCAAGAGGAAGGTGAAGATATTGAAAGAGGTCCTTGGATCTGATTACAAACTTACAACTGCACTGTTAACCATCAAAAATTTTTCAGTGTTTTACTTCCTTCCCTAAAGAGACTCTAATGCCAAACCTACTGGTTTCTAAGCAAGGATGAGTACAGGAGAATTCTGTATGGATTCTTTTAATCCATATTTTTATTACAAGATTCTAAATGTTAAGCTTCCTAATGGAGCTCTCACACTACTGTATGTGGCATTTTTTTGTTTTCTATTTATCCTTTCACTCGAGAACACAAAAACTTCTTTTCCAGAAGATAAGAAACACAGAGGGCATTTTTCATCAGATCAAAAGGGTTGAAATACTTTATACTGTCACTCCTCTGTCTGTTGAAATTTGTCTGCGGCACTTCAGAGTCTATTATGGGGTGTTTTACTTTATACTGTAGTGGGATAGCTTCCCAAAATGTCCTTCCAGTTTTCCATTTAAGAGATGTGTGGGATGAGTAGATTTTGTAGTTGCTAAAGCTATTTATTGTTTACCTGAATGTGGATTATATTTTGTTGCCTATAAGAGGGCAATCATGGAAAGAGATAATACCATCAATTAATATTTATGAACGGATAGTTTTCTTTTAATGGTGAAATCGATACTTGTCCCTAGAACAGTTTGTTTCTGTTCTTCTAAAACAGAACAATAAGCAGGATCACCAGATAGCTTTTCAGATTCCATAAGTAAAAAAATCTGCTTATTAGCTCTATTTTTATCTAGATTTTTGAATCTTGTTCTTGAGCCAGTTACAGAGTGCTCAGGGGGGGTTATTTAGTTAACCTCTAGTTTTAGCATATTCTCCTTGGTTGTGAAATTCATTTAAAGACCTATTCCATATTTCACTGAAGGTTATACACATAGATGTGGTTATGGATATGTGCATCTGTGTGAGTATTTATGGAATTGTCAGCCTGCAGAGAATTGCCTGTGACGTACACAGATTTATTTATCTGGTTATTTGGAGCATAGTTTCAAAATAATTGCCAGGTGAGATTGAGATTTTATTGCTGGTACTCTCTATTTCACAGCTTTGCTGAAGTGGTTTAATTATCAGCTATTAGAGGTGATAATTCATGCACCAAATCTGAAGGGAGCTTTAAAAAAAAAAAAAACAACAAAACCCTCAGTACGCCTTCAATGCTAAAGAGAAGAGTTCTGTGTGTTATTTATACCCCTCAAACTTGCTTTTGCCATAGCAAATAAGCCATGATGTAGTGCTGCCTTCTTTTTTTTTTCTTTTGGTCATTTTATCCTTCAAGTTGTGCTCATTGGCTGTGGTTTTGCCCAGGGTCTGTCTGCTGGTGGGCTGTGTGACACCACAAATGGTGCTGCAGTGGAGACACAGGCTTGCTGCTGATGGCTCACGCTCCCCCCAGGGCAGAGCCCTCCTGGCAAAACCCCAGCTGTGCCCTACCAAGGCCATGCACAGGGGATGCCTCCTGGTGCTGGGGCTCAGGACTGATGAATACACACCAAGTGCTTGCCCTTAAACCCTCCTTCAAAGATAAAGTACTTGAGCAAGGTGTTTAGCTGGAGCTGTTGTATATGGGGATAAAACGGGGGAAATGGCACCCCCGTGGGAAGACTGTCATGTGGAAAGGGCAGAAATGTTGCTGTACTTTGAACTATCCTGAAATCATGACATCAATACCTATTCATCCTCCATGGAACCATGTTAGTCTGATGTTTGCGAAATTAAAAATAATGTCATAATCTTACAGATATCATCTGCATCTGATGTGAGGTATTGATAACATCTAGTACACTGGTAGGGTAATACATGTCAATAATAACCTTTTATTCTTTTTTTTTCCTTTTATTTTTGTCCGAGCAAAGCTGAATGTGTTTGAATCCAAGACTTCTCAAACCCAGGTGCTCAGGCATCTTTGTTTTCTTTTGTTGGTTTATAAAGCTGTATGTACCCTGAAGATGAAATCTTTCCTTCTATCGCTTGTTCCTGTCTTGCATTCTTTCTCAGATTTTCTCAATTTACAAAGCAAATAGAAAATCTGTTTTGAGATCTAAGGAGCAGGGTGAAGGTCTTTGTAGATTACAATTACTTTAATTAAATTGCTTTCTGTGTTAAAATAATAATGCTTTGCATTAGAAAGTGTCTTACCTGGAGAAAAGTTGGTATTTTTTCTCTGCATTTTGATGTAAGGTTATATAAGCATATGAAGTAGTAAAATTATTACTATGGTTAATATCTTAAAATTCTTAATTAATTTTAAATGAAATGTCTTCTATTCTAAGCTTTCATTAGGAAAAAAGTAAAACTCAAACATTGTTCTCTTATTTTTGCTGAAGTTTCAAATACCAAAAAAATGCACTGAATTAAGAAAAGAGAAAAAACACTAAAACACAACCAAGAAGTAGAAAAATTAGAAGTAGTTTATACTTAAAGAAAAAAATATTTTAATTAGTAAAAATAAGATTAAAAAATAACATAGAATGAAAAAGATACATGAAAAGGAAGATAAGCTAAATGTATTATTTATGTTAGAAAGGCAAGTAATTAAAATAAGAAAGCCAGGGAGGTCACATGACTTTGGTTTTAAATTTATTGATATTACATGTCAACTTTTTTTTAATTATACATATTTCAAACTCTCAATTTCCTTCTGGTTTTCTGTTTTTTTCCATCGTAAAGGGAAATTACAACTCCCCAGTCAATTTTTTAAAAATTGTATTTCACACTATGGTTTAAAATAATATTCCCTATATCTCAGTTTATCCAGTCACAGTCACTGGAACTGTGTGTTGCCATGTATTTGTTCTTCTGACTATCATTTGAGAGAAAGAGGCTGCACTGAGTGCCCTAACACTGCTTCAATGACACCAAGGACTCCATCATCCTGAAGTGGCATTGAGGGAACCATTGACAGACCAGAGGAAACACCACAACTGACACATTTCTTCAGTATCATTGAAGACAGTGAGGCAAATTATGCCCTTGATATTAAACATAAATTGTGTGCTCTGGATTTTGTTCATACGGATTTGGCTAAAATCCTTGTCCATATTGGATGACAGTATTCTGAATGTGTTGTAAAGGGGTAGGGAAAAGGGAAGCAGAGGAAAAATAGAGATTTTTTGGGGTTCTTCTATGGATAAAAATACATTTTTATTGACTCATTTCACCTCAGATGAGTATGTTGAGAGAATTTTTAGTTTTGCTTCTTACTGCAGCAGATGGGGATCCCAGCTGCTTGTTTCTTTCCATCCTGACAATCTGGTTATATCAGTTTTTCCAGCAGCTTGCATGTCGAAGGCTTAATCACAAAGAAAGAGGCTAGAAATATCCCTTCTGTAGAAAACAGAACTGAAGCTAGAAATCAATTTCCACCTTTTCTTCTGACTTGGGTCAGTGGTAGTGGTGACACCCACAAAGGGCAGGGGCCAGGTTTGCTAATGGCAGGGTGACCAGAGAATGCCATGGACACCTTGCTTCTCATCAGGCAGCCTCTAGTCCTCTGCTCCTATAAAATATAGGTGACCATCAGTCCAAGAGACTTCCCATCAGACTGGGACAAAGCAGGATTTGCCCCTCTAAGTTGAACCTTGAAAATTTTCCCAGCTTTATAAAGTTTGAGGATTTTATTTAATACCAAGTCAAGGTAATTGGACAATGTGAACTTAATGGCTCAGCCTCATAACCCAAAACTGTAATGACAATTTATTTGGAGGGAGATCTGATATTAAATTGCAGCACTGATGGCTGTGACTCCCTAAGCAACTGTCTTGAGAAACTTTTCTTTTGGGATTGTTCCTAACCTCATGAGGCAGAGTCTAGCTGGTTGAATCAAGAGGAAAGACAACATGAATTATTGAATGATTTTGAAGTGTGAAAGAGGAAAGGAACAGTGAAAAAATTTTGAAAAGCTAGATAGTCACATTGAGAGTGTCTTCCCTGTCTGGTAAAGTAGACATACAACAAGGAAAAAAGACCCGAACAACTGCAGGACTATTTACATGGAGCTTTGTGGAGCAGAATTTCAAAGTATTATAGGTAAGGTCTTGAACCCTTCTTCAGCTACACATTTAAAATGTAGTGAATAGTCTAAGGAGTGAAATCTAAAAGGTTTGTTTAATGAAATGTTTTCCATAGGACCTTTGCAGAAATGGGAGGAAACACAGCATTAACTACAGTAAGAGGAAAGATTTGCAATTAAGTAATTTATCTAATGATACAAAGAAATCTCTGTCTCTTCTATTATATTCTCTTTTCATACTAAGCAAGACATTCAAACCAAACCTTTTTGTGGCAGGTCACGAATTTAAAAAAAAAAATCCCATTTTTGGAACATTCAGCTAGCATAAAGCATTTGAGGTCTGCTTTTTGAAAGTTTAGAGAATTCACTGTCGTGAGTTAAACTGACAAAATTTGTTTCTTTTACATGGCAAATTCTGTGCTGTGTCTACTGAAAATAGTGATAGCTATCTTAGAATGGGCACACAAGGCTGGAGGAGATTTTGACCTTTATACCTCTGCACGGCTGCTGCACTGTGTGCAGCTCCCCAGCACTGAGTGCTGGCCAGAACTGCAGGCAGAAAGGAGCAGTCCTCTCTGCAGAAAGTGTTTGAATAGTGTGGAGCGTGGGGCCACATATTAAACAACTCTCCATCTCCATAACACTCTGCTTCATCCTCTCTGAGAGGTATATTGGGCTTTAACTGGATGGATGTTACTGCTACGAGTGCAGAGCGAGTGCTAATTCCTGAGGGGGCTGTTGGTAGCCTCTTCAGAGCTGTAGTAAATAATGACTAAGTCCATGAATTACACAGAGTTAAGGCACTGAGCCTTGTGCTCTCTATATGCCTTGTCTTGCTTTGTAGCTGGTCTAGTATTTACTGTATTCTCTGCAGTTTCAAACAATATTTAGGCAATCTTTAACCATGAAGAGTCTCACAATCTCACTCTCAAACACTGCTCTGCTCTGTTTGCTGAACCCCAAAGTGTGGACTGTTGCCCAAAACCTGACTGAACTATTCAACATCCTTTACTTTTTCAGCCTGGGAAAAAAATCCCATGGGAACTGCTTTGAGCCGGAGTCGAGGCTGATTTTCTTGTGCTATTTCACCACTTCCAGTTCTAACCTGAAGTAGAAAACATGTTGGTGCATGAAAATTTGAAGATGATTTCCAAACACTTTCTCAGTAGCAAAGAGATGCAGTCTGAGCTCAGATTAGATTCAACTGCTCTGTTTATTTGTCTTAGTGAATGATTTGTCTCTTCTTCTAGCATGATAAATCCCAAGAAAGGAAAACACAACCTCCAAAAGCAGAGTGTACCTACCTGTGGAGTGGGAATCACCTTAACTAACTTTATCAGTTATCTTCTCCAGGCTGTCTACGTTCCATCTGCAGGCAAAGGAGAGAGGGAAGCATTTCGAAAAGCTGATTCATCCCATCCTGACTGTTTAATGCAGGTGAGTAAATTGCCATCTGGATGGGCCTGCCACTGGCTTTTTCTCCCTGTACAAGCTCTAGAGGGAACCTAGATAATCAGTTTAGACTAGACAATTTTTAGATGAATGAAGATAAGTGTGATGACTCCTATCCTTAGGTGTGCATCTGTGTGAGAGAAGAAGCATAGGTGGTGGGAGAGATAAAAGATGGGCACCATTTAAACACAGTGTGAGAGTTATCTTACAGTCTCTCTGTATGTGTTTGCTTATCTGCTCTCTGCGTGTGGTTTTGTTAGTGTGATTTTCTTTTGCTCCAGGATAACCACAAAAAGGGGTGCTGAGCAAATGATGTTTCTGATCAGCAACAGGTAACACTGCCAGCCATTGGATCCTGCTGAATATCCACCCAGAGGATCACCAGCATCTTGGAAATCTCATGATACTTCAAAGCACAGACTGGCATCATGTTGCATGGTACCTAAAGGGTTCAAATGGTTTGGAAGTTAAATCACTTCCATGGTTTCTGTGATTTGCATGTGAAATTGATTTTATTGGATTTATTTGATCAGGAAGCACAAGTGTTTCCCCAAGGAGTACAAATAAACATGTTACTAGAAACTGAGTAGATGTGATGAACCATAAATCTGGGAAGCGCTGGCTGAATGTTAGCAAATTTTAGATACCTGCAGTTATTTTTTAAGGTTTTAATTTCCTGTATCAGTTCATGTTAGAGAAAAACACAACACTTTGAAAGGACAACTTGAATGAAATTCTGGTGGATGCCAAACCCCATCATTTTCAGAAGTACATTCCTGGCTTTGAAAGCTATTAATATTTTGTACTTGAAACATACAGACATTGCTTCCTCTGACTGATTAATAATTTTCTTTGAAATGTTAACATTTATTATTTATCACTGATCCCTATTTAAAAGCCCATTTTTCTCCTTCAGTTATGACAGTGGAAAGCTCAAATCTATTACAGTGAAGCCTGCAGTCCTCAGCAGCTCTAATTGCTTGGTTGTGGCCTGTGCCCCCCCTTGCCATGCAATGTCTTTATACAGACAAAACGAGGCAGTACCAGCTGCTGATGCACCTTCCAGGCCCTGTCAGGGGATGTCACACCCCTTGAAGTGAGCTAGGTGATCCTTGCCACGTCCCCTCCTCACCTCACACCTTCTGTGGTGTTTCTGGTGACTATGTTATCAGCTTAAATGTCCTGAAAATTAAACCTTTTTTCCCCCTTCTCATTTCATAGAACAAGTAGTGGGAACTTCAACTACACACTTATTGTGGGTTCTCATAATGTCTGTGTGGCTTCATCTTTTTTTAAAGCCCATCAGCTCTCCTGGTGCTGCAAGGAGAGGCCAGCTCCAGAGGTCACTTTCAAGCAGACCTGGCTTTTAATGGCAGAAAAATAGGAGCGTCATTCTTATAAAAAGGAATTAATCTCACCTAAATTTAGTTGGTAAAAATTAGGTTTCTGGTCCCATCCAGATCCTTTTCTGGTCAGTGGAGAAGGACATGCTCTTCCAGAGACTGATTTAGTAAGACAAGCTCTGTTCTTGTTTCCTTGTCAATAAATTTTTTGAGATAGGAGTAATTTTTTTTAATCATAGCTGTCTACCAGTTCTATGTGCAGGATGATAAACTGATGACAACCACTATAAAACAAATTAATCAGCCCAGTGTTAGTTCTTAGATATGAGTTTGTTATAAGGAGGAGCCAAAGTTTCAGTGTTACACAAGTCCTTCAATAAGATGTGCAGAACTAAACCACAGGTAATTAGAATCTAAATTATCTCATTGTCTAACAGTCAAGATGAAATACTTTCTTGTGATTAGATTCCCAGTTTAGGGGTGAAATTGCTATTATTTGCAAGGTCCAAAATCAAGGAAAATGTAGCAAGCAAAGTAAAAAATTCTACAATAAAAAGTTGACACAGTTATTTAATGGAAAAAATTTTGGTTTGGAAAACTATCATTATTTGGGGTTTTTTTTCTAGTCACATAAACATTCAAAAATTCAAGAAAATATTCTTGTTGGCCAGGATGGAGAGTTCTCACATAAGAATTGGTGTTACTATTTGTGGCTGTCACAGTGTTTAATTGGTGTATGTAATTTCAGTTGCTTGGTAACAACAACTTAAGAATTTCCACACCTCTGTGTATTTAAAATCTCAATTGAAAAATCAGAAATCTCTTTAGAAAAGCATCCAAAACAAAAAGAAGACAAGTAAAAGTGTTGAGCATGGAAATTTCACAAGTATTTAGCATTTTGTTCTAATTTCCTGAAGCAAAATTAAACACTGTAACTCCATTATTTTCCTAAAGGCTTTTTTTTGGTTTTTGGTGGTTTTTTGGGCATGGAGCTCACAAATAGAAAGCAAACTTCATAACAAGAAAATGGAAGCCTTGCCCCTAGTTCTAAATTTGATGGTTTCACCAATTCCAGTGAATTTGCTTGCCTTGGAGAGTCTTGACCTTCACCCAACAAGTTGAAAAGAACTCCTCACTCTTATCAATTAAAGGTAACTGTGGTTGCTCAGGCCTTGGGCCATGGCAGGTATAGATACCAGGCTGTAAATCACTAACTGTGGTCCACATATACCTGGAGTTATTTCTGACTAATTATTGTTTTGATCTAGAAGCACTCGCAGTTTTTTACTTTGCTATTCTCCTTCAAAATATTCCTTCTAATTTTCCTTTTCTATGCCATACGGCATTTTTGAAGAGTTGACTGCTTGTCTGCTGGAATTCCTTGTGAGGAACAGGGTCCATGATACTGCTTTTTCACACTCCTGTTAGTATTTGCCTAAAGCCATGTGCTCTTGCTCACCTTAAACCTAATTTCTAAGTTTTTGAGGGTCTTTGCCACATCCATCACAAAATGTTCTGGTCGCTGAATAGAATTTTGAGAAACCATGGATGTAAATAATAAATGTCTTTTATCTTTACAGAAAATAACTAATCTTATGGTGGTCTTTGCTCACCTTCAGATCCAGCATTGCCTCATCCATCAAACTCTTACTTACCCTCATGTTTGAAAGCAAAACCCAGAGAAAAGTAATCATCAGCAAAACCCTCTGTGAGAAACAGAATGACATGAGCCTCACAGAGCCACTGGAAAACAAGCCTGTTGCCTTTGTTGAGTTTCATCTATACTTAGCTTTTTTGCCATGACTAATCCATTCCTTCACTCTAAATTTGCCGTGGCAAAACGACATGCCTGGATCTTTATACTGAGCACCAAACACAGCTAAACCCTTCACATGTGCTATCAGGGAGCTGCTTGCTTTCACCACCAGAAAGGTCATGCCAGAATGGTCAGAATACAGAACAGCCTGGGATAGAAGGAAGTGACATATTGTTATGCAGAAATCACCCTTATCACTTGTGTATGAAATTGCAATGTCTATATGCATCACTCTCTAAAATAAGACCAAACCATATGGAGAGATTTTAACCTTTTAACCTCCCTCCCATAGCAAAATTGCATTACACCATTGTAATTCTCATCCTCTTTTAACTCTTGCAGTTACTACAGTTACATGCACAAACACTCTGCAGTGTCTCTTCTTCCTGTTGCTTAGCTGGGTTTTCAGCCTCATGCATAATTCTGTGAATATAATATCACATCAAACTCCTTAAACTTGAACCAGCAAACAACAGAAGGAATCTAATGTTTAACCACTTACACACTTATAATAGAAAATCAGAAAAAATAAAATAGATGTGGTTGTTTGGCTTTCCATCTGTTCTATTTTTCCAGAAAAATGCAAACCATGATCCTGGACACTGCTGTGGTTTCTTGATTTGACATATGTTCCCATTTTTGTGAGAGAAGGCAAAGTACAAATGAAGTTTGTACAAATGAAGAAATGGACTGTTTACTTTGAACAGTCCATTTCTACTCAGATTATGGAGAAAAGAAACTCCTCTCCTAGTATGTAGCTGAATACCCAAGCCAGACTTTTACAATGTGCAGAAGTTTGGACTTTCTTTATGACCTTTCTCTTTATTAAGCTTCTGTGATGATAATGAGAGAATAAATCACCTCTGTTAATTATGAAGTATGAGGTCAACTACTTAACTTGTACAGCAGAACAGAACAAGAGCACAGCCTAATGTTTCCTGTGCCTTAGAGATACTGTCAGCTTCCACCAAGACTGTGTCTTGGCAACAAACCCTTATGGGATGTGCTTTGCTCCTCCACGGGGAGCCCACCTTTCCCTACTTGCTGCTGGGGACTGCACTTGTATCTCGTGATAGCATGAAAACTGTGCAGCACCTTTAAAATGTTCTGTCACAGATGGTTCATTGGACAAGTCTCCTGCCCTGGCTCACAAGCAGAGGAGAAATTTATGTTTCTTACATTTTTCCTATAGCTGCTCAGCAGAGGTTAGGACAAAGCCCTAGGCATGTTCTAAAGCGTCACTAATGTTTTCCATATCTGCAGAAATAGGGCCAAGTCTGAGTCCCTTAGCAGTCCATGGTGAAACTCACTCTGAGTATTGGGACAGACACTTGGCCTATGCTCCTTAGTTTGTGTTATTTTATCTGGAGTCCCTTGTGCTTGAGGAATAAACCATTAAGACTGGATTTATATATCCGCCAAGAAAGAATGAGAAGTCAGAACACAGAGAAAAAGGAGAAAAGAAGAAACAAAGCTCCAAAACACTTTATCATGGTACTGACAGCCTACAGAGGAGAGAAAGGGGGTAGCTGTGTTGTACTCTCAGTGCTGGAGGACCGAATGAGGGAATCTGAGCATCAAGCTTGGCAAGGCTGCTCTGCATTGCTGCGAGGCAGGGTGGAGCATCCTGCAGTGGGTCACACGGTGAGCAGAACAAATTTGTAAGCTTCTTCTTTCTTCAGAACATACCAAACCAGTGAAAGCATGCATAGCCTTAAGCTCAACTGTCCATGGCAGTGAAATACTTTCTGTGATAGCTTGCTTTGCTTTCTTCATTTTTATTTTGTTTCCTGATGGTAAGTTTCAACTTAACAAAAATTATCACATTTATTTAGATTGCATAATATGCAATTTTATCAATCCCCCTTCTCTAGGGTGTAAGAGAATTGATAAGGTCTAACTTAGCTGGCCTGCTGCTGTAAGATATTGGAACTGGGGTCATTCTTGTGCACCAGAACAGCAAAGTCAAGGATGTGCTGCAGGATAGACAGTCCCTCAGGAGGAAGGACTTGGAGGCTGCCAGTGTCCCTCTCCCTATTGGCTTCCCTGAAAGTTACATAGTGTGGTTGGTTTATTTTCCATAAAGGACCCTACATTCCTTAACATCTTGATTAAAGTCCTGCAAATTGGGGCAAGGGGTGTGTATATGGGGGTTTTGGTTTGGCATTTTTCTTTGGCTTGAATAGATTTATCTTCTGTTTGGAGCTGCATGACCTCACCCAGAGCAAATCCTATTCTAAGAGGTGGTTGCCAGGAATACAGTAGAGGATGTCTGGTAGTCCTAGAATTTTGTTACCTCTATTTGCCTAAGTAGTCTTATCATCCAAGTCAATGAGGGAACTAGGAGAATAATTTCTAGGGTTTTTAGATGTGATCAAACTATCATAAGTCTCAAGATGACTGGTTCCTCCAAATGCATCATTTTTTGGCCTTGACTTATGGCTCTGTCCTGGCTCAGGGAGGGAAGTCTGCCCAATGCATAAGGGCTTCTTAGGGCAGAAGTTATCTCCAGCCACTTGGGAAGGTGTCCAAAGGTGCCAGTTGTGTGGCCATGAACCCATGGAATACTGCCCCACCCTGAACCGGAATTCCTCTGTCTTCACTAAGTTTCTATCACCATTACTGCCAGACCATCAAAGTACTTCTGTAAGATCTATTTGGGCTGAAAAGTATGGGGATTTTTTTCCCCCTTTTTCTTTAAGTATGCATGTTATTTTTTGTTCCTGTTGGAGAAGGCAGATGGAAAGATTTACACCTTGCACTTGAAGCTGAATGTGTTGACATTTACTGTAGACCTTAGAGACTTTATGTGTCTTGACTGTCTCAGACTAAGCTTCAAGGCAGTTCTTTCCCAGACAATCTTTGCCTCCTCAGAGACTAAGCTCTGCTCCAACAGAGCTGATGCCAGATTGGAGTTGTCTTATTCTCTGAAGTTTGTACTGAGCAAACACTACAAATGAAGTCAATATGCCCAGAATCAACCCTACATATCCCATTGAACAGAATCATAGAAACATAGATTTTTTTTTAATTAAAGGAAACCTTGAAGATCATCTGGTTCCCACAGTCTTCCATGGACACTTCACTAGAACAGGTTGTTCAAAGCTCCATCCAGCCTGGCCTTGAACACTTCCAGGGATGGAGGATCAATATTTCTCTATTTCAGTGTCTGGATGAGACCATCACCGTCACAGTGAAGAACTTTTTCTTATTATCTAATATAAACCTACCCTATTTCATTTTAAAGCCATTCCTCCTTGTCCTACCACTGCATACCCTTGTATAAAGTCCCTCTCCAGCTCTTTCCTAGTTTCCCTTTAGGTATTGGAAGGTGCCATAGGGTCTCCCTGAAGCCTCCTCTGCTCCACACTGAACACCACAGGTCTCTCAGCCTGTCCTCACTACAGAGGTGTTCCAGTGATCATCTTCATGGCCCTCCTGTGGACTCACTCCAACAGTGTATCTCCTGAAGACTTTAGACCTAGATGCAACACTCCAGGCTGGTCTCAGCAGAGCAGAGTAGAGCAGCAGAATCACCTCCCTCAACCTGCTGGTCACTCTGGTGCTCCCCAGGATACATCTGTCTTTCTGGGCCATGAGAGCATATTGCTGGGTCATGTCCAACCCCTCATCCACCCAGACCTACCCCAAATCTTACAGCTTCCCTCAATCCATTCTTTTCCCAGCTTGATTTTGTGCTTGGGATTATCCTGACCCAGGTGCAGTGTCTTGCTGGTGATCTTGTTGAGTTTCATGGGGTTCACATGGGGCTACCTTTTGGGAGGTTCATAATAGAGATTATCTCTCCTCTCTGCTGATGTGCTGCATCCCAGCAATGCCATTTTTAATGTGGTTGATATTTGCATGAAGCCAGCAAATCTAGTTGCACCAGGTACCTCTGTTAAGAGTTGAAAGCAGGCAGGGGTATAAGTTGTGGACATGTTCTTACCACATTTGTGATTTTATTTTGCAATATGTGTTTCTCTAAACAAGCAGAGACATTAATTTTCATATGTGAAAAGATTTACTACCTGCAATATTGCATTGAAGTAGTAATATATTTTTACCACTCTTGGAGTGAAATATTTTCATTCATATTTTTAAAGGCTGTGAGAAAGTCAGAAATCATGGCAATAAAACAAAGCTGTTTGTTATTCTGAGAAGAAGGTTATTAATAGAAATATATTATGGATAAGGGGATAATTCTGTCACTGTACTAACTAAACATGCCTGTGTCAAGGGCAGGGCTGAGGTATCGTTTTTATTTCATGTTGTTTGTGAACCTGTACATAGCAATGTTGAAACAGGAGCCTGTGAAGACAGACATGGACACAGGCAAAGGGATGAGAATTGATATCACATTATGCAGCTGTGCTGCAGTCTTTTCAAAAAAGGCTGTTTTTATTGTATTAAATAGAGTCAGCCACACCTTATCCTCTGCTCCTTAGGGCAAAGAGCCTGACGTCATTTGTCTGCTCGGCTGGCGCTTTGGTCCTTCCAAAATGCAGTGGCCACTGAGCACCTTTCCTGGGCCTCAGGTTCCCAGTGCCCTCCCCTTCCCCCCAGAATTGACTGGGTCAGTGTAGAACCAGCCCAGACAGCCATGGGCAGCTTGTGATGACCTCCTGCGTGGACCCTTGGCCCTCTTCCCAGTGCTGATATAATTATTTTCAAACTTTCCAAAGCAGTGGATATTGATTTTTGCATTTGTTTGCTATTTAAAAAACCCAAAATAAATAAAAGGCCACTGAATATGTGCCTCCTTTTCATCCTCTTTTACATCATCGTTGTCAATCTATATATTTTAGCTTGACTTTCTACGGGTAGATTCTTATGTACTGAGGGTTAATTTATGTTCTAGAATTTACTTTCAGCCACAGCTCTATGATATGTACTTACAAGAGGCACTTTGCTAAGTGTAAGTGTTCCCCTGTAATGTGGGCAGTGAGAGGGAGACAGACACGAGGATTCCTTAGGAGTACATAAAAAAAAGAAAAATTGGGATTTTGCTCTAGAATAATGGTCAGGATGAGCTTATCCTTCCCTATCATCATAAGAGAGTATAGGAAGTTGAATCTGGTTAGATGAGGCTAACCACACTTGTCCTGGGATGCTGAGCATCCCTCATTGCTGCTTTCTGTGAGATTACACTCACAATTAGAACAATTGCTGCTAGTCATATTTTATGTATCATATTTCACATTACTGTTATATTGCACTTATTGGGTCACATTGCCAAAATCAATTAATGAACCACAGTTCACAACCTGTCATCTCATATGCAGCTCCAGCTGGACCACTCTCTTCTGACACTTGCCTTTGGAATGTGTAGTGTCCCACAGCGAAGAAACGAGGTTACTTCTGTAAAAAAGTTGTTCCCCAAAGGGAAGAAAAAGTTTACAGTCAGACTTCTAGTTTATTGTACTTGTTAAGATCTGATTATTAGAGATACTTTTACCCAAATTAAGGTGCAAATGAGACCATATAGTCTGAAGTCAATAGTATGGATTTTAACCGTAACGTGAGAGAGAGATAGAAAGAAATAGAAAAGAGGGGAGAGAGGGAGAAAGAGCGTGAGAGAGAGACAGATTAAGTAGGAAGTCACCATCACAAGAATCCAGAGAGTCTCATTGGTCCTCTTTGCCCTGGCTTCTTGGGGTCCCATGAAACAGAGTTCAGTGGGTATGTTCAGGTACAGTGGGTGTGTTCAGGAACACCCAAGCACCTCCCCTGGAGGGGAGAGGTTTGCACTGTCTTTTGCAACACTGTGGATCTTGCACAGTCCATGGTGGAAGGCCTCAGAAACAAGTCTGGGGGAGCTTGGAGGTATTTGATGGTTTGTGACTTCTTCAAAGACATGATACATCAGTGTAGTTGAGCCAGTTATGCCCCATCAGGAGAGAAGAGTAGCCTCAAGTTTACCTGTGAATGTGAATTTCATCTTCTGGAATAGAGGGGGGTGAGAGGAGGAGTTTTACAGAGCCAGTTGTGTAAGGGAAGACAATTGGCATAATTGGCATGGTAAAAAGCACCATCCTGCCTCTGCAAGGTTTACTTCTTATCTGTCTCAAAACCCATCTTGTAACTTCTGGGAATGGGTTATGTGGACCAGAGGCTTCCCTACCACATACCCAAAAACTCTCCTCCTTCCCCTCAGCTGGGCAGGGGGAGAGTGTGCAAATCTAGCCTTATCAAATGGCTGATAGTTTTGATTCATTAACCATTAACATTTCAGTCACTCATAGTCCAAATTCCCAGAATCCAGCAGGAACATTTTGTGGGACGTGGGCTTTGGTGGTTGTGGTTGAGCAGCTGCTCCTTTCCACACTTTGTTACTGCAGGCAAAGTCCTTCAGAGATCTTAACAGTGTTTGAGGCAATTGTGACCTTCAAGTCTCTAACATGCTTGGAGCTAAGTACATTACTGAAGAGAAAGCATCTTTTTCTCTTTTCCTGCAAAATGTCTAATTGTAAGATGTTTAATTTTATACCTTCTAGGCCATTAATTAATGCAGAAAAATTATTTAGGAAAAATTTGTAAAACTAAATGTGACCCACAAAGCAAAACAATAACAGTAATTCCAACAGCAGGAAAAGTATTTCATAAGATGTTTCACACACTTCATACAATGCTCTTTTAGCTGTTTGATTAGCTGGATTAGATCGCCTCTAAGAAGAGAGATGTGTCATGATACACAGAGGGGGACACAGTTCATTCAATGTGACAGCTCAGCCCATAGGTGAGGGAAAGGTTTTTTTTCAAGTCAACATTTTTTTCTAGTCATCTCTAAACTGCATCACTAAAATTTCCCATGGTGGTATCACAGAGACAATACCCACCCTAATAAGGCTGCATAACCTTCTCAGTCATATCACCTTTGACATTACTGACATAACCAGATATCAGCACGGAGTTGATTCTTTAAGTTTCTCTGCAAATGCACACATGGGATTCCTGTGTCTTTTTTTATCTGAACACTACTTGCATTATGAGTCTTATGAAGTCATGTGGATTCCAAAGTACTGCAGTTAATAGGATTAATAAAGACTGCCACAAAATTGACATTTTTTACAGACTCAAAACCAGTTTTATAGATTTCCACTTTATTTTTATGTCTGACACTTTCCACAGCATGATGGATAATGTTACAGTGACAGTAAATAGAGCTGACAGTAGAAAGACTCCTCATGGAAGACAAGATTTTTTTTTAATGGCTCATCTGTTGGATATCTCTGCAGAATTGACTCCAGGTTGTATCCATTTCCATGCTATAGCCAGAGGGATGTGTGGACTGTGATTTTACCTTGCAGGTTTAGCTAACACAGAATAACAAGGCTTGTGCCAAAGTGAATTTTATTGCAGTCCTCTGAAGAATTTTCACTACATTCTGACTTTGTGGGGCTTTTGACTTCAAATTTGCTTTTGAATAGTTATCCGTAGTGGTTGCAGGTGTTTCATTTGAGTCAACTGCAAACCAAAGAAAGTCAGTTACAGAGAATAAAGAGATTCTGATATTGAGCCATAAAAAAATAATTATAAAATGAATCATATGGTAGAGGCTGCCTAAATTAACTGATTTTACAGAGACACTTTGCAATAACTAGACACATTATAATGCATTGTCTGTATCCAGGTGTTTGGGCATCACAGTAATGAGTGCTAGGGAAACACAGAAATTCATATTAATTAGCATTTCAAATAGATGATTGGAAAAAACTCTCATGAACACATTTTCACAAATCTCATTCCTTGTGAGTTGCTGGGGAGCTGCCTGGACCAGTCTGCATGGGAGATTGTAACTGCCATGACCATGGACAACTGAGGCTTAAAATTTGCAGAATGATAAAATAGAAGAAATATTAATAGATTAAAATTTTCAGAATGATAGATTTCAGATAATTTTAAGAAAGTGTTTATTTGTTCCTTATGGAATAAAGACTTAGCCAAAAGGCCCTGGGAATAAATATCTATTGTCTCCTCTTTTTTGCAGCTGATTTTGTCTCAGTAGACAAAAGTTATCCCAAGTCTTGTATTAAAACACAGTCGAGGGAAGCTCAGTGTATTCATATGTAAAAATGGTTAGCCAATGCTATGATGAGTCACCACACTGGATCTGCTGTGTTTTACAAAGTTCATCTTGTGACCTTTTCAGTGTAAATATGATGTGATGGAAATGTGCAAGACATCTACATTAAACCTTGGATTCAGTCATTTTACCTTCAACTGGAGGTTTGACAAATTTTATGAAAATTTAAGTGCTCGAGGAATATGCACATGGCTTGACAGTACTGTGCTCCTCACAAAGGTAAAGACTGCCAAAGTGTTCCCTTCCCTAAGCTCTGAGCACAGCTTCTAGGATCCAGATCTTGGTATAAATCCCAGAATGAGCTTAAAATACCACAAACTGGCTGTTCAGAGGCATTCTTTTTGCTTAAATTCATATTTTTCTCTGCCTGGCTACAAATAACCACATTTCCTAGAGTTAATGGAAAACAAAGACCAAAGAGGTGTGAACATAGAAACCCAGGCAGGTAACGAGGTGAATAGATGTCTTTTCTCAGGGGGAATTCCTTTGTGATTTTCTCTAGCCTGCAGACCTGCTTAAAGAATTAATCTTTACAGCTCTTCTGGATTTATTTTTTTCTTTTCATTGGCACTTCTCTTTCTTGCCAAATAATATTTGTCATTTGAGAAAAACTTCAATTTAACTTCTGGGCAAAATTCTGAACTTACACACACTGGCATACAGCTGAATTATCTCAGTTTATGTTTTGTATATCCTCATATTACTGAGATCAAAATGTCATTTATTCCTACTCAACTATGATCTTGACTTTTTCTTCTGTGCAGATTAATGAAAGTTTTTCCAAAGAGTCTAGGGAGATGTTCTTTTAAGCACATACATGTACACATATATTAAAAAAAAAACCAACTACATTCAAAAAGACCTTCTAAAGCAGCATTTTTCTGATAGAAAAAGTATCCTTTTCCATGAATCACCACAATTATTTTCAGTTACAGCCACAGAAAGTTCAGCATTTGTTATATATCCTCAACAGATATTTATAACTTGATCCCAGCTATGAAGTCATTTTGCATCATTTTCCCCTTGATATTACTTATGAGAGTGTAATTTTCACTAAGACCTCAGGAAATGTCAGCACATACACACTCATGAATTTAGCCTGTCCCTACATATTAATTAATTAACTAATCAAATTTTATTTTGTTTTTGTTCCTCTTTATCACTATGTCATTTTTAAAGGAGCAAAAGAATGAAATATAAATAGCAGCAGTTCACAAGTCATTGACACTTGTTAGACTCACAAAATTTTTATCTAAATACAAGGAAGAGGCAATTATTTAATTGAATTTAGAATCAGTGGGACTGAAAGGAAAAAGTTAATGCAATCTAGTGATCAAAAATCTCCAGTATCACCATTCATGACAAATCTCCCTGCATATTTTTCTGTATTAACTCTAGCTACTGAGTTGCTGAATCACTTTTGAAGTATGTGAGTTTGATTTTCCTGTAGCTGGTCACATTTTGATAAACACTTGTTTTTGAAAGTGACAGGAATGGCATAGGAAGCAGAGGCACTGCAAGAGCTGAGAGGAGTTCTCAACATCTCCATAGCTGGCAGGAGTTTTTCTCAGGTGAAATGGCTTATGTGATGACACTGTAGACTAAAGGTTTTTCATCTGTGATTGGAATTTTGAAGAGTTGGGAAGGGGTCAGGGACTTTCTTTGGCATGATGCTTGTCAGCCTTTGGTTGGTCACAGAACAAAGCTGCAGCTATTAAAGTGAGAGTGAAGGCACACTGGGAGCTCATTTAGTGCTGGGACTTGCTGAGCAGCACAAAATGAAGAGCTGTGTTGTCATATTGAGAACAAATAGTCCTGTATCTGAAGGGAAGTGGGCCTGGTTGTATTTAAGAATGTTTTGTGGTCCCTTGAAAGCCGAAAATTCAAAATACTTAGTGTTTGGGGTTTTTGCTAATTCACGCACTCATTCATTTCTCTTGTGGATAGCATGGATATCTTTAATTTATCTGATGAAAATGCCTGAGCCTCTAAACTTTCACTCACCTAACTTCTTGTGTCTACACTTGAGACAAATGGATGACCTAGAGAACAGCAGATAGACCTACATGGCCTGCCCTCCCTACCCACAGTTTCCAGGAGTAACTAGCTTGGAGGCTTTCTGAAGCAGATCTGGCTTCTCTGAGGACTCCACAATTCAGCACTCAGTGAATGAAGATCTACCTCCTTTGTATTAAGTTCAGCTTCTCTTTGTTCCTGAACATTTGCAGTGGAATAAAGAGTAAACAACATTTCCCAAACACCCATACTAGTAATGACAGTACACATTTTTTTTATTCTACAGGCTGAAGACCCTTAGTCTATTTACATATTCCTTATACAGAAGTGGTTTTCCATTACATTCTTCTTGGAATATTTCTTGTGTTGGTTGGTTTTTTTCTACTTTTTAAGAATGGGGAGCAAGTATAAAGCATAATACCTGAGACGTGGGCAAACCACAGACTTATTCAGCAAGATTGTGTATATACTCTCCTTGCTCTCTACTCCTCTCCTAATGAGTCCTACTATTTAGATGATTTGCTTGATTGTTATTAATCAGTGAGGTGACAGATCCATGAAATTACCTATAATAGCCCCATGGTCCTGTTACTAATTAGCATCAGCCAGAGAAGTGGTGCTGGATCAGATTTCACGTGTGTTTGGTCAGGGTTTCCTCCATGTGCATTAACTTACATTTTTCTACACTGATCAATAAAATGACTGGTGAAAGTCAGTCCCGTAAAAGAATGCAACCCTTCTGCTTTTGTGAATATTTTAGAAAACTTCTAGCATTTTCAGGTCCCTCCAATCTTTTTTCCTGTGACCTATGTGAGTAGCGAGACAAGAATATTATTATTGCACTAGCAGCTGTCAGAAATAAGAAATCTAATTAAGTCTGTCTTCTAGGTGAGCATTCTGTCTTGGGGAGGTAGATGTTCGGATAAAGAACAGTTAAAGTGAAAATAACAGTGGTTTTGTCTGGTTCAGCAGCATTCCTAAAGGAAACAAAACCCTTTTGTCCTTGTGGCTGCAGATACCATCTCCAGGAGCTGCTGTGCAATGCCAGCCTGGATTACACCCAGGTCAGCAGAGAGGGATGCCAGGGGACACAGGTGAATTGCAGCCCACCAGCCACAGAAGGGGCAAGCTGTGAACAGCAGCCACAGCTGCAGTGTTTTCCCAAGAGTTGCAGTTCATCCCTGCACTTTTGGGGTAGGTTTTGCCACATTTCTCTAAGGTGTGGGGCCTGGAAAGCTACTGCACTATTGGTTTTTTCTCTCTTCGGTTGTTTTTTTACACAAAGAATGTGCAAGGGCTGGGTATAGGGTGTGACTTCTTGCTGTTCAGTCAAATTCAGAATTTTGGTTACAGGCAGCTCAAACTTCAGTTTCTTGCACATCACCTCAGGCCAGAGGAAAAAGCTATTCAGGAAACTTCTGTCAAAAGTTCCTCTGAAATTCTCTTCCGTCACTTCAAATGAAATATGGTTTGTTAAGACATTTCAAATTGTGTTTAAAACACAATTTGAAAACATGAAAAATGAAATAAAAATTTTCATTTAACACACTCAAGATAAAATTAAAATGCTTCACCAATTTTGGAACAATGTTTTGATTTGGTGTTTGTTTTATCTAAGGGGGTCATTTCAGATTAAATTTATTTTGTCTGTGTATTAAAGATGTTCAGAAACTTGAAAACTAGGATACAGTGTTTATGTTCTGGAAAAGAAATACCCTAATCAGACTATCATAACTTTCTGGTATCTTTTTGGTTTTTAATCAGAAAACATTGAAATGTTTGTTTCCATTCCAAAAATGAGAAGAAAGAAAATCAAAATAGCAATTGTCTTTGTCTTAGCTGATTTCTATATGTGGAAATTCCTGGCATAGTCCCTCAGCTCCTGCTGAGGCTATAGTCAGCAACTTGAGGTTTACTTAGTACAAAAAATACTGTCAAGGTTTTAAGGGCATTAAATAAAACAGTTCATCAAATTCCTTTTCCTTACAAATGATTCAGATATTTGACAGTAAAATGCTGGTGTTTTTAAAAAAGATAATAATAAAAAAGACTTCAGGTAATCTTAATATAATTAAGGGGAAAAAATTAGTTGTGGAAGACCTCAGTCTCCAAAGAGGTACCTGATTTAAACTCTGAGATAAGTTATGCTGTAGCTGCTCTTTGGCATCTTATTCTTCCAACTTCTGTGGCTGAACTATTTCAAGAAATGAAAGCTAAATTTTTCTGTGAACCTCAATTTAATACCTGGACTCTGCATGTTTAAAATTGCTTCAAAACTAAGCTACCAGTGCAGTGGCAGAGCCCTGAGCTCTGGGACTGATGAAAAGCACCCAGCAGGCAGAGATGTGCTTGCTGGAGTGCCAGGTGGATGCAGGAACCTTGGGCTGGTTCACTGCTCTTAATAGCTTTGTGCCTTCACCACTCTCCTGCTGTCATCCCACTCGTCCAACACTGCAGGTGATGCTAGACAGACAACTTTTGGTATGCTCTCCTGTGTCCCCTGCCAATTTCCTGTCATTAAAACCCCCAAAACATCCATAGAAAGGTGCTTCAGGATGTTGTAATTAAGCAGGAAAACCATTTATGAAGGCTGAAGTGCTGAAATACACACAGGAGACAGTATGAACATGACACAAGAGGGGTCCTTCCATTCTCTGCTGGTGCCTAAAAAAAAAAAAAAAAAGAAATTACTGCAAAATCACTCATTCCCAGCAATGTCAGGTAACATGAAAAAAAATTCTCTACTGTGTTTTTTTTCTGCTTGTGTTGGGATAGTATAATGGTATCGAAACTATATTGCAAGTTCTACTTTAACTATAAAATTCTTTGTGAAGAGGCAGATTAGTAGTCAATCAGTTTTAATTTTTATGAGTCATTCTGTTTAGCTGAAACTTCTGTCATACACTTGAGTGTTGAAATAATTCCAACTTTGTTCTGAGAGAACTGTTTATCAAAAAAAATGTGAATGACCATTCTGATTGGAAAAAAATTCTGGAACTTGTTGAACCTGTAATGGAAAGCTTTATGGTCTGATTGCCTGTAACAGTAAAATGGTAGAACCTGATGCCTCAGGTAATTTCTTGAAATCTAGTCAGGTGTCCCATGTCCCTAAATTTATCTTGTACTTGACAATAAATCTATTTTTTAAGTGTTGCCTTGTAATCAATTGTATTTTAAAAGCCTTCTTAAGTCTGTCAAGCACTTTCTTGTCTGGACATCTGGACAAATTGCTGCCACCTGCAAATGCTGATATGTCTGTTTAACTCTTTTCCAAACAACCATATTAACTGCAGTTTCCAAAATAGCTCAGCATTTTTCACTATAAGTTTCTGATTTGGGAGTAAGTTACACACTTCTATCTGCTGCAGTTTTGTCAATCACTCTCTGAACTTACAGCAGAGTATTCTGTTTTCTTTCATGATTACTTTGTTTTCCTAATTGGTTCCTGGGGAAATACATTTCCAATTAAATACACTGTCTTTCAAGAACTTATTTATGAAATGGTCTTCATCATCCATTGTTTAATACTCTTGATGCATTACAATAGACTAGAGAAGTACAATTGGCCTTAGTAGAAGCTCTGTCAGCATGGCCTCATAGCATTCTTATTTTGATGATTTTCTACTTTTGTCTTAATTATTGTTCCAAAAACTTTTCTGAGGATTCATAGCCTGTAACTCTGAGAATTCCCTGGCTTCCCTTATTGGAAGGAAAGAGCAATGTTTGCTACCCTGCCATTCTGTGTTTTTTAATGAGCTATTCTGTATTCTTTGTTAGAAACAGCAGCTATGCTTCTAAGAGATCTCCTGGAGGGCTGCCATCAGTCAGGTGACATGCTGCTCTTTAATTTATCAGTTTAATTTTCCTACTCTTCTTATTTTGACAGATCAGCCTGACATAGTGTGCTCTTTATTTCCTGATAAGGATAGAGCTTGGATAGGTACCTTGGCTGTATTTGCTATGGTGAAGACTGATATGGAATTTTTGGTGCACTGTAAGGCTGTTCCTAATATCTAAACTCAACTTATTTCAGCCTGTCTTTATGTTTTACAGTCAGCTTCTGTGTTACTAAGTAAAATTCTGGTTTGGTTATAGGTTTCTGAAAAATCTATTTCATTATGACCTTATTACAATGTCAGGCAATGCAGTTAAGCAGCTTCTGTTTTTACTGTTTTCCTCAGTATATGAACACTTATTTCCCAACACAGCCAGTGTACCTGCTCCTATTTAATTCCCTTTCCAAACAGTGGCAATAACCTGTCCCTCTCCATTTCACCCCAGCTGCCCTTGCATTTCTGACTGCCCTTGCAGATATTTGCCTGACTGATGCTCTCTCTGGCTCTTGTCAATATTTCTCCTGTTCCATACTAAAGGGAAGTCTGAGAACTTGGAGAGACTGTGCCAGCAATCTGCTTGCACTTTGGTTTAAGGTGGAGACTATTTCTATGCCGAGGCTTTTCTTGTGCACCTTCCCTCCTGTCAAACAGACTTAAACCTTCCCTGAACACCAGCTGTCCAGATGTTCACTGGTTCTGTATTGGGATACCTGATGTAACTAGTCTGGTTCCTGCTGTGGGCACACTGGGTCAAAGCATTTTCCCCAGCAGCCTGAATCTAACTTGCAAGACTAAATCTCACTTTTCCTGATGTATTACATTGACATGATGTAACTTCTCTGAAACATTTTTTAAATGCGTGCTGCTTCTATTTGAAGTGTGGTAATATTATTTAAAAGAAAAGGTTTAAATGCATAATGTGTCAATAAAGAGTGACCTTTCCATTTTCAAAAGTCTAAGTAGAAAACAATTGTACAAAGAGCTGCTTTTAATGGGAAAGTCAGTTTTATGCCAATAGCCTATGTGAAAAGATGATGGCATCATTTCCTACAAAACCTATTACTGTGTAGGGAGATTGTCACTTATCCCAACACAGACTGTGCAAAGATCAATGTTTACCCTTCTCTGAATCACATATAAAACAAATGATGTGAAGAGAAGATTCACCCTCTATTTAAAAACACTGGTTTCTATTTTGGACATAACATGTAAAATTTCTGTTTAGCAATTTCAGTTAATTGTTAGATTAACATTTTTGGGAACAGATTGCAAACTTCAAAATGGAAAAGATCATTTTAGGGAGGGAACCAAGGCAGCTGTCAGTGAGCAAAAATTAACATAAATTTGCATAACAGATGTACAGTAAGGTGTCTATGACAGACAATCGCTGAATATTAATGATACAGACCACGACATCATTTGCGTAAATGCTGTCTGCTGGGTATTGAAGCTGCTGCGCTATTTGCAGAAGACAAAGGAGAGCAGAGCTGAACAGATGCACCAAATACATCGATGCATCTTAATTTATGACATCCTCATGAAAGACCTTGTGGTGCGATTTCAGGTTTTATTACAAATTCGGAGATAAAGGAACTAAGTAATTATCTTTTCCACTACAGTCAGTTCTTTTAAAGGGGAGGGAAGCTTACTTGTGACAACCATTGTGATGATTTTTTTTTTTTTTTTTGTGGAAAGCCTCCTTAAAAAAAATATCCCCATTACAAAGAGTCAAATATTCATCATCATTAAAAGATTAGCTCATATTAGCATGCTTCATGGGACTTGCCACCTAACGTACCGTCACCACCACAACTGGAGTCCTAGAACAGACAATGCATTTCAACGAATCTGCAAGGAGAAAAACTGGAGAGAAAGACAGAGATGATATAGCCTGTTCAAAAAAAGAAAAAATTACCCAAGTAATGATGTTTTAGATGACTGTTAATTAGACTTCACCCTCAATCTTTCCTGCCCTTCATCCTTGTTATAAGCTGCAGGTGCAACTAGAATCACCCAAAGATTTAGAGGCATCTATAGATATACAGAATATTCTTATTACATTATTCCTACAGCTGGAGAAACTGATGGAAGCTCTTTGCTGATAATAGAAAGAAAAAAAATATTTGGGTCCCTGACTATACAGTGCAGTAAAGTTACTGAATGAGTAAGGGATAAATATAAGAAAATAACAACATCAAACTAGACTTGTAAGCCATGTGTATAGAAAATCAGGCAAGGCATGGGATACTTCTCTTCTGTGCTATTAATTTATTTTGGCCTTAATGGATTTCTCTCCAAGCCCATGCTACCATAAGAAAATGAATTGCTGACATGATGGATCTGTTGGTTGCACATACAGAGTTTTATGTGCATAGTGTTCAATTTCATTCTTGTCAGCTAATCAGCAGCAGCCAGACTTTTTATTTCAAGGGATTTCCTTTTCCCATTTGAACAGAGAATATAGCCCAGTAATCACTCTGCAGAGCCACTCTGTGAGCTGTTATTTCCACCTGCTTTTTCCTCAGAATCTCTATCAAAGCCCTAATCCAGTAACCTGATAAAATCCTTTCAAGGTCCTGTAGGGTCCATTGTGAAACTGTTCATCTGAAAGGATTGTGGAATAACAGGAAAGTTACCCTGTCCCCAAAAGAGCCATATGGTAATTATTTTAATGGAAGCTTACTGTATGGCCAGAAGGCAGTTAGCATGTTATTTCACATTTTGTGTGAAAGAATGGAAAAACTGCAGTCTGACACTCTTCTGTCCAATTTTGCTCCCAATGTCTTTTACAAAAATGAAGCTTTATTCTGTGTTTCACTACACTAACAGCAGGTGATAGGCTGGTGCCCAGATATGCTAACAAGAGGTAATGGTAAAAATGCCCTTCCTTTTAGACTTTGTCTGCATTCACATTCTCACTCCACTTGGGGAAAGAGATGGTGTGCTAAGTGGGGAAGGAGCATGTCCAAGGTGTACAAAACAGGGATGAACAATGGAACTGGAAACTTTTTTTGATGTGATGGAGATCATTGTGCTTTATTGTCTCAATAACAGAAAAGTTCTTGCTGACTACAAGTGGCTCAGCATTTAGTTGGTCTAAGGTTTTATACAACTGTAGGTAAGCAAATTGCTGATATTCCCTTCATTAACTTCTGAGCTGTGTTGACCAATATCAGACGATACTGAAAGAGGAGATGAGTCTTGAAGACAGCTGAGGCTGCACTGAAGAATTCTGTTTCCCTGCTATGAGAACTGCTTTAGGACTCTTTGTCCTAGTCTGTCTTGTTGGACCACAATTTTCTTTTCATTTTTGAGTAACCAGCTGTCCGAGTTCTTTGGGCAGCAACAATGGGAGAAGCTTCTGGCAGCTTCTCACAGAACCCATAGGCTCGCCCTGCTACCTAAGCCTTCCTACGCAAACCCAGTACAGCTACTACTCGTTCATGGAAGCCTCCAGGCAGCTCTACCAATGTGCTGGCTTCCCACTGTGGCTGGAGGAGCAGACTGCTTGAAAGATTATCTCCAAAAGGAGATTATTTGTTCTGACTGAAAAAAGAAACCATGATCCTGTGTATTCTGGAAGTCTGTGGAGTTTGAGCCCAAGTTTGAAGGAAGAAGAAAGATTAGGCAACAGTTATTTGTAGTTTCTGTTTAATGTTCTTCCTTTATATTTGGGGTTTAGTAAAAAAATACTTAACTACCACCTCAAGGAAGCATTGAGCATGCACTTTTCCTTACAATTCAGCCTGTATCCATGTGAGGACAACAAACCAGTGAGATGAACTGCTATGCTTCTGGCTGGGAAGTACAGCTCTAGAAGCACTTGCAAATGGCTGCATTGTCATGGGGTATGATAGGGCTTCTTTGCTGCCTGCCAGAGGGCTCATGAAACCTGTATATCCTGTCCCTGTCCAGTTGCCAGCATACCATGAAAACACTTGGCAAATGAAACATGAAAAGCTTCAGAGCTTGGTTTGTTCGCTTTTGCACTATTATAAAAGCATTGATTTCATTGGATTTACTCTGAATTTATGCTGGTATAACTGAGAGGAAAAAAATGGTTCTGTAGAGGTAATATATATTATTTTATTCATTCCATTTTTCTCTAAAACAATTTAAAAGCCTTGGCAAAAGAAGCCCTAGGTTGATGCATAATATACCAAACTGAGCAGTAACTAAAATAGATCTTTTTTCCACCACTGTAATTCTCCCTAGGTCACTTTTTGAAAACTGCTACAACACATTTTAATAAACAAATACTCTTTGTATTCATCTAGATACAGATTTCACAGGCGGGTCACCTTCTGAGTGGTATCCTGCAGCTCAGGCACTCTCAGCAAGATGTGCCTGAGGAATGGGCTGCAGAATTCCATGGCCTATTTTGGACAAACAAAAATCATATTTGTTCTAAGTGTCATGTGAAGACCTCCTTCCATGTCTAAAGAGCTAGAAGACATAGTGTGTTGTTATCTTTACCTTTCTGTTTTTTTAGGTGATACAGCAAGTTCCTCTACTTTCGGGTTACCTTGTAAATAAAAATTATTGTTAGCAATGACTAACAATTACAGTTAAGCTACTTTATTACTTTGCTACTTTTGCTGTGAGCTCTTAGAGTAATTCTTGGTTGCTGTTCCACCCAGTACGTAAAAATCCTCTGGTCAGAAGCTCAGGGAGCAGCCTGGCTAAGCACGGAGAGTGTGAACACAGGCTGGGAGCAGTGTTCCATTTGCTAGGCGTGGTCCCCTTAAAATGCAAAGGAGAGCAAGATTTTTGATGAGACACAGGAAGGAGGCCTTAAAGCTAAGCTGTAGATATTATCAAAAATGTCTTTTCAGTAAGTTGGAGCCCACTGTCCTGATCATATCTACAAACTCAATAAAATAGTTTTGGAAAAGAAAAGACGAAGAGGACGAGTATCACACTAGAGTGAGCAAAGGCAGGCAAGGATCTCGTTGCTGTGGTTACTCAAATTGATTATGCAAAGGGTTGTTCTGGGCTTTGGAGGAAGTGAGGATGATGTTAGCAGATATCCATCTGGAGGTATTAGGGGGGAAGCATTCTATACAATTTCTACATAAAGGATTTGGAGAAAAAAAATAAGGAGAAAAGATATTGAAGAGTACATCAGCATGAGGATGAGCAGAAAAGTAGAAAAAATAGAGCCAAGAAAACTCCACAGAGGATTTTAGAGATAGTGATAGACAAGGAAAACATCAGAAATTAGTACAGAAGTTCAAACTAGGAAAAGCATTCAGCGATACAGGAAATGCAAATGGTGTCAGAGAATTATGTGTGGTGCATGAAAAAAAAGAAAATGGTGAAATAAAGTGAGAGAAGGTGAGTGAAAGGTGAGAATGACTGGAGTAAAAGCTTAGTGTTCAGAGAACTTAAAATGGGAAGGTGCAAAAGAGATAAAGCAGTAAGTTTCAGATAAGCTGTGAAGGTGTAAAGAGGAAGAACTTTTTGGTGTGAAATTGATTAAATGCTAAAGAAAATGTTTGGTCTCTATTTTTCATTTAAGATTAAACCCTAGTGAAACATGCCAACCCCACAGCCTCAGCAGAAGTAAATTCCAAAATGGGGAAAACTAATTTGAAGTATCTTACCCCAGAGCACAGCAGTCATCATTTATGGGCAAAGTTTAGAGCAACCCAAAAGGTTGATGCATGCAGTAGATAACCAAAAATAAGAATGTGAACTGCCAATAAGATAGACTAGGCCACAAGAACGACTTCTGTGAGAATGTTCCTAAAAATATATAAATAATGAAAATGATAAGGAAATGAAAAAAAACTTCTAAAGGAAAAAACTTGTATTAGTATATGCATTCTAATATATTACAATCTTTATTATAATCTACATTATGATCTTTGTTATAATCTTGAACATTCCATCCAAATCAAAGAACAGATTGCAGCACAAAATATTATCCCAGTTCTGAGAAACTGATAAAATAATAAAATGGAATCTATTCAGTATGAATAACAGTGAGGAAAAATCCACTAAACACCACCTACCTACCTCAAGCTGAATTGACCCATGTTACTGCTATTAACTAGTGGAATGTTCTTGGGAAGCCCAGCCAGGAATAAGAAATGTAGCCCTGAGATGGGGCATGTGTGTCAGGAAAACAGCTGTGTAAATAGAGAATCTTTTGTTTTGCTGGTATTTCTGAAAGTAAAGAAAAAATAATTTTGGGTTTAGTGTGCAAAGGAAACATTTTTAAGGTAAATTCAAATTCTTTGGACAGATCATTTGCAAAATGCATTGTCTACATGCTTGGGGTTTTTTTGCTTATCTGGGTTATTTATAATTTAAAAATATGTTCTTTGCAAAATTTTCTAAATGAAAATTTTGAAAGAAAAAAGTATAAACACACAATTTTATTCAAATATCTAACTTATTTTGGCGCAGAAGGAGGGCTACTTTAAACCTCTAGTGTCTCTAACTATTCCGTAAATTCAGTGTAACTAGTTATATTTTGCTGATCATTGAATAATTTCTTCCAGAGATACTTTAGCCAAAAATTTTCAGAGAAATTTAGTCTAAGACATAAATCTGTTTTTTACAGTAACAGAAGACATAACTGTTCTCATAGAAGCAAATAGTAAAAAAAAAAAATATATATATTAAAAACCAAAACTAAAACAAAACTAAAAGGGGCTGAAATCCCAGCTGGGAGCCTTGCCATGAGAGGCTGGAGCAGGCTGGGTGGGGGCTCCCCAGGCTCCCCCAGGAAGGGTGAGCCACCTTCCTGTGCTGGAGGAGAAGTCCGGGGGAATGGGTGGGACACACCCAGGACAGTTGTCAGTTCTGGGATCTAATGGTGGCAGGAGAGAAGGAATAGGCTATAGGAGGAAGAATGGGCTATAAAAAGTAAAGTTTATAGCATTTCCCATGGTCAGAAATTTAGAAAAAGCTCCATGCCTGAAAGCATGAAGACTCAAACAACCCAAGGCAATTTTCCAGCTAAAAGCAGTAAATCTCTTTCAAACAGCACCTTCTCAATTTCTTTCTCAAAACCTTTTTTTTTTCAGAAGAACCATAGGAGAGCCTTTTCAAGATATATAAGGTTTTCTTATCTGACAACTTGTATGTTTTCTCATCTCCTTTCCCAAAAAAACCCACTCAGGCCAGATTTTTTTGCCCAAAGCACCCAAACTCCTCAGCCAGGCCATGCTTTGGTGGGAGCCATTGTGAATACACACAGGTGCTGGAGTGCAGCAATATGTTTGGAAGACCTGAAATCAGGAGTCCCGTGGTTGCTTTCCATCCTGTGCCTTCTCCCTCTGCTGTGGCTGTCTGTAGCTTGCACTTGTGGTCCAGTGCTTGAATTTCAGGCAAACCACAGCTTTGTGAGTTTAGAAACCAAAGGAAAGAGCTAAGAAATGACAAATGTTCAACACAATGACAGTGTTAAACCGAGTTTGAGAACACTTAAACTATGATCTTTATTTCTACTTATAAGGAATTTAGGAAACTTGTGAAATACAGCTTTCCAACCAAATTTCAGTCATGGCAGAAATTAAATTGTGCTTCTAACTGAGAATTTGGTTGTGTCCTCTCAATGAGAAATTAAAGCATGCTCTCAGTTTTTGTTTCACAAGTGTTTTTCTTCTTTGCTGTTTCTCCTTTTTTTTTTTTCACAGTTTATTCTGTTAATATTTGAGTGTTTAACCTTGGTTTTTGTTCTCACTCTACAATACTAGAATATCTCTGTGACACATATTCCTTGAGCTATTCTCTGATATGCAGGTGGTACACGTTCAAGGTCATGGTCCTTGTTGAAAAGCAGGAGAAAGGTGAAACACAAAAAATGATCTGAGTAATTTTCTGCTTCTTTTACTTTTATTGAAACTGAAGCTTATACCAAATAAGGACCTTCTGTTTCTTTTCAATATAATATGAACACAGAGTATTTGTTTTGGTAATACTAAGACTAAATTTCAGTTTTTAAAGTACAACAAAGAGAAATATGGATGTTGTGAATCACAGGGAAGAGAGTACACGGTTAGTTGATGTCCTCATTGAAACACATGTATAGTAATTTACTGTCTTAATGTGTTTGCAGAACTGAAAATGGGGGGAGGAGGGGCACTGGAGTGGGGATGAATTAATATTTATACTTGTGCTGGTTTTGGCTGGAATAGAGTTAATTTCCTTCAGAGCAGCAAGTGTGGGGCTGTGTTTGGGGTTTGTGCTGGAAAGAGAGCTGGTAGCTCAGGGATATTTCAGCTATTGCAGAGCAGCACTTCCACAGAGCCAAGGCCTTTCCTGTGCATCATCCCCCCCACCAGTGAGGGGGCTGGGGGTGCACAAGGAGCTGGGAGGGGACACAGCCAGGACAGCTGACCCCAGCTAAGCACAGGGATGTTCCGCGTCATATGGCTTTGCACTGAGCATATAAGGCTGGGGAAGAAGAAGGAAGTGAGATATGTTTGGAGTGATGGTCCTTGTCACTGACACCAAGGGTGTGATGGAGTCCATCCTTCCTAAGAATAGCTAAACAACTGCATGCCAAGAGATGAATGGCAAGAGATTAATGAGTTCCTCATTTTGTTTTGCATGTGTGTTGGTTTTTGCTTTACCTGGTAAATTGCCTTTATCTCAACCCACAAGTTTTCTCCTTTTCACTCTTTCAGTTCTCTCACCCCAAGCCAGCAGCTGTGTGAGTTCTCAGCTAGGGTTAAACCACAGACATTTTCAAGAAAAAATCATAGTTAAATGAGAAAGTGACATCTTTTTGTGTGTTTGTTGCTTGTGTTAGGGGTTTTTCTTTTTTTTTTAATAAATATATAAATTATACAGTGGAAATAAAAAACATTTCAAAAAAGTAATCTGTTTGTCATATCTGTTACCATTACGTTTAGACAATACTTCTTTCATTCTGAGACAGCAATTTTTCACCAATAAGCAAATTCTGTCAGGAAAAAGTACATATGCTCAAGCCTAGATGTTTCATTAGTTAAAAATCTGGCTGCTGAGTTACTGAATCTGAAACTTCATAAGGAATTACTTGAAGAGGATGTGAAATATCCAGGACATTCATGTCATAAATGTGCAAACCATAGAGATGTATAGAGATTAGACTTCTGTTTATATGGATTTGTATAGGCAAGTATTTATGTAGCCTTTCCAGGACCAAATTAATCTTGGTACCCAAACCCAAGAATTACTCCCAAGTCATGCTTGCAGCACATGTGATGGAGTTTAAACACTGCCAGCTACCACTGCCAGCTCAGGTCTGATCTACTCCTTTGTGTTTCACAGCCCAGTAAGGAAGAAGAAGTTTACACACCTATTTCTGCCACAGAAATGAACCTCTAGTCCCCAGACAGGTCTTCTGGAAAACCTGTAGCTGGAAGGAGCCTAGTGCTCCTCATCAGTGAGGCAGTGTCATGTAGATGAGCTGAGGCTCAATACTGAAGATGCATTATTTAATTTTTAATCAGGGTTTTTTTCCTTGTTTATTTCTTTGTCGCCAGAGGAAAGTTTCTTTTGTATTTATATGTTAAAGATCTTGTATTCTAACCTATCTGATCTCAGGAGATGGTTGATGGCTTTTTTTTCAGTTGCACTGTAAAAATTACTTCCTTCAGAACAATTGCCCTGTCAGCAGTGTAGTCAGCAATATTACACATACATTTTGTTTTTCCTTCACTCCCAATGTTATATTGCATTACATTTTTGGAGCAATGTCCTCCATAAATCTGCTCTCTTCAGTTCTAGAAAAGCAATTTGCAATGCAGTGCTTCCTTCCCAAACTTCACCAGGTACTGTTGCTTTCTTGGTGCAGAATAAATAACAGGGTGTGATAAAGACATCTATTTTGACAGTACTGATTAACCAGCACAGCCGTGTCCCTTCCAAGAAGCAGCTCCTTTTGAGTGAGCAATCCATTTCCAATGGTCTTTGGTCATGTTGCTCTGCTGTGTAATCCGTTTTTTGTTTGTGTGTGTGTATGGGCTCTTGAATCATAGCCAGCTCCATTGGTTCCAAGTGATCCTTGGAAGTGTGCCAGTGTAGAAGTAGAGAGAGGACAGGAAAATGAGACGTTCTTCTTTTTTTTTTCCCCAAGAAGTTTTCACAAAAATCAGACCCTTCTTGGACAGTGCAGGCCCATCATCACAGCCATTAGGATTTGGTTCAAAAGAATCGAAAGCCTGCAACCAAATCCATTCTATGTGTATATTTTTATAGATCAAGGATTAGTAGTTATCTGTCATTTTAAGGAAAGCCCAATGAAAGAATTGTTTCTATCTGCACCAACCTTTTGAGTTCTGATATCCCATCCCCAGGAACTACCTGAGCTGGCTGCTCCTGCACTGGCAGCGGCCACCAGGCTCCTTGTACTTTGTTAAAAGCAGGGCCAGAATTGGTTTACAAATTTCCATCCTATAAAACTAGTTTCAAAGCATTTGTTTCTGACTGTGGATCCATCTACAAAGAAGATCTTAGAGTTGTTTAATTACCTGCAGAAAGATCTGCTTGGCCACAGTATGAATTCTGCTGTCTTTTGACCATGAGTACTCCAGGACGTCTGCAAAGCTGATATTACCACAGCTATTTCAGACTTCAGAGATGGGTTTATGAGACATTTAGGGGGGCTGATAGCACATCTCTGGGCAAAACCAAAATCTCCTGTGTAGAGGACTTGTGATAAATCAAGGCATGGTATGTCAGTGCCAAGCAGTGGATGAGTGTTTCTGGAAGAGAGAGAAATATTTTCTTCACAGAATTCTGGCATAAAGCATAGCAGGGCACACAATGCACTAAAAAATGGCAGGACTGTGTGCACTCTGGCATGTACTGCAGAAACAGTCACTTTACTGAGAAGTTTCTCTCTCTCTGCTTCAGGGAGTTTCTCTAATTATTTGCAT
The DNA here is from genome assembly GCF_027477595.1 of Haemorhous mexicanus. Taxonomy (NCBI): domain Eukaryota; kingdom Metazoa; phylum Chordata; class Aves; order Passeriformes; family Fringillidae; genus Haemorhous; species Haemorhous mexicanus. Next base: position 63,093,649 of record NC_082344.1, read on the forward strand.
AAAAATTCTGGGAGAGCTCCAAGGTTCAGGTAAGTGACCTCCTCTCATGGATTTACTTGTATTTTTCCCTTAGTCACTGGCCATTTTACTCTTTTTCCTTTTTACATCCCACTGTAACCTATTCTCACTGTCATCCCATTCTAGAGCACGTTCTTAATTTATTTTCTATTCTGTAATTGATGTGCTGCATACAAAAAGAGTGCTACGAAAATTCCGAGGTCTAATGGGCAAATTCTGCTTCAGCTACTAGCTTTTCTATGGCCTCCTGTATCATAGATCCTTGCAAAATCAGAAGATATGGCAGAAGTCAAAAGCTACATTCTTTTGCCAGGTACAGTAACTACTGCTTCCTTGCCCAGAAAATGGGAATAGCACAGCTCCATCACCATTCCTGCAGTCTTGGAAATGGGAGGCTTCTGAAACTGGAAGGTGCCATGTAGGAGTAGGAAAGTCTTTATGACCCATCTAGAATAACCATTTCCCACTCCTGAATGATTTTTATCAGTCTTGTTTTATACTATTTGAATTGATTACTGTGGTCTTGTGTGTCTGTCAGTAGTCTTGAAACCAGCTTTGTGTGAGCATTGGCTCCAGCTGAAGCTCTCTCAAACTGACTTCCAAGATCATGTCTAGCCATGGCGAGGATGTGCTCAGAAGAGAGCTCTGGTTAGACTTTACTAAGCTCCCTTAACAACTGCAAATAATTTCCCCACTGTTTTAAAAAACGGTTTTCTGTTTTAAAGAAGGAAACTTGGTTTGAAGATTAATTTCAGCTTCTCCTTTTCCCAGGGTGTTAAAGGTCAGTCCCCTGCTGATTCTGGTTTGATTGAACCTTGTGGTCATTCCTGAATAGTCTTAGAACTACAAAGCATAGTTTGAGTCATTGGGAGCAAAGAAAAGTGCTGCAATGCAGATCAGCAACATAAGAATACCAGGATGAAAAATGACAGCCCCTGAGTAATTTCATTAGTGTTGTTAATACTTGAGAGGGCTGAGGGCAGAATTTGTACCAACCTCATGCATCAGAGTAAGATTAAGACTGAATATCTCAAGCCACATCCTGTGGTGATAGAGAGGAAGGAGCAGTTCTCCATTATATGTGTACTTGGTGGGGAAGCCAAAAGGGTTGTTGTCTCTTGTTAGTTCCAATGGGTAATTCTAGCCCCATGGTGTGACAATTATTTCCTCTGACCAAAGAAAATATCCAGCCTGGATCCAGCTATATTCCTATATTTTCCTGGATCCCAGGAGAGCATTTAGTTTCTGTGACTCTGCAAGACCTTATGCTCACATCTGCAAACAGTTGAGAGAATAAATTTGGATGTAGGTTCAATGACTCTGAACTTTTAGCTTAGTTCTTGCCTGTTACCCCTGTGTGCAAAGAAAAGGAGAAGGAAGGGAGAAAGGAAGTTTTAGAGAGTGAAGAAAAGGTCAGCATAAATGAAAAGCAGTGTAGGACTGTGGGTGGGGCAGCAGATGGAAATTAGTCATTTTGTTTCTCTCAGAGGCTGTCCCAGCCCAGCTAGATGACAGCAAACAGATTGCCTCACCTTTACAGCTTGTATCAGTTTAGGCTTGGAGTTTCTTGGTGCAGATCTTGGGACAATGAGTTTCTTTCTGCAGGCTCCCACTCTTAGCTGGAGTACCTAGATGTCATTGTACCACAAATAAACAAACAAACAAAATATAAAATAACAACTAAATAAATAAATAGTTACCAGGGCCAACACTTAGATAATGGTGTGCATGGCCTCTCTTCTGAGAAGATGGTTTTGCCTATGATGCTTTCTCTAACCAATATGAATGTCCCTTCTCCTAGTTTATTCCAAACAGTTTCCATGAATGGCTGGCACTTGAACTATCCATGAAGGGCCTAGCTGTTCCTTGTGTAGGTGGCACCGTGGGGAATAAAATTTGTGCATTAGAATGCAATGGGGTTAAGCAGGGAAGTTTGCAATATGCAGCAACTACTCTTGGGCTGGAGCTTTTCCAAGCCTCTCGGTTTTCAGAAGCAAATTAAGTTCTCCATTGGGAGCAGGCAGAAAAGCAAACATGTTATTACATCAAGCATGAGCTTCTAAAAGAATCATAGAAGCATTTTTGTTGGAAAGGAGCTTTAAGATTAGGAAATCCAACTGTTAACCCACCACTGCTATTGTGTTAACCCACTAAACCTTGTCCCTGTGTGCCACATCTGTGCATCATTTAAATACCTCCAGCAGTAAATCCACCACTTGCTTGGGCAGCCTGTTCCAGGGCTTGACCACCCTTTCAGTGAAGAAATTGTTCCTAACATCCAATTGAAATTTTCTCTTGTGCAACCTGAGGCCCTTTTCTCTTGTCCTGTGTTTTGTTCCTTGGGAGAAGAGACCAACACCCCCACCTTCCTACAGCCTTCCAGGGATTTGTAGAGAGTGTGAAGGTTCCCCATGAGCCTCCTTTTCTCCAGACTAAACACCCCCAGCTCCCTCAGCTGCTGCTCCAGGGCCTGTGCTCCAGACCCTTCCCCAGCTCTGTTGCCCTTCTCTGGCAGACTCCAGCACCTCAATGCCTTTCTTGTCATGAGGGGCCCAAAACTGAACAGAGGATTTGAGGTGTGCCCTCACCAGTGCCCAGCACAGGGGGACAATCACTGCCCTGGTCCTGCCAGCTGCACTAGTGCTGACACAGGCCAGGTGCCTTTGGCCTTTTTGACCACCTGGGCACAGCTGGCTTGTGTTCAGTCACTGTCACCAGCACCCCCAGGTCCTTTTCCACTGGGCAGCTTTCCAGCCACTCTGCCCCAGCCTGTAGCACAGCTCTGTTGAGCCTTCCTTCCCTCCAGCAGACCAACACTCCCACCCTACTCGGTGTTATCTGAAAACTTGCTGAGGGTGCAATCAAACCCTTCCTCTGGATATCTTCCTTCTTATACCTCATTTCCTTATTAAGTTTCACTAACAGAAAGAAAGGCAAAGACTAACAATACAAGACTTCATTTTGGAAGCTTCCTTAGCATTCCTGAAATTGAAGCAGACAGGTTCCTATAAAACCCCTTCCCTAAATTCCCAGCTTAACTTGAGTGAATGTAAAGGTTGATCCAAAGTGCAGGGAAGTCAATGGAAAATTGTCCATTGATTTAAAAAGACATTGAATTAGGCCCTGGATGATTAAAGGGCTTTCTACATTGGCTGATCCTTTAAGATTAATTCATGAGAGCAATGTTCAGTCAAAGTTAAGTGGTTTTGAAAGACACCCCCCTCAAAGTTTTCTCTTTCAATAAAATAATAAAATGGTATCTCCCTCCTTCGAACAGTTGCTCTCTGAAACAAGGCCAAGCCATTTCATTAACTTTGGATCATCAAGTTTAAAACAACAATATTTTTTTGTGTGTGAGAGTGCATATGCAGCAAGCCTTGTAAAATAAGCCTTTTTCTTTGGGGCAACTTCTGACAATTAGGAAACAATTAGATGTCAAGCTAATTAAAACAGCTTTTTCTTATATGTATAAAACAAATCTTATGCTCTGAAGTGGCTCCAGTGTATTCAAAGCACTGAAATTGGGTCTGAAAGAAAGGACTCACATCTGCCTCTCAAGGTCTACTCTCCTTATAAACTCATGAATAATCATTGTCACCAGCTTATCACTGTCAGATTAGGGGCTTAGTATTACATTTTATTTAAACCTGATCCAGATGGCTGCCAAGAGATTTTCAGGCAAATGAACTGTGAGCCAGACTATCATCAAGGAAAATTTTACTGTTTGTACATACAAGTGTGTTCTACATCTCCAAAGTAACTTACAAAGCTGACAAACGATTTTTTATGTTAGTTTTTGTTACTTCAGCACCTGTGAACTTAATCTTCATCTGCAGCTCATCAATATCATTTTTCTGGCGCAGGAATGTAGTCAATGACCCATCCTTCATCAGATATTTCATTTACTTGAATTTACCAAGTCATTCAATTAACAAGCTAAAGAATAGAAGCAGAAGCCATGACGTTATGTGTGGCTTTCTAGACATGCAGTGACTTGGCAAAATTTGACATTCAAAAATACTGCCTCAGCATACCTGGAAAACCCATCTGGTTTTTTATTTTTGTAGTTTTTGTGTTTCCCATTACTCAATGGATATGCTCACCTGTAATATGTCTGCAGTAAAAGAATTTCCCATCATAAGAATATGGAGAGATTTCTTTGGTAGTGATTGACACAATAGTGCACCTCTATTTGCAAGTCTTTGACAGAGGACAGGAGAGCTGAATACACAGCAGCCATTGCAATAGGATATCACACTATATCCAAATCAGGTCTCCCTTGACTTCTGAATGATAGACTGCATTTAACTTCTTTTTAAACAATGCATGTGTGCATGTGTATGATATGTAAATGTATGAAATGAGTTAATGGTTCACTATCATTTATACAATACTTTAATATACATTTATCCCATGTTTTAATTTTATGTTTAATTCCAATATTAAGTCATAGCTCCAGTTCCAAGTCCATCTCAGGAAATGTTTTGTCTGCAAAGAAATATTTGTTCCAGTCCTCCTTTTTTTTTAAATTAAATAATTTGATTTTGGGAAAAAAAATCCCTTAAGAAAAAAAAATGTTTCTATCCAATTTTTTTTTTAATTGTTTTTAAAAAGTTGCATTTCTCATTTTTTTTGTATGTTTAGATTAATTTTTATTTCAAAACTCTCTCTTTTATTGCACTGGAAGTAAGTGACATCTTAATTCAGAAAAGAAGACTTTTTTGTCAATGTTACCTAATTAATGTAAAAATTTTCCAGAAGAAAATATTTCAGCTATTACATCTTCTTATCCCACATCAATAATAGTACTATTCCATTTTGAGATTGCAATGCTAAGAAATAATTTATAAAAAGAGGCTTATCTGTAAAAAAAAAAAAACTTAGGAAAATAAATGAAAATTCTGTAATGAAACTGTTACTAAATTATTTTTTCCCACAGTTCCTAATATAAGGAATTTTGAAGATACTGATTTAATTTTTCATTTGAGGTAGAATAAGTTTCCCATTAAAGCTTCTGTGCTTGATATTTTTACTGTGGTAAAGGCCACCATGAATCCCTTGAGATTTCTGTGACCTTCAGATTTGAAATTATCTTGTACTTAGCGTATTCTTTTCTCTCAAAAAATAGGTTGAAATTTTTTAAATGATGGAGGGGACATAGACACATTAACATTAATGGTGACTATGTACCTCAGTCCCCTGGACAGTTTTGACAATCTCAGCTGCAGATGTCAGATTTGTTATTTTATGATTAACTTCTGTAGTAGCATTGCATTTGTACAGATAATGGAGTCATTATCTAGTCATCATTGTTCCATGTTTCACACTCTGCTTGAACTCATGTAGTAATGATTTTCTGCATGATAAGTGCATTTCTTATATATATTTATATAAATATATATTCTTATATATATTTGATATAAAATATGACGTCTGTGGTACGTTCTGATGGCTACAGAAACCCCAGGACCATGTGATTATAAAATCCTTGGTGGCATCCAGCCTCAAATCATAATTTCAGCTCATTATATTAAACAGTGAGGCACAGTCTGTGGGAGTGGAAGATGGCACTTCCTAGAGTATGAAAACAAAATGGGAAACAAAATGAAAAGAGCTGGAAGAGCAGCGCAGCAAATGCCCACGCTCTGACCCAGCAGTCCTACTGCAGTGTCAGGCCATGCACTCTACCCCCTGTTCATCAACTCAGGAAGATCTGAAAGTGATGGAGGAACTACAGAGTTACTACAGAAGCACTACAGAGTTACTACACTGACCAAACTGTGACACTTGGCTGCTTGTATGAAATCAAATATTGAAAGGACTACAACAAGTGTAAGTAGTGGTCAGTACGGTTTTAGTTGGGCAAGAGGAGAACGTCAGGAGACTGTGATTTCAAGGAGACATACCCAGAAATTTCTAAAAAAGTCAAACAACTTTTCCAGCCCTTAAAGGGACTCACCTTCCCATGAGAGAAGGTGGCAGAGATAGGGAATTTGTCCATTTTTCCTTACTATAGTGTAAACTGGAGAGCAACTCATATTTGTGCCATGTTCAAGCACCAATAAAAGGTGATCCATAGAATTGTCTTTGCAGCCCTGGTCACATCTCAAACCCTGGATTAAGAGTCACAGTATTGCCTCTAGAGTGGACACTATGCTGCCTTCAAAACCTGACTTTATAGTACATTCTTCTTTACTTCCATTCCTCTGTCACATGCTATGTTGTGTTGTGCTTTTTCCTCTTATCAGTAAAAGGACAGAATAGATAAGTTATCAAAGAGTATAAAGTAAATTAAACTAGATTTTCACTAGTTTGTAGCTATCTAAGGACGGTTTTGACTTGTGTCACTTAGTATTGTCTATTATTGATCTCACTGTGGAAAAAATGTCATTTGTGGTGTTGCTACAAAAAAGTACAGAGTCAATTTGAAGTGAAAGGAGAGCATGGCAACTGTAGAAATGGCGAGAGGAAAAACTCTGCCACGAGTAAATTTAGCCACTCACCTCCATTTAAACTGCAAATAGTACAATGATGTCTCTTCCTCATCAATTAAGGCATCAAATTTCTCTACTGTCACTGCTTTTCATCTACTTTGGTATTTCTGTCCCTGCCTCTGAGATCTTGAATAACTCTGCTCTTGTCTTCATTCCCAGCCTGGGCTCAAATCATGTGCCCCTCATGGTCATGTTGTTCCACCAACAAGAACATCCTAAATATCTCTTTCTCATTCTTCTGTCTTCTTTTTGACTTGTAAAGAATAATTTTCATTTCTCCTCTTTTAGCTTCAAGTCTTGTCAAGCAAGATTTTTTTCTTTTTTTTTTTTTTTTTTTTTGCTATCAGAATTTGAGTTTAGTAAATTAAAAATCATACCTTGCCATCTCAGTGAGTCTCATTTGCACCATATGACCCCATAATCTCACCAGGGTAGATTTTATGGAAGACAAATTTTAGTGCAACTGTGGGTGCTTGGCAAGCAATTATAAACTATGGTGTTAAATCCATTTATCAAATCTGGGTCTTGATTTCCAAAAGCAGTAGAATACCTGAAAGATAGGATGTAGCTTCTGACAGCATTGCTCATTTCTTTATATAAGAGATATTTAAATGACACAATTTCTGCTGGGCTGCACAGGCTTGACATTTCCCTTCATTTGATAGCAGGAAGGATGCTCAGTCATTCACTTGGGTGATCTATGAAATTTGTCTCTTTTACAAGTCTCTCTGGATATACACTGTGTTGGGAGGGGCAGATTTTCTTTCTGCTCTGGGTTGTGAAGAGAGAGCATCAACAACCTCCGAGCTCTGAAGTACTCTTCAGTCAGAAGTATCTGAAACTTTCATGCTTAGCACCTCTCAGGACTTGAAATGTGCTCCTTGAAAGTCAGGGAGAAATGCTGTGCTAGCAACACGTGCTCCAGCACCAGTATTTGAAGGTGATATCTTTCTTTTCATCACCTCAGCTTTTCATGCCTCCGTTCATACTCTCATTTATGCAATGGAGAATCCCTGCTAAGCACACTTAGTGAAATCCCAGGCAGTGTGTTTTCCTTGTGATTAGTTTGAATATCAAACAGCTGTCTCAATGATATGTTGATGTTAGCAAAAGTAATATCTGACATTTACACAGCAACCTGCAATCTTAAATATTTTCTTAGAATTATATAACAGGGAAGAACAGGCTTTGCTTACAAACTCAAACTGTAAAATAAAACCCTGCTACACTAAGACAGACACCCAGTAGAGTGGCACTCACCTTGGCTCCACCCTTTAGTTTGGACACAATTTCTGATAGGAGTTCACCAGCTTTTTTTATAAAAATCCATGGCCACTTGTTCTCTCTTTCCTCTGTTTAGTGTTCAAAATGGGGAAATCCCAAATGGCTTTTTTGACAAAACCTAATTGGTTTTCTTATGAAGAAAATTTGCTCTGGAAGAAAATTCCCTATGGGATTCCTAAACAAAAACATATTGATACAGCCTCTGACCAAACTAGTCTTTGAATTTCTGGCTGCCAAGTATTAAAACTGTATCCTGCTGCTACATCTTTTTCCTAGGCATCAGCTCTTGGCCCCTGCTGACGGGGAAAACAGGGATAAATATTTCATTTGATCCAGTAGAACAGTTCTTCTCTGCAGTTAGCATTGATCCATTTTACCCCACTTGAATGTATTACCCCCAAAATTGCAGATATCTGTTTATAGTGGAGGTATAAAATCAGAAACAGGTAACAGATTGTTCATCTGACTGTGTGAAAGCTGTGATATGTTGCAGCTATCTAACGAGTTTTTTTCTCCTCTGAATTTTCTCAGGAAATGTTTGCTTGGCCCAGCCAAAGAGTGTCATGTTATCTATAGAAATTTGAGTGGAATTCACTTCAACTAACATTAATTATTTAAGGTTAGGCATCCAGTCTCAAGTCCTCATTTAGACCCTCTTTGTGGTCAGGAAGGATAGACACTCTCCTCCTCTCTAAGGGACACTATCCATCTTTTCTCCACTGACTCATTAAGGAGTCCAGAGGGTAACTCAGGCTAGATGACTTATTTCTGATGAGCTAATAATAGGTTGCATTAATTTTGTCCACTCTCTTTTCCCTACAAAAACACACTTTTCCACGAGAAAGGAAGGAGGGAGGGTATGCTAGTCTGAACCTTCATTTTGCTCAGTAGATGGAGATATCTGTCAAACCTCAGCATTTCACCTTTTCCACCAGTATCATCATCCCAGTCAGGAAATGTGACAGTTACTTATTGTCTCGCCCAGCTCAGTTTGTACTGCTTGTCTGTGTCCAGCTAGTGATGGCTGTAGTTTTCATCCTGCAGGACAGCTAGGCATGCAGGTTCTGATTCCCAGATAGTGCCTGTTTGCTATGCTGATGCACAGAGAGAAACAGCAGCTTCTCAGGTGCTCTGTCTCTTTCTTTATTCCCAAACATGAGGCAGCCAAAGAGGGGTAAAGGACCTGTCAGTTGAAATAGACAAGTTAAATTTGTAACAAAAGAATGTCTTCAGGCAGCTGTTTAGACTTATCACTAAGAATCCACAGATTCACTTTACCCTCTGCTGCAAACAGCAGAGGAAATTAGGCAGCTGTATCCTCATTGGTGAGTTTATTACCTAACGCCTGGAAAGTGAATATCAAAGATGCTGGTGTTGCCAAGCAACTGCATGAGGATGACAGCGGTCAGAGCACACACAAGGACTCTGTTAGAAGAGCATTGTACAGCAAAGGTCAGCTCCATTCACCACTGTGTGCCACGGCATGTGATTAACAGGGTGGCTGGTTCTGTCCTGGGGATGCACACAGCTCCTTTCTGGTCATGATATGTCTCTGACAGCCAGTGAAGGTAAACTGGAGAAAATGGAGTAGCAATCCTCTGACCAGCACAATGAACATAAAAAGGAAATCTCCTTGCAGCCAAACATGGTCTGACCTTCAAAGTGTCCTAAATGCAGGACTGAGCTCACAGGTTCTGCAAGTGCTAGTGGAGGTATGAGGAGATTTAGCATGCCTAGGGCAAATCATTGCCTTTGAGCGTGGCTGGCAGGAAATGCCATATATCTGTACATGTACCTCCCTTATCCTTTAGAACTGGATGTTTTCCAGGAGGAAAATGGTTAACTGGGAACGGCTCTTGATCCACGAAGGCTCCTGGTCTAATGAATCATGGTTGGCCCTGGACAGGTGCACAGCCAGGGCTGTTCTGTTGGTACATGTGGCTGCTCTCCAGTGCCCAGGAATGTTCCCTGACACTAATTTGTTAACACAGGAGCAGCCCATGACTCTGCTCCCTCTGTATTTCTCATCCAGTTTTTCATCTGAAGAGTGGTGGAGCCCCAAGTCCTCTTGTCTGCTTCTCAGATAGCTGTTAGATCCTTACAGTTTCCCCCTCGGCTGAGCAGTGTTGTGATCTTTGGGGCTGCTTTGCTTAATTCCTTGGCAAACACAGCAAGGGTGTCCTACCCCTTCAGAGACCCTGCAAGAGTCCTCATGCACCCCTTTGCTAGACAGGAGGCTCTTGCTCTCTCCATGCTTTCTCTGACAATAATGAATCACATGACCCAGGGAAAGTTATTTAATATCCCATCCCAAATGGCTGTCTCATCAGCATGCTTGCAGAATTCATTATTGAGCAGATAAAGCTGCTATTTAATCTTTGTATTATGGTAGCATCTGGAGGTCTCAGCTGAGAGGCAGTATACAAATACAACCTGAAAGACAATTTCTTTTCAAAAACTTAACATTGTAAGCAGAAAAGCAGCATTGCAGAGTGATTTGCTCCAGATCCCACAGGGGAGTAATATCAAAGCACTATCTCCCATCTATTTTTTTGACTGCTATAATAACCCTGTTGGTGGAACCTTTACATATAGAAATAATAGAATATACCAAAGAATAGTGTTTACTTTATGATAGAATATTTATGATAACCCAGAGAAGAAGGCTTAGAGAAAAGTTGTCCAAAGGATATATAAGTAAAAACAGTACTTAAAGCAGATACATCAATGAGACTTGAATGAATACCCTCTAAATATGTTCTTCTAATGACTATTTCATTAAAACCTGGTTTGAGATGAAACCCATAAAGCAGGGTTTTTTTTGGTTATATATATCCTGTATTTCTGAATGAAGTAAAACTTTTTTCACTGAGAATTGAAGATACCGTGAAACCAAACAGTTTTATAAATTCTTGTGTGTTTTGCCAAAAGACACATGCCAGAAAATGCATTAGAAAACAATAAACATACTTGACCTGGTCAATTTATAGATTAGACTTCTCAACTGTTCCTAAGAATTTCTTTAAACTTAAAATGGTCACAATTTCTTTTTTCTTTAAGTTAACTGAAGTCCAGAGCTAAAAAATATTTACTCTTTTTATTTTCAAATTCTTGTTATCCTGCATATATTTTGTTGCTGACCCTAATTGTACTGCATTTTGACCTCCTTGTACTTTATAGGATATTATGTGCAGAATTACTCCTCACATTTTGAAGCAGACTGTCTGTGTCTCACGTTCAATGAATATTTATGGTTGTCTGAGTATTTTACTGTCTTGGTTCATAAAGATATCTCTAGTAAGGAGAGAATATAAACATGTGTATCAAATAGGGTGCATATTTTGAAAAGCTTTCCTGAACTGATTTGAGTCCAAACAACATATTGTCTTTTTGAATTATATTTTGTATCTCTGATAAATTCTAATTCACATAGTCACAGAAAATTGCTTTTCTCCCCTCTTGTTTTCTCTCTACTGTGGCTCATTCCTTGTACTTACAATTGTGGCATATTCCACGTGAAACCCTGGTGTTTTATTGGATACAAAAGGGAATGCTGAGGTGCTCTGAGCCATCTGAGGTTAAAATGGAAACTTTACATAATCAGGGACATTTGGATCCATCTCTGATGCTTGGATAGCTCTGAAAGTGCTCTTTGACTGATGAAGCTACTCTGCAAGGTAGCAATGAATCTGTTAATAAAATCACAAAATGTAGCATGGGAGCAAACTCTTTTAGTCCTCTGAATAACAAGTCCTTCGAAGTTTATAACCTGGCAGCAACTCATCTGGCATGTAGGAAGCATCTTTGGCAGGAGTCTGGATGTGCCCATTAGAGATAAGGAAACCTCTACCAATGTCACTCTGCTGGCATGGAATGGGGTGATCATAAAAATTTGCAACTTTTCTGAATCTTAGACATGGTTTTCTTTATTGATTTATTTATTTTTCTTTATTCTGAATACATCAAAGTCTACTGACTGCACATAGAAATAAAGAGTATTTACAATCTGATGGAAGTCCAAGACCCACTCTGTTCCAGCAAACACATATTTAACTTCAGGTGGTTAAGTTGCCTTTCAGGGAACTACTCAGACTTAGAGAAACAATTTATTTGGGCAAAGGTTTGGAAAAGGAACAGAGGAATGGATTGTATAAGTAGCAATTTACTCAAAGCTGCAGAGAATGCTACCAGCAAAAGCAGCAAGTACCAGTTTTGCATTGTGCATCCTGTTAATGTGCTGTCCTTGCATCCAGTTTTCTCCCCTGACTAATGGGTTTTAGTATGGATACATGACATCCTATATTAAAAAAAACATGGAGGAAAAGAGAGAAAAGGATTAATCCTCAGGCTTCTTTTACAGAGATCCTCAGTGCAAGAAAAGTGCCAGGGACTCTCAGCATGGAGTTGTAATTTGATGAAACTGCATCCGCGCCGTTTCGGATTGTCTGTCTTTACTGCAGTGTTCTGTCACAGTCAATGACAATGAGCACATGGGATCTCTTCTGAAAGTTTCCTTGAACTGTGACACAATTTTCTCACTTGGTCTTTAATTTAGATTTGTCAGTCAAGGTCCCTGTGTGGGTTCACAGCCAGGGGATGAGCACCAGACAGAGAGTGAAACGGGGCATGGAGACAGTGGCTTCAGCAGAAGTCTCCCAGGCTCCTGTCTGGGCTCCCACCAGCAGCAGTTGTTTTGCTGAGATTCTCATCATGCAATGCTGAATGAAGACATTTCCATCAGTGAATAAAACAGACCCATCCAGAGACCTCTTGGCTTCAAGTGGCTGCAAAGCAACAGCAGAACAGAGCCTTTCCAGTGCCTGAACTCCTTGATCACCTTTCTTGACTCCTCCAATTAGTCCATTCAATATGGTTTGGGAAATAATATTTCAGAGCACAGATGTTCTTTCTTGTTTCATTTCTGTAAAACTATCCAATAAGGCTGGGTTAAAAAAAATAAAAAAAAAAAAAAAAAGAGGAGCTCTGAATGTGTATTATTTAATACCATAAAGTGTTTTCAGATACAGTTTAGAGTAGGGACTTCCAGAGACAGGCTTTCAAAATTAGCCATCAAAACTGTTTTCAGCAAGGTTATTTCCACATTTTTATGTATTTATCGTGGAAAGGATTTCAGAAAGTCATAAATCTCCTCTTCTGAATACCTGCACTTCAAATATCATAGAATCACAAAATTGTTTGGGTTGAAAAGGACCATAAAGATCATCTAATTCCAGCCCCTGAATATGGTCTAGAGTTCTTGGGAAATTGTACATATTTCTGCAATTGCATTATCTATAAAAATTCTTTTTTCTTTTGATGGAAAACTTTTTTGGAAAAGAAATCATGAAGCCTTATAAGGGAAGATGAAAATTAGTGACAAAATGTGATGTGAAGTCATAAAAATTACTTCGCTCAAGTATTGTGAAGAAAGTGACAGTATTTCCTTATGAAGGTGTTTGAGTTATCTGAGAATATATTTGGGAGTTTCAGGTAATTTCTGAGGGCAGGTGAATATTTGCTAATCAAGGCATTTAGTTTTTGAACTGGGAAAAAATAATGAAGGTGGATTCACATAGTTTACTTCTGTATTAAAAGTGGAATGATCAAATCATCAAGCTCCTGCTGACACAGCTGAACTAATGTTAACACAGCTGGGAATTTTTTCCTGAAATTCCCTCTTGTGAAAAGGCTGCAGACATGCTAACACTAATATCTCAGAACTTAACACTCTCAGGCTTTTGGGAAATGCAATTTTAACATAAAATTAGATCTGTAGGGTGGTTCAAAACTTAGGTATGCATTTTTTAGTCTAAACTAATATCAAATTTAAAACAGTTTTAGATCAGGTAAATTTAAATATAATGAGTAAAGACGCATTGCATTATTGGCAAGATAACTTTTAAACCCACACAAATGAAAAAAAGCAAACTTGTATCAAGAAATTAAATGTTCTCCTAAGCATTTTCCATGTCCACAAATTAACTCAGTTGTTCCTATTTTTTATTCATTTACGATTTTTATACTAAACACTTTCAAGGTTATTACTAGCTTTCTCTGTTAAGTTTTCTTCAGCTATCAGAATCTTGATGTACTACTTTGCAGTTTCTTCACATGTGGTTTTGCTGAAGTTTGAGCAACACTAGTAAATGCTTGTTTCTTTTAAATAATTTATTTAACAATGCATTTATCTTCTACCTATTGTAAAACTTCCACTAGGAGTTTGACAACAAGTATAGCTTTAAAAGTTTTTAGATAAATGCTCTGCAAAAATCACTCAACAGAGACAATTTTTAGAAGAACAAATGAGAGAATGTTTATTTCTTGCCACAAAAAATACTATTATGTGAGAAAGAAAAGTGACTTGTCTTAAATTTAAGATTAACTTTATCCCCTTAGCTTGAGCCTTTAATCTGTAGAAAAGCCTGGGGATTTATGAGTGTTAACAGACCTGAATTTTTTATTTCTCCTTCTTTCCTTTTACTTGTTCATTTTCCATCTGTGCGTCCCCTAAGAACCTGAGAGCAATGATTGAAGGGAAAGATAGATGATTTATTTGATATGTCTTTATTCTGCCACACAGACAGCAACACAGTTAAAAGCAAGGTGATGGCTAATGGTTTAAATATACATAAAATTTTGAAATTCACTGGCACTGAGTGTGAAGGAGATAGCAATACCTGGAAAGGTACAAATTTTTACACGAGCACTATGACTCAATGATCCTTGTGGGTCCCTTCCAACTCAGAAGATTCTGTGATTTTGCAAATAATATTAATCTTATAAAACTGTGTTAATTATATCCTGAGAGGTGAGGCTCATCATTTGATGTGCAAAATTCACAAGGAATTTTCCTGCTGCCAAGATTGCTCAAGATAACTGCTCTAAGTATGAACATTTTACAGTATATGTTGAAATACATGATTACAAATATCCATAGTGTGCTGAATATCCTGTATCAAAAAATAAACTATTGGTCTTTGGTACATGTATTTCGCCGGTATGTGAATTTTGATTTTAAGGAACTGAACAAGGTCTTCCTTAGAGTCATACCCTCACTGTTACAAAAAGGTCTATTATGTAAAGAATTCTCCTCTAATACCCACTTCTAAAGACTTTTGAGATCATTTCAAAGTGATTTTTTTCCAAGAGAGGACATGAGGTTCTGCATCCTAATTTAGTTGAAGTGTTTGAGCTTCAAAGAAAAGCTGAAGTTTCCTATACTTTTGTGCTTAATGTTTCCTATTAAAACAGCTTCCAATCCAGTAACTTTTTCTCTTTTCAGTCACTCTTCTCAAGCAGTGCAATCATATAGAGAGTTTATGTCCTAAAACATTGATTCCAAATGGAATTTTTTGCCAAAGATTTATGTTTTGGAACATCTGACCTGCAGCACTCACATTCCTTAACCAGCCTGGTCCAAAAGAGGCCCTGTGGCTTTTTGTTCTTGCAACTTCACTGGAGTAAATAAGGAAGTATCTCACTAAATTCAATGCAGTGATGGTGGCACAATATTGTTTTTGATAGTGTAGGATTAGGTCTTTCATAACAAGTGCAATTAGCACCTGATTGATCTGGGAAAAGCAATTTAATAACTAATGAATATTGGAAAGATGTGATGCAAATGCACTAGAATGTAAATGCACTAGAAATAGATTCACTTAAAACAAATGGGAAAATATAAATTAGGAGAGGAAAAAAATTTTTTAAAAATGTAAAGACAGTAATGAAGAAGTGTATTTAAAAGTCAAAAGCATTCTTTTTTTTCTGAATTGTATTTTTTGTAAATATCCAAAAAAAGCCCTTATGTCTTGTACTATTTGTTTATTTGGATCATCCTGAACAATTGTAGGCTTCCTCCACTAAAAGCTCCCTTAGAGAAGCAATGGAAAGCTTCAGTTTGCAACCCAGTAAATGTATGGGAAATGACTGTGGGAAATCCCAAGCTCAAAAATTGCAGCAGTAAGGGGGGGAAAAACCTGTTTTCTTAATTGTTGAATTCCCATGTTCGATCTCCTATTTGTAGAAGAACAGAAAGTTTGACTATGAATTTAGATTAAGCAAGTATGCAGAAAACCAAAGGAAAAAATATTTGAAAAATCAAGTACCCTATGTGACATGAACATAAAATGAGGGATTGTTTTCAAACTGAACACATGAAATATAACTCCTTTTCTAAAATAAATTTTTGTAGTCCTAACCACAAAGCTTAAAAGATTAGAGGAGAAGGAAGAAGAATAGGGGTGGGGAGGGGGACGAAACAAGGAAAAGGGAGGGAAGAACATCTTTGCCTAGTTAAAGCAAAATAAAAACTGAAATGAGATTTCTGTTACAGCTTCAGTGATGCTACTTCTGCAGTTCTGTTTGGAAGTGGAGGAGATAATTGCATTTTCAACTTTGAACCCTTGCCATTAATTTCTGTGTTGTGACCTCAATAGTCTGTCTGATTGCCAACCTGTTCAGGTACCAAGAGCAAAACAGTGGGAAATGACACAGCAGAAATCAAATTGCATGAGTCATTTTTTTTTAATTTCCTTTATGTTCCTTATATAATTCTGATGGCAGCAGAGCTAAAGTTAATGAACAGTAGTAAAAGCATCTGCTGAAGCTGTGTCACTAGATTCACCTCTGTGTTCACCACTGTAGCGCTGCAAAATTTATCCAAGGTCTCTTTGAAACAAGTTTTTAAATGAGGTGAAAAGTACCAGAATTATACAGCTCATGAAGGAACCATATAGTGTTGTGGTACCATAAATAAATGCTGACATTTCCTCACTAGTATCTACAATAGCAGTGGGTAAAAAAATTTGAAATTCAGGGGGTTAGACTACTATAAAATTTTTACAAGGTTAAGCAAAGGGAGCAGCTAGAGCACTGTGAAATGTCCACTGTGCCTTTTAACCAGATTTCTAAGGGCAAATATCACCTTCTTCCCCTCAGGGGTGCTCAGACTTTCAAAAGTAAAAGAGAAAAGCCCCATCAGATTAGTTTCTGGGCTTTTCAGCAGGAGGCATTGCTTGTATGTAATTGCTCAGTTTCATTATTCATGGGCTAAGAGCAAAGTGCTCAGTCAAAAGAAATTGGCAAGGTCTGGGGCATTACAAGGAAGATATTTAAGATTTCATTCAATAAAATACTTTATAATAACTTATGAAAAATTCATTTCCTGAAAGAGGAAATACCAAGCATCTACTTAATTTGTGTGTGTTGCTATTGTCATATGCAATCCATGCAAGGATGACCATGGGGGACCAATTGCTTTCTCATGGAAATCACATGAGAAAGGATAGAGGGTTTTTTGTTGCTGCCTTAATTTCAATGGCTGCTCCTGGAAATTAAGTAGTAAACCTGCTCTAACAGCTCAAATTCCCACAAATGGTCCACTGGAATGACCATCTTTCTCCCTCATACCAATGTGGACAGTGACACCGGCAGGATAGCAGGATGCTGGGCCAGGGATTGGGAGCTTCTTGATGATTCTGACATTTCTTTATCAAGTTCCATTTCTTCATCAAGTTCCTTAGACTTAAATCCTTAAAGGAAAAACTAGAATCCAATGACTCTTGCTTGTCTTCAGCTGACTCATGGAGCTGGTATTCTGAACAGTTTGGCTTGGGAAAGCTGCCTACCCACATTTCCCTTGATTCTTGTGTCTGACAAATAATTAAAAATTAGCAACTAAGAGCAAACTCAATAAAGACTAGGCTACATAAAATCAGGTAAGTCTAACACTATCTGCATTATAAAACAGACCTTGAGTCCTCCCTTCAGTTGCAACAAATTCCTGGAGGAGGCTCGAAGTCATGGACACCCACTTGCCTTCTGCTGGGCATCCATAACTCTCTTGAACCGATGCCCAGATGCGCCTCAGGTTTGAGACAAGGCATATTGATCACATTCAAATTCATCATGGTTTAGAAACCAGATGTATCAATTCTCCTCTGAGGCCCAGATATAGACATTTCAAATTGGATTCCACTAAAAATGCGCCAGATATTTTGACCAAGTTTTGAATATTTCTCTTCCTGCTAGTGCAAAAAATGCAGAGGTATGGAAATAGAAATTCTCTTTGAGAATGTTTTTATCTGATAATTGAGGGGCAGAGGACATGAAGACAAAATACTGGCCTACATACCCTCTGCCTGCTCTCAAGAACTACATTTTGGCTAGGACAAGAGTGGCCTCAGGCCCTCCACCCTCCCTGAGGAAACACCCCTCATGCTTCTAACCAGCTGACCATATTGCATATATTTGCATCAGAAACCTTGAAGGCCGAGCCAGGCCAGCATCACACAGGTTCCATGCTCAGGGGATTAGTTTAGAATGCTAGAGTAAAACAGAGGTGCATCTTCAGGTGAAAGAGGGATTGGGAATAGCTACGGTCTGTGTTGCAAGATGGGAGAGGAGGTTACTCTGTGTTATCTTGATATCTTACTTGTGCATCAGCACTGGGCTGCCCTGAGGAAAATGAAAAGAGAAATATTGTCACTATTTCTGCTCTCAAAAAGAAAAAAAAAAAGCCATTTCCATTCAGCATATTTTAGGAAAGGTCATAGGCTCTTTGCTTTTATGAATTCCATAGAGGTGTAGGCACCTGAAATCGGCTTTAATTAGGAGATTACTCTCTTCATGGAGTTTTCCTGGTAGAGTTACAGGCAATTCCCTGTTCAGCCTTTGGAATTTCCCTGGAAGAAAGTGCAGATTATTTTGAAGACTTCTTTGATAGAACTTATTTCTCCTTAAAACTGTGTAAGAAGCAGAGGAACTTGCCTCAGTTCTCTGGTTCAAGCCTCAGGAGGGCCAAAACAGCTCTTTCTCTGCCAAAGCACATGGGTGTCAATGTGGATCCTGTTTCAGATTTCTATCTGGTTTTGTTTATTTTAAAGATCAAGGCTTCCAGTTAAAAAAATCTAAAAAGTAACTAGAAGCTGTACCCCATATACATTACAAATTGCATGTACTTTACAGCCTTAAGAGTGACAGCCAAGGAAAATAAACAGGTTTATCTTCATCATGGTCATGACTCCTGGAATCTATGGAGTGAATACAACCCTTGCAGGTGCCGAGACATTAGTGTCAATAACAAGTGTGCAATGCAGATATCTGCTGGATAGCAGAATGATGGGGTGCTGTTGGGGCTCACAAGACCACTCTTTGGGGTGGTAAGGATGAGATAATACTGCCTTCTAATCCTCATGGAGTGGAAGCTCCTGGGAACGCAGCTGACCTTGTGCACTGGTCACAGCTGATCAAATGTGCACTCTGGCTTGTGTTTGCTGCAGGTGGAGAGTTGTTATGGGAGAGGAGGCAGCAGACAAGCAAGGAGTTATGGCTCTGTTGCTGCAGAGGTCAGGGACCTCCAGCTCTCAGGTCTACATGCTGCCAATCCTTGCAAAAAAGTGCCTCATGCAGTAGGCTGGAAGCTGTAATGGTGAGGACATTTTGTCATCCAAAGTTCAAAAAGAACTCGATTTGGTTTGGAACTTTCTCCAAAACTCAAATTCTTACTGCGAAGGAACCAGTGCTTCCTTAAAAAACTGGAACCAGCTAGCATTTATTGAACCATGGCAATTATAAATAAGGGATCATTACTTGCAGTTTTATATCCTTTTCATCCTGAATTTTCTGGACGCAGTGCAAGCATTCACTAACTCATAGCCTCATGATAGCACAGAGTTATAGCTGTTGGAAAAATCAGTTGATACCAAGAGGTTAAGCAACTGGGTTATTTTCACAGAGGGACTGACTGCTTAGCCAGCAATGAAAAGATGCCAGAAATTCTGGAATGAGGTACTTCTAAATCACTGTGCATCATTCAGAAGACACTGATAAATATTTGCCTTCCTGAATGCTGAGACATACTGCCCTTTCCTTAAAGTGCATTCCCCAATCTTGTTGTACTGTCTCTTGCAATTCTAAGGCCCATGAAAGGATATGACTGTGAAGGACATCAGGAGGACATTTGGTCCATTTCTCCAGATTAGCCATTCCTGAGAGATATCTGTTAGGACAGGCAACAGCAGTATGATGTTCTTAAAGTTCTCTAATATTAGAGATTCCCTGGTCTCCATCTGTAAAACCTTTTCAGTTGTTTTCTATTCCTAAATTTTTCAGCACTTTTCATAAAGTCTGACCCACACATTTTTTATAATTTAAAACTGTTGCTTCTTATTCTATGCTTTGTGTCCATGAACACCGGACATTCCTCCTCATCCTTTCATAAGAACCTTTCACACACTTGAAAACTTTTATCCTTCTCCTCCGCCTGCTCTTCTTTACTCTCTTTGGTCTCAGGGTCACATTTCCTTGACTTCTGATTTTTATTGTGTCTCTGCAATACTTCTCTAGCTGGTCCAACTTTCTAGAAAGTTATTGCCTGAAACCAAACCTAGGCATGACTGAGGGAGACCTGATCACCACATGCAGTTTACAATATAACATCTGTTTGGCTGCAGGACTGCTGCCTCGTTAGTTGTTTCTTATCTTCGATTCCTAGACCAGGAATTTCTATCTGAGAGTCTGCCTCAGAGTTCAGAGAATTATAGAATTACAGGATGGTTTGGGTTGGGAGGGATCTTAAAGATCATCTAGTTCCAACCTCTCCACCATAGGCAGGAACCTTTTCCCTTAGACCAGGTTGCTCAGGGCCCCATCAAACCTGGCTTTGAACACTTCCAGGCATGGGGTATCCACAGCTTCTCTGGGTAGTTTCTCTCAGTGCCTCACCACCTTCTGGGTAAAGAATCTCTTCCCAACATCTAATCTAAATCTCTTTCAATTTAAAATCATTCTCCCTTGTCCCATCACTACATGACTCCAGAATGTTCCTCTTGGTTTTCTTGTAAGCTCCCTTGGTGTTCTGGAAGGCTGCTGTTAGGTTTCCCCAGGGCCTTCTGTTCTCCAGGCTGGACAGCCCCAACTGTCTCATCCTGTCTTCAGAGGAGAAGTGCTCCATCCCTCTGGTCAGCTCCATGGCCTTACTCTGGACCATGTCCTCATGCTCTAGTCCATGTCCTTCTTATGCTAAGGGCCCCAGAGCTGGATGCAGAGCTCGTGATTGGGTCATTTGCTGCATTATTTACATTTGTCTGTATTAAATTTTATCTTGTTTTTTTAGCCCATTCTTGCAACTTGTCATGATTTTTTAATTCAAATCCTACCCTCCAATTTATTCACAGTCCTTCCTAGCTTCATGTCAGCTGCAAATTTAATAAGTGAAAATTCCATTCCATAACTCAGCTCATATTGCATATACTTTTATAAGCTTTAGGAAGACTGAAAGAAATCAGCTGACAATTTGGCAAAAGATTGTACTCCTGTGTACTGATCAACTATAGAAAAAGTTTACTTTGTTTTTTCTAAATATATCTGAGACTTCCATGGTTTTGGTGCTTTTTTAAAACTTTCAATGCTTTTAACCCTTCTTTATTTTTCTGAATAAATTTTTTAGTATTAACCTTTTTTATTAGTAGTTTTTAAAAGTCTGTTATGAGGTAGAGATACCAGATGTAAGGCACTAACCACTCATATTGTGCTAGCATTTTTAATGTTGTACTGAACAATGTAAATCACAAATACAATACAAATGCCACCAATATGACAGAGATTATCCAAAACTGCTGACACCAGCAGTCTCTAGGGGAAAATTTCTATGTGATCAGTTTTAATCAAGCCTTTCTCTGAAGCTTTTATGTGGGCTTCCACTCATGCAGGTTAGGGCATCTGCCAAGAGAGTCTTTTCCTTGTTGTTTATGTAGCGCTGCAAGTGAACATTATAACTCAGAGGGAGGAATGTAAATCCTGGTATGTTTGATTTGCTGGGCCATGGTGACACCTTTTCCCTCAGAAACAAAGCTTTCTTGTAATTCAGCTTGCTCAGCAGGGTTCATAAAGCTGGATAATCCCATGATTTTCAGCTGCTAAACCTGTTGCTGATATTTAATATAAAATGACAAGAGCCACCGTTCTTTAAACAATTTTTTTGACACTTAAAATAATTCTGAGGCCACCGACTCATCACGAACCAAAACTTAAAACAGTGTGTAATGTTATTTTTGTTGCAGATCTTTGTGATTTACATCCAATGAGAAATATAAAATTTCCTGGGAAGCAGAGAATTTAAACTAAGATTATAATAATTTTTGTCTTGTTTATTATAAAAGGCACTATGAAAACCATTCAGGTCTTTAAAAATGTCTTTAATGCGGGAATCAACAGATGTCAGGAAAGTATGTACTAGTCTTTAAAATTTCATTTATTAATATTTATCCATATTGGTGATTTTTTTTAAGAGCTACCAAATGTGAAGTCTTGTTTGCATCCTTGGTTACCAATATAAAATAATTTAAATGGATTTTTATAGCTGTTGAAATCTACATGGGGTCTTGGACTACTTTTGCCTGTACAAGTTATCAGAGTTTTCTGTTGTACCCAACAGCTGCTAGACAGGTTACACCTTCTTTTTCACCCTCTTC
The DNA here is from genome assembly GCF_027477595.1 of Haemorhous mexicanus. Classification (NCBI taxonomy): domain Eukaryota; kingdom Metazoa; phylum Chordata; class Aves; order Passeriformes; family Fringillidae; genus Haemorhous; species Haemorhous mexicanus. The sequence goes on from NC_082344.1 coordinate 63,115,916, forward strand.
ATGGGAGTTTTTTGTCAGTAAATTTTGTTTTCAGTTGTGTCTGTGGGAAGATCTAAAGTCCAGGAATTGGCCCTTTGGACTACACTACCCTGAACTCTTAGCAGGCTGCAGGCTGAGATGGAAAGTCCTGCTAAATGTTTAACCAAAAGGCCCATGGTCATTTTCCCTCAAAATAAAAATTGTCACTTCAGATGTTCTCTGTCTTTAACAAGATATATCCCAGAGCATAATCTTTAATTTTTTGCTTTCAATATTTCTGGCAATGTCATTTAGTTCTGTGTTAACGGCATTTTCTAACACACTGGGAGATATCTTTAAAGTTTGCCTGAAGTATTGCCAACTAAAGTTCCTGAGATAACTTAATCCTAAGGAAACCTGAATATGTTGCCAAGAAGGGACATTGACACTTACCCTTGTGCATTTCTCTTGATACAACCTTAAGGAAGATAGCAAACAGTGCCAGCTGAAAGACCCAGTGCAAGCAAATAAAGCATTTGAGAGGAAGAAACCGTGAATAACACTTTAAATATGAATGAAAAGGAAGTCTGGGCACAAGAGGACTTAATTCATTTGACTTAATTAATTTTCTCTTTTTCCTCTTAGTAGGTTTCTCCAGATCATAGCTGGAATTCATTTTCCTTTGGTTCTTCCTCAGGTATACTGTAGCCACAGTCTCCTTTTCTGTGATATCTCTTTTCCAAGGCCCATTAAGACTGGATGTTCTGTGTAAATTGAATATCAGATCTGGAGAGACTGTCCTGGTATAGCACGGCCTGTTGTAACCCCTACAGGGAGCACATTGTTAAATTTGCTCAGAAGCAAATGGATTGAGAGCTGCTGCTGTACTGCCAAAACCCTTTGTATTCTTGATTCTTCTTCTGTATTCCTCAAGGGCTGGTCAGCAAAATGGTGAGTGTGGGAGAATCGTTTTAGAGATTTGTTGTTGTCAAGAGTGAAAGTAAATTGACAGCCCGAAACAAAACTGAAAAATGTATTTTGTATTTCTGCAGACAGGAATCATTTTGGAAAGAATCAAGAAGAGAAAAGTTTGATAGTGATTCTTAGAATGAAGTACAAATGTTTTGAAAATGGCTAAAGTGAAAATAACATGCACTCCTAAATGTATTCCTTGCCTTCTAATTTGTCGTGATACACCAGCTTAGATATATGTTTTTGCCTTTTTGAAAAATAGTCTAAGTTAATTTTAGTCACATAGATTTCCTGCTATGATACATGAACTTTGATAATTAAAGGAGCAATTGTTTGATGACAGGATAACAGGCCTTCTGGATAGGAAGGTAGATGGTAAATTGGTAGATGCCTATATCTTGACTTTCTGCACGCCTCTGTACTCTCATGTGTAAGTTTGGGAAACATGGACTAGATTTAAAAAACAGTTAGGTGAGTGCATTACTCATTGAAGAGAAGTGTATTTAAAAAGTAGGTGTCATTAATTCCTGATCAAATTAGAGGGATAGTTTGAATGGGTGTTTACAGGAATTATCCTGAATGGTATGCAGTGTTTTTTCAAGATAGGATGGAGAACACATTTATTAAGTTCACAGAGACCACCAGCTGGGCAATATCTGTATGACAAACTAGGATTAGAACTACAATAGTGTGGATAAATTGGACAAATAGCCTGGAAATTAGGATGTAATTAATAAGCTAAAAAAATAAAATTGTCTGCCTTTTTGCACAGATAGTAGACCACACATAAGCTGAAGGGTAATGCAGCAAATCTGCAGAAAGGTTTAGAATGAGTCACCAATGAAATACCATTGGTTTCAAAACAGAGAGAGATACATGTGTGTTTACCTATTGTGTCACCTGTGTTACAACAGTAAGATTTCTGAGTGAGGTTACATCTTCAGTGTGTGTTCTGTAGACAGCTTGGTTGATGGAGAACCAGATGTAAATTAGCTGGAGAGACACAAAAGGACAGCAGTGAGAATGATGAATATTGAGAGGGGACATTTGGGGAAATATGAAGGCGTTGGATAGTTTTGATCCGAAGAGTGGAAGTTTAAATAACAGAAAGCTTAGATGAGGAGGGGAATGAACTCTTCCTTTTGCCTGTTGAATAAGAACAATTTATCTTAAATTGTGACAAGAACTATACAAGTTGAACATAGAAAAATTTTTCCAGGAATAAGAAAAATGAAGTTTTTGATCAGTGAGTCTGAGAGAGCACTGGAAATCCCACCTGAGAAATCCCTAAAAGGTGTTTGGACAAATGTCTATCAGAAATGAGAATAACTTATCCAGCCTCAGAGTGGAGAAATGACTGGATGATTTCTTCAGTTATTTTCTGGTTTTGTTTCATATAATTCAAAATTTGTCATCATTTTTGACAATGTGTGTATTCCTTTGGCTCAGATAGTCTTACACTTGACTTTTAGTTTTTCTGTGCTTAAGACACAGTGATTATTCACTATTTCTGACAAACTGTCAACCAAAACAAAAGAGGTATCTCACTTGACATGTTCCTGACTTATCACAGGATCATGCTATCCACTTTTTTTCCTGATAAATTATAGAGCCATGTGAAAAATTGCTCCTACTTTTGATACATTTTGCCTTTTGGCCTCTACTCTGCCATCAGTTTCGTGTTCCCCCAGGGATGTTTCTCTCATGCCAACAAGTTCAAACAGTTACCAAAAAGTGTCTGCATCTGGCAGGGACCTTATGGAGAAGAGAAAATTATGGAAACATATCCTCTGTCCCTTCTTCTCTCCTGAGGACAACAGGTAGCACCTCGAGTAGAGGGATACACGATACTCATTCATTCCCAATCTGCCATTAAAATGTTCGCTCTGACAGCTGGTGATCATGCCAGTCATCATTCCTGGCTTTGCAAAAGCATGCAGAGAATTCTTTCTAGTTGGGTAATGTCCTAAACTATTGAATTTGAAAAACATTTTCAATAAATTAGGATGAAGACTGAAACTATAGAAATCTAGGGAATCAAAGGAGAAGCTCCTATTGATTTCAGCAGGGTTGAATCAGATCCATTGCAGAAAATATTCAGAAGTTAATGCACTGGTTATGAAGTTTTTCTTTTGTAATCAGATCATTTGGTCTCATATTAACAAAAGCATCTAGAGAAATATATAAAAAGAAACAATGCAAGGACATTTTAAGAATGCTACTTATGCCTTCTTTTACTTCTCTTTGAAATATCTGTCATATACCAAGCAATGAATAACTTGGGCAACCCAATTTCTCAGTGATAAAACCTTTACAGAGATTCCACTATTGCACAGTCTCTTCTTCTCTGTGTAATGTTATTTAATGTGAATTTTCTGCTGGGAAATCACAAGTAGCCTAGATAAAATGGAAGTATTGCAGACTTGCTTGAGAGTCAAACTGAATTTTTGAGTATAACAGTTATATCAGTGATCAGTGACATTTCTGCTTTGCATTTTATACATCATTCGTTTCTGTATTTTCCAAATCCATTTCTGTAGTCTGACTTATCTGTAAAACACCAATATTCTACAGAACACTGCCCAACACTATTGCATGCCTACAATTTCTTTCCTGATACTCACGCACCAACACAAAATCATAGAATGCTGAAAAAGTATAAATAGCTGTGATTCTAATTTAACCATTTTAAAAATTCTCTGCTGCTTAATAAAATTATTTCAGTCAGTAGTTTGCATTGCACACTGCTAAAGCAGAGCAGTGAAGTGCAAGGTTTGATTTCATCTAGCAAAAACCATTTAATTAGGAGTCAAAAAAAGTCTGCCTGAAGAGATGTCTGTAAGAAATCCACTTTGACAAAACTGGAGTGTGTCTGGGATTTTTCACCTTGTTTGTTTCTGTTCATTGCCTTGCTTCTACTGATTAATGTGTGGTTCCTCAAAGCCTAAAAGATCTGTGCTGGCAGGTAGACTTTTTTTCCCATAGACCTGAACTTTGTTTGAGCTAAACTTTGCTGAACTAAAATGTTAAGCAAGCATTGAACTTCTGCATGCACTATTTTTTTCAGACCAATGAGAGCTATTATATTATTCTAATATTTTTTTTAAGTGTACCTGAATCACAAACTGGATGTGGGCAATCGTGAATTGCAGGGAAGTGATAAAAAGCTTTTCCTTCAGCCAGAAGTACCAGAAAAATTTTGTTTCCAAAAACTACAGAGCAGTGGGTGGGTTTAGTTCACATTCAGGTAGAGCAAACAGTCAAAGTTCAATGAAAATCTTGCATTTTACTTCTGATTAAGGGATGAAAACAGCATATTACCACAAAAAGCCAAAGCACATAGGCAATTTGTGAATAAATGTCCATCTTGCAAATCCAACTTGTGTGTTTTATGTATTCTGAAAAGGCTCCACCTTCAACCAGTACTGGTGGGTGACATACCTGCACTCTTCCCTTTGACTAAATTTGCTAAAATTGATGGGGAAGATGTGCTTAGCCTTCCTTGCTCAGGAAAGTGAGCATTCTGCAGTCTGCCTCTCAGTGCAGAGTAAAACAAAATCCCCCAGAGCAGAGTCTGGCTCACAGACATGTACATTTTCATCCCTCCAGGCTGATAACCACAGGCAGCAGAGTATGAATGAATGTGCCATGTATGCAGGGATTATGCAATATGTATCCGCACCGTCCAGTTCGCATTAGCATCAGTGCGAGCATCTTATCGGCCTGGGCTGCTTCACAAATGAATGCTGCCAGGCTGCTGGAATTATCTGCACAGTCAGATACTCATTTTTAGCTTTTTCATCATGGCTGAAGACAGCTCCACTTGATCTCAGCAAAGTTATTTTAAAATCTGAGAGTTTGCCAATGTTTCTTTTTAAAGGATCACATCTAGTGTGACTCATTACTCCTGGATTTCATTTGTCAGAGCAGCCAAGTAGTCTAGCTTTTACATTCCCAATGGCCATTATCTCTGTTTGCTAACAGCTAAATGGCTGATGCATGGATACACATTATTCCTGTGTTTTCATGCAGAGAGAGATCTTTTGCGGGGAACAAAACATTAAAAAAAGACACTAGAAGAATATGCTAATCCACAGATTTTAGAGAAAAAATAGTTATTGATTGGAAATATGTATATAAGGGATGTTTTACTGACTACCAGCTCTAGGGAGTTTATTCATTGGATTTCTTTACTTTTAGATTATATAATGGATGTGTTCAAATAGAGTCTTATGCTACTGACACTATATGTTAAATAATAATTTCTAGCAGCAATCAATATGTTAATTCCAAATACAGCAGCTGGTTCCACAGTATGATCTTTACTCATCAAACTACTGCCAGAGCCTGCCTCAAAGTTAGTATGTGAAAAACCTGTATGTGTTCAGCCATCTATTTAAGCCAGTGAAGTTGATTCCACTGGCCACTGAGTAAACCTGATTTTAGGCAAATACCTCAGTGATTTAGGGTCGGAATAACTGTAAAATTGAGCTGAAAAAAACATTTGATTAACTAATGTGGAGCCTGAACCACGTAATTATAAGATCTCGCACAGCTGGGGTAGAATTCATTAGACAACATTAGAGTTACCTTTCGATAAGCACAAAGAGTAAAATAATTGTTGCTCCATTAAATAGATGTTCTACAGTTTGTGCATTTCATGTTTGCTATATGGTGCTGCAGAAGCTTCCTGATTAGCAGTGAAACATGATGATGATGATGATCTACAATTGCTCAGAACAATTTCAAGTGATAATTAGCTCAGCAGAGAAAATTCCTACCGTTACTTCAGGAGGTCAAAGCAAATGTAATCCAAAATCTTTCAAGCCATTGAAATTTCACATTTATAAAAAGATTCCGTCTAATCTAAGGGGGGATATGAATAGTATCAACAGCAAAAAGGATATAAACATTAAAATTGATACTGTGACCTTTACACTGTTTTGGTTTTTTTTTAATAAGCAGTGTACCTTGAGTGTAGTCTAGTACCTTGCTACTGGTTGTAGATCTATTAATGTGAATGATACTAGGCCAATTTTGATTAGGTAGATGTGATAAAGGCTAGATTTCCCTCCAGAAAACAAATGGAAACATCTTCTAAGGTATGGAAATCCAGACAGTGCTGACACAAAGCAGCTGCACGTGAATGTCTGACTACATCTGCAGCACAACTGTTGAGTGGGGTTTGCAATGAACCAGGCAAGCAGAAATTCCATTGTAATATGACAATGAGTTTTGGTAATGCTGTTACCATAACTGTGCATGGTCCAGTCACATGAAGACACCATTTAATCTTTGAAAATATTACATTTTAAAATATAATATGAATGTATTACTTGGAAGGAAGGGCAAATAAAGAACAGTAAATGGTTGGTTTGAGCATTAAATGGCTGATTAAATAGATAGCATCTGCTTGTGATGACAATTAAGTGTTGTCATCAAAGATTTTTTGGTCATTTGAAAAGAACTAGACCTGTGATAATTGTATTTAAAAAAATAAAAGAACACTACTGTGCGTTCTGTGCAATTAAACCATGTCTCTGCTGTTGCAAATGTGTGTTTTAAGGTCACTTAAAGAGTCATCAACAAAAGCATTATTTTTTAATAAAAAAGCAAAAGCACAACGAAGTTCATTGGCAAGGTTCTCTCTACTACTCACTAGATGGTTACAACACACAGAGAAAAAGTCAGCTCATATCTAAAATCATTGTATCTAAACCCAATATCAACCCAAAAATTACCTATGTGGTGGCTGGCAGTGTGGCAGGAAAAGGGTAAGGAGAGGAAAATGAGGGAAATAAAAGGATAAGAAGGACCCTCCTGTTGAGTTGTAAGGTTAAACTGAGCCCTGGACTTGACCAACTGTTTAAGCCTAAAGGTTTAACAGCACCTGAACTTAACAGCCCTTCATGGATAGCTCAAGTTAAACAATTTAATAAAAGCTTCATGTAGAATTTACTATAGCACAACAGCAACTCACTTACAGGCCTAACTTACAAACCTGAAGTTCTTAAGAATCCAGGAGAGCAACACTCCATTCACTAAGGCATATTCACATTTGCATACACACAGACCTAAAGAGTAGGTACAAGGTGTATCTGTCAATAATTCCCCTTGAATCCAGTGAAGCATTCATTTCAGATGCCTTTGCATCTTCTAAATGGCCATGGGGTCAAGCCTCGAAGAGTGAGGGATATCAGCCCAGGATTCACTGCCATTTTTTGGGAGTGATTATGCAAGTATACCAAACCTGAGAGTTCACTGGCTCTGAGAGAAGTCCCATGCAGAGGCAGGCTGCTGGTCACCTCCCCCTGTGGTCCAGGAGAGCTCAAAAGGTTTCACTTAGGACTCCTGTTTGCAGGGTCACAAGAATGTTGGCTTTAGTCATAATAATTTTTCATCCTGGCTGCAGTTCAGGCTGTTAATTTCCATTGATAGTTTAGTTACAAAAATGTTACTCTGCTTGGGTTGTTATTCCGGCAAGAAATGTAAGTTTCCAAGGCTGTTCATTAGAAACAGGAGCTTGTTAGCATAATTTTGTGGAAGCAGACAGTATTTCTGATAAGCTCAAGAGGAGCTTAGCCCAGGTGCTGTTTGTCAAGGTTGAGGCCTAATGAGCATTTCTCAGATCACAGTGTGGCCCAAGGGAGCAGGGGCGGGCGGGATGCACCACCACATCTGCCCATTGTATAAACTAACAAGTGATTAAAACATTAAAACTTCGAATAATTCAAGCAACAGTTACAGGTCCCTTCCATCTTGAGACATTATATCATTCTGTGATTCTATGAACAGTTCTAGGTCAAAAGACTTTCTGTGTGGTTTGGGAGTCAGCAGAATTCATGCATTTCAAATGCCAAAAAAAGGTCATATCTGTATCAACATGCTGGCATATCCATAACACTGAGCCAGCACTTTTCAGAGGAGTCACCAGCATAGCATTTTCTGACCTCTCTTACATCCAAGCACCCTGGTAAATGGCTGAACTTCAGACATTACCTGTCTTCCTAGGGTGTCTTGCAAGCCATTATTTGAACAGACCGTATCTGGCCTTGAGAGGGGCCTGTCTGTGGTCCTGAACACACACATTTGCCTTGATATGTCTCCAGTCTAGCTGTGACAGTGTTACATAGCTGGGTACCATTTTACATTGGGTACTCATAACAAGGAGGAGGAGAGAGCTTAAAACCTCTTTAATCCCCAGTAAACCCCTGCCTTGTGTATATCTTCCCACCAAGGTCAGGGCTCCTCACAAATGGGTTGATGTGGTATTTCAGCATGTAATTTAGAGAGAAAGCAGCTGATAAATTAATTTCTAATACATCAGCCCTGCATTGCAGGATAAAGCCCAAGCTGATAGAGGGACAGTGTGGCTTGTAGGCAGCATGGCACTAATATTCAGGGGCTGTGAATTCTCTGCCTGGCTACAGTGCATTTTTTCCATGGAGTGACCTTGAGCATATAATTTGTCCTGTTACAATATGAATAAGATGATTCAGACTTCAATTTAAAACACTTCAAAATCTATGCTTGAAAAGCTCTATATGAGCATTAGCTATTATTGAAAGCAGAGCTAGGATCTGCAGCAGGTCCCCTCTGTTTCTGCATCTATTGTTCCTTATCTTCATCACTCCTTTTGTCTCCACTCCTTTGCCTCCCACAAACTCCTTCCCATAATCAACCTTCATAGACTGCACCCAAAATAGACCCCTTCAGCAGCCTGAAATAATTACTTCAGTTTAAGGCAAGTAAAGAGATAGAGAACAAGTCAGTAAACAAGCTGATGATTTTCTCCAGTAATCCAAAGCAATTATATAAACTTACATAGGATCCTTGTGCTCCCATTCCTCCTGCGGTCTTTCCGCTTTCCTTCTTTGCTGTTTTGCTCTTATTCTTACTTGGCATGCTACACCTGCTTGAGACCAAATGGTCTGAAAGGCAAGGGATGTGTCTTTTTTCCCTTTACTGTGCCATACATACAAATGTAGGAATGAACATTATGTTTGAAGCATTTTCTGAACACTTTGATGATTTACTGTTCTGCATCTTTGTAAACACTTTGTTTTCTCCCCTGCAGTGAATCAACTGCCTCTTTTGTATCTTTTGTCACTGATCCTTTCTGTGTGTTGCAGTTTTCTCTGCCGCAGAGCTGAGATGGGTTCTTTTGAAAGCATTTGCTTCACACTCATTTATTTCTTGCAGAGTCACATCACACCAGGGCTTGATCCTCACTGCCTTTTGCAAACAGTTTCTCCCACTACTTGGGGCTATTGATGATTCCTTCCTGCTCTCTCGCGCTCTCTCTCTGGGGAATGTGGGTTTTCCCTTGAGAACTGTACCTGATTTCTGAAAAAAACTAAAGGCTGTAGCTGCATGAGGAGGAGCAAGGGGCTGTTACACCATTCCAGGCCTCTGACAGGCACAGCCAAACCCCTAAGGAAGATGACCAGAGGGTGTCACTTCCCCAGGACACCTCTGCAGGTCTGGACTTTCTGACTAGGATTTTTTTTGTAGTGATATAATGTTTCCTCTCCCTCCTCTACTCCTGGACTCACTAATACACTATCAACACATATATTTTTAACATAAAATGACTGGGAACAGGGAAGTAAGGCCATTAACCTCAGAATTAACATTTTCAAATAAGTATCCAGAAAGATTCCTGCAGTCCAAGAGACCATCATTATTTAATAGCACAGTTTGCATGTAATTCTATTCTTTGACTCATAGAATGGTTTGGTTTGGAGGGGACCTTAAAGATCATTCAGTTCCAAACCCCCTGCCATGACCAGGGTCACCTTTCACTAGACCAGTTTGCTCAAAGCCTCATTTAGCCAGCCCTTTCTTGCTTCCAGGAATAGAGCATCCACAGCTTCTCTGGGCAACCTGTGCCAGTATCTCACCACCCTCAAAGAATTTATTCCTAATATCTAAATCTAAATCTACTGCCCTTAATTTTTAAACCATTACCCCTCATCCTATCGCTATGTTTCCTGATAGAATGCCACACTATCTTTTCTGGAGGCTCCCTTTAAGTACAGGAAGGCTGAAAAAAATAAATTGCTCCTCTTCATGGAAGTCTTAAGTAAAAGGCAAGAGATTTATAGAACCTGAAGAGAAACTAGAGTTCACTTATCACTTCTGGATTGCTCTTAATGATACTGTGGCAGATTTGAATCCTTTAGCGTGAAGTGTTGAATACACAGATTCTGGTATAAACAGTAATAGAAAAGACCATGTAAATCTTTTTGTATTATATTTATATGAAGATAATGAAGAGGAGAAGCTTCACTCTATCATCTAGCCAGAATGCACTAGGTAGTAGAGCTACACAATTCATTTATTTCAGGCTCTCATTTGACCCACAGAAGGTGCTCTTTTTCATCTTCCTTCCTTTCTCAGTTTTTTGTTTTTTTTTTTTTTTCTTTTGAATCCTAGTTTCCAATGCAAACAAAAGTTTGAAGGAAAATCCTGTCCACCATGTCAGGCCTAGTTCAGGTGCTGGACCTCTCTGGGAAGACTTACTTGTTCTTCTTGCTCATTTGTGAGTCTCAGGAATTCTGTCATGGGATATTTTTCTGCAGAAAATGACAGAAAAAGGAGAGAGCACACTGGAAATACGTCTATATACATAAGACATTAACTGTTTCCTTTGCTTGACCATGTATGGCCATTAGCTTAATTGTGTTAAAAGGTAGATTAGATTTTAGGAAAAGATCTAGTTATAAGTGTAGGGAAAAGTGGAATAAACTACCAAGGAAACTGATAAAATATTTTCTTGGCAAATTTCTGTGAAACAGTAATATCTGTCAGAGGTGATTTAGTTACCTTTACCTTGCTGCAAAGCAATAAACTGGACACTAGGAGATCCCCCTCTGCACTTCCTTGCCTTCAAATAAAAATTGGCATTGAAGACACTTCATCACCGGGCCTTAGCTCCCAACAGCATTGTATATTCCTGTAATTGGTTTAACTATTCCAGAAAAACACTCCTGTCCATATTTTTAAAGAGGCAGGCTTCAGAAATCTGTCAGTGAAATAAAGCCTGAAAGAGAGCATTCCATCTGGGGTAACCCTTTTTTGCCGTATGTCAGTCCCTGTGAAATGTTTTATGTATGTATTCTTTGGAAATCATCTAGCAGAAACAGCTGTGTGTGCTGCCCACCTGCTCAAGCCTACAATCTAGTGTTATTTCAATTAGATTTGATTGCAGGAAAAGTTTATGAAACAGCTATCAATGATTTCATGCCATCTGGCTTCCGCTTTTCTTCTGTTTAGAGAGACCCTGTGTTTACATTGATTGGCCTTCTATATATACAAGCATAGTTGAGTTTTATTATTCTTTTTATTTGTCTGATAGCAATGTGCTTGTTGTCTTGCAGTGTGCTGTACAAACTTACAACGGAAGACAAATTGTAAAGATTTCATGTCACGAAGTTTGGATGACACATGAGGCTTCAATTTAGAACACACCAAAAAAGAAACTATATTTTAAAAATCCTAGTTTATTAATTAGGATTTATTAGGATTTTTTGTTTGGTTTTTTTTTGTTGGTTTTTTTTTTTGTTTTTTGTGTTACAGAGGGTAAACTGACTTGATTTTAGCCATGTAAAAGCTAAATTCTCAAACAAGACAGTAATTTGGTTCCCTTCCAGAGTCAACAGTAGACATAAACTTTATCAGGAGGAGTGGGTCCAAAGCCATGTCTCAGGTGAAGTGGATTGTCTCTGGAGTCACTTCTTCCCTCTGTTCATTTTCATGGGAGCTTGGACACCCAGCCTAAGAGGGGCTTACCTTCTCACCTGCTAAAAACAGAGATGAGCCATCCATTGACTACTGAAGTCCTTGGCTACTTTTAAACTCCTCAAATTATGGAAATATTTTCTTTGGTTATTACATTTTTTCCAATTAGCTATTTTTTCTTTGATAACATTTGGACGTTTACTCTCAGGTGCAAGATGAACATAAGTCTTTCAAAACGCTGACATTATTTTTCTTTCTCCCCCCACATTTTTGGTGTTTCTGTTGTCTATGAGGATTTGGTACATAAAAGTCAATCTGGAAGTGGGTGTTTCATTGGAAGAACAAATTTGTCTTCTTGCTTTGACCTGATTTTAGTTATGGCAGGCGTTAACCCTGGTGTAGTTGAATTTGACATTTCAACTGACAGCTGAAAGGTTCATCCCTGTTTGGGCAAGCCAGCTTTAGGAAATGACAGTTCAAACTCACACTACCGTCTTGCATGTTTGTGCCTCCTGAGAGGAACCAAATTTAGGTGCATGCATTGACTTTGGAATTAACACCATCTGCTCACACTGTGCCTGCCTAGGATTTGCTTGGGCTGCTTGTCTCTTTCTTCCCAGAAGGACGACACACTGTGTGGGGCATGCAGGTGGTCTGGGAATATGTTAGGCTGTCAAATTCAGTGGTCTGGAGGTATCCCTACTCTCTGGAAATATTATAACCTTTTGAAACTCTATAAAAAGGGCTATAATACCATTAGAGGTCCAAACCTCTTCTATATTTTCATTACAGTGTTTATTCCATAGATGTGTGCCTGCCTGGAATATTAAGAACCCACAGAAATTGAACTAAAAGAAGCAGGATAAAACTGTAAATGTTCTGATGAACAGTGTCCCCCTTTATTTTCTGTAGTGCTCACTGCAGTGGGGATTTGCTCTCGACTTTCATTGCTTTGTGTGACTGCAGCATAGATGTCACTGTGCTGTTTCTATTTAAACCAGTGTGCAGGCATATAATGAACCTACAGTGGAAATTAGCTGCTTAAACACCTTGCACCTGGCCTCTGGTACTTGCAAGCTGAGAACCATGCTATCTCATATGCCCCTGCTCTCTTTTAAAAACAGATTAAGAACCTCAGAATTCTATATTTTTCCCTTGCTTTCATCATGGCACCAAGTTTCAGATGTTTTACTGGGAAAATAAAAAATGCACAGGCCATCTGGAGTGGAAAACAATGTACTGTTACCACATTTTTAAACCAAATATTTGAAGAAAGTGAACAATTCTCTTTAAGCTCAATGAAAATGGGGGAAGTGGCCAACATATTTGCTTTTGCAGATTTCCTTATAAATTATTTACTACTTCACTAAAACAACTTATGCTAATAATATTCTAATAAGCAGTGCAGGTCTGACTCATGTTTGGCTGAAGAGATATGTGAGGAGAGCCCAGGAAACTTTGCTGTAGACTCCCATAATTCTCTGGAATACAAATGTTATAATTACCCCAATACTGCTAAATATATATGAATGTAGGCAGCTGTAGAGTACAGCTTCCACATACTTACAAGGATATGTTTAAAGAGTAGCTAAATACTGATTTTACCATTATTTTTCTATGTTTTTGTTATGAATTTGCATGACCACAACATGTAGTGGCCAGACTAAGCTGTAGTCAGTGTCATCAATAAAAAGAGCACGTCTGCAAGAACTTTTACAAGTAAAACCAGTGAGCCCTGTTCTGGGAAACACAAGATACTGAGGCATGGGTACATGCACCCTAACACCATGGGTAGGCGTTGCAAGTTCCTTGTTTACAGGAGTAGAACCTTGCTGTACTGCAATCAGCTGCCAGATTTTTTGTCCATGTATGTGCAAGAGCATATAGGCACCTAAATCTGAGACATTTCAAACCAGGGAATTAGGAAGATGAACAACTTTGGGTCTACCTGAAATATAGTGATTTATTCAAACCTATTTCATGAGGTTGTGAAAGAGTCAGATCTTGACTCAGACTTTCTAAGTCTCTACTCAGATCTTTGCCTTAGGATGAATCCACTTGTAATCAGCAATGCACTTTGAAACTAACTGCTTAGAGTCTAATTATCACCAGATCAATTCCTGTCTATTCAGAAACACAGAAAACCCAAATGTTATTTGGGTTCTGATAGTGCTAAGATATAAACATGTGCTTTATGCTGATCCTCTGGGCTCAGTGGAACAGATCACATGTTTAAAGTAAGGAACATGTCTAAGTCTTTGCAGGAGTGGGACTAAATGGTAAAAATTTAAAATCTCTATAGCAATTGGCTGCTCTCCATTTTGATTAATGCGGTCTCCTGGAAAACGGAAGGCACCCCATCACCAACACAGAAAATAACAACCCTGACAACAAGCTAATACAAAGAGTCTGAAAGAAATGTGTTATTGTCATGAAGAGAAAATCAGCAGTACAATTGGCAATTTAAGGAATAGAGACATCATTAAATAAATACATGTGCAAAGCAGAGGCTAGTAGTACTGCCAAAAATAGACCTGCAGAATATGGAAGCGATTGAGCTATTTCATTATAAAACTTCGTCATGCATTGGGCTCATCTTAGCTTAGATGTGCAGTAGGAATCAACAGCATCTGTCATATATATATATATAAAAATATATATATATATATATATATATATATATATTTATTTATATTTATATTTATATATGTATGTGTGTATATGAGATTATAGATATATGTAATCTTGGACAGCATGCTGAATAAAGTCAAAGTGGAAGGAAGTGAGTAAGAATCAGTAAAATTAACCTTAGTCCATTATCTGTAAATAAAACAAGGCAAAAATTTTGTTATAAACCTCAAGCCATTATGGTTTTTGTAGCAACTTAAAAATCATCTCAGATTTGTCAAGATATGAAAAATGGTTCATGAAATATCTTGAGTAAGGAAAGGTTTATTTATACATCTCCACTGAACGCATGCAGATCTTTATTTTTCTGCATGGTTTCAGAGCGATATGAAATAACAATTTGTGGCTTGACACTCTGAGCTGTGTTTCACCATAGGAGGTATTTGTAACTCTGGATAGATCTTCAGCTGGTGTAAATTTTATTCCAGCTGAGCATCTGGTCCTTATTTTCACTGGTTCTATATAGCCAAATTAATATCAAAACTGTGAAGAAATATGTTCATAAAATAAACATGGTATTCAAAATATATTGCTGAAGAAGGATTGTTTCAAAACAGATACTGGATTATCCTATTGAATTTTTTCACTGTCTTGTTATATTAGACATACAAAAATTGAAGAGAATGGGGACAAATAGAAGAACTTGAGGCGTATACAGCACTGGAAGGCAACTGAGAGCAAAATTTATATACATCACAACATCTCTAACTTCCAGAATAACTCATTTCTTCAGAAATATATTGTGTGACTCAGAAATTCTTAATACAGGACTTTCTGTTGCACCCAAAATAGAATAGAATAGAAAATTACAGCTGGGAGGTCCCTACAATGAGCATCTTGTCCAACTGCCTGACCACTTAGGGCTGAGCAAAAGTTAAATCATGTTTGTTAAGGACATTGTCCAAATGCCTCTTTAACAGTGACATCCTTGAGTCATCAACTACTTCTCTGGAAAGACTGTTCCAGTGTTTGACCACCCCCTTTAGCAAATAAATATTCCTAAAGGTCCTGCCTAAACATCCCTTGAGGTTTTCAACCATTCCCATGTGTCCTGTCATTGGATAAAAAGGAGAGGAGATCAGCACCTCCCTCTTCACTCCCACTCTTCAGGAAGCTGCAGAAAGCAATGAGGTCACCACTCAGCCTCCTTTTCTCCAAACCAGACTAGTCCAGAGTCCTCAGCCACTCCTCACAGGACATTCCTTCCAGCCCTTTCACCAGCTTTGTTACCCTCCTCTGGATGCATTCAGAGACCTGAACATCCTTCTTGACTTGTGGGGCCCAGCACAGCACACAGCACTCCAGGTGAGGCCATCCCAGTGCTGAGCAGAGCAGGACAGTGACCTGTTTTGCCCAGCAGGACAGTGACCTGTGCTGTGTTTGATGCACCCCAGAGCAGGGGGTGCCCTGGGGGCTGCCAGGGCTACTGCTGGCTCACATCGAGATGCTGTTTTCCCTGAAACTTGTAAAAAACACTAAGTTGAAAAACAAACTATAAATGGGCTGCAAAACCTTTGGCTAAAAAGATAACTTCACTCTATATGTTCCTTGGCACAGTGTGAGGACTTCTGAAATGCAGAACCAAGGAAGCAGTAGAACTGAAGTTGACTGTCTTTCTGAGCAGCTGGTGCTTTTCTGACACAGCAGTGCCAAAGCAGCAGCTCCCTCTGGGAAGCCTAAACCATGGTGTATGCTCACCCAGGCCCTCTGCACCCACACACAGACACACACACCACATCACCAGAACCACAGCCTCACGTGGTGAAACACGTAATGAGTTTGCACCGACAATAGTGAGATGAAATGCAGGCATCATGCAGCCCAAACTCCCAGGAACAAGAGGCAGCCATGGGCCTCAGAATGACAGACCTGCCACATCTTTGCTTCTCAGGTACAGCTCAGCATAAGGAGAGATGCATGCAAAAGAGGCATCATAGTGAGCCCCATCCAAAACCTGCCTAACAGCCTACAGGAGATTCAGAGGTTTCTGGCATCTCACCTGTACTTACTTGCAGTCTGGCACCTGTATTTGCCTCTCTCAAGACAGGAGGTACTCAGTAAGTCAGGGAACACTGAAAATGCAGTGTAAATGAACACAGTAAGCCAGTGGGAGCTGAAAATGCCTGAGATAAATCTTCAAAAATTTGATGGTTTTAGAAGTATTTCTAGAATTCCTGAAGGAACTTATTAAATTGCACATTGATTTCTATCTGAGTCCCCCACATACTATTGAGGTTTGATGCCAAGTGCCACCAGCTGCACCTAGGTGAAGTCAGTCTCCTCCATTTGACTTTCTGTTCTACATATGCTGGCCATGTCCAGCTTTGTCATTATCACCCACCATCTGCCTGGGGTCCAGTTTTTCCACTGTACAAAACTGTGTGGGGGCCAAAACATGTTCCAGGAGCATCTTGATGGCAACTGGGACACTTCCCTCCAGGAGACATGTACATGTGCCTGGGACTTCAGCTGGGGAGAACCCTCACCCTGAATGCATTGGTATCAGAGAGAGCTGCAGGTCCTTGGACGGTAAGATTTGCTGGAGTGGGCCAAGGAAGTGTTTACATCCAGTAGCTAGCATAGCCTTTGATGGTTTTGTGTGACTTTGCAGAATTCTGGCACAAACAAGTAGCTCTCGAATTGTTCTGGAAATAATAGACACTCCCAGGCAAGTTCCACACAGGCATTTTTAGAGTGCACAGGCAAACTCAGGATAAACCTGTGAAGAAGTGGCCTCATTTCCCAGGTAGATAATCAGTGGTTTAGAACTTTAAAAAAATATTTTCCTTTCTCTTTAGGTAATCCATTTTTCTGTTAAAGAAACTACAGTGCTGAAATTGTGTTATTAGCTCACATCAATGATACAATCACTTCGTGATGAACACCAAAAACTCATCAAACTCTTTGGTATAAATAGCATTATTATACATATATGCATGTATTTACAGTTGCCTCTCCATCTTTTGATGTATGAAATGTATATTTATCTTCTATCACCTTTTAATTCAACTTCCAAGATGCAATTTCCACCATCATTTAGGTTTATGGAGGTGCACAGACTTGTAACTGTCCCTTGGTATCTTTTGAAACACAGCATGAAAAAATTTCACCACATGGACAATTGGGCTGGGCTTTTTTGCTTGTGTTATACCCATATGTAAAAAACTCATACTTGCATTGAATTTGACTGACCAATTCAAGTCCTGGATGTCCTTAAGAAATGACCCTGAGCTTTAGACTACAGGAATACTATGACAAGTCGTGCCATTCAGAAGTAGTAAGTAATAGGTGGAAGTCCCAGGCAAGAAGAATCCTATTCTGATGATGAGCAAATTTAGGATGCCTAAAAACACACAGTGAGCTTCATAATATGCTTGTGCAGACAGCTAGTGCTTACAAGGAGATTTAGGTAAATGTTTGTTCAGGTGAGTAAAGATGAGATTTCTTGACTTCCTACATGCATCCCAAATTTCCTAAGAAACAGACTGCATTACAGGTACAGTGAGAAGATGAAGTGTAGATATCTCTACCAGAAAAGGCTTCCTATATTCAGGTATGGCCTTCCTCAAAAGCATGTGAGAAACAAGGGCTGAGAAGACATTACAGTCTCTCCCTTAACTGGGGTAGTATCTAGACTTTCAGGTTATACACAGGGTAAATTCTCTGGAGCTTTTCTCCTCTTTTAACATTTTTTTTTCTCATAGTTTTAATGAAAGAGAGTTCCTGAAGGTTTTTACAGAGCAAGAAATTCTTACATGGGATGGGAGATGGTTAAATACCTGAAGAAAATATGTTTCTCATTGCTTCTAGAACTTTTCCAGAAATGACTGAAGGAATCAAATCTCTAAACAAATCCAGACCAGGGAACTTCAAATTGTTCCTCATCTTCAAGACAAGCAAATCTCCTTACTCTCTATATCTCTACTATGTTTCCTTTTAAAAGATGCCTCTAAGTAAGAAGGAACCCAAGAACTTTTCTGTTCAATCTTCCTAATATTTAAAGGATTTCATCTGTTAAAAGTAAGACTGTCCTTTGATGAAAATGCTGAGTGGCATGTCACTCTGCCTTAAATCTGAGCTGAAAAAAATTCAATTAGCAATGAGGAAGGCTAACGCTAAAATATATGCTGCAATAAGAGAACCAGCAGAGAGAGTGCAATTTGGAATGATAGCCACATCAAGCACAGCAGACTTGATTAAAAATTTAGCAGTTCTGCTGATGAATGCCCTAGTTCAGATTTTGAAAACATCTATGAACTTAATTTTCCACTGATTAAATAATCATTTTATAAACCGTGTATAATTCATGTAATGTTAACTCAACAATCTTGTGAAATATGACTGCAGCTAAACAGTTAACTCCTGCCCAGTGAAACAGGACTTGCAACAGACCATTAGCAGGAGCTGGGCAGGATAAAACCCTTGATCTTGGCTGCCCAGTGCCTTCACATCTGTCACTGTCCCTGAACACAGAGGTATATACACCATCTGAGGTACTCCTTCTGGGCTAAATCCCCATTTCAAGTGTTTTCAAGTAAGGGTCCTTTTCAGTGGGTGCCTGAATCTAAGGTTCAGCACCTTTACACAAAACCTGCACTTGAGAGATGCTGAACAATTGATCTCAGATAAATCCTTAAGAACTAAGGTGCAGTCATCATTGATTTCAAAGAAAATTAGTGCCCTCTAAAGTGTACAACTGTGATAACCCAGGTTATTCTTCACTGACTTCATCCCAGATGATTGTGGTAGCAAATTATAGTACACCCTGGAAAACAGCTCAGTTTTGCTGCAAAAATTTGCCACTGAAGTATAGCATAGAATCATCCACACTTCTTAGAGTGGTAAAGGGTACTGCCCTGTTAAAATGTACAGCAGCAAAATTATGTATCAAAAATAGTTATAGAGATAGCCAGGCAAGAGAGAGTATGAATTGTAAGGATACAGCAGGCTTTGACTCCCTTGATGAGAAAATTCAATGGACTTAGCAGGAAAGTGTGAATATAAAAATAGTGGAAACCAGGAGACAACTGGCAATTATCAGAAAAATTGCATTCTGGAAAGAGCCCAATTCTTCAAATACTTTAGCAGAGTCTAAAATAAAGCTCAGTATATCTACAAAATGAGTGATATGGTGTAGAAAGACATGGTGAAATGCTGGGCTCAGAGAACTCAGTGTCTGGTTTTCACCCAGTGTGAGGAGAAAATATACAGCTACATTTAGTTGGGTTTAAATCAACAAGGGAAGAGCAATGGGAAAGTTGCAGAGATTGTTTACCACACATCACAATTTGAAAGACCAGAATAAACATATTTTAATTTCATACATTGAGCAGAAATTTAGAAAAGCAAATCTTTAAGAATATCAGCACAAGAAAGAATGCTTTAAAATTTTGACATCAAGGGTTCCTAACTGTGATTTTTAGGGTTCTTCTCCACTTAGACATGTTCTTATTTATACTGCAATGGATGTGGAGGGATATAACCTCTTTGGAAGAAAATGGGAGAAATAAATATCCCAGTTATAACTTTTCTAAGTGCTCTTGGTGTAAATCCAAATAAAACCCAACAAATATGGACTGGCTCACAGCTTTGAAATGTGCTTGAAATTTACTGTAAATATTGAAATTACATTTGCCTTGCAGTTTTGCCCGGGTGTCATTATGAAGTGTTAGTTTCACTGATGCCGCAAGGACTGCGAACTCAGATTAAAATTAGTGAGAACTTTGACACTCACATTTGCAAAAAATATTCTGTGCATTGTAACACAGTTTTGCCTCTGCCTTGCACCTCTGAGGACCCTCATGTATTCCAGAATTTAGAGGCAGTAAAGAAGCCAAAAACACACTTGAGAAAAAAAGGCAAATGAATGTGCATTACACTTCTCTAGAGAATGGTGCAATTGCTCATATGTGGGACTTCTAATGGCCAAGATTTCCAGCAGCCCCTTTCCTGTTTTCTTCACCTCCAATCGATGCCAAAATATCTTATTTTTCTCATACTGTAGCAGATTTCATGGGTAATTTCTGTACTTGTCTTGCTCTGGAGGCTATTAAAAGCTTGGAGGAAAAGCATATTGACTGGGAGGTTTTTCTTGGCTGAGGCCCATAATAGTGAAGCAGTGCACCCACGTAATCAGGATCCACCCTCACAAGTTTAAAGCTCAATCTAAAATCCACCAAGCACTCAGAGGAAAAGCACATGATTTAATACATGTCAGAATTGCATGCAAATGGCTAAATACAGTGAAATATTATCAACGTGTGCAATGTGAGCCATGTTCATGGAGCCCCAGCCGAGTCCCTGAGCAGCATCTGAGCGCCCTATCGATAACTCCTGAGGATCAGCCAGTCTGCAGAGTCAGGCCCCCAGAGCCCTTGCTCACTTGCCTTTAAGACACATACTGACTGATAAAAGTTTATCCTCCATTCACTCCCTTTCTTGATAATGCAAGTTATCAAGTCTCCTGGCTGTGATTTATACCCTGCCCCCAGTTCAGAGACAAGAAATGAAAGTGGTTTCTCTCCCTGAAGATGAGTGGAAATGTTTAGATTGCATATGTTCCTTTGTGCAGATGGGTCCCTGCTTTCCAAATCACCTTTTTGCCCATGGAAGAAGCAACACGGTCTCAGCGAAATGCTACAATGCTTATTCTGTCACCAGGTGACATCACGTTGCCATGGCAATGCTTGGCAGCATTTCAGAGAGGATTTCTGCATTTCAGATAATGGAATTTAAAAGGGCTTTGGTCTGAACTTTTCAGGGTCATTTCAAAGCAGAAGATCTTGTCTTATCTGTTCTAAGGAGGGGTGGTGGGGCACGGGGAGGTGGAATCCAAATTTCAAACTGGGCCGTAGCAAGCACGACAGGGATTGCTCATGCTCTGAGAGGAGCTGACCTTCAAGGTGCACTAGGTATCCCCTCCACCCAGTTGTTTCTTTACTTAAGCTTGAGCTGTGGTGGTGCTGGACTTTTCACTTATAGGCATATGCCCTAGAGCACACACATCTATTTGCAAATTAATAGCTATCATCTGTCATGTAAAATGGTGTTTCAAATTTACATCACTGACTTTTACCAAGAGATTTCCCCATCACTAGATGTCATTCTCAGAAGGATCAGGAAGTACTCTGAAAAATCTATGTCTTCTTCTGAATAATGGGAACATCTGCTTTTGAAAGTCATGTAATTTCATCAGATCAGCTTTTTGATACATGTTTTGTACTCTGTTAGGCGCTAAAAATTGATTGAAAGAAGAGTGCCAGCATCTGAAACTCATAAAATAAAATAATTATCATCTGAAAAGTCAGGTTGAAGTTTATGAATTTCAGCAGAAAAGCGTGGCATCATGGGAAGTTTGATTACTTTTACTAGGCAATAGAAAAATCTGTGTTTTCAATATTCAGGTTCTTGCTACATTATTGATCACATGTGTACATTCTGGTTTTGAGAACAATGGAAAAATTATTCAGCGTACATTTAAGGCAGCCAGAAAATAACAGTTCCTTACAAAAATTATTAGGAATTCCTAAATTCTTACACTTTCCTTTCAAAAGAGCCTTCAAGCAGAAAGTGTGCAGGACAATTATGGATCTATAGATCTGGGCAGCATGCAAACAAAAATGCATAGCAAGCAATAACAAAGTTAATCACCAGAGTTCTTGCCTTTGGGTAGCTGCAGTTTAGCTGCTTCTCATTTTTGCTAACACTTGGAAAAACAAGAGAGACTTCAACAATATTCTCTTTCAAACTTTGTTCTAGTGTGGGTAATATTTGCAATTTGCATGAAATAGCACTAAATATCTTTTATCTCCCACAAATAAGTATCAAGTAATCATTTTAATGAATGGGCACACCCAATGATATGCAGACATTAATGTCAATTCCTCTATATTTATTAAATAACCATACATTTCCTCATACATTATTGCACTAAAGTGTGTGATTCTTCCCAGACTCAGAGCACATCTTGAACATTATTGAAAAATTGTGAGTAAACATGGGAAAACTGCAAGGAATTTGCACATTAACTTTTAGTAGTTATAGTTTAAATAACCCCATTAATGTGTGATATTATAAAGTTTATAACTTAGAGCCATGATGAGCATAACAAGTGAGCAAATGGGAGTACTGCAGAATAAATAACACTTCTTTGCTTACAAACATCCCCATAAGTTACAATAATAAAGTGTATAAAGTGACAACCCAGGAAGAAGCATCGTTCAGTTGGCTGCACTAAACTTTTCTTCTTAGGCAATAAAAGAAGCTCCAATAAATTTTTTATTTGTAAAGTTAATTTTTCATTATACCGACTAACGCAAACAAAATCAAAATGTCAGCAAAGGTTTTGGTTTGATTTAGCCTAATAATTTAAAAGATGTTACTCCTCTCAAAGGTGGTTTTTGACACTCTTAATGTGTTTTTGAAGAGAGCTTTATGGTCTGCAGCTAAGAAACCCTGAAAGTTTCCATCTTTGTAAATCAAGAGGGAAGTAGAGGGGGTAAGTGGAGTTTTATAGGTTTGTTTTGCCATGCACAAACGTAGAGTCAAATGTCTTTGAAACCTCCTTTGATTGCACTCAGAAGTGCATCTTTTAGAAGTGAGAACGCCAACAGCTTGCTCTTGAGCCAGTGCTGTCTTTCTCCAGTGTTTTTTCCAGGTGACCAATCCCATTGAAGGCACCAGATTTCACCACAGGAATGAGTGAACAGGAATTGTCCTATAGCAAAAATAAGATTCCATGATGCATTTAAATGTAACTTACAAGGTTAGTATAAGCTTTTCTACCCATATTTCAAGTGTTATGTGCAGACAGTGAGAAGAAAGCCCAATCAGAGCCCAGCCTCTCCACAGCCATTTCTCAGAAACTGGACAGTGAGACTGCCTCCTTGCACAGCGCTGTAGAACTTGAGTCTGCATAGGATCAAACATATGAATCAAACAGTGAAAAG
The DNA here is from genome assembly GCF_027477595.1 of Haemorhous mexicanus. Taxonomy (NCBI): domain Eukaryota; kingdom Metazoa; phylum Chordata; class Aves; order Passeriformes; family Fringillidae; genus Haemorhous; species Haemorhous mexicanus. Next base: position 63,139,225 of record NC_082344.1, read on the forward strand.
TTAATAATGAGCAATTAGTGTTTCCATCCTGCAACAGAAATATTAGGATATCAGGATCTGGGGTGCTTGAAGTTACAAATTTTTCCTCTTAAAAAAAAAAAAAAAAAAAAAAAAAAAACCAAAAAACTAAAAATACTGGAAAAACTCCTTGCATTTTAATAGAGAATTATTTATTCCAAAGTGAAATTAAAGTTAAATTCTCATTTTTCTGATGAATTAATACTTTATATTAAAGAGACCCTGAATTTGCAAGTATCAAAGTAACGTAATAGTTTATGGTTTTTTCCAGTGTAGTCAAAATCCTTTATGTCAGTAAGGTTTCTGACTTTGGCTCAGTTACAGGAGGTGCAGGACTCTGCTGCAGCCATGGCATCAATACAGCTAAATTTTGGTGCCTGTAGCACACCAGCTGCTGGGAGGACAAAGTTGAGTATGATCTATTGGAGATATAATCATTCTGGTTTTTAAGCTATGCTCATTACTTGCCTTGTTCCCAGAAAGAATGTTTTCCTTTTTAGACTTGTTAAGCACAATTAAAGAAAAAGAGTAAACTGGGCGGGGTGGGGGTGGAGGGAAATCCAACCTGGATAAACAACCAAGATATGATGATCTGTTTTTTCAAAAATTTCACATTGGTGTGATGTTAGCGACCATCAGAGATGGAAACATGGGATTGCTAAACTTCTCATTTGCTCTAACACTGCCATTCCTGACTTCTGTAAGTTAGCAACCTAGGAGTCCCAAGAAAGAGTTAGAAAGGGATTAGTCTCACCTGATTTCAGCTATCAGAATGTTAGGAATTAATTTACATGGTTTTTAGATTAAAGTCTGATGAACTGAATTCCACACTCAATCACTTGAGAAAACCAGCAAGTTTGGGAGTCCTGGGCTTCTGAAGCTTCTTCTATCTCCTTGATGCAATTGATTTTGAAAGTAGCACAATGAATTAAAATACATTATCATATCCCTGCCTGACACAAATTTGATTGAAAGTAAGGCTGTCGTGCATGAGTGTAGCATTCATGACACATGGGGAATTTGTGGCAACAGTACATAATTCAGTGAGTGCTATGAGAATGATCTCTGCAAAGTTCAAGACCTCTAATATCTCTGCTAGTACATGGTGCCTGGTGAGTAACAGCCATACAGCTGGAATAGTCTTTCTTCAGTTTAGCGGGAGGTGAGGTTTGATTGATAATAGATGGGGTGCTCAATTCCCTTTGAAACTGTTATAAATCAGTCCGATAGTTACAAACTGAAAAAATAAGTTAGGATTAGTGAAGGATTTTTCAAAGACTTTTGCAGGCTGTAGGTATTGCTTTGCTGAAAGTCAGAAGAACTGGGAACTAAATTGGGTTTTTTCCATCCCCCAAGAAAAAGCCTATCAATCCCAGGTCTGTAAGGAGAAAAGGACCTGGGTACTTTGAAGCTATGCCCCAAACTTTCTGCACCATTTAGGCCCTGGTGCAGTGCTTCAGAATGATTCACCTCAGAACCTTAATAGGAGAGGCAGAACTTGGGAATTTCACCTTTATGATTACAAGGATGGAGCCTGCCTATGTGTCTCCACTGCAGAGTATGACTGTGCAAGTTAGGGAAGGAAATTATTCCCTTTAAAGAAGGTATTGCAGTGTAACCACATCAATCTAACTGATCCAAGAAAATCACCAAGGATTATGAGGAATCTCTCATTTTAAATTAAGCATAGGAATGACCACAAATAAAGTATTGCCAGGGAGCATCTGGGAAAGAGCTGGTAGCAATGTCTATTATTAATGTTATCTAGCCATTGCCCTGAAGAGATCCTACTTTCTGTTGCTTGCTCTCTGCCAAGCTTCAACTGCTCAAGCTGAAATTTGACTTGGCAGGCAGCACCCAAAGGGGGGTCACAAAGCTCATCTAGGGCAGAACAGAGACATGCTCTTGAATCTGTAATAGCAGCTTGCTGTTGTGTAACCCTACTGGAGACAGAACTTATGTCTTACCACTTATAATCACTCTGGCCAGAGCATACTCACATTTCTCCTACAAAGAGCCCCCAACTTCAGAAGCAGGACTGGTCCAGTAACCAGAACACTAAACAATGGTGGATTTCTTAGATGTAGAAGATTTATTTTGTATTTTACAAAAGGAGTTATTTGATGTGTCTTTTAGAGAAAAATATATTCATCAGTTTAACTTGGGGTTCAGGACAATATGAAGGATGATGATGAGTCCCTGGAAGTCCTGAGTCCGAGGAAACCACTGCATGCTGCAGTCAAACCATGCTAGTGGGCATCACCATGTAATGTGCAGTAAGAGCTGAGCAAGTGATCAGGAGAGTCAGTAGGCTCAGGGAGAGGGTTTCATCTCATTTAAATGCACCTACAATGCAGACACTAGAAGCTAGGCAAGTCACCCAGGACTCAATTTACAGTCTGTGGTCAGAAATAGTCACTTTTAAGTAGTGATTCATCTGACCTATTTTACCTGTCTAAGAGGAATTGTACTGTGATGTAAGAGGTCCTGTTTCTTTCCAATAAGACACCCTTAAAGGGACCAACTGTGACATAGAGTAGCTCTCTGCACACCAGACTTCTGCATTAGTTGGATGAAACTCATGGTCTGTTTTTGTGCTATACACAGACCTTTCTGGAAAGGGAGTGAATGCCAAGGAGAATACAGCAAAAAGAGAGCTTGCACTCTAGAATGCACTAGGTTGCAAAGACCTGGTGCTGTAAAATGACTATAGTGTCAAGCAAGAGTAATATGAGCAAACAGAGTTACCACCATGAGATGGGTAAATGTACAATGGCTAGTGAAATAAACTAGTTTAGTATCTGAATTTGGAGAGAAAGTAGGAAGTAGGAAAATGCTCTTCCCTTCCCCAGCAAGAAGAATTTTTCAAAATTGTAGCACAACTCTGGAAAAAGACTGGAACATCTTCTGTATTTTTTCCTATTGACAGTATGGAATTGCATTATTTCTGTGGGGATATATTGTCTGTAAGACAGAAGAAGATTTGTAAGAAGATTTGTCACCAAGAGGCTGCAAATAAATTATGCAGGAGCATACCTTCCCCACTGTGCTCAAGCACTAATCCACAATATTAACAAATGCAGAGGTAAACTCAGGACATATCTCCTGAAGGTACTGCCTCTGAATTCAACAATTAGGTCAACATTAAGAGAATCAAGACCCAGATGACAGAGCTGAGACATCCCAGGAAGCACTCCTCCTTGCCTGGTTGAACCTCTTTGCAAAGAAACCTGCTATTAAGCAGGGGCTGTTTCTTCACATGTCTTAGACACTGGGCACCTTTAAAGGCACAGTCAGCAGCTAGTCCTAGGAATACACAAGGAAGCCTAGAGACCACAGGGATAACCAGATTCTCCATTGCCACTGGCCTAACCACAGAAAGCAGGAAAAAGACAACTATGGAGGATATTAAGGAACGTAGAATTGTGGAACCATTCAGGTTGGAAAAGACCTAAGAGCATCGAGTCCAGACAGTGAGCACAGCCAAGTCCAGCACTAAACCATGTCACTAAGAGCCACAACTATATGGAAGGCCCAGAAAACAGAGGATGTAAATTAGGCAACTGCAGAAGAGCAGCAGTCAGATGCCAACACCATAAAGAGGCAATGATGTGACTTCTGATCTCAGCCATTACCTGGCCCGAGGTGGGGGCCACACACAGAAAAAAACCCCATAAATTAACACTACAGAGAACCAATTGGACTCCATGTCCTGCCACAAAGTCAGCAGCAAAGAGGAATCAATGGGGAAAAAAAACAAAACAGACAGGAACAGAAGACTGGATAAGATATTCTGAAAGTGTGAAAGTCTTCCTAGTTGTAGAGATGTTATGGTACAGATGTATTCCAACATGGATATTTTCAGGAAGTATTTTCATGAACAGACTTGGATGGAGCAGAATAAATGGTAGGAAAATAAAACTGGTGAATGTATCCAGAAATCCATTTACTTGCTAGGGTCAAGAACGCTAGTTGCATTCCTTCATGAAGAAATTATTCAGCCCACAATCAGATGATTTAGCTTTATAAACTTTAGCCTTTTTTTTGTTACTTAGGAAGTGGTACAGAAAACATAGTTCACTACACTTTGACAAAAAATAAGTGGTGATCAAGTAATTTAAAGCACCCATTTTAGAAAGTTGTGTGGGTGGAACTACTGGCTCCAAAATCTGCATTAATACTAGCCTTCACCTCCTCTGCACTGCTTGCTTTTCAGGCTGAAGAAAGCAGAATTTGTGATATTAATATGTTGGTGGTCATCTTGATTAACCCACAAGGGATTAAATCAGGAATCTTCTGGTATTAAAGCCTGAGCTGATATAGTCAGAGTCAGCAATAAGAAATCATCCAAGAAACAAATTTGTATCCTCAGAGATCAGACAGAAGAGGGGGTCTGGACTGCAATGGCCATATTACAAGCTTGGTGAGTTTAGCAGTATCAAAGTATAGAAAGAGATATGGCCTCTAGATTTTCCTTTTAATGCTCCCCCAAAAGGAGTTTAAAATTTTGGAAATCATTGTGGAGTTAATTATTTTCCTCCTGGCTTGTACAAAACATGAAGTCTTTCACATGTGTATCTTACACTGTTGAAATATTGCACTTTATTTTTTTCTAGAACAATATTGTCCAATAATATCAAGGGCAAAGGGTAGGATCTGGAAAAATAAAAAAATTATTGAAAAAAAATTGTACATTTAAAAAGTTGCAAACATATACAAAATAAAAATTTGTATGTTAAATGAAATAGATCTGGAAAAGAGTTCCCAAAAATTAATAACTGTTGTCACCTGAAGAGTCAGGTATGCCCTGCAGTCATAATATTTGATGTAATAAAACTTTTCTGATACATATTTCAGTGCACTGCAACGTTATCCTTTATTAAGATGGCAGTTAAAATTTTTACTATAATTTTCTGAGTCTTATTAACTTTATCTTTAAGACTGTTCTTTTATTCTCACTACACACATAGCATTATGCTTTATATCTCAAGCTTTTAGGAAATTGAATCCAGTATCAGTTCAAGAGAATTAAATTTAGATTGCTTGGTTTTAAATGGGTAAAAGATTGAATACTGTAGAAATTTTTAGAAATTCTCAAAACTGATAATCAGTAACTTAAGGACAATCTTGTAGTTAAGGTACAAAACTAAACATCGTGAGATTTAGATTACTGCACTGCTTCAGGTCTTTTTTTGTAAGCTGATGCAAATATCCATGTTCCCCATCTGTATAATGGGAACATTATTATTCCTCTGTCTGCATAGCCTAGTAGTCCTGCAAGCTGCTCTTCAGACTCGTAATATTCCCTCATCTGTGAATGCTCTGCAAGAGAAAAGCTTTTGAATGTATTTTTATACAGGGCAGGAATGATCTTATTATGCTTTTGAACAACACTGTGCAGCACTGGGATCTGAATCTGCTTGTAGTTCCTTCTGCTGCAGAAATACAAGTGTTAATAATAATTAACAATATTAGCACCTTTTAATTGTTCTGCACTTGTAAGCTCCTTCTTGCCTCTTTGCTCTGGGTTAGGGAACTCTCTATTGTCTGCTTTAGCTATGGTAAATACCAGTGTGCTCAATATTATTATGGTTGTAGTTGTCAGCAATTTATTCAAAGAACATCTTATGATTGCAAATAAAACAAGCAGGTATCTGCACTGAGGAGTTTATAAACTCCATTAGAGATAGCACAGCAAGACATGAACAGAGAGGAAGCCTTAGAGTTCAGTGCCTTTCACAGAAGCACAAAGCAATAGGCTTTTCTTTCCCCTCTTCTTTTTGCCTCATTTACTTTCTTCTGGTTTTCTTGGAGTCCTGATGTGTGGGCAACTTTTGCTTTCTCCAAATACTGGGCAAAACATGCTTAGCTGCTAAGTTTAGGCCACAACACATAGGAAGTCTTGAGGGAGATGGATGATGCAAGAAATCCTGTTCTTCTTGCACATCCTGAATAAATGCCACCTCTTGAAAACAAACCATGATCTCTTATTCATAGAACCTGCAACTGCTCATCTCCTTCCTTGTGGACAGCTTTACAAAGAATAGGAACGACCCTTTGGCTTCCAGCAATGTCTTACCCAAGGCAGAATTGGTTCCTTATGATATGCAAATCACTGCTCAGCAAAAAGAAGGAGGAGTAAATTTAGGTCCTGGTATAGAGACTGTTAACTTGAGAAGTGAAATTCCTATTAGGCATTTGGCCAGGTCTCTTTCTTAGCCTATGTAACCTGAAAAGAACATTTCCTCTTTTTCCTTCTGTAGTTTGTTATCATCTCCTGTTAAGACATGCCCCAGGTGAGACTCTGGTTCCCACAAAGGATTGACAGGAAGAAATAGAAGCATGTTAAGAGGCTTCAATTTCCCCTGTGCCAACAGCAGCTGGTGCAACATGTCCTGCTGCATCACAAAATGCAGCTGCTGTTGTTTTGAGAGGCATGTCTGCCAGAGCAGACACAATCTGCTGGAGCAGGGGATTCACTCCCGACTGAGACTTTGAAGTCTACCAACCCACACACACTAAATAAAACAAAGGGTTGAGATGACACTGGCATTCTGCAAAAAAGCATAAAAGGTCATGGGGTAAAGCCCAGGTGCACAGCATTTCATGGAGAAGTTATGGAGCCTCCCCAAGAGTCAGAGGCATAAGGGAGGAGAAAGAAGTTGCTGTAAGCTACTTTCATTATGAAATTTTATACTGGAAATGAAAATGTCACCCCAGAGCAAAACGCTAACTTAGTTACCCTACAGACAACTCCAACTGAAGAAGAATTACAGGTTAAAAAGGAAAGGGAAGAACCTGTCAGCAAAGCTAATAGCAGCTAACAGGTCTTCAAGAGTGGAAAATGTTAAAGGCTGAACTGCTGCCAAAACCCATGATGAAGCCAAATCCAGCAGGGAGATTCTGTGTTTCATCAATAAGCTCTGGATCAGGCCCTTCATTTCCCCTTTGCTCACTGCAATGAGCAAGAAGTGGTGGAAAGAAAAGTGACTCACTCTTGTAGGAGGCTGCTTGGCCTCTTTGCCAGGCAGTTGGCTGACAGCATATTGCTCTGTAGGGCATGTTATATCTCTGCACTTTCCTTATCAAAATGTCAATACTTTCTCATTGCCTTTGAATGTCCCTAGGAAAGTGCATACACAGTGCAGGAAATGAAAGTCACAAGATCCAAAAGGCTGAGATAGGGGTTCCTAGGAAAAGGCCCAAGCTAGAGGCAGGAACCTGAGAAGAAGGGTAAACAAGAGTTATTCACTTATTTTTATGTGGTTACAGTTGCAGTTTTGAAAGGCAGGAACGGAAGTTTGAGGCCTGGCCCACCCCTGAATAACTCAGTGTTATAAAATTTTTGAAGTCAGGAAAAGTAACTAAGGAGTCCCACGGTAAACTCTGAAGAATGCAATACATATTCTCTTTTACCAGCCTTTATTTTGGCTTCTCAGCTACTATCCATATTTGTTGAATAGCTGTGCTTTAGCCTAGGGAAAAAGACACATCTGCAACAAAATAATGGTTGCTCTTAGTCATGAAAACCTTGCCAGTATTTCGGTGAGTCTGGGTTTCACTCCTGTGCTCCTACTATGACTCAACTTTGTTCCCATTTTGTCTTTGGAACTCGACCTTTCTAATTTGTAACATCAAAACAGCAGAAGGAAGCACTAACATTTACTGTTTGAGTTTCTTTATCCAGCCTTGTTGTCTCATCAGTGTCTCTATAAGCTGTACCAAAGACATTGGTCTTTGGTCCCTGCAGTACTACCATTGTAGCGAGTATAAAACAGAGCTGACAGGACAGTGCTGTTCTCCCCACTCTGACCCTTCCTTTTGCATATTGCAAAAAATGCTAATAATTAAAAAAAAAAAAAGTAATGCTCAATTTATTGTAAAATATCATGATTTGATTAATATCACAGGATTTAAGTGGAAATTATCTGTTTGGCAGCAAGACTGTGCCCCAGTGCTGGACTTGAAGAGCTCACCTCCCACCAATGTGCCATCCTGTGCAGATTCCATGAGGTCCCACTTATAGGGCTGGTCCTTGGCACAAATGGACTATGTAGAAAGGAAAACAAAATATTGGGCTCTGTCATGTTCTCCAAGCAAACACTGTGAGCTGATTTTTCATGTAAGCAGTGGAAACCACAAAGTAATAAACCCTCTGAAGAATGCAGCCTGGATTTGAGGCAAAAATGCCACAAAAATTGATTGTTTACATAAAAATGAGGTTTTTTAAGTAACAGAAAAAATTTAAAGTGTGAAACAGCAAGAGAAAGTACTAACAGCAATAACAAGGTAGTTACAAACAGGCTAGGATTTCAGTTTCAAGGTAAATTTGAATTCACATAGGTGTACCAGGTTAGATTTTGTATGAGAAAGTCAGTGAAAAGAAAAATTCAAACAGATCACAGACACTTACTCATTATTCTGCCATATATGAATTTTATGTGCATGTTTGGTGGCTGATTACTTGGACAGAGACAAATTTGTTTTATTTCTCTCCCTGCAGCTTGTTCATTAAAATTCCATTTTACTCCAGCAGCCAGCATTGTGCTGCATCCTGACAACTGCACAGAGGAAAAGTGCCACAACAGACACATGCCAGCCGTCCCTTCCAATCCAACAAACTACTTCCCCACCTGGAAATATGGTATTTACCCTTTTCCTGGGGAAATAACATATTCTGCAGCAAGACAATGGAAGGCAGCTTGTTCGTGCGCAGTTAAAGTGCACACGTGGTAAACACAACAGCCTCATTTCTCTCTGCATTGCTTCACTTTCACACAGATGCATACCAAAATGATTCCTACTCATCTGGTTTTTTTGGCAGCCACAAAATCCAACTCCTGTTCTGCTACCTCCAACACAGCTTCTGAGCCTGTGAAAAGTGTCTGGCCCCGTGCTCAGCCCCACAGGGCATGGAAGATCTGTGTCCTCGCAGGGAGCTGCCTGGCTGCCCAGCCCTGGCTTTGGGCATGTCTCTGTAAATTCCAGGGACACATATCACAGCCTTATCTTCTGGATTAGGGACAGAAATTCCTCCCTCTGCTTCAAAATACTGGCATTGTGCCAAATTCCTAGATGCCTAAAATAAGACCTCAAGGCCATTTCTAAACAAGGACTTAGGTACCCAGAGGGAACCTTAGAAGGAATTCAGGCACCTGAGTACAAAATTGTCACAACAGAGTTGTGGAGTGCTGCTCTTCATCTGTTTTCCAAGCTTAGAGGAACTTAAGGCCCAGAGATGCTTTACTTTCTCAAAGTCTCCAAGCACCTAAAGCTGGATTTGCAGTGCCAATATAGTTGTTCCAGAGCTAGCGTAAGTGTACATGACAGTGCCTAACTCAAGTCTAAGAAACCCTGACTTTGCAATTTTATGTTTGAGTAAACAGTTCCATTTTCAATGGTGTTGGTGGCTTGCAGCACCAAATCTGCTGGTGGACAGCACCCACAGGGAGAAGGACATGAACTCTGACACTGTGTTCTGATTCCTTTTTCTAAGCAACTAAATTTATAGTCTTGTAGGGATTGACTGATCTCCCACAAAGTCATATTTACATTGTCAACTAATCAGTGCAGGAAGTTAAACAAGGACATTTTAACATACAGGAACAGTACTTGCTTTTAAAAGGTAACTAAATGCATCTATTGAATTCCAGCATCTTTCAGGCCATATTGTTAGGATATATTGTATTTGAAATGCAAAGGGAGAAAGTGCATAGAAAAACTCTCTGCAGCAAGTTATGCCTGGTTGAGTTTCACATTGACTTCGTGTTTGCTCATTCAGCATTAGAGAAGTATTTGGGCCAAGGCTCTAATAGATGAAGAATCAGAACAGGAGGAGATTTTGCGTCAGTGTGTGGGCTGTGAATGCAACAAGGAAGTGATTAAATAGACACTGGCAGCAGAAGATAAAGTTAGCAATTATGAGGCCATTTCCAGGAACAGGCTGTCCAGAATAAAATTATTTTGCTAAAAATCAGCAGGTAAAAGTAAAAAAAAAGGTCTTTCAAATATGTCTACTCTTGTGAAAAGATTGGGTTTTCTTTCCTTGTCCTTTAGAGCTGCAAACCACATGGTTGCACAGTTTTGCTTTGCACATATCTTGGTGATGATGTTTAATATTCTTGCCCCTCTTTACAGAGCTGGCAGGACTCATGTAGAACATTAGTTGGAGAGTGATGCTGTCTGCAGTGCTAAGGCATCAGAAAAAAGGAGATTGTAAACTTTTTATACCCTCTCACCCTGATGCTGTGAGCCCAGCATGAAGAGACAACTATCTACAGTGTGGATCCCTGCTGTGCTTCACCATACACAGGGCAAGGGGCAGCAACATCACCAGATGCTCTGCTTAGTGTCACTTGTGATGCGAAATCATTAGAAACTGGGCAAAGATCACAGATTTCTTCCTACATGCTTCCAGATTCATGAGAGATGACAACTATTTTCAGAGGTTCTAGACATGATTGGCTTTAAAATTCATTTCTGAGAAGTGAAGACCAAATCCTGTAAACTGTGCACATAAGTCATCCAGCCCCATGCTCTTTGTTATGGAATTATACATGCACCATTGTCATATTGCAGAAGTCATTTTATATCGATCAACAGGAGATATTGAATATGCATTTATACATGCTGAGAGCACCTCAGGTGTAGAGAAAATTATGTTATGAGACATAAAAGCATGAATTTCCTCTGTAAGAAGACTGATTTGAAAACTCAATCTCCTTTAAATATTGTTACCTGCACAGCAAACTTGCTGTCCTTACACATATCCACTGAGATTAAAACATCACATACTCTTAGAGATTTCAGGAGCAGCTGAGTTTGCAAGATTATTTATTAAAAGAAAATATCTGAAAGATATCTGTTCTGTTCAGGATTTCACATTTTTGTTTATATCTTGTAAATGTGGACACCTCATTAAGTAATCTTTAAATGTTCCCCTCTGCAACCAAATCCACCCCTCAGAATATAGAGAGTCAAATAATGTGCATACCCCTGCAGCTGGTATCAGCTAAATATATCACTTATGATGGTGTGATTTCTCAGCATTTAAAGTCAGTGAGGAGAATTACAGTCACCTGGTCTCTTTTGCCCTTTGTGCAACCAGGCCCTAGCATTTTGTTAGTGCTCCTTCCATTTCCCCTGACAGATTGACCTTCGGTGTCTAGCCTCGATTTTCTTCCATCACTGCAGGTAACACAAACAACACAATTTCTATAAGAGTCACCATAGAGACAGATCCACCACTAAATCCAGAGCCTCATCCCTGCAGTCAAACCTTGATACATCAAACCTGAACACTGAATCTGGAAGCTTTAACTTCTACAATGAGGGGATTGACAAAACTAGCCTGGAGCTAAGTAGAAATAAGATTACTGAGGTACAAGGTTTTACTCAATGTTAAAGAGATAGCACAAGTAAGCTCTATCCTGTGCACAAGTAAAGGGGTGGAAGGATTTTGCTTCTGTGATTTTTTTTTTTAAGAGAAAAATATTCTTATAAATCTATGCTGTGAGGCATAGGACACCATAGAGCCAATGATGCTGATCCAGGAAAAATTCTGTGGACACCTGTAAGATCTGTGTATGCTGCTGTTTCTTTGGGAGTGTTGCCATAGTGTGTTGGCACACATGCCATGGCATAATAACACCATTATAGCCCAAAGACTCACAAGAAGGTGCAGTGGATGGTTAGAGGACCCACGTTCTCCAAGGAGTCTTTTTGCAAACAGAATTGAGGTATATTATGGTTATACCAAGTAAATAAAGCAGGAGATTTGGATGCTGGGTATTTGAGATTTCACTATTTCTATGTGAAAAAGTCCAAAGATATTTCATACAGGCTTATTCTCATTCTGACAAAATATACAAAAGAACAAATGGTTCAATCTTTTCCACTAAATACAGCTTCAGGCATATAATTAGCAATCTAGAGAGTATGATTGCAAGAGAACGAGCATGAAAAGTTACACTGTTATCATGGATGAAGTTATAATATTTCATTATCATTCCATGATGCATGAATTAATTGATATTTATTCACAGAGGTGCATTGGAAATAGTGTTGCCTTTTATGATAATTGTGCCTATTTTTCAGTCTGGGGGGAAAAACTGCCTTAAACACTATGACTTATGAGACAGACTTTCAAAGAGCAACTAAGTACTTGCACCTACGAAAATACTGCAGTTATGTGCATTTCTTTTATATATTCATGGTTCCCATAGCTATGCCTATATACATATATGCATAGTGTTTATGGCACATAATGATGTATATGAGAATATGAACACACACCTTGAGGGAAAAATTGTGGGTTTAAGTGTTCTTTTTATGGGAAATAATTAATCAACCAACAAGTGAAATACTTTCACCCTTCAAGTGAAATGACAAGTGTTATTTAGCATCTTTGAAGGTTACATAGATACTAAACAGGATGGAAAAAAAGCATACCTGTTTGTGTGGGTTTCTCTCTAAGGATTATGTTGCTGCATCCTACAGGCTTAACATCAATCCTGGGGTTTAAACTTTTAAATTCTTAATCACTGGAAGCAAATAGCAGGTTGAGCTAAGCTGGGAACTTTGTTGTATTTTTGAACTGCTTTGTGAAGCCTGGATTGGCTTTGTGATTGGATGGAGGAGGGTGGCAGACAGGAATATTTAGGAAGAGTTGAGCAGTTTTTGCCCTACACTGTCAATATTTATTACCATTGTGAAAAGAGGTGGGCTTGGTGCTGTTCTTTCTTTCCTTGCTAAGACTAGAAGTTACTCCTCCCATATGCAATAAAAGTTGCTGACTTGGCCATGAAATCTCAGAGATGCCAGAAAACATCAGGAAATCAAAGAAATGCCAGATAGTATGTGGTCACCTGGAATCAAGGTGAACAGTGAATTTGAAGAGAGGATGGCAAAACAGAAATAGAGGATTTCTTCATAAGTATTGGAGGTAAAATGGGTGGCAGTGAATATGGTGGAAACCCAGGGAAGTAGACTGTTTGCAGACTCTAAGGAGATAGCTAAGAAGAATTATAAACATTTAGAAATACCCAAGTACAACAAGTTTCAAGTAGAAACTGCAGAGGATTTCTTTGCAGATTCATCTGGTCAAATGAAGCTGGGAACTGCACAACAGGAACACAAGCTTGTCTTTCAGGGCCACTTGCAAGATGCTAAAGCTGGGTCCAAGAAGGACCTTTCAGTCCAAGATTACTGTGCTAAAAGGAATGGAAAGAACAGCTTGTAAAGGAGACTAGACAATAACAAACTGTGCTCTCTTCTTGGAGCCAAGTCTCATGACATCATTCTGGGAAGGCGTTTTGAGGTTGGCAGGAAAATTTTCACTATTGAAATTGCACATTAGCACAAATGACACTTCTGTATGTGATAACATATGAAGAGGTTGAAGGGGCCTGGTAGTGAGGCAATTCACTGGGATCCTCTATCCCTGAAGACTCTCAAGTCAAACAGCTGAGAGTCCATATTCTATAAAGAAATGGTGCCCATAGTGGAGGAAGCATGAAAAATGTTCAGGGTCCATTGCATTATGGAAGAAACTTTCTGCTGAGGAAGAGGTTGGTTCATAAAAATGGAAAACTTCCAAAAGTCTGAAGGTTTTGAAGACAAATGGTATTCATTTCATGCCAAATCAAGACAAAGGTCCCAAAATTAAGCAAACTCTCAAGGAGCAGAACAAAAAACACCCTTTATACATCAATATATCTCTACATAAATATCAGGATTCTGTGTAATAATCAGGAAGAATTTGAATTGCTTGTTTAGGACCATGGTTTAGTCACTGGTACTAAACCAGCAAGATTTGACTGGAATTTTAAAACTGCAAGTTCTGTTTTATGTGGAAAGAGTGTTGTGGAAAAAGGGGAAGGAAAATTATTATGACTTATCCATAACTAATGACCATGAATACCTGTAGAATAAATCTCAAAAACCATTAAGTGGAGTTCTGGTATCTGACATAGATCACTAGATCACACTGTGGAACTACACAAGAGGATCTTTAAGATTCTTTCTACAATAATGTGTGACAAAAATGCATGCTATGATGTGGGAGTCAATTTCAGTTAGGTGTGATAAATTGTAAACTTTGGCATTGCTGGTGTGTCCTTGGAAATTTTTAATTTTAAAGATGAACATTCTGTAATGCAAAAAGCAAGATAAAAGTGCAATAATTATAAATTTGAAAGCTGAGGCATACTGAGAGCCAAGTGACTGACTGTTTTGCCTTTGTCCTGTGTAAACAGAACAAACCCTGTGCATTTGCTATCTTAGTGCACCAATTTGCTATATGGAAAATGTGAGCTGGCTCAGCTTGATTGCATCATATCCTGCAAGAAACTCTGAAAGAAAGAAAACTCTGAAAATAGAGTGCCAATCAATGTATCAGACAAATCATCAAAAAGCTCCCTAGCTGTCAGATAGACATATTCAGACTAGAAAAAAGATTCAAAGTTTAAGCATGAGCAGATATTAGGAACAATTTACCAGATATAACATCTGGTAGTTCAGTTGGAGTGTGTGATGTGGTGGTGTCAGAGTAACTGGATTATTTTTTCCAAGAGACATCCCTCATTTTATTTGTAGGTAGTGGGTCTGAATGAGAAATTAATTCAGGAAAATCCTCCCCAGGGAGCTGGGGTAAATGTTTACAACATTAAAATCCTAATATTTTTTGTAAAATTTAGGAAGCAAAACATCAGACCCTACAAGGTCACTGCAACTCTGTCCTCATTATCTCAGTGCCTCTGGAACACAAGACTTCTTGCATGCTTTAGAAAACAACTTTCCAAAGCCTCAAAGTTTTGGTTTAACTCTTATGGTTGTTTCTCCAACTTTTTACAACTAATGTATAAATCCTTTCATATGCATGGTCTTGTACCAATGTGACAGAATTCTTGGCTAACATAATTTTCACTTCTCTTTTACAGAAGTCCTGTTCTTACTTCTTGTCTTTTCCATGGTTTCTTCATTCATTAGATTTAAGTGCATTCTTGTGTGGCAGAGTAGAGATATGATTTGTTTGTTTGTAAATGTTTATAATTCTTCTTAGCTATCTCCTTAGAGTCTGCAAACATTCTACTTCCCTGGGTTTCCACCATATTCACTGCCACCCATTTTACCTCCAATACTTATGAAATCCTCTATTTCTGTTTTGCCATCCTCTCTTCAAATTCACTGTTCACCTTGATTCCAGGTGACCACATACTCTCTGGCCAAAGGTAGTACTTTGTACAAGTATTGACTGTATACTGTGCATGTTGATTTGATAGATGAAGATAACTGTAACTTTTATTTAAAACAAACTGTACTTGTAATTGAAGTGTTTTCTCAGAGCCTTTAAATATGCTAATAAGGTTATATGTTTACTTTTCTTTCAACTCAGTTCAGAAAGCTGCTGTTTTGGGATCAGCAGGACCCCACTTTGTGACTGTATTATGGGACACACTGAAGGCTCCCTGTCCTGCTGATCCCACAGGTCCATCTCGTCTCCTTAGGAGGCAGCAGTTCTGTCAACACAAGCGACTGTCCCAAAGAAATTCAGAACAAAGAAAATGTGCAAGTTTTGAGGTCATATGATAGTGATTTTCAAAAGAAAGAAAGAAAGTCTCACACTGCAGTCTCCCCCAGAATTAATTGAGGGGTGCACTGCCAGAGCAAGAATGTCTCTTGGAGAAAGCAATGAGGACTGCTGAAAGTTTCATGGCTGTATGCATGCATACTCCTCAAAACCCTAGTAATCTTGTGTTTAACATTCTTCCATTTACTTTATTAAACATAATTGTTATTCTGAGACCTGCTTAGTTTAGGGGTGATCAAATTGAAGTGGTTAATTTGGTAACATCTATGCAGGGTCTTATCCAAACTCACTTGGAGATCCAGGAGTAGGCCTTTGTTCTTGGAACTAGAAAGCAACTCTATGGTACTAAGTAGATGTTCAGCAAGAGGTATTGTTACCTGTGCTGTAGCTCATTACTGACATAAATTGCAATATTTGTTATTAATCAAATCCATTTAATGTGTAAGATATTGAAGAGAGTAACTACAGAGTGCCTGTTTGTTTACTGGGTAGATTGACATGTTTTATATCCATTTTCAGCTCAAGATGGAATATTGTCTGAGCTGAGTCTTCAGAGCTGCAAATTAACATATCCTATCTAGGCAGAAAAATGCTGCCAACGTCTTGCCAGCTCGTATCATTACTCTGTACTGCATTCCTTATTACCTTGCAGGTTTTTACCTATGTGCATAGATCAACAAGGAAACAGAGACGAGAAGTACGCCAGGTAGCCATCAGAATCCATCCATCAGAAAAAAGGATCAATACCTAAAGTATCCTGATAGACCTCTGTCTAACAAATATATTTCTTAGACTTTGTGGAAAAAAGCTCAAGTGATATTGATTTCAGTTTCTCAAGTTACTGCAGTTGTTAACTACCCTTTATGTCATAAAGTCTTACCTAACATTGACTCTGAGTCAGCTGGTCAGAGCATGGTGCTAACATCAATGTTGTGGGTTCACTCACTGTATGGGCCATTCACTTAAGAGTTGGACTCAATGATCCTCGAGGGTCCCTTCCAACTCAGAATAATCTGTGAACATTTAATCTGAACTTTTTTGCTTCAGAGGTTCTTTCAGAGAGGTAATTTCTCTCTAAAATGCAATAGCCCATTCACAAGTAACAAGGACAAGATTATTGTCTCCTTGCAGTGTTATTTGATATATTTAAACACTACTTCACTTCTCTCTAGTTCCCTTGAAACTTAAAAATTCTATTTCTTAAAACCCTTCCTCATTGGTCATACCTTAATTCCAACTCACTGCTTTCTTCTTCTCTTTCTCTGTCTTTCTTTGACCATGAGAAAGACAATTTTATCAATGCTGACTAGCACAGAAAGATTAATTTCTGTATGATGTTCTCCTGAGTACCTTATGCACCCCAATAATATTGCTTTTCAAAAGTAATATGGTGTTTTGGGTTAGTGACTCACTGTTCTTGCCAGGTCCTCCTCTCCCAAACTTCTTCCTGGCGAGTTGTTCCTCATTATGTATTTGTTCAGTTCATAATCTTTGATAAAATATATAACTTTGTACTTGTCCTTATTGAATTGAGTCCCAATTTTTTCAGAACATTTCTTCAATTTATCAAGATCATTTTGCACTTTAATCCTGTTCTTCAATCTCATTACAGCCTGGATGATTCTGGATCACCTGCAGATCTAATAAACTCATATTCTATTCCTTCATCCAAGACATAAGTGAAAATATTGGCTAGGTTCAGGACAAATTGGCTGAAATCTACTTAGACATCCTTCTATTCTGACATTAAATTAAAAACAGCTTTGTATCCACCCTGTAGCAGTTTCACTTAGTTTTCTTGACTTGCTTATGAAAGTTTTATGTGAAGCTGTATCAAAAGGCTTTGTAAGATACATGGCTTCTATGGTTTCTTCCTTATCCCTCAGCCAGTTAAAAGAGTTTGACATGATTTCTTCTTGCAACATTCAAATAGACATGGATTCCTCATCCTGGAAAAAAATTAGATAGTCTATAAAATCCTGGAAATTTGGAAGAAAGTATAAAATGAATGATCATTCTCTGTCCCTGATAAGGCAAACAAATGTCTTCTGATGAGGTTTCAAGGGCACAGCTGACTTCCAGAGCTCTCCCAGCTGGGTTCTTATGCCTCCATATCAGGGATTATTATTTCTCATCTCCTTCTTGCGCAGGACCATCATTGTGGTAACAATTTTCTGTATAGGTTGCTGATAAATACAATTTCATGTATCACAAAGGATTAATGAAATGCCACAGGTTTCTTCACTTCATCCTGATACAGTAAAAATACTTCTTAAGCAAGATGGTTGCTATTTACGGAAGAGTTTCTGATCCAGTGATGTTTACCAGGCACTAAAGAACTGTTTTCTGGTCTGTACCACCTCTGATTGAAGATATTTGCTTGGGTTCCCATGAGAACACAGCCTAGATGAAGACTAACAAGCAGCAGTATGAGCAGGCTACAGGCAGTGCCTGATTTGAATCAGAAGTGACTATCTCAGAGTACATGCATATCTCATCAGTGGAGAAAAAGTGTAAAGGCTACAGGGGAAGTGAGGAGAAAAAGCATCTATGGACAGAGTTTTTAAATGATATTTTCATAAAAACTGAGGGAAGGCTTATAGGAAGAATCAAATATGAGTTCCTGTATTGGGGGCAAAAACACACTGGTTGCTCATCTAAGGGCTATTAATTTGTATTTCTGACTTATTCAAAATAATCAAGGAAAAAGAAAAAAACACTTTAAAGAGAAAGCTTTCACAAAAAAAAGACAGTGGGAATGAGCTTCATTTCAACTTCACATTTCAATTGTTTACCACTGCACAGAGACAGGAGAACTCTACAATCTGCCACCACTCAGCAGCCACATAATACTGAATTAATTCTCATTGATCAGTTTTTTTTTTTTTCCTTTTGCCTCTTTTGCTTTTAAACTGTAAATAAAATCTTTTAGGGAAACTATCACATGGTTTGTGTTGTGTTGGGTTCATGACTAATTAATGACTAATTAATATTCCACCAACAAGACTCCTTTCTATTTTGATTTATAATCTTTTATCATATTCATGCCTCAAGGTCAGTCTTGTATATACAAAGCTTTGTAGGAAAACACAATATACTTTATTCTCTTCTGTTTGTTATTAATACATAGTGTGGGGCCCCAGAGAAACACAGAAAAGTCTGCAAAGAATTCTGGAGGAAAAAGAAAGGATTGCTTTCCTCAGACATTATTTATTTAGTAAAATTAAGCATATTAATAAATAAATTAATAGAAATAATTTTCTTACAGTCTACCTGAGTAATTACTTAGACTATTCCTTTATATTTCTAAGAATTCTGATACCTTGTTATTCTGAAATATTCAAGTAACCTGAGACCAAGAATGATAGCTCTTTATTTATTCTTCTTCTCTGTCAGTCTCATATTCTCATTAGATTCTTGTTACCTATGCCAGCACAACAATATTCTAATTTATCTGTTTTTCTGTTCTCTGGTAATGAATTAGCAGTGATGGGAACCATAGCAACTGAAGCAAAAACTTCATTAAGCAAGAACAATTTTTCAGTTTACACTGTGTGATGTGAAATTGCTTTCAGTAACAAAGTCTTCCACAAAACAATTATAACTAGAACAAAGAAAGCAGGAAAGCAGATAAGCTGAACCCCAGTGCAGAGAAGTCTGTATTTCAAGCTGTGAAATGCTGACCAGGTTTCCATCTTAGGAATAATGCTCAAACATAGCTGCTAACTGTCAAAAAAAACCCAGAAACTTCATAGGTTTCAAGCAAACTTTTGACAGCCTTCACTGTGATTCATCCTGAAATGTTTTTCTAGGCAAACCAACATAGTTAACCCCAGCACAACTCTTAAAGAAAACCTTCCCAGCTGAAATAAATGTGACTGGAATGAACTACCTAAAGCGTAGATGGTTGCTGTGAGAAAAGTATCTGTTCCATCACCCTGTGCTCTTGATGTGCCAACAGTTTTTGTACTACAAAAAGATAACAGCCATGGGCATCAGACACAATGGCCTGAGCTATCTGGAGTCAGACAGTTTAGCCCTACTGAATTAAATCTCACTCAACCTGTTAAGATGAAAGCCTACTTAGGCATGCAAAAAGGGTGGAGTTTACATTCAGCTATGACACAATGATGTTAATGACATCTCAGAGGTTACCATTTAAGAAATATTTTAGAAGATAAAAGAATTCAGAAGTGATTTAATAGTGGAAGCAAACAACCTAGCCAGAAGAACCAGCCATCCCAGGCTTTCTGTAAGCAGCAAACTAAATCATCTGGAACATGTACTGATACATGGGCGACTCAATTACCCTGTCATTCATTGAGAAAGGAGGAGAAGAAGTGACCAACAGGTGCTTTGAGTGCACTATGAACTTTTTTATGTATTAAAGACCAGGAGAGCAGCCTTTTCTAAGTAATAAGGCAGAACTGATTAAGAACGTGACAGAGAAACAACTTAGAGTGAGCCGCCATAAAACTGAAGAGCCTGTGATTCACAGGGAAGAGAGCAGCAAACAGAACCTTTTGGCACTTGAAGAAGACTGACTTCAAGAAACTCAGAGATGTGGTAGGTGCTAGCCCATGAGAACAAGTATCAGTGCACAAAGGAGGATGTGAAGAGAAGAAACACAGAAATCACAGGAAGGCATCCTATCAGCAGTGAATAGATACGACCAGGAAGGTATATTCTCTGTTGCTCAGCAGGGAGGGACACTGAAGGACACTGAAAAGCCTGAAGTGTTTAGTGGCTTTATTACTCAGTTCTCACTAAAAAGGTCAACTGCAAGTACAGGACTGGCACAATTAATACTGGCAGCTAAAAGGAATTCTATATCAGGCTGGAATATATAAAGGGAGATGCAGAGTGCATAGCTAAAAAGAGTGCTCTCAAATTGACTAGATTTGATTAAATGTTATGTGAGCTTGACTAAAGAAATCTTAAAGCCAGCACTGGATATTTCTGAGACTTCATAAAATGGGTGAGGCACCTGCAGACAGTGAAGGAGTAAATGTAGTACCTGTCCTCTGAAGCAGGAAAAGGAGGCAGTGAACACAAAGGCACAAGAAATATTCCAGATCAGAACAGAGGTCATTGAGTATAGCCAGTGTTAAATGTCCAGGTAAAAGTATAACAAGTAGAAACCAAGGGAGTAGTGGTACTTCCCAGCCTGCAGGATGTAGCTTATTTTAAAAGTCTATTCTAGAAGGATGAAAGATTTAAGTAAAAATACAGGCAGTGCAGAAGTATAGAGTAAAAATTATCATGAAAAGGTGATCAATTACATACATGCATACTTACATCTAAACAGAAGGGCTGTGATTCAATTATCACAATTTTATCATAATAAAATATCTTCTTGTCTTTGAGGTAGTATGTAATATTAACAAAGATCTGATCTCTTGTCTGACTCCAAGATACTGGACAAGGTTCACCTTGCTTGCTTTGGTTCCTAAACTGGAGTGAAGGTGGAATTTGTGCAGCAGCTCATTAAGACTGCAGGTATTTGGAAGAAAGCTGCAGACAGTGGCTGGATTAGGGGGAATAAAAGGCAAACAGATAAGACCTTTGTCTGGATTTTTACTCTTTTACTTTGGCATTTTCTTAGCTATTTTTTGAGATTTTTCAATCAAAAATCCTTCTGAAAGAGTGGCTACCACTATGGGAATATGAAACTTTCAGCTTTGATTTTCCACTCCCAATATGATTACAAATCATTTTCAATCTGTTGAGCCAACTTTGTTTCTGGTGATGCTCCATGTCATTGTGCTCCCTTTATCAGGGAATAAACAACCTTAAGAAGAAACTTAACACAGCTAGTTTCAAATCTAACTGTGAATGTAAAAATTAACTTTTTGAAACACAAAATATTATGTACAATTCTGCTTTTATCTTGGAGAGGAAAGGTCTCCAAACTTGTCTATAAAATATGCTGTTTTGAAGTTTCAAAGTTAATCTTAATACACAGAGTCTTTAATTTTTTGGTACACACATCCACATAATATCCCTTTTCCTTTTCTGAGGTGAACTGGTAATGCATTCCCAGAGAATAAAGAAGCTGTGATTTCACCTAAGACATTGTAGTTTCAAGGCATAATACCCTAATACTACTTTTTGCCTCATTTTTTTCCATTACAGAGTTATTGTACTCTAACTTTTTTGATGACTCTATAGTGGTCAGCTGTGATTAAAAAAACAATATAAAACACATAAATAGTTATTATAACATTTAATAAATGTATTGTAAATAATAAAAATATATCAAATAAATATGATCATTACTGATCTTGAGGCAAAACCAGATATAAATTGGTAAAAAATGTTAAAAAGAATCATTATGAAAGAACCTGAATTTTCAAGCAAGGCAAAAAACTCTGTCAAAAACACAGGAAAATGTAATGTTCTGAGACATTTAACCATTTCATCATTTCCTGCAATGTTCTTAGGTTAATAAAACAGATGCAGCATAAAATAAGAGGACCAGAAGAATGTGAATCTTTACACATTTATATTCTACCGCAGAAAGACTTTAAGAACAGAAGCAGAAGGTATCCAAAAAATCACTAGAAAGTGATTCCTTACCCAGATGTCAAGCATAGGTAGGAAGGTAGCATGAACTCACTTAACTCCAGCATGCAGGTGCAGGTAAGGCTTCATGAAAAGTTAGAGTGAAGAATGTGTTTCAAAGTTTGTGAAGATGCCAATAGCAAACCTTGTTTGAGTGTGAGGCTTTACCATGCCAGTGGCTATGGTGAGCACTTTACCATGAGGGCATGGATGCAAAAATCCAGAGCTTCAGAAGGTCAACTAATAAAATTGAGAATTTTTTGGATAAATTAAATCCCATTTTTTTGAGTTATTAAGTTCCCATTATTAAGTTCAGGAACATATTGAAAATTATGCATTTTGAGAGGCCCAAAACCTGTTTTCCATATCTTTAACACTTTTAAAAGCCAAAAGTATTTTGGGAGCATGCCTAAAGTAGACTATATTATATATATATATAATACCATGCCTGCTATTAACTCTGTGATGTATGGAGAGAAGACAGGTTTTCTAGGGAGGTGTTAAGTTATTCAAAATAGCATATTTGACCTCCAAAAAGAGCTGGCTCATGGCAACCAACAGGATGCAAAAATGTTGAAAGAAGCCTACATCCTCTACTAAAAGCAGTGAAAGAAGTGGCTGTGACAGTGGGAGTTGGAAAACAAGCTGAAGGTTTTTTTTGGACATAGAAGCTTTCCATGCTGGCCTCAGGCTTAAATTTTTTATCCCTTCAACCAGGAAACTTCTCTCACCAGATAATCACCTCAAGCAAAAAAGAGAGGTTCTACCCAGGCTATTTGGAGGCCACTATTTACATGCTGTAAACAGTTCCTGTGCATTTGCTAGTGTTTGCTGCTGGAATATCAAGGGGTCAATACTACTTTCAAATGGTCTTCACCTGTAAAGTCAGACTTGAAGAATTTAACCCCCAGTTTTATTCTAGCCTGGATCCATTATCAGTTGTATCAAAGACTACCCATGCAGTTAGAGTTCCTGCTATTAGTCTTATTACCTTTAAAAGCTACCCAAGAATGAGAAACTTTACTAAAAATAATAAATCTGTGTAAGCATGACTGGGAGGCTGGAGTATGACCTTATCTGGCAGTTATCATGAAGATTTGTTTGGAGAAAGAGAACTCCTCTGTGTAGCAAACTCATAGTCAGCAAAGAAAATTTGCTGCGGTTTTACATGCCTGAACATGTCTGGAGATAAAACTAAACTATCCTGGACACCTTGTAATCTGCCCTGAGAACCCTGATTTCTCCTGACCCTCTGTGCAACTTCTAGTATTATTAGATGTTATGAGGACAGCTTTCTACTGTGCCTTCCATCTCACACACCTAAGTTATATAACTGGTGGGAGAGGGTTACTGTAAATTTCTGGAAAACTAAATGTGATTATAACCTTTGGAACCAAATGTGATTATAAAACTGAGCAACAGTCTGCAAGAACTCAAGTTTTGTTCATATAGCCAGTCAGCTGCTGGCCAAGAGCATCAAGGCAGATCCTCAGTGAAGGTAGGAAATGTTCTTGTTTAGTGAACAGGCAAGATGCATAGTTTATTTCTTACAGAAATAAGGTATTAGGTTATGATGGCATTGTCTTAAAAAAATTCTGC
Organism: Haemorhous mexicanus; assembly: GCF_027477595.1. Lineage (NCBI taxonomy): Eukaryota > Metazoa > Chordata > Aves > Passeriformes > Fringillidae > Haemorhous > Haemorhous mexicanus. The sequence continues at coordinate 63,162,995 of NC_082344.1, forward strand.
CAAATTGTTTCTGAATTCTTTATTGGTAAAATTTACATAGGGAACAAAAATACTTGATACTGCCCTTAAAGATTATTTCTATGACTTATTTAAATATGAATTTTTTAGCTGCATTCCAAGATTTCTTGCAAATGGTTTAATATATTTGGGAAGTAAATGCAAAAAGTTTTTGGAAGGATTTTTCTCAGAACTGTTTCAGTGTTATCCATATATGTCCAGATGTGTAATCTGTTACAGCTGTTACAGGAATAGTGTCTGAACCCTTACATGGCTTTTATGATATCTGTGAACCTCTCCTTATGGAAAGGACCTGACTAAATATATTCCATCCAAACAGAGCAACCATGCCACCAGGGTGAGCAAAAGCAGGAAAGCTGAATGGCCTGCATGAAAACTGAAGGCCCTCCTTTGTCTAAAGAGGCTGGTGAAATTGTTACCTTTGAAATTCTGAAAGCTTCATTCTGTTGCTTAGACCCTCCACAGGATCAGTGTGGAGACAAAATCACGCAACAGCCAGCCCACATCAGGAGCAGAAGATTGCTAATAGAAATTAAAACGCTTCTCCAAAATGTATTCTTTTTTCAGGCATTTTTGAAGGTTAAGTAACTCTGTGAAACTTTTTTCTACAGAGAAAATAAAGTTAGAAAATATCAACCTGGCATTCTTTTGCCTGGAAATGTGGTGTCAGGCATTTTAAACACCAGTAATTTTGGCTTTAGGAACCATTTTTTAATGTTTTGGAGGGTTTTTTTTAGTTTATGGAGAGTTTTTATGGAAGACAATTGTTTGCATTCAGTGTGTGAAATGTGATTAATTGTAGATGACTTTGATGGATGCTGCTTGTAAAAGTGATGAAATTCAGAAGGGACTTATTCATTTGTGCATGAGTACCATATCCACAAATCAGAACATATATAGCCAGGCCAGGGGAACAAAAAGGCTAAGCACAGTGGGTATTTGGCTTTTAAAAATCCTTAGAAAAAAGGTGGAGATCACAACCCCGATCAGCAAGTGAACCTGTCAATCTTGAGTTCTCACCAGAAGCTTCTGAAGATGATACCAATGAGCCAGCTAGATAGCTTTTCTGTGGCAGAACTGAGACATTTAGGGCTTAAGAACTGAGCTATTCCCTTCAGGCCAACTAGCAGATGAGACTTTGAAAAAAATCAACAATAGAATATCAAAAGCAAGAACTTCTTTGTTGGAGGCTTCTGGGTCCCTGAGAACATGGCTTGGTTGAGAGATGAGAATATGCCTCTTTTACAGCTCTGGATCAAGGCCCTAAAGTACCCATGGCATTTGACTCCTGGAGATTTAGATAGTGACTAACTCACAAAAAGCTCTTGGTATCTTAGGAGAAAATTCTTGGTGCCTTACTTTCATCACAACACCAGATAAGCAGCCAAATAAAAGAGCCTAATTAATCTAAAAAATAATTAAAAAAAAAAAAAAACAAAATAGGCTTTTTTAAAATAAAACCTCTTTTCTGACATCTAGCAGGATTTATCAGGACCATTGCTTTTTTGCTGTCCTTCTGATAGGAGGGTTTTTGACCAGCCAGTGGTAGGGCATAGGGAACAGTGGACACCCAGCCTGCCTGGGAGCCAGCCACTCTAAGGGTAATTAGGGCTTTCTCCTGCCCAGGAAAATACCAGAGGCACAGGCACTCTCACCTTCAGGATGCTGAAAGAGATCAATCTACAAAGAACAGCTTCAACTGAAAGCATAAAAGCCAAACTTCCTACCCCTGTGCTTTGTAAATATCAGAGGTATGTGAGGCAGGATGATCCACACAAAAGAAAAACAAATGTGCCTCTGCAGACCAGGAGAGACACAGCTGCCAAACTCAAGGAATGCCAAGCAACTGCAGTTCTGCTGTCCAGGAAGTGTTGGGAAGTGTGAATAAATATTAAAAGGGATGGAAATGCTGAAGTACTACTAAATACACTGGGCTGATTTCAAACCCATTTTTTCGAATGCTAGATGAGGGTCTGCACACAGAAGCTTAGTTAGTGATTTTAGTGTACTCAGTTTGAGGTAGAGTATTATCTAAGCTCTTTTCACACCTAAAGTCTAGGAAAGTTTTGCACAAATGCTCTAAGATATATCTTAACTAAATACAGCAATAAATGCATTTTTGGGATATCAGAAAAGTCTTTAAACACATATTGGATTTATTGAAGATCACTTCTGTTTTGTTCTGTCTTCTCTTTTAAAACCTGAAACCTACATAAAGTTTACTAACTCAGTATAAGATAAAATTTTTTTCAGTTTTTTTAATATTGAAAATGAAACTATGTTAAAATAAATTTATTTTTTCTGACTGCATTGTACAACACCTTTGAACCAGTCTTCTGGGATAAAGAAACACTATGTCAGTGAAAGGTAAGCATCAAAAGTCTTTGAACCTACCGCAGAAGTTTTACTGAGTAACATGACAAAAAGGATATCTGTTACCAGAGCATAGGTCCAGGCTTGCTAAAATATATTTGAGCAAGTCTAGGCATGCCCTATCTTAGTTTTATCAACTGTACTATCAGCCAGTTGTGCTGCTGAAAACCAACAGAACATAATCCTTAGCACTGTTTGGAAGACAAGTTCTTGGCATGGTGATGCAGGAAAACATCTGGTGATATATAGAGGCCACCAAGCAGGGGTTTTGCAATAGCTGAGTATCTAATGCGGTACCAGAGGCATTCTAGGTTTAAATTCATAGCCTCCAGGAAAGGAAGCATAGGTTGTGAATGTTCATACAAGTCATGATATTTCCAGGAGTTGTTTTCTGTGAGGCACACAGCAATCACCCTCTGTCTGTGCATTCAAATGGTTTTCCAAGGCCATAGGCAGATTGTGTTTCCCAAGTCTCACTCTGCTGACTGGAAGTGGTACTGCCCCTGCATCCCCAGTCAGAAGGCACTGCCCCGCAGCTCTGGGGGTACTTCAGATGCTTCATACCCTACCACAGGTAAAGCCACCTCACTCACCTTCGCTGGCAGGTCAAAGTCGCTGGCTGACTTTGCCACATGAGATGTGGCTAACAGACCCCTTCAACGGGCAAACCTGTGTGGACAAGAACAGTTCAGCAAGTGCAGCCCACTAGGATGGTGCCATCTGCAGCTGCTACAGCTGCTTGCAAAATGAAGATCTCCCTGTGATTTCCATACATGGCCTCAAAACAATCAGCTGTCTGGGAAGAGCTCTATCTTACACATCTTGGTTACTTATCCCAGGTTTGTATGTAATGGCTTTATACATGGCTTTACGCTTCCCATATTATTTTAGAAGCCTAACATAATTTCAGTAAAGGTCCACAAAATTAGTATAATAATATGAAGTGCAAGAAGTTTTTAACACAGCATTCACAAAATATTGAGTAATCTAGTGAAGACTGTTAGGTGGTCCAAAACAAAATTTCCCAGTAACTGCTATCATGGAGGACTGACTTCCATCACCTTTTCACAAAATGATCAAGCCCTGTCCTGGAGTGACATTATAATGCTTGTATCCCCATTTGTCTGTTTAGCCCAGAAAGAAGTTTTGCACCTTTAAGATTGGTTCTGAGAGCGAAGTGAGAAGAAGCGCGCAGTTTGTTTTCAGACAATCCTCCGCATTCCCGCTCCTGGACTGTGCTGTCTGCGGATGGACTGACAGCGGGACAGAGCCCTCCTTTGCTTTTAGTTAGTTTTTAGCTAGCTGAGGCAGAGAAGTTCTCTGGACTGTGCTTTGTCCTTTTCTTTGGACCTGTTGAACCCTGCTCTGGAGCGAGCACCGGAGGAGCGCCGGCAGCTCGCACCTGCGGCCACGGTGCCGGGCTGGGCCGCGGCATTTCCAGCGCCGGAGGGACTGAGGAGAGACTGAGTGAGCTGAGCTACAGCCCAGGGAGGGACTCCTGAGTCTGTCATCTCTTCAGATTGGCACGGGGTTTTATTCTTTAATAGTGTTCCTTTTTTGTGCTGGTGAATGCTTTGCCTGTTAAATAAGCAGGTTTTTTCCACTTTTCTCCAAGGAAATCTTTTTCCCAGACCAGTTGTGGGAGAGGCTGCTTGAATCTGCTTTCTAAAGGAAGCCCTTTGGAAGTTTTCTCCCAAATTTTCCCTAAACCAGGACAAGCCCAAATCATGCAACACCTAGGTTCTCCTCTCCAGTGGTCCAGGACACCAATGCACTAAGGTCATCAAGTCTTTTTCCAAATTCAGTAAAGATTTCCTCGTGACCTGATGGAAAACACTTAGCACTTTCAAGGACTTTTTTTGCCTGAAACCAAAATATAAATATGACAGATCATGTCCTAAAAACCCCTTTTGCACCACTGCAGTTTTAAATCATTGTTCCTGGTTGACCAAAACTCTAGTTAATAATGTTGAGAAGGTCTTAAAAGTGTGGCACAGCAATGTCAGTACCTGCATCTCTTTTTGTGTCTATGACAGACTAAGTATCAGTTTTTCAACAAATATTATGTTCTTCAGAAACCCTGGAATCTTCATCCTCCTACTTTGTTCTCACCAGCTTGTCTGCTTTAAACCCCTCTTTCTTTCTCTCCATGTTCATTGATTCATGGGTTTTGTGCAAAAGACCAGCGTAAAGCTGTGCAGCGAGGGTGTCATCATTGTAATTGGGCATTGATTATTTAAAGAGCACAGTTGTTACTTTGGTTGATGAGACCATCTCTCAGACTGACATCTACTCTGAGAACAGAAACTTGGGGTAATTTACCAGACCCTTTTCATACCCCTTGCCAGGATTGGTTTTACCTTTTATAGATCTGCAATACTTCAGCACGGGATTAGGTTCTGCAATGGGTGCAGCACCTGGTGCTTTACTGAATAATAAAGACAATGTTGCCATGGTCAAATATCTGAAAATATTGAGAAACATGTAAACAAAGCCCAGGTTGTCTTAGATACTGAAAAAAAATATGCTTGGCTGTATTGGAAATTGTAGCTTTTTATTTCATTTTATTTAATTTCATTTCTTTTCCCAGGGAAAAGTTTCTGTCTTTGTATCATACATCATCTTGATCTTCCACTCACGTTGACAGAAAGAGGATACAAATGATTTTTAGAGCTCCACAAGGATAAAAATCAGCAGGGATTATTAAGCTCTTTCTGAGCTGGAAAATGCTATGCTTCAGCATCTGGTTAATAAATATTTATTTTGCTTCTATTTCTGTGTGTGAGTGAGACCCCATCATGTTTGTTTAAACAGAGATTATGTCTAAAATACATATTTTCAGAGGAGGATATGTTAAAGGGAATGTGTCACACCTTGGGTGAAACTCATATTTTTAAAGAGTGAAACATCTCTCTTCTTTTTTATATTTCTTTTTTCAGAAGCCAAAAACTACAGAAAAACTTTGAACAGAAAGAAAATCACATCTCTGCTTTTCAACTAAGATTCTCTACAATCTAGAATAAAAAGGCTCTTTTGTCAGCGGACACACATTGGCAGGAGAACTGAATATGCAACAAGTATCCTTACAAAGTGGTGATGAGAAGCATGTCTTTCAAGGGATGAATGTTCTGCATCATGTGCTTTGGCCGTAGACATAAAACACAAGACAGTTTTAAAGTACCTGTAGCCTTGAAAGTTAGTTACAGGATATTCACACATTTAGTCTGTTGTTTTCTGCTGTTGAGTCAGTTGTCCTAAGTCAGCAACACACAAAATGGAAATGAATATTTTAACAACCTCAATATATTAAACAGCAAAAAAATAAGATTAAGGAAATGTCACAGAATGTGGAAAAGATGCAGCTGTGGCCCAGAGGTATTCATCTCAGCAGAAAGCTGGATACAAATAGTGGAGGAATGGAAATGCTAAAACAATCCCATTACAGTCAGCACTGCTGAGCAACTTAAATACAGAGGTTGCTGCCAAATTCACAATAAATGAATTAGATGTGTTTCCTGCCTGGGAAAAAATGGGTGGAAATAGATGTACATCATGTGAGTAAACTGAAAAGATCTAATCTTCAAGATATTACACTGGCAGACCTTTTAGGGGTACAAATAAAAGTGATAGGTGAAATTTTGTCTTGATAACTGCAGCTGTAAATCCATGGATGGAACATTGTTAGCAGCTACTCAGATTTCTATTGATGGGGATGCAAAAATAGACCATTTTCAGCTGTTGTGTACTGCTGCTGTTTCCGATGGGCAAAGTGCTGAATCTGCTCTGTGCTGGATTTTTTTATTTGCGATCCAGAATTATGTAGTGCAGTCATACTGACATTTAATAGTGGTCTTATTATTGTCCTGAAATACTTGCTCACCAGCTGCAAAACAACATTTTATTCACCCTCACATGCTGTGTGGCTCCCATAGATGAAATGGTATTTATGCTTGACAGTATTCCAGTCAGTGTTTCAGGTAAGTTGATGTGCTTAGCAAGAACTGAAGCCCATCAAAATGAAGGTTAATCTACACCAAGACAGGAGCTGTCATTCAATCATTGCTAGCAGGGCTGCAGGAGTCTCAGCAAGCAACAGAAATGACAGTCCTTTTGAGATGGTTGGTTTATTTGTTGTTCATTATTTTCTTTTTCTTTTTTTTTTTTTTTTTTTGAGAATAATATTTAACCAAGTTATGGTACAGACACTTCTTACCTAGCAGTATAAAATAAGCTGCTGCATCATCCTACAGACTTGTTTTTTAGGAAGGCAAAAAAACCCATGCTGATTCCCACTGATTCCCATGCTAGTCAGAGAAAGTCTGGTTAGATTGGAGTCTGGACCCTGAAACACTTGCTCAGACATCAAAAATCTTGGAGTGAACAAAGAAAAGGCTGATGTTACAAGGGAGGAAATTGGCAGATGGAAGCCAAGAGAACTGCTAGCTGATGCCTTGCTATTTCTGCCTGCGAGCTGTGTATGAGAAAAGGTGGTTTCTTTGTCTACCACTGTTTTTTATTGTTTGTTTTAGGGCTTACTGCAGGAAAGAAAGTGAGTGTGATGAGAAAATGTGGACTATGGTACAGCTGAAGTGTTTGTAAAAGAGCTGAACTCACTGCCAATGTAATTCAACATAACTGCAAGCAATGGAGCTAACCCAGGGGTGAATCTGGCACCCTTTACTTTTCAGCTGCATTGGTAGATACTCATTAGACAGAGCAGCTTGTGTCAGTCCATTAATGTATGCCATGTTTTTAATCTATATATATTGCATTCATTTTGGTGTAGAAGTATTAATTATAGGATTGAGGGAAATAGGAGAATTAGTTTCCTTTTTTTAAATTAATTTATTATGGCTACACACACATTTTCAGGTTTTCCTCACTGCAAGCATTCAATCAATTTGTCTTAGGATCATGAAACCTGAGGGAGTATGGAGAGACTCTTTGTCCACACTGCAATAGATGGATCCTGCTCATCCTCTAGGCTGGCTAAACACTATCCCTGCCCTTTGACAGGGTTAATCTGTTCAGGCTCAGCATTGTCCAGAGCAGCTACCTGCAAACAGGCTCTTACCAGGTAATTTAGTAAACCAACTTAGATGCTGTTACTTGTTACTGGAGGGCCCATGTGTCTGCCAGGCAAAGTCAGGAGTAATAGAAAAACTCCTCGCATGGAGAAATTTTCATGAAACCTTCAGTTTAATCCAGTGCTCCTTGAGTGGAGCAGGGATGGGATGCTCCATCTTTGGTATTTCCTTTTCTTGATTTGTGCATGTTCATTTTAGGCTTCTGCCCCTAAACAGCCCCTTTTCTCTGCTTGTTAGTCTATCCAACAACAGCCCTCCAATGAAACTTCCCAGAATCAGATTGCAGAGAGGATACAAATATCCTTCCCTTCTAGGACACAAATTTCTCTCATTTATTTGTCTTACATTTCTCTAGCCTGCAGCAAAAGACTGCTGTGATGTGTGCCATTAAATATGCTTCTCTGTCAGGTTTTTTTGGGAGATTGTGAAGGAGTTTTCTTCCTAAGTTTCTTCTGTGAAAACTTTTTCTTGCTACATTCAAATTTTATGCAACCTTCCTCTCCTTGCAATGTCTGTATCTTATATTTTTACATTTTTGCCCAATGCTTCATTTTCTAAGCTGAAAATCACAGAATATAACAAGAAAGAATATATTTTGAGATTTATTTTCTACATAACTTTTAGTGGGGCTTTTTTGCTGACTACTGGTCATTTTGGGTTCTGCTTCATTTGTAAAAAGCCTGTGAAGAAGCAGCAGGGATGAAGGGTACAGAGAAAGCCCCCAGTAGTTTTGAGATGACATCTTTACACACCAACTTGTCAGTATTACTGCATAGGGGCTGAACTTCTCTAATCTCACCTGAATTCCCTTCTGGCAATGAAAAAGGCCACCCTCTGTGCCTAATGCTTCTAGTGCACTAATATTCACACATAGACAGAGAGAACCATTGAGCAAACTATCACTATGGCAAGTTTAGATGAAGTTTGCCTTGTTTTCCTCTTTCACAGCTGTCATATGGTCTCATGCCATCTGACAAACCATGGACATAGTTGGAAACTCATGGAAATAGTTTCAATCAGGAGCAGAAAGAAGTCAGAACAGTTTCATAGCAGGATGATTTTTAGATCATTCCAAAAATTCACTCTCCTTTTCTTGTTCAGATTCACTTATGTTGTAAAAAAAAAGTAATTCTGGATAGTTTTGAGTGATTAGATTATCAAAGCCTTGTAACCTGAAAAGGAACATGCTAGAAATTCAGGTGAGCACAATGTAGTGCTGTTCATTACTCTTTAACTGGAGGAATTATCTTATGTTGTTTACTGGTAGTATATTTAATAATAAAAGATATAAGCAAGCTTTGCCAAGCATAAGATTTATTGTTGGGTTAACACGGGGAAAATGTATCTATAAGAATGTTTGTGAATCCTTAATTTTATTTTTCATAAACTTTTTTTCACTTTTTATTCAATTTTTCCATCTAGCCAACCAAGAAAAGAAGCTCTTCTGTAAATGTACACTGAAAGTAAATTTTAGGCCTGATTGTTTAATTACAGAACAAAAAAAGAAATTAATGAGAAAATAATGTGTTTATTGGAAATAAAGTGCAGAAGGAAAGTTGAGGTCAGCCAAATGTGGAAGATAAAGCCTATCTACACTGACCTACCTCCACACAAGCCAGTTCCAGTCCTGGGATCAGGACAGCCAGGTCAGCACAGAGCTGTGCCAACTGAATTGAGCTAACTCATTTATACAACCCCTGGGAGCTGAATGAGTACACAGAGTGGCACTATGCCAGGCAGACATACTGTCCTTTTTCCTGGGCTATCTTGGCTATCTCTCCCATGACATGGCATTGTGTAATGTAGATGTGTCCTTAGGTGACCAACCAGCATGCTCAGCAAGCAAATCCTAAACAACAAATGCTCAGACAAAGGGCTGTAATCATTTATGAATGCTCTGTGAGCACTGATATTTGTTCAGGTACAACAAACAAAAGGGAAAAATCTGGGACTTCATTACAGACGAGATATTAGCAGAGACAGGAGCTAATTTCAGCCCTCTCTCCCCAATTTTTTTGCTGCTAGCATATCAGTCAGTTGCCAAAAGTGTAGCTCCATTTTCTGAGCCTAGCTTTAATATTCAGAGGCATTTCATCTTGCATCACTTTTTTAAAACTTTTATTTGTCTGGTAGCACATGCAATACACTATGCCCTCACTTTTAAGTGTGAAATATACAGCAGTTGCTTTTGATACATTTCAAACCTGCTGTTGTGTTCACCCATACAGAAACCCTTCAGTGAGTTCTGCTCTTCTATTCATCTTAATGCAAAGGCCTGTTTGGAGTTTCACACTCCTCAGTCATTGTATGCTGCAGCACACAGTGCATTACTCAGCAGTGCCTGAAGATCTTTCAATCTCAGCCAAAAAGGTTTATTTCTAGATTGCAAACATTAATAACAATTCAAATGGACACAAGCCTTTGACAATACCCTTGGATTGCCATTACCCTATGCAAGTGTGCATGCATTTTTGGAGAGAGGAGACCCAAGAACATGCTTGATTGCCATCCTTAGGGCCAGGTCTTTCCACTGCTGTAACATCAGTGTTTTGCCAGAAAATGACTTATAGCTGTGTTATAAATTGAGATGGATAAAGCATTTGGAGTTTGCTGTTACATCAAATTGCTTCATTTCCATGTGTGATCTTCATAAAGAATGGAAAAAAAAAGTGTCATGCAAAAATATACTATGCTATTTGGAAACATTAAGTATTATTCACAGAAAACCTTTCATACATATTTTTAATCAAGAAAAACTATGAGTAAATAATTTAGAAAAACTTGTTTCTAAACCTTGCAGCCATTTTTTTATCCTAGGTTTTTATAAATGGAGTCATGCCATGCTGATTTTCCCTAATTCAGGAATGAAGCTACTGTGGTCCTTTCAGCCAGTGCAGTGAAATCAGAAGGCCCAGGTGATCTGGGCCATCATCATTTTCCCCCGTCATTTTCTCTCTTCAGCAGAAGGTGATGGTTCTATTTTGTTCCCTTGTAAAGTGCTTTGAGATTTGAGTATGACTGGATCCTTGTGTAAGTGTCAAGTGAAACCAAATTTCTAATATCTAATTAGACCAAAATCTACTCCTACATATACATATTTGACTCCTGTTAAATGCAGCAGAATGTCACAAGAAATAAGAGAGAAGTTTACACATTTAGCAGATGACATAGAAATCAATTTTCAAGCTGTTTAATAAAGATTTGTATGTCTTAAGTTATACTTAACCTGAAGCATCCTGATGGATTGAATTTTGATGGAGAATGTCCATTCTTTATTGGATGCAGGGGGAAACAGCATGGAGGAAAGGCTGAAGTACTTCATGCCTTCCTTCCCTCAGTCTTGAACAGCAAGGCCAGCTGTTCTCATGGTACACAGCCTCCTTAGTGCTACAGGCTGGGGCAGAGTGGCTGGAAAGCTGCCCAGCAGAAAAGGAACTGCAGGTTCTGTTTGGGGGTGACTGAACATGAGCCAGTGTGTGCTCAGGTGGCCAAGGAGGCCAGCAGCACCCTGGCTTGTTTCAGAAATACGGTGGGACCAGAGCAGTGATTGTCCCCCTGTGCTGGGCACTGGTGAGGCCACACCTCAAATCCTGTGTTCAGTTTTGGGCCCCTCATGACAAGAAAGGCATTGAGGTGCTGGAGCCTGCCAGAGAAGGGCAACAGAGCTGGGGAAGGGTCTGGAGCACAGGTCCTGTGAGCAGCAGCTGAGGGAGCAGGGGGTGTTTAGCCAGGACAAAAGGAGGCTGGGAAGAAATCCGAGTGTTCTCTACAACTCCCTGCAAGGAGGTTGTAGCCAGGTGGGAGCCTGTCTCTTCTCCCAGACAAGTGACAGGATGAGAGGGAATGGCCTCAAGTTATGCTAGAGAAGATTTAGATTGGATATTAGGAAAAAAATTTGTCATCTAAAAGTTTGTAAAGCTCTGAACTGGCTTCCCAGGAAAGTGGTGGAGTCGCCATCCCCAGCTGTACGTGAAAGACTTGTGGCACTTAGGGACGTGGTTTACTGCTGGATTTGTCAGTGTAAGGTTAACAGTTGGACTCAATGATCTTAACAGACTTTTTCAGCAGAAACCATTCTGTTTTATTCTTTTATTTAATTTCTGCCTTGTAAGTTGGTATGAAAGTCAGTCTTTTAGAGGCCTCAGACCTTTTATGTCGTAATTTTATGCCTGGTGATGCTGTGGGATCTGCTCCTACTGTGACCTGCGGGCAGAGGAGATGTCAGCCCTGGCAGCCCTGCTCAGGGCTCACCAAACACAGCTCTCTTGGATGGAGTCAAGGAGAAACCCCAGCCTTGCAGCTGCTGAGCAGCCACACTGAGCCTCTCTGGATGCATCCAGTATCCAATTCCCAAATGTAGAAAAAAGTCATGATCCTGTGCTGGGAAAACAGTAGCTGCCAGAGGTATTGGGAAAGAGATAAAGTCTTTGTCAGCCCCTCAGGAAACATCTGAAATGACCAGCTTGATGTTGGTGGAATTGAGGCCAAAACTACTTAGAATTTACTGCAAATCAATGTGTTCTTGCAACAGCTATATCTTTCTACTCCTAGTGAAAAAGCTCAAGCTTCTGTGACCCTGGTTTACAGCTGTAAGGTACTACAAGGCTTAACCTGAGCAAATTTTTTCCAGTTTGGATCTGTATTTCTACAACAGAAAAATCTTATGGACTTTTCCCTCTATAATATGTAGAAGTTTTTATTAATAGTATTTAGGTTTCCTGAACAGTCCCAGCAATTCCTCTGCTTCAGCTCCTTTTCTCAGGGCAAATAAATATTTGCAACAAGTAGAGCTGTGTGAGCTAGCAGAGGGGGGAAAAAAGACAAAAAACCTGGCAAGCAAGTTCTCTGTTTCTTTGAAAACTCTCCAACACCATGAATCCTGTGAGAGCTTAATTAAAATGAAAAGGGAATTTTCAAAGGGATAAAACAAAATAAGCTTTTTTAATGCTATTTTTGTTCTGAGCTCAGAAAATCTCTTTCTCTTTTTCAATTGGTTTCCCAAAACATAAATATTGGCAGCTTTAAGGTTTGTTTTTCATCCTCTTGAGCAAGAAACAGTGAGTTCAAAAGCTTTTTCCAGTGAGACTTAGAGGGTTTGCTCACCAGAGCTTGTATTTCTGACACAACTAGTGAGTCTAGAACTGCAAACACTGCCATGAAATCAAAGTTGCCATTTCAAGGGAATTATGATTAAATGGTAGTATTTTTATTTTTACTGATAATTAGAGGAATCATTTTTTTTCATCCACAGCAGTGCATAAGGGCCAAGGTCAACCAAACCTTACTCATCTTAGGCTCACATGATTAAAGGATATTTCTGCAGTCAATGTTGCTCAAGAAGCAATCACTTTTCACTCTCAGCTGCCTCTCTTTAACCAGTGGCTGGGTGTTGCTTTAATATGAGTCCAGATCAATATGTGCTTGTTTCAATCTATATAATACTTATCTCCACCAGCCATCTGCTGGTAAGACACTACTAGTTGATATTTCAAAGTTTTAGAACTTTAGAACAGGAATTGGTGAAACTTTAAATGGATTTTTTGGGTATCCACATTCTTGGCAAAAACTGCATGAGCCCCTTCAGCCCAAAACCAGAAAAATTACAAGCCAATATTTAGGTGTCAAAATTTTCAAATTATCTGAGTGACAAAATGGTTTTTGCATGGATCAGTTTGCTTCAGCCACTTCTGCAGTAGAGTGACACTGAAATGTGAAAACTTGCATGTTAACTATTGATGCAAACACAATTGCAGAATCCTGTGTGACCTGTTTTAGGTGCCTTGGCAGGGGAGTTGGACTGGGTGATCTCCAGAGGTCCCCAACCTTGCTGTGGTTCTGTGAGTCCTTTCCAACTTCACAGGTATAAATCAATAAATGATTGCTGTGGTGGGTTTTCAAATGCTCTGGATGTACATGGTGCCTTTCTGCTCTGTCATGACCTGTTCTGAGTGCAGTAACCGTGCCTTCATGCACAGGTGATTGAGTGTGAGAACACAACCACAGCATGTGCCATGGAGAGGCTGGTGGTATTGCACATTTGATGCAGTGCTCAGGCTTCTGATCTCAGAAATGCAATGTAAGGGCTTGGGGAAATTGTGGAGCCAGCTTTGAGGTTTGCCTTTACGCAGTAGAGTGTTACACCCCACCAAAGGCATCCTGCAGAGCTCAGTCCTACTGCCTGTGACATTGCACTTGAGCAGATCAACAAATAGAAACGCATACACAGAGTCATTTATGCCCAGTCTCAGACACAGTAATTAACAGAGGCGAGTTCTTTTTAAAAGTGGAGAGGGAGCTGGCCCCATGGACTCATCCCTCTAGACAGCACTGCTGCATTCATTCAGAAGTTCCCTTAAAATGCTTTTAAGTAAATGTATTTTCCTGCACACTGCTTGCCAGTCCTATATGTGGTGAACATCTTTCCACTTCTGGAAGAAAGTGCTGTGCATGTGTTTTTTCTTCCAGAGGTCATTTATGGGACAAAAAAATCAGTCTTCCAGATGACTAGCTTAGGATTTTAAAAACATGGCTTGTGCTAGATTTATTTTAAATATTGATGGCAAGATTTAGTCAAGGTTGTCTGAGGATACCGGTAGCTTATGCAACTAGTCAGCACACAGCTACATGCTGATAGATTTCTCTATTTCACGGGGGTTTTTTTTTGTAGCTGGTCCAAAGGCCAGCTCATTCTTTCCCCATTTATTTGTAATTTTACCTGGGTCTTTAATAAATTATAAATATTAACAGAAATTAGCTCATCATCCCATAAAGAAAACACATTTCTAATTAAAAACTATGTGTATGGGTCACACTTTGCAGAAGGAAACATAAGTCAAGCATCATTCTTCTTCATTTGTTCCAGGTCACTCTTTTTGTCTGCCTGGCTGCAAAACACTAATGGATTGTCATAATTAAAATTTGCTTTTGTACCCATCTCTTACTTTGCACTTAATACCTATTTTACTTAATGCATCTTATTCTACCCCACTTGCAGCTGCAAACATGCCATACTTTATTAGAATAAAGTTTTATCCTTTTTGGTGCTGTAAATGAGAGGAGATGATGTAGAGAGTTTTCTTTGCAGCACTGGCAGTTCTAACATATGTTAGTATAATAAATTCATTCAAGACATTTTTCAAGTGCACATTCTTCTCAGAGTCAGTTTTCTAGACACTGCAGTTGGTCCCTTAAATCTAAGTGGTTTTTTATTGGCATTAACAGAAGACTTCTATAGCAGAAATGTTTTAAAAAGACAAATTCAGTAGGGAAGATTTTTTGCGCTTCAAGGAGTATTGAAGATGGATACATGGAAAGGGAGCTGGAAATGGGACCAAAGTAGATGTCTTCTAATATAAGCATTGTTTGATAACCAATGAAAGACTAGAGCTTTTGCACTACTCTGACATTCTGTTGTTAAAAAAGAAAATATTGAAGAGAAAAGAAAGATGTGATAATGAGCATGAAAAAGAAAATGTCAATAGAATATATCTCCAGAGCAGATGATCTAAAGCTGTGATTATCAACCTTTTTTCTGTTTCTGACTCTTGTAGATCAAATGTGTTCAAGCAGCTCCAGATACAAGTATTAATAGTAGATGAGCAGCCCCGTAGGAATTTTGATCCTTCGTTTGGAAACATTTGGTCTCATGGAGTCAGTACTGGGGCAGCACCTTGGGGCCTGAGGTGGATCATTGTGTTACCTGAAATAAGCAGAAAAATGTTGGCTCAAAGAGCTTCCAAATCAGATATTAGATGGCTGTAGCAGACGGACAGCGAGACAACAGCAAGACAATCCTGACAAATCCTAAAGCATGACAGTTACAGTACTGGCCACCTACCTATTGACAAATAGGTTTCACAAATTTTGTGGGATTAACATATTGCAGGCCATTCTGTGTTGTTGTCTCTTCTTAGCAGGTTCCATGATCTTTAAAATGTTGTAAGGATGTTTCATCTCTCATGGTGCCCAGCACCTCTGCAGGTAACAGCAGCTCATCCAAGGTGCTGTTTGAAAAGCCTTGGAGCAGAGGAGGGGGAAGCAAAAACACCATAAACTGCTCACAGTAACTGAGTTTGTGGCAGGCCTGTTCATGTGATCCCAGTGAGTCACAGCATTCCTCTCTCTTCACCTCAACTTGGGTTGGACTTGCATTGCCATTGTATGCTACAAGCTCATACAGAGCCCCTACACCTGCCAGCTGTGTCATGCCTTGTGACACATCTCTTCTTCACACAATGTTCTAGAGGCTTAATCGTAAACATTTCATTGAGGGCACATCCTCTGGAACTCCTAGCAACTGTCAACTCTGTTTTATTCCTGGGAATAGTAATGCTCTCTCAATTCAACCCACTCGAGAAATAGTTTCTAATTAGCAAACCTAGTGGAATTGAGGCTTCCAAGCCAATGAACTGCATTTGAAAAATCACTCTGACAAATGGAATTTGCAGGTAACCTCCCTGAACTTCTTTCTGGAGCTTTTATTTTAGGCTGGGAATAAAAAAGTAACATTAACTTGGTCAGGCATGGAGAGAGAGCAGCTTCTGGGCTAATAGTGAAGGCCTTCACCGAGGATAAAGAAAACTAGACTGCTAAACTGTACTTCAAAGGACAGTTTCCCTAATTTACATTGCATACATTTGGGAACAGAGACTTATCCCTTTAAAGTGAATGTCCTAGACAGAAAGCTCTAGACTTGAATATAAGTCTAATATTTGTTTTTATCTCTCAATGGATATTTAATTAAACTTGTACAATTCGGCACAGTTCAAAGGCAAAGGACCAAGAGTACCTCCATCCACAGATTTCCTTAAGTTGGGCATTTCCTAGTGGTAGATGGGAGTTATGATTTCACTTTCTTTGGGAAGAAGACAGGTTTCCTTCATCATCTGTGAATAATTTAACTGGCTAACTTTTACTGAGTAAAAAGGGACATGGGACTACTTTTACTGTATTCCAAAGCTTTGGTTCACTCACTGGTAGCTTCTGAAAAAGAAAAAGGCATTAGGCACCCAACCTCAGAACCAGGCTCAGGCCTCAGCAGTGGGAAATTGCAGCACTCAACCCAGGTAAGGGACCTACATTTAGGGCACATGCTTTCCTTCCTGCACAAAGTGTGACCTTTTGGCAATCTGACTCTTAGCAGATTAACTTTTAGATGCATACTTAACCAATCCATCATTCTGGGAGCCTAGGGCTGTCGTTTGAGAGCTGTGAATCCCATTAAGCTTCCACACACCGAAAGGTTAAGAATCACGAGGTTGTGATTCATCCCGTTCCTTCTGGAGTTATTATGGAAAGAAGCCGTGGTAGGAAGGAGAAAAAGAAATGTCTGGGAGTTGCTGTTGGGGTTGTTCCTTCAAACTTTCAGCAAATTGAATCTAAATAGAAGAAAGAATCATTACCCAGACAGACAGATGCTGGGGAAAGCACCGAGGCAGATGGATCATGAGGCAGATTTAACATATTCACCTAGTCTTCTTGGAAGTACTCCCACAGCCAGGGGACAGCTTTAGCCAAATGAAACATAGTGCCAATGGGATCTCTGTCCATCTGTCCTGATGAGGTAGGATCCCCTGGCAACAACAAATGTAAGACAAATAAGATCAGATTAAATATAGATAAGAAGGAACTTGATTATCTCATACCTCTGATTAAGGTACTGCACTAGAAGGATGAAAAATAATCTTGGGTACTGTTTATAAAGTTCATTTTAAAAAGCCATTAGATGAAATGCATAAATAGATTTGGGTGCAGAAGTGAATTCACAGACTTTCTCCCAGCCCATGGCAATGAACATTTAACAGCCTTTGGGTGGGAGGGAGCACTTTCAATTTCACTTGCAAGAGGGTGCAAGGGAGGTGTACATTTTTTTCTGCCCGTTTTATATCCTTTTGAACTGCCCTTGAATAATAAAGATTCCTGATGTAGTATAGAGCAGTCATTCAGCCCTGTTCAAGTAGGTGCTATGCATTACTTGTTCAGAAAGCCAGGAGTTGCATTACTTCAAAACCAATAAAACAATTGACATGTTTTATTTTAAAAGTAGCTTTCCCAAAGTGCTAGATTCTAGTCTCAAGAGCATAATGGATAGATTACAATAGAGCTTCGAAAATCTGACCACCCTTCTTTTATACCGTGGCATAGTTATTGGGGATTTCAGGTCATGCACATGTTTGTATACACTGCAGAGATAAGAACAGAAGTTGGCCTTGAACTGGAAAAGGATTAAATAAATCAGTCTCATTTTGTGGTAAAACCCCAGGCTCCATGTGACACTACTAGATTGTCTGAGTCATATCTTCATATTTATGAACCATAGTTTGTGTTTTCACACATTTCAGGATAAAAATAAACATATTGTAAGACATTTGTTTAAGAAAATTTGCCATCTTCAAAGTACATATTTTTCCTCTTCTGGTGATCAAATGAAATGAAAGGTTGCAACCAGACACTGCCAAGGTTTCTGGTTGTTCTAAGTCGTGTGTTTTGGTTGGGGGGGGGGGGGGCAGTTAGCATAGGGTCTATTGCCAAAGGTTCCAGAAAACTTTGGAATTGATTGAAGTTTTTCCATGTCTGTTCAAAAATATGCTGAGAAAGACATTTTCAGCACTTAAAGAAATTAAATTTAAAAACTATTTTTCAAAGATGCTCCGACCTTATGTAAAAATAAAAAAATATCTTGTCAGTTTTATATTGCAAATTTAATTTCATACAGAAAATACAATAACGTAAACCTGTGCTTTGGAAATGCTGTGGTTTTTTAAACAAATGGATGTAAAATCAATTTGTATAAATGCTGAGATTTAATGTGAAAAAACAAGGCTTATGAATATGAAGGTATGACTCAGCCAGCCTGTTAGTATCACAAGGAGCCTACAGTTTTATGAAGAAACTGAATTAATATTTGTTCAGCACTTTGAAAATGTAAAGAGCAGTGTAAGTGATTTCTAATTGTTGACTTTACTATTTAAAATTTAAATTAATACCTGGGCAAAATTATTAGAGTTTGGAGTAATTCATGGGAGACCCCAGAGGTAAGCTAGTGGAAGCTTCACAATTTGTAATCTGAAAAGAGCAGTTGGTGGAACTTGAACATTGCACCATCATCTGCATTTCCCTTGCACAACACTTACCTGAGTTACCAGGGTTACATCAGGATCCCCTCCCTGAGTTCCTTGAACATATCCCTGAACCTGAGGCTAGTGAGAGAGAAAGAATTAAACACCAAAGGCTTTAATATTTACGTGCTATCATACTTACTATTTAAGGGCATGATCAACACTTCCTTAGAGTTCATAAGTACTGTGTGATGCCTCTGGAGAAGAGAAATCAGGGAAATATTTACACCATGTAGAAAAATACTAAAACTCCTCTTGCTCTTTATATCTACCAGTCAGTCCTGAATTTTTCTCTGTCTTGTGTTCCTGTTACAGTAGGATTAGTGGAGCATATCTGCTTCCCAAAAGACTAAAGTTTGATGATCTGGGACTGCCTTGAGTCACCAAGAAGACCTTGACTCTTCCTGGCCTTCAGCCTCTTAGAGAGGCTAAGAAAAGAGGAGAGCATGAATTGGCAACATTTTGCAAGATTACCATGATCATTACAGCAGGAGAAGAAAAAAAAAAAGGTATATCAGTGGTCATATTCAAATAGAAAGAATAATCACAGCCCTTGGTCTGATCAGCCTTATCTACTGCTTTAAGGCCCCCTCTAAGGATTTAGGCAAGGGAGTTCAGCTTATGGGCTATGGTTAGATACAGGAATGAATGACACACCAAAATGCTAATTAACTTGTGGATAAAGTCTGTTACTGCAGCAGATCTAAGTAGTGCATTATTCAAGACCAGAAACATTGAAAATGAAAATAATGAGCTTCTGAGGGAGTTTTAACACCCCTTGGGTTAAACAGAAGCTTAAACAAAGAGTTTCAAGATTACACTTTCCTGTCTAGATATTTCAATTCTGCCTAAATTCCATATTTGGCCTCAACATCCTTCTTGGCCTTGGCTCCAGGTACTTCTCTTCATTGGGAGGTTATATGTATGGTCCTTAAAATACAGCAGTGGATGTGTTTGAATTTTACTAGCTAATCTTCAATGGTTATCTGATCCCACTGTATGGATTAAAAACACATGCTTCAGGCAATACCATAAAATTCGCAGCCAGTGAGTTTTACAGAGACCAAACAAAACACACAGATAAATCTCAAGTATTTAGTGCATGGAGTAAGTATCTGACTTAATTTCTCAGCTGCATAGATTTATTCATTATAAAGATATTATTGAAAACAATTTTGATTTATGAAGGTCATATAAATTCTGTGTTATGTTGAGAAAATGCTGTTAATTTATTACAGAGAGTAGATGTGGCCCAGACTCTTGCTTGCAGAATTACTTCTTTTCTTTTATAATACAAAAACCACGTCAGTGTAGAAGACCTCTGTACTTTCAGGTATTCAGTAGAGAATGACTACCAAAATCTGAACCCACCTTGCTTAACTGACCTTCTGAGAAATCTCTGCTGCTCTGGATAGAGATGAGTTTTTGGGGGTTGGATGGGTGGTTGCCATGCCCGCCATGCCAGCATCTTTGTGCAAAGCCCTAAATATTCTCCCAAGCCATCAAAAGGTTTTCTGTGGCAGGTTAATAAATGCAAACCTTTTCTTAAGCAGCCAATACTTTAAAAAAAAAAAAAAAAGCCCAGCCAAGCATATACACTGATATCTCCAGTAGTGTTTGTTCCATGATTGTTTTCTGGGGAAAATCAATTCAGCCAGGAGGCAGAGCAGAAGAGGTTTATCTGACTGCTTACTCTCACTATCTCAAGGGCCAAGTTCAAAACAGCACTTTGAGTGATGTGCTTAGGTTGAAATCTGCTTCCAGCTTGAGCACCCTACTCATCTCCTATCTGCATCTTAACAAATTTGAAAGTGGCTCCTGTGTGAGTACAGGTAAATCTGTCTGTGCTCACATATTTTCTGCTTCAGGGACTAAGGTTATTAACCAAAGTGTCAGGAACAGTGGGATTTACTTTCTGAACAGATCATGCATAAGAACAAGGACTTGCTCTCCACTGACAGTGTCAAAGTATTGAGGGCCAGATTTTAACACCAGCTCTGAGACTCTGAGTAGGTAGGGAGTGGAGGTGAATGCATGTGGGGCACTGCCACTTGCTGCTGAGATATTGCTTTTGATTTCTGAGATTGTTAATTGCTTTATTGAGCCACAAAGAGTACCAGGATGCTCTGTTTAACATATGCTATATAACTGTCCTATTTCATTTCATTTACATATAGAGAATTTTATTAAGAATATCCAACACTAGCATGCCCTTTATTTCCAGAATTTTGTTTTAGTTCTAATATTGCTTCACAAATTAAAGACCTAATTATCTTCCCTGAATATCCATTAGAGTTTCTGTTCAGCTTGCCAGGAACCATGTTTTTTATAAACTAAACTAAATTAGCTGCTGAAATTCTTTGCTTTCAGATTTCTAAATCACTGTAACAGATCTCAGGGGCTCTTCTAAATTCTCAGTGCCTCTGTTGAACTAACCAAGAATCCCAGGAGACACCCAATGGCATGGTGTCCTCACCTAACCAAGTCTCCTCCACGTTCCTGCTTTTGCTAAAAAGCACACTGGGACTTATTGGACAAATAATTGGCGATAGTTCTTCACATCAATCTCCAGCAAAGACTCTCACTCAATCCTGTTTCCATCCAGTGCTTATTGGTCTAGAGTCCCACGCACTGTCTGGCAGTTTATGACTCTCATTCCTAGAACAAAGTTCAAAGAACTCTGGATCACTCACTTGCAAACAGTTGCTCATAACTTAGCCAAACTATACTAACACAAAACATGTTTTATTTTGCTTTTACTTGCAGAAAATATGAATGATGGCTGTGCGTTGACCTTTTTTTTCTGCACTCCAATATCAATAACATTTAATTTGCCAGGAATATTGTCTTACATTATTACCCTTCTAACACAGAGGTTAATGATTTTATCAAAAGCCAGCCAAGTCAAATGAAATAATACTGTATAGCTAACTGTTCTCCCGCCATTTGTCTTATATTGCCCAATGATACTACTTATACTATTGAAAAATAAATAATTCTGAAGATAAAGCTGACCAGATATTACCACACTACTTTCCCTCCCTTTTATCAGGCCTATAAGTATACATTTATAGGTTCACAATGAACTGATCACCCCTGCAAATTCCAATTGAGGAAGCAGAAACTCCCAGTAGAGAAACCAACCCTTGCTTGTTAATCAACTTTATATCATTAAAATACATCTAAACAGAGCAACTTAGAAAAAATTGCTGTACCGATGCGCAGAATATGTCACTGTTTCAGTTACACCTCCCTCCAGTCAATCATAAACACTGTTTGCACATATTGGTAGTTTTTCCTAACTCATAAGAACTTTAAGACCTGAGATGTAGCAGTGGTAGGCTGCTCCTGGTGACCATTTCACCCGAAATATAAAGCAAAAGTGGCTTGGCCACATTCTTAGTCAGAATGTCCTTAGTCACAACCCCAAAACTGTCTCTCCTTGTCAGTACCTTAACTTTATAAGAACCATCATCCACAGATTAGTTAGGGCTGACTTCTCTGTGTGTGCCAAGGTATCTCTTCCAGCAGAGTCTCAGTAACCTGTGCAATGTCACCTGATTTTTGCTTGCTCTATTGCTTGTCTTATCATCAGTTTCCATTGCCCCAAGAGCAGAGCCAAAGAGCAACCTTTAAAACTGGTAAATAAGAGCCATTTATTTTGGGAAAGAAAGGACAGTAGTTTATATTTAATCATGGTTTATTATCTGTCTACTCAAGGTTCTGTATTGCTCCTGCCATTGCAGCACCTGAGTGTTTTACACATAAAAAGGTTTGGCAAGGGTTTAATTCCCAGGGGACCACACAGTGCCTCTGGCTCTGCTCCCTGCTATTTCATTCAATAGCTAGGATTTCCAAGGGACCAAGGTGCTTTACACTCACAGAAACTGAATGTAAATTTTGCACTTCAGTCCTTTAAGCTGTTTTGAAAGACAGTTCCCATACTTTTAGTAGGAAAGAAGGAAACTGAAAAGCAGCCAGTGTGCAGCACAGGAAACATTAGTGAGCTGAGGATTTTCCTATGTGCTTCCATCAGCTTTTGCCCCTGTGGTTCTTTCTGAAACCTGTGGAGAGCATATGATATGAGAAATGAAATTTGTTCCTTCTTCACAAGTGCCAAAGCAATGCTCATTCCTAAGTCTTTGCTCAAAGAAGGCTCTGCTTACACAGGGGGAGGAGGCCAGTGCTCTCCACCCCCATCCTTTGAATGGCTCTGGCCCCACTCCAGACTGAAGAGTCAGAAAGAAAAGATACAAAGAGTGCCAAATAAGCAAATTTAAGTGACATGTTGCCAGTAGAAACTTTTGGGCACACTTAAGCAAAACTTTTAATCGTGCAAACCAGCATTGCACAACACATCAGGAGAGGAACAAACCATATTCCATTGAAGCTGCAGGAGGATTTGTAGATAAGACTAATGTAATTACCAGAGCAGTAATTTTGTCAGGATGCTAATACTCCTAATCTCAAAAAAAAACCAAAACACCAGCCCCAACCCCAAGAAAAAAGAAAACAACCTCACATCCTCAACAGATATTAATGAAAACAAGTGGTTTAAACCTCAAGTTTTATGTCTCATTTGAAAGATCAACACAGTTGTTCAGGGCTAGACAGTGTAAAACTTTCCATAAAATTAAATGACAAACAAATCACTATTTGATTTTATATCCACTAGGAGCAATAAACAGTGAGGCCTCACAGCTTCTGCAGCATCTGAGTAATTTTAAAAACTTCAGGACTGCGGCATGTAAGTGGTAAAACATCTGTTCAGTGTGGAGGGTTCTATATATTCTTTGTAGTTGTTTTTGTCATCTCTTGCTGATAAACAGTTTTGGGAGACCCTCTGTATAGAAATGGCTCAATGGGGAGTTTATTTTTCAATACCTTGTTTGACTTAAAAGTGGAACTATCATGTCCTCAGGCTCTTTTCCACTCCTATATCTCAATATTTTCAAATTGTTTGAAAAGTTTTTACATTAAAATATTATGGTCAGTTATATATATGATAGACACCACATGCCATGATTTGACCTTAGTTCTAAGCCTTTTGGTATGATGTTTCTAAAGAGCTAATATTATTATCTACATAGGCAGACCCTGCAATTGTATACAAATTTAAGAAGGCTGTGCTGGTTCTAGGGCTGGAGAACAGGTTCAGGTTCTCGGTTGAGCATACTACACAAATACTGACATAACTTTTTAAAAAACAGTTTTGGAACTGGGAAGGTTCCCAAGGTCTTCCTACCTGTCTGGCTTAAAGTTTCTCTTTAAAAACAAAGAGGTGGGTTAAGTTGGCCATTGGTTTCATAGCAGGCTAGAGTTTCTGCTTTGCTACAGAACCTGAGTTTGTGTGACATTTCTTTATGGTAGAAATGCAAATGGTCGGTGTCACCCATTGAGTTTATTCAAAAATGTCTCCACTAGACAAATATAATCTCACTTCTAATTCAGATTTTGTGTTTTTTCATTGAAAAAATTAGATTGTCAAATACCAAATTATACTACACAGACTACTACTAAAGAGGTAGAATTTATATTAACAATTGCTTAATTTTTCAGAAAGTAGAAAGCATTTTAGTGAATCACCAACTTCACTTATCTCATTCAAGTCTCATTTTACATTCACAGCAGATAAAAAATGAAAAGGCAAAGAAAACTTTGTTGTTTAACCTCAAAAAGAATTTTTCA
This sequence comes from Haemorhous mexicanus, assembly GCF_027477595.1. Lineage (NCBI taxonomy): Eukaryota > Metazoa > Chordata > Aves > Passeriformes > Fringillidae > Haemorhous > Haemorhous mexicanus. The sequence continues at coordinate 63,187,278 of NC_082344.1, forward strand.
CTTTAAAAAAGAACAGTAACCCAATCCCTTCCAAAAATCTGAAGTTTCCTACCAAGGCCCCTTAGACAAAAATATTACCAAATTTTATTTACACCCTTCAGAAGGGAGGTGGATGCAGAAAGGCTTGCCATAGTTGCCATATATATTCCTCTTTCAAAATGCTGCAGTATTAGCAACACTGTTTGCTTGGCTGTAAAGTATAATACTACACAATGTAGCAGACTTCCTTGCTTCTGCAGCAGGCACTAGTGACATATGTTATGTCACTTGAGACAAATGAATTAAACTTATGTTGCTGTTTGGAAGTTGTTCACATCTATCTAAATTGTTTACAAAGGGAAAAAAAACAACTTCTCGCAATAAATTTGTGGAGCAATATACTGCTACACAGGACAGAGGGGATCTGTCTTAGTTTCTCCTCCAGAAACTGGAAATACATTGTGCAGCTGCTTGCAAAATTCAGGCTCTGTTCTTTCAGGATATGCATTGTCTTTCAAATATTCCTGTTTGTTATTTATTAATTGCATTTTCTCACCAAGGACATTACTTAACAATGTGGGAGGATGTTTTCAATCTGAGATTGACCTGTGACTTACCAGGGTGAAAAGCTAATGAAGTCAGCAGGAGTACCCAGAATGAGGGGGAACTTCTAAAACTCTCATGCTTTTAAAATCCTCTCAGAGTAAAATGAATCCACTATCTCTTCGCACCTCTGCAAGCCACATGGATGACAAAGAAATGGTGGGTAAGAAAAGCAATATATTCCCTGATGTTCTGAATTGGTTTATATACAGGTCATGCAAGTTTTCGTAATCTGGACATCGTGCAAGCATCATATTTCAGGAGGAAATCTGAAGTATCAGAGGTTGTTCTTGATACAGTAGCACTCATTTTTTCTAATTTTTTCTTGGGGAAAAAGTATGTTGAATTCCCAAAGAAGCAAGTCTAACGTGTGAAGTGATGAGTGGATTTTTAGATTGCTTTCAGTGAGAAAGGATTTTAGGATGGGAATATTGTGAAGTCATTTCATTATCTTTTGGGAGCTATCAGTGGTATTCAGGTTATAGTCAGATCTCATGCTGCAGATGCTTCAGTTGAGCAAGAGAAACAGCTCTTATGACTCTGGGAAAGGAGAAGAACTAACTGGTAGAGAGTGAATGAGAGCACCATCAGTGGGACAAGACTTCTGTAACCTGAATATATATCCACACGCCACTCTCTCCTAAAGACAGCTCTATACAGCTGTGAGCAGAATATCAAGATTTTTTTTTTTCCTGGATGATAATTTCTCATCTTAATCTCCTCCTTCAGCACCTTCCTAAAACTATTTCAAAGTATCCATATTCAGATAGTTGCAGGGCAAATAGAACCCTTCTGAGTGACTGCAACCAAAGAAGTCAGGGACTTCAAGCAACCAGTCTGCTTATTTTTGAGATTTGCAGAGGTTTACTGTATGGTACAAAGAAAGAAAATAATAGAATACCCAGCAACAAAACATGATGTCAGTCAGTTATCTTTTAAAAGGTAGTTAAAAGTACTAATCCTATTTTCAGCACTTTGTGTAATCACCATGAACTAAATGGCCATTAGAGCACCTTTCTAACAGAAACTAATATGGGAAAGAGCCATGCAAACCCACTTCTTCCCAGCCACTGTGAATACTGAAAAGCAAGAAAAAAAAATACCTAAATCCTATTAGGACAACGATGCCTATACATTCCAGTCCAAGATTAATTCTTTCCCACAAGGGCATATAGTACATGACTTCAGCCACCTTTTCAAAAGAAAGAAAGAAAGAAAGACATTTTGAAGAAAAAGGAGATAAATCCTGATTCCTTAAAGTCATTAAACATATGTTTAAGTACATGTGTAATACTCAGCAAAGCAGAAGCATGAAGTATAGATTTGTTTTTTAATCATTTGTTGATTAAGCTGAATACTGTATGCAGACATGTGAAGAAGAAAAGCAAGTTGAAGGGTTAGCTGTTTAAAAGGCCAAGTTGAACAAGATGTAATTATGGCTTCACTTAATCTTTTCATTCTACTTCAAAGCTTCCATGTGTGGGAAGGGGTTTGACACGTTAGAGTCAGCTTTGCTGTCTCATTTAGCTTGACTTTTTTCAATGACCAACACTTTTCCAATATGCCTATTTCCTTGAAATACCACAGGAAAAATTCAGCCTACCACCTCCAGAGAAACCACACCGATACCAGTTAGCCCAACCCCTTTATAAGGCTGAGCCATTATTTTCCTAATTTGGATTTTATTATGGGCATAAAATCTTTAAAATTACAGACAGAAACAAGCTTTAAGGCATTGTGAGAAGATATAAAGGGCCAGGACCATATACTCTGAATCCTTTTTCTGAAGATCTAATAATAAGCCCACAGGTAACAGCATGGCCTGTGAGACCTTCTAGCTAGGTGCTTAATTAAAAAGCAGGATCAAAGGTCATTGCTTCATTTAGAACACAAATCTCTGCCTTTGGTAGTGTAAGGGAGGGGGCAGTGTGCAACAGCCTGAACTAGAAAGCTTTGGTTCATGGGTCCCAGGCCAAGCTCAAGGTCACTGGGGCTGGAATGCCCCAAGCACACCCACCCCTCCCTGCGCCTTCCAAGGATGGCATTCTGTGCTTGTCCTGCCTCAGCCTGGTCTCACTGATCCTGGCTCACCCTGATCCTGGCTGCAGGCAGGGTGTAGCCCCACATTTCTCTTCACAGAGAAAAACAAGGCACAAGTCTTCCCAAGAATATTCTTATCATTTGCTGTGCCTGTGTTTGTGCCAAAGTAGAATGCACTATGGAGATTGTTTACACAGAGTGATGGTGTTTTGTTTCCTTGGCCTGTCAGGACCATGTGTGCGTGTGTGTCAGGACTGCTGGCTGACAGTCACAAGATTCAGTGCAGTGTGAGCAGTTGTGGGCAGAGTTGAGTGCTTGGCAGATTGAGTTTTAGATGTATAGAATAATATGGTATAATAAAGTAATTATTTAGCCTTCTGAGATCAATGGAGTCCTCCTCATTCTCTCTCCCCTCTTTGGGGGTCCCTGCAAATTCAATAGCAGGGCTCCAAGGTCCAGGAGAGTGTGGTCAGCACCAGGCTGGTGTCCAGGAAAAGTGTAACCCCTGCAGGTGAAGTGTAGGGGTAGGCAAGGGTGTTTCACAGCAAAAGTTGCCTGCACAGCTTACAATAGGAAATAGTCTTTTCCTCACCCTCTTCCTAATGTAGCATAAATAGAAAGCAGTTTGTGACAATATTAAAAATTTTGAGTTTAGTGACAGATGTAGGTAACATTTTAAGTTCAGAGGAGGGCAGGATTTCATTAGGCTCAGGTGAAAAGACTAAGCTGGTTGTGATACTAAAAAACAATTCTCTATGTAGCCTTAAACCTGTTCCTCATGTGACTTGGAGTTGTAAGTGAGAACACGGCAAACATGTTTGAAAACTTGAATTTAACAGGAGTTAGTGCTCTAATTTAACTCAGCCAGACTATAATTTAACAAAAATCTACAATCTTAATATATAAAAAATCAAAAAATAAGACATCTATCTTTTTTTTTTTTGCTTATGTAGTCTCTTCTGAACCTTTTACTTCAACAGCAACTCCCTGTTGATGTTGTTCTCCCAGTGAAAAACAAGTCATGACACAAAGATTAGTGATTGAAAGTATCTGTAAAATCCTAAAATAAGTTGATCAGTTGTAGCATTAATTACCTCTGCCACAATGTACAATAAAATTTAAGCGTAGACTAATATTGTTATTGTGCAAAATCCTGCACAATAATGTGAATTTGTTGTTATGGGATTAGATTTTGGTCCCTGAGATTAATTTCCTATTATTGCTGACAGAACTGACACTGAAAATTAAGTATCCTCAATGCAAATTTTTTTCTTTCAGAGGCTCTAGAGGAGCCTTTGGTTTGGGCTGAAGCTCACCCCATTCCTCCATGTGGCACTTAGGGACACAGCAGAGGACTTGGCAGTGCTGATTAACAGTTGGACTCAATGGTCTTGGAGAGTTTTCCAACCTGAATGATTCCATGATTCATTGTGAAATAACACCTCTTTCTGCCACATTAAAATCTGAGGAAAAACTGTCAAGGGGTTTTACCTTGTTTTGCAGTTTTTCTTCCCTCACCTAATGGGATTAACATCCAGCTCTCATTGCAGTAACAGCCCAAGCCTAAGGGTTTATGAAAGTCTGACCCAAAATCTCGACTAATTTGATTAATTTCTAAATACAATGAATGAAATTTTCTCTCCTCCCTAACATCAGCATCATTTAATTGTCAAATTTTTGGAAGTAGCATTTTTCTCTTGATCTTAACATGCAGAGTATCTCTTCTAATACATCCTAAGGACAGCTGGTCACTGTCAAAGTTAGAAGCAGCTATCTTTGTGCTCTTCATTTTTTGCATTTTTGGCCAATATTTTCATTCTATGTTTGTCTTGATCAGCTCTCCCATCATTAAAATGAATGTATAGTAGCTCATATTCTATGGTATCAAATAAATCATCTGAATAGTTAACTGATCATGTCTTTATTTGCCTTCAACACCACTTTCCATGGTTTGCACAATTCTGGGCATGGATGTTTTATTTTAAACAATAATTGAATTCACTGAGTGAAATTTTTGATTAATGTAGGTGTGAATTATTCCAGGAGCACTAGACACTGGTGAATAATGGAAAAATATATTTTCTGAATAATTTATTTGAAAGATAAGAATTGTACAATAAATTATTCAACCAATATGATTCAACTAGTCTTTCATAATTTTTAAGGTAGCATGTACTCCCTCTACTGGAGGACTTGGTGCTTCCAAAGGAAGCTAAAAAACTGTAGAGTCATGATTTCAGAATTATTAATTATTTTTCCAAATGTCTAAAAATTCTTGGCTACAGGACAGAGGATCTTTCAATATTTAAACATAAACTCAGAAGGGCATATCTTATTGGACAGCCATCTTTTTTAAAGGCCAAAGATTTAAACATAATAACTTGGCATTGTAGGCTGATGTAAAAAAAATATATATAAATTTCATCCTTAAGTATTTTGTGACACTCTGATGAACTATGTCTTGGCCAAGGTAGAGCAAGGCATAAGGCACCTGAGAAGTTTTTATTCAAACAATGACTGGTGGCATCATTCACCATGGGAATCCCAGGATGTGTGCAGCACCCTGAGCTGAGCAATCTTAATGCTGGTCAAAGTCCTCAACAAATATTTCACTGTATGAACATAGTCTATTAAAATATTGATGATAGGAAATGGTGAGCAGATGTTGATGCCATCAGATAAGGGATGGGCACTGACAGCTCAGTCTGGTCATCAGGTGACGCTCTAAACACAGGAGAAAGCATCCTGTCCCCACCCTAGTCCTCACTATGGCAGTGGCTTTGATGTGTGCCATACATTAAGGTAAATGCATTTCATTTCTTGTCCCATTTCAACCGGATACATAAAGCATGAGGCTGCCTGGCAGGATTATATAATTTGAACTATATTATCCCTTTTCCAGTTACTTAGCCTCTCTGACCCAGTCTCATCACAAATAAACAACTCATCCACAATTACTTTTTCTGCACCTGTCCTATTTTATTATATCAGTACACAAATCTGAGGACTTTTTGATGGCTTTCTCAGTCATTTCAACCTTGTATGATATTTCTGATGTGCACAGTTGTCCTTGCAAGGTACAACCATCAAAAGGCTGCCAACAATCCCATCTAAATTCCCATGAAGTTCAGCCTGCTGTCATGTAATTCATGCTAACTCTAACCTTTGACAGCCTCTTACTTTGATATCTGTTTCCTAAGCCATGTCCAGCAGTCATTCATAGTAATAATAATAAAAGACTATGATCTGGTCGTTCTTCCTCAGCATAAGATGCTTGTCTTTTCTTGACTTGCCCTTCAGATCTTTTGATTTCAGACTGTGAAAGGTCCCAGGTCTTTCCAATAGAGTTCATCAGACTCCACTGAAGTCTCTCTCAAAGGCTCTCTAGAGACTTCTGCAGAGAAGTGTTTTAATGTTCGTGATGAGCCTGATCCAGCACATACTGAAGGACAGTCCTTCAAAGTGTCTATTCTTTTTCTAAGTCTGTTCTTTTTCTCTGAACTTCAGTCATGTATTTTGAGAATAATTTATTCTGGCAAAACCAAATTCAATCTAATTTTTAACATACATTGAAATCAGTATAACTTCAGCAAAGTGACAGAATACAGATACAACAAATGAAAGAAAAAAATCAAACCTATTTTTTGCTTTCCAAGCAAAAGAAAAAAGTCCATCATTGCTAACATTAGGATTGGCGCTTTAACTGGTGGCCATCAACCAACTAAATACATTCAAAACCCATTCACTTTCATGCTGTAATCTTAACCCCATATACCAATAAAATAGCACCACACTGCCAATCACACTGCTATCAATAGTCTTTAGATTGCAGCTTTTATGGTGAGAGAATGGATGGCATCCCTTTGGAGAAATAAAGAGAACAGGAAATATATTCATGGCTTCATAAGCAGAAATTTAGAGTGGAAATCTTGAATTAATTTACTTAGTTCAGATGTAAGATTGTATAAATGTTTGTCATTATTTCTTGTGTAAAAATGAAGATTCATATAAAGAGAATTTGTCAGAATGCTCATCACATTTCCATTATCTCGGAAAAATGTGACTTGGGATCCATTAAATACAAAAGAGTGAACAGCTAACTCACTTCTTGATAGTTATATCAAGATTAGTTAGGGTAATATATCTGTACAGTACATAGGAAAGTGTTATAGATTTATTTATAATCTCACTAAAAATGGTGTTGAAGAGATATTTTGAGCAAAAAGAAAAGAATGCAACTTAAGAGTAAGGAGCATAAGTTTTTATTGTCAAAACAATCCTTTGTTTTTGTAATAATATTACTAATGTAACTAATATAAATATTCTCATTAATATTAAAATTCTGGAATTTAAGCATCATTAAAATGGACCTTTTTTTTTCTTTCATAACATTATTCTTGTTCTTGCCTTGATAACTGCATCAAACTCTTTTCAGTGATGGCCAGTGACAGGACGAGGGGAAAGAGGAACAAATCTGAATATGAGGGAGAAATTTTCTGTGAGGGTGACTGAACCCTGAAGCAAGTTTCCCAGAGAGGTTGTGAAGTCTCCTTCTCTGGAGGTATTCAGAACCAACCTGGACACCATCCTCTAGGGGAACTTGCTTTAGCAGGGGTTTGGACCAGATGATCACTGGGGGCCCTTCCAACCCCAGCCATTCTCTGATTCTGCAATTAATGTCACCAAAACCCCAACCCATCATTTCCTTCTGCCCAGTAACTAAGTGCATCTTGAGTGTGCAAGTATCTGTAGCTACACAGTCAGTCATGTTACCTCTAAAAAATTAATCTCTAAGAGCATGAGCACATTTAAAACTGAAAATAACTGATATTGCCATTTAATTTGATTTCTGTTAGAAGAAAGGAGGCCCATATCGGGATCAGGAGTTTTGCTGTCTTCAGATCCAGTACAAAATCAGAGCCAGACAACTCAAATAATTACTAGAGACACACATATGGTACTTTTACTTATCTCCAGTGGGCCTGGGATGTGTTGGTGGGACCAAAATGCACCAATGTCTGTGCATTTTGCTCCGTGCATGAGAGAGAAAACGGATGCATTTGAGATCTATTGCAGTTGTGATGCACAAACAGGTCACCTGCCAGGCACACTGAGCCCATCACATCTGAGATGGTGTGGAACTGGCAGGTTGAGTTACCCCACAAACAGGTGGCAGGTGACAGGGCCGGTGACATGTCAGCTAGCTAGGAGCTTGCCAGGTGGTGGGCTGCCAACTTTACACTTTGGTAGTCATCTGACAGATAGGAAAATGCATCAGAGACAGAGCAAGGCCACCATATGGAGCATTTTCCGAGCAGCCATGGGAAATGAATTCATGTGCTCTAAATTCCGTGTGAACACCCAAACTACAAGACCCTTCTTCAGCTCAAAAAAAAAGATCATGTTGGGAAAATATCATATAGAAAATGTAAAGATGTAAGAGTAATTTTAGAAGTTCTAATATAAATAATATTTCATTTTGTCCAGGACAGCAGTGAAATTTTGGAGGAATTCAGACCCACCTTTTTGTCACCAAAATATCTGAATTTCAGGAAAAAAATCTAAAATATTTAAAGGAACGATATTTCCAAACCTGGTCTAAAACTAAATATTCCTATTACAAACCCATCTTATAACAGGTTTGAGAGGAAGTATTTTTTTATTTGTAAGGAACAGAGAAGCATTCACAGCACAAGCCTTTTTTCCAGGACTGAAATAGGAGCCTACATGACCCTTAGGTTATCAGGCACAGCACTTTTTTTAGAGTGCTCTTTGAAAACATCAGCTGTTACTATGGTTGCTAAACACTGCAGTAAAATGTTATTGTTTGCATGTGAATTGTCAAATCCTAGTAAATACAGACTGAAATGTTATATGCCCCATGACTGCCTCAGACTGAAGTTTTGTGGAGCATTCTGTCTCTAACCATCCACAGTCTTTCTCTGAATGAGGCTAGGTTTTGTCTGTGTTGGAGATGGTGGTGACCTCTTCTTTCATAAGCTCTCGTCCTTAAAGAAGAGTCTTGAAACTTGGCAGGAAGGTGAGAAACTGAAGATTCACAGCTGCAGTGGGTGTTAAAAGAAGAAGAACTCCAAACACGTAAAATACCATATCACGTTACATACTTGAAAAAACCTCACTAAATTATTCTCTTTTTTGCTCCACACCTTTGTTTGACAACTGCAAAATCCAGCTGACAGTACTTATCTTTCAAAAGCATTGGGAAAATAGAGGAAAGTTTGTGGAAAGTTTAAAGTCTTTACCAATAAGCTCCACTAAAAAAAAAACATGAGAAATTAATTATTCTGTTTGTAGGAGATGGTTTGGAAAATGTATGGTAAACAAAGTAGAAGCCACTACAAAGAACAAAAATGAAAAAGTTTTCTATTTTTGCTGTCTAGAGGAGCCTCAACCTCTCTGTGTACTGAGGCACAGGTTTGGGCAAGAAGGCCCAGTAGATGGAAACACTACTGGTTTGTAATAAAAACATGAATAAGATGTAGCATTGTATTACTTAATGTATGAGACAGGCAAACAAAGGTAATACAGCTTGCAAAAACTCTGAGAACAAAATACCTGGTTCCTCTGACGACAGAGGGAGTTCCTAGGTGTAAAAATTTCAACTGATATTACACATGGATACTACTTTCAGCTTCTCATCAAGTCTTCACCAGCCTTTAACGGAAGTAGGGATTTTTCTGTGAATATGAACTTTTTTCCTGATCTCTTTAATAGATCTGTTCATTTCAGCTCTGGCAACACAAGCATCATTGCAATTTGGAAAATGTTTGTATCCTCTTTTAATCATGATATGTTAGAGCTCCCAGTCTCTTCAAAAAAATGCAGTTTTTGAAGCCTGCTAGTGAGATAATTAGGCTCTCAATGCATTCTTGAGCAATTCCTCAGGTTTTATTAGCTTTTACAGAAAGACTGTGCAACACTATGAAATATATGCAAACTAAATATGTCAGTATAACCACGATAGCTCAGGTGCATACACTGTGTCTATGTGTGTGTGTGTGTGTGTGTGTGTGTGTGTGTGTGTGTGTGTGTGTGTGTGGATAGTTTGCCATGTGGAATAACAAGAAGTGTTAAGAATTAGGGCTTTTGTCTGTTCTTGCTTTAGTGTCCCAAGTCTGAAGATTTAAGCATCACACCAGTCTCTCATCTTGCCTTACAAGAATCATTGTCTAAGGACCCAGGCTGTTTACAACCTCCTGGTGCCCAGCTTGCTAACCATGTGGACAGCTGTACACCCATGACACTGCAGAGCTGCAGCTACAGCATTTTTAGCCAGGCACTCCTCCGTTACCTTATTTCTACATCACTCATGGAGGATTGGGACCAACACAAACTACTGAAAGGGAATTTTTGCAGTGATGGGGAACTCCCCCCACCTAGGGATGAGCACTCATGGAGCGCATGGGAAGGTTTGGCAGAGCAACAGAGCACTGTGTAATGAGATATTCATTTCTCTTGTAGGCACTTTCTAACGAAGATCTGAGGCTTTCTGGAAATCCTCATCTCTGGCAACAACTGCAATCAGCTGTCAACACCACAGAGCAAAGTGTGACACAAAGTTCATGGGGACCCATTTGCTCTTGCATATATCAAGGACCATGACTATTGTTTTGGACTCAGACCAGCTGTATGAAGCACAGTTTATGAATGCCATGTTCAGCTGCAGAGAGAGCCATCTCAGGCAAACCTCTTCTAATTGATTTGTACTTTACTGCTCTTTACTCCCTTCTGCTATTTTGTCACCCATCAGGACAGCTTATAAGCATCAGGGTGTCCTGTGGTTCCTTAGAAACAAATAATCCTTTTCTTTAAATTTTATATGGCCAGGCATACTTGACTCTAGTAGTGTATGAACCAGGAAAGTCTGTGACAGGGATTTTTGTCTGCAAGAAGCAAATTAAATTATGCATAAATATAAGAAAAAGGTGTAATGTTTATACGATAAGAATGACTTCTGGTGAGATTTGGAATTTTTCACTGTAACCTTTCTGAAGCTCCTTTGACATTGTACAGTGGGTATTTTTAAGTTATTCATACCACCACTCACTAAATAAACATCTGAAGTATTTCTTAGATCTAGGATAAACTATATCAATTTCTCTTTCTTCTGTTCTGAGGTTGCTTATATTAAGAGGCCCTGTGACTCAGTTAATCTTTGCAAAGGAACCATTACACTGGTAATAAAATGGGAAATGAGTGCATGGCAAACAACACTTCTATTCAGAGAGTCTAGAGGTGCAAAACAATTTCAGAGAACTGTAGCCATTAGCAAAAAGAGCAGATTACCTGTGACAGCCAGCCAGATATATGCACAATATATTTGATAGAGTTTTCCCAAAGAACAACCAGCTCATTGTTATAGAAAATTCACAATAGATTTTAAAACAATGGTGACCAGGATGAATGCTTTGGGACTGTAAACACCAACATCAACGTCCCAGGCTACAGAAAATCCATGGAAACAGCCCATATTGTCTCTGGTGGGTATGGTCCTAACTGTGCTATAAAGAGGCTCTTCCTTGTCCCCTCTTACACCAGTCAAACGTAAAAAGGAGACAGAAAATGACAGGTAAGGGTTTGAAGAGCAATAGCTTGAGCAGTCTTGGGGAATCATTGGCATCTTTAGGTGTTTTAAGTCTACATGGATGCTGTCAGACCAATTAACAGGAGAAAAATCTATCAGAGGTTCCCAGCTATGCAAACACCTTTCCTCATTCCTCAGGCTACTGACCCAGAGGTGTCCTGAGGCTGGGAGATCACCATGGGAAGCATCATCAACACACTCATCCTGTGCTTATACTTCCCTCAAAACCTCACTACATGACACAGTTGGAGCCCAGACACTGGAAAAGTGGGGTCAGTGGGTCCCAGCCTTACTGGAGAGGAGCTGCCAAACACTCCAGCAGATGTCAAGGCTTCTCTAAGGCATGGCAGTGCCAGGGTGAGCAGCAAGGCAGCCACAAGGAGCACGTTCCCCTGCATCCCCAACAAGCCCCTCTGCCGCAGGAGCCAGTTACCTCAGCAATTCTGGACAAGGACTCCTGGAGGAATTCTGCCCAGGCACCAGTCACTACTGTTAGATGCTGACTCCTGGGGATAGAAACAGAAATCTGGGGTTGACAACAACCTGCAGAAATCTTCATCTCATGCCTTTTGGATCCCCAGTGACCCTGGAGCTGCAGCCTTTGTGGCTCTCTGAACCCAAACCCTAATCCTAATAAAGCTGGGGGCTGAGGCTGAGGTCCCCAGCACCATTGCTGGCCCACGTTAAAATGGGGTGGAGAGACCAGTGCTGGTGCAGTGCCTTTTCCAGGCCCAGAGCTCCTGCAGATGTAGGCTCAGTGGCTCTCTGAACCCAGCCCTAACCAAAATGACAGCAGAGAGCTGAAGATGAGGTATCCACAGCATTGGTGGTCCAGACTGGTACAGACTGGATGCCAGTTGTATAAGGCTGAATTTGTGAACTCATAAGTTGCAGGGTAAGACTTATGCAGGGCCAGGACTGCAGCACAGGCATGTTTTAGCAGACAAGAGATATTTCTAGGCAGCTGAGGAACTCATAAGTCTCAAATTTTGGCTAACCTTTTGCTGGAAATTGTTTCATCCCCCACTGAGCACAGAAAGTGAAAAGCACAGCAGTAAGGGAAAGCAATCCTTGTTTCTCTCTAGGACTTGTATTTCTGAGGAAATCAGAAGAGAAAATATCTCAAACTCATAGTAAATCTCCCTTCCAGGTGATTCACAGCAATGTGTTAAGTCTGATAGAATGTAAATGTAGTTACACCACACTATTCTCTAGATTCCTTCACCAAGTCAGTGGAGACAAGCATGTTCAGGGTATGATTCATGTCATCCTAAGGTAAGTATCTAACTAGGCCAGCTAAATCACAACTGAAAAATGCCAATCTCTTTTATTCAGATTTAAAATTAGGTCATGATGGTGTGTTAAGATATAAACACCTGGAGTAGGAACAGGCAAACTTAGATGGTGTAACCGCCACCCATCATCACACTGCTTGGTAAAAGGCAGTTGTAGTGTTCCATCTCTAGGCAGTTGTAGTGTTCCATCTCAAGGCAGTTGTAGTGCCTACACTTTGCTCCATTTTTTTGGCAGCTCTGATCTTGCTGCAATCCTGGGACGTAAAGCTCTAAGGAGCTGGTATATTTTCTTCAGAATAATCTCTGAGATAAAAGTCTGTTTTCTACCTTTCTCATGATGAAAATCAGAAATGGGGCTTTATTTTGCAGACTTATGTAAAACACCTTGCTCTTACATAGATTCAAACCCTTTTTAATCAGCCTTACCATAATGGCTCTTTTAGTCACAGAAATACAGCAGGGAACAGGAGAAAATCCACATATAAAATTGTTTCTGAATGCACTGCATCAGTCCTAAACCCCATTTGTTTTCTTTTCTCTTTTAATTAGGTTTTCTGCAGGCTCCAACCATTAACTCTGTTTTAAAACAAACTGTCCAAGGCTTTTCTTTGATAACAGTTTAATTTTAGCTTTTTCACCAACCTCCGAAACACAATTAACTCTCATGCCTGGTATCTCTCATCAGATTTTCCTGCATCTCCTCCCTTGGCAGTCCTCCAAATCAGGTTCATTTAACACCCACAAAGTTCCCACAATCCCATTACTACAGATCTCACTTTCCCTGCACATCAGCTCACTATGGAGAGCAACGGCTTCCTGTATCATTTACATCAAAGCCATCAGATGCTGTGAGCAGCAGTGCTTGTATGGCACTCTTTAATCCAATCCTCACTGCTTAAGTGCCCAGTCAGGACATGGAAGGAGACTGCTGCTACTAGTTCTAAATGAGCAGCACAGATACATTGCCAATGCTGCCGCCATGAAAACAACGGCATGGGTTTGGGCTTGGAGTTAATTACTTTTCCTTTTCCTCCCTGCACACGCAAGAGATGGTCAGTTCTTTTAGATTGTGCACTGAGTGTCGACACAGCCCCTACAAGGTGTTTTTTCCCTGCTATTTTCAGCCAGCTGTGGCAAGGGACACAGCACAGCCCTTTCTCCTTGAGGCACATATCACCCAGCCAGCACTGCAGTGCTTTGGGGGAAAGCAGCGGGGTCTGATGGGGACAGGAATACTCATCATCGTTCCTTGCATTTCTGGAGAAGCTTTCATCTCAAGGTTTCAAAGAATATACCTTTTCCCAGCATCTCCTATAAGGCATAAACCTTACAATACCATTGACAGGCTAGGCAGCTGCACTTGTTCAGCTTGCTGAGTCCCTGGGGAAGCTAACACCAGCACAACCTAAAGCAGAGGCACTTCGTTTGAAGGCACTGGGTTCTCAGTTCTTTGGAGAACCAAGATACTTCCTTTGGGCCTTGTAGTTCCTGGCAATTAGGACTAAAATTCTGGACCACTAGGTAGCACAGCACAGTGCTGAGATTTGACATGGTGGAGACAAAATGCCTTTGCTTAAGGCAGAACTACCACACATAACGCACATGGCAGAAAATTGCATACAAACCCTTTACAGAAAGTGAACTGTGGACCTGTTCATAATTTTTGATCACCTACATCTTCAATTAGGAGAACTCATCCTTCTAGAGCCCTGGCACAGCAGTGAAGTATGCACCTCAGTCCTCAGTCTTATTTTTGTGGGGTGAGATGTCTTTCTCCTGATAAGGAAGGGCCCAATGCACGCATTTCTTCTAGGGTTTCCTGAGACTCTGAAAGCTCAATTCAGTGTTATAAGACTACTTTTCTCTCAAGGTTTACATAATATTTGGAACAAAAAATAAATAGACAAAGTTTAAAAAAAATTACACTGAAAAAATTAAGACTACAGCAAAGGAAATTAATGTCAGTCCTAAATGCTACAGAGATCTGCATGACAGAATTTATACACATTCTGTCTTTTAGAAATGTAATTGGAAATCTGTCAACATCATTAGATGCCTGGGCATTTTTACAAATCTGCCGCTGAAGGAGCTGTGGCATAAAGTAAATGCTAAAACAAGGGGGTTATTTCCAATGATGCTTTCAGCAATGGATTATGGAAGCTTAAATTTTTTTTTTTTTTATTCTCCTTAGCTTTGTATAGAGTTGGTAGGACAATAACATTAATCAATGCATACAGAACTATATTCCTTTTTGTGAGTCAGTAGTTTGGGACTCTGGCAGGCTGTAAAGCAATCTACTACAGGGCTGCTGTGTGACTGTAGAAAAGTATCTTTTTTTTTTTATTCCTTTTTTTCTCCATTTAGATTCTAAGAGTGTTGTGGAGGAACTCTTGGCCATAGCACAGTATTCAGAGTATTCCAAGTGAAACTGATGAGATGTCCTCACATATCCTCTTATAATCTTCCATTCATCCATAACCTGAAAATTCTTGATTGATAGCTTTAGAACAAAAAGTGTCTTTGGAAAACTGTGGAAGCAGGAAGTGAAATTTGCCCTGCATTGTGGTAGATCTCCTCCTCTTTGTTGCTGTGAAAACTGTGCCACAGGCTGGCTTACCTTTGAGCCCATCAGTATGAAATATTGATGGATACAAAAATAAGTCATCACTGTTGGTGTACACAAGAGGCTTTATTAGAGCAATCAGTATAACGAGTCAGTGTAATGTGGCATTTATTTTTGTGGTTGAAACTGAGAGACTGGTTGTAGATGGCAAGAGAAGGAAAGAGAACTTGCCCTAATCACAGAAAATTTTTGCTATAAGGCAGGTCTTAGAAGGAGGCAAAGTGAAGAAAACACAAGCCTCGGAGAAGAAAGGTGCAGATGACAGGTTCAAAATAGCTGCCAGACTCTGGAGAATGAGAAAGGAGAGCTGGTGATGGAACAAGGCATATTAAAGTCTGTAAGAACCTTGACAAAAATGGTTTCAGTGGAGTAAGAAGAGCAATTACTAAATTGGTGAGTGAGCAGTTAAGTAAAGAGATTAAGAAGAGGAAATAAATAGCCAGGGTTTAAGACAGATATAGCCAAGGATGGGGGAGAGAGATTACTCATGAAGCAAAGGAGAAAAATAAATCAGGTAAAAGCAAATGGAAATGTTTGTATAAAACTGATATGAATGTTTTGTGTGTTTTCCTTTCTATATTTTATTAAATTTCATTTAGATTCAGAACCAAGTCAAGATTGAAAAATACAAAATCCTTAGCAAGAGGATTGTAGCTCCTGTACAATCTTCATTGCAAGTGAGTTCTGGCTAAAATCACTTTCTGCTTTCCATGTTTGTCTGATATCAGATTGCTAAGACACTTGAATATTTTTGACCTATTGAAACTTCTACACTTTTGTATAAACCTATCTTGAAGAATTCTGAACCACTTAGTTCCAGAATAACGCTTTTACTTATTTATAATATATAGTGGCAGTTTTCCTTGAAAACTTTCAGGTTTATATGGGAAATTGCTTTTCTAGAATATTTAGAGACTATTTTATTTCAGTCTAATTGCTGGGGATGTGACTCCTTTAGTTGTGATTCAATGCATCACTTACCACTTTTAGTCTTCAATTATTTCAACATATTTTTTTTAAATATAGTACAGCTTCTTCCAGAAAAGGAACACACTTCACTCTTATAAACTCATCACATGTCAAAACAGTCAGCTTCCATTTTTTCCCCAGGAAAAGCTTCGAATTACAGATGCTTTTAAGTGGTAATCTACTGACTTTCATTGTTGTCATGACAACATCACTGAGCATTTTTCTGTACATCTTTTCCATTCAGGTTTTGCTTGTAAATGTACAATTTTCTTTTGAGATCATTTAGAGGGTGACACGAAGCTGTATTAAAGCTGTATTTAGACAGTCTTTACACTGATGTCTCTAAGGTTGACATCAAATTTCAGTAGATGCAAACTGAAATATGCCAAATTTTTCAGCTGAGACAAGCCTGAGAGAAACAAGGTCCATGGTTTGGTCTGGAGTAGAAATCAGCTCATAAAGTCTTATGTCAGTTTCCCAGGCAGTAAGTCAAACCTTTTGACAAAGAACAGATTCTCATATCTTGAAAACAAGATCTGGAAGTTCCTTTAAAACTTCCTGTTTTGCATGTGTTTACAGAAAAAGGGTGGACAGTTAGCCACCTACCTCAACATTTATTAGTTTTAATTATTAATTTTTCAGTTGACACTGGGACACTGTTCTTGCAGCAGTGAAGGGTAATGATGGGAGGATTGCATGGAAATTGAGGAGCAGTCCCTGTCTGTAGTGTTGGCTGAAGAAGAGGAAGGGGCATGTGAGCACCAGAACAACTCTGCCAGCAGTGCTGAGCCACAGGCTGCCAATGTGACAGCACTGAGTGCTTTCACATCCCCTCCTTTGGGCAAGTACTGATCTGCACAACTCACAAATTATGGCCCCTGGCTACTCATAGCATGCTCATATTTCTTAAGGCATCCAGTTTTTACCTAATTTCTATTCTCCTTACTCCCCTGCTCCTTACCACATCACAGAGAAAATACACTTTCAGTGTAATCAATTCTAACTGCCAAGGATGCATTGCTGAGCCACTTTTTCACACACTCTTAGTTTTTTTCTTGCTCTGAGTGGCTGGAACCAGATCCCATTCCTCTTAACCTCTTCAAATTCAGAATCTGATGCAGATTTTTAATTTTCATAATTTTTTCCTGCTAACAGTTTTGGTTACATCCTCATGGGTACTCTGATTCTCCTTTGTTGAGAACACCTTGAATTGGAAAAACTCCAGAACCCCACAACTTTTTTACAGCTCAGGTCTACTCCCAGAATTTGTCATTTCCCTTCCTCCAGGGTTTTTGGCAGTCCAGACCATTGACCTGCAATGCCTGCTAGTTCTTGGCATTTCCAAACATTTCATGGCTTCTCTAATTGTATTGCCTCCTCCAGTCATTTGCTCCATGAGTCAGGAAGAGCCCTCAGGGCTCTTGTTCCCCACTGGTTTTCACTTTCTGGCAAAGGGCTAACAAAGTTTCATATCTCTCTGTTCCACTGGCAGCTGCAAATAAATGCTCCTCTTTTCATCTGCTCTTTGGGGAGCATCATGCAACAATTTCTATTCTGTTCAATATGCAAATACCCTGGCTTCCTTCTGTTCCCTCAGAAAGTGAATAGGGTTTCTAAAGAGAGACAACATATTTTATTAGATTAATGGAGTGAGAAGAAAAAAGCAGAGGAGCTTGAGAGCACAAAAGTTTTTCTTTATTTGCAGAGAGAGCTGTATGCATGCTGCTAATATATATCTGTAAAAATTTCTTAGCTGCCTCACATCAAGAAATATCTTCAGATGGGAAGGAATGTAAAAACCACCACCACAAACCTTGTGGGATTGTCAGTGTAAGGTCTCTGGGAAGCCCAAGCAGGCTGTAAGTCCTTTCAGAGGACACCACAGATCCTCTTAGGTATCTGAAATGCACGTTTTGAAATAATGAATTTTAGTAAAAATTATGATTGCTGTGAAAATTCATAGTCATATTTCTTTGTTATTCTTCTGTTTGAAAAGCAAAGAGCAGAAACTTAGGCAGCCAAATCACATAACAGGAGTAATGAACATTGATAGTGTGAGTGGATGGCTTGTGAGCAGTCTATAGCTCAAATGTTACTCATTGAGATTATTCAGAAAACACCTTTGAGTAACAAATACTCAGGGAAAATAGAGGACAATTTAGTGAATGGTCCCATCTGCACTTCTCAGAGCTAGTTATTTGAAGGTCATGGCAGTAGCCATGTTAGTGGTGAATTTGACAGTATTGAAGTCACTGCAATAAAATCTTATTTCACACTGATGGCAACAAGGGTAAACTATATGGGAGTGCAGATGAGACCCAGAGGAAGGCTCTCACTCCCATTAGTTATGTGCAACAGTGGTTCTGCTGTTAGTTACTCACTCCAGAGTAAGCTCAGAAACCAGCCGATCAGTTATTCAGCACTCAGGAGTCCTTTATACAATCTACAAGCAGCAGAGAGATTTTGGTGAAGGTTTTCTACAAGGACAGAATAATGAGGATGTATGTTCATGAGGATGTGTACCTTAATGAGGTAAATAAATAATAGAAAAACTAATTTAAGTAAGATGCAGAAACAAAATCTTTGGCTCAGACTAATGATAGAGTCTACCCAACTTCATAGTGGAATGGGATGTAGGGATCATAAATAACTGCAAGCTTGTGAGCTCTGGACCCAGAAGCAACATAGCCTCATCAGAGTGACACAGTGCTTCAGTTAGTTAACTCAATTAGATAGCACTGACATGTTCATGGTGGGATAGATGTGCCTCTAATTGTTTCTAAATGGGCTTTACGTGTTATGCCCAAAATGAAACATAGCAGAAATGTAATGCCACAAGTACTCTGGTGCCAGGTAATGAGAATGAGGGCTGCATTCTGCTGAGGAGTGGGATAAGGAGGTCCCCAGACAGGGGGCAGTGGCGCAGACTGTGCAGTAGAGCCCTGGCCTCGGGTCCCATGGGAGTGGAGACACCTTCAGGGGCTCCTTGTTTGTTCCACTAAAAGGTAGGATTTGTAATCGACTTTGTGTAAGATTTCTTTCTACCTTGTACTGAATTGTTTTCTTCTCAGCTGCTTATCTGAATCACTAATTTTATGAATTAATTATCTCCTGGGTTTTGACATGAGCTATATATGTTTTTCATAGAGTTCCAGCTTCCCTTCAAAGACAACAAGCTGACTTGCAAACAACTTTGTCCTGTATAATATTAACCCTCTTTTAACTCTCTAAAGGAATAATTACTACTCACTAACCTGAGTAGATTTTTTAGACTTTTGACTAAAAAAAATGGCAAAGATCTAGTTAAAAAAAGAAGAGACAATATGGACAAACACAAGAGTGAGTGAGGAAAACCCTCACCTGGAGCCCCTGTGTGTCACTTTTGTGGCACATACCCAGGGATCTCTCTTTCTTCTCTCTTGCTGCTTCCCAGCACAGCCAGGTTTTCTTTTAGAGAGGAGATATGTTCTGCACATGACAGCGTTCAGCTTTGCTCATAATCTAATAAGCTGTGTGCTCATATGAAGCCATGTCTGTCATGTTGTCATGTCAGTCTTACAAAGTGATACAGCAGAGCTCTCTCACTTCATAGGAATCAAACTCTTTGTACAACCAGAGGCAAATCCATTTAAAAAGAAATCAGTATGTGTAGTCTCATGTTGAAGGAGAGTCTTGTAACAAATGTCTTTCAGGGTTGTCTTGTAGCTCGTGATTCCAGGATCTTGCTGAAACACCTGAATAGCATCAATGTGGCAAATTGCTGCTGTGGTGGCCAAGAAGATAATGTGTATTATTATGTATACATTATCTAGTCAACAACACACAGAATGTTAGTGAAGCATTTTAAATTGTACCCTTCATTTTTTACTCCAAACGGTGCACCAAATATTTTGATCATTATTTTTCATTAAAATTATGTCTTTAGCTCCTCTCTCTATCTTGCTATCAGCTTCCACTAAACACATAAGATAGATTACTGGAAGTAGGATCCCATGTGGTTCTGAGATTAGATAAAGAGATGATGAAAGGTCTTAAGCAGAATGAGGAAATAACCTGGATGTTCTAGGAAAGCAATAATAAAGTACTCAGAAAAGGAATGAACTCTCAATTTTTGTGCTCGCAGTGCTTATGAAAAAGTATAAAATACTTGTATTTTCACAAATAAATGGTAAATTTTGTCAGTATTTATTTTAAGCTGTGATTCCCAGCATGGTCATCTAAAGATTATCTTATTTGCAAAGAAAATTTTTTTGAATGTTATCATAGAAATATCATTTATTTGTCATATGAATTTTATCAGTGTCTCACTCTGTTTCCTAATTTGCCACAGCTACTGCATTGAAAACAGAGTTGTGCTATTTCTTTACAATCTCCTTGTTCCTGTAAAAGTCACAACAATGTCAGAGTGTTAAATTTGTGACAACCCCCTCGGCTCCAAATTTCACAATAAATCATGGAAATCACCAAGATAATATTGCTTCCATGGGATGGGGAGGAAAGAGCAATGTAGAAGGTGTGAATGACTCTTCTGTCTCATCCTGACAGTAGCAGACCAGTTTCCCTGGACCTCTGTCCCAGGTCCCTCAACGTGGTCCCCCCTGTCATCTTGCAGGCCCTCAGCAGGAGCAATCCTCAGGCACTGCCATGGCCCTTCCTATGTCAGAGAGGATGCAGACCTGACACCTCACCTTAGCATCCTGCATCGCTCTGCCTCGCTGGCTTTGTCTTTGATGGGGTATGTCCCATCAGCTCCCCTAACCAAGCCTCTCTCCTGCTTTGGATGGTGAGCCTGATGAGCAATCTGATGAAGTTTCTTCACAAAAACTGCCAGGACTGCTCCTGAACTTGAGTCTCTCCTCAAAAACTAGAACATTTGTGGTACAGGAGCCAGATGAAGTAAGAATTGGGTATTTCTTCAGTTGCCCACAAATTTACTGGTGACAAAAATACTTGCCTTTCCCTCAGGCTGCCTGGCTGCATAGCCTGCATTTATGCTTTTGGGTATGAAAGGCTTCAAAGCCAGCTGATCCAACTACTTACACTGCTTTCTGCTGTGCACGACCTTTCTATAAACTGCAGTTGGAAGATCAGTGCTCTCTACATGCACACTGTGATACAAGGTACAGCCAAGGCAGTAATGACAGTCCCCAGCATGTTCTGCTGGCACTGTCAGCTCCTTTTATGCAGGAATCCTTACAAGATGTTTTGACTGATACCAGGCAGATGGAATAAATAACCTGAAATTCTTCCTGTAATAGCCCAGAGGTCTTCTGCTGAAGGCAGCTGGTATTTGTTAGGTAGGTTGTACCTGGTCAAAGTGTGCCCATCAGCAAGACAGGTGTGTGGGAGGATGTCTGGGGAGAGCTTGGTGCTAAGGACAGGTCTACATGCTCATGCCTGGCAACTACACACATAGCTGTACTTTCTACAAGACACCTAAGATGCTGAACAAAGTCTCCACCAGCTGCATGCTGAGCAGCTCCATGGAGTCTCCCTGACACTTTCATTCCCAAGTACTCGCAGGAGGAGGTAGAGCAGCCTGTGTTCCAAAAGTGGAAAGTTTCAGTACCAGGTTTAAGATATTTGAAAAATATATGTTTCATTTCCCTTTAAATTAGTAGCAGTCAGGCACCCAAATATTGTCAAAAAACGGGATCTTGTGGTTTTCCCATCACTACTGCAAGAGTGGGTAATGGAATAGAGAATTGCAATCACATTTTAACTTCTGTGCTACTTCATTAGCTACTGGACCATTCTCCCACTGTGTGTAACAATATGGTCTGATCAAGGTTACTCTCATCCTACCAGCACCTTCCTGCCTTCTTGCTGCCTTCCTCTCCCCTCTTCTCATGGAAGTGTAACAGCCCAGGGCACCTGTCACTGGTGCTGGTAGATGACAAGGAGTGATCCGTACCTCCTTATTTCTTGCATGGTGTTTTTATCCCTGTGTTGAGGTGGAGACCTAAGGTCTAAACATGCATGTGCAGTTGAAGTTCAAAAGAAAACCACTCCTAAAAGAAATCTTTGCCGTTGAAACAAACAGCGGCCTTTTTCTAATTGTACTTTTCCCCCCTCTTAAATTCAGTTTTCCTAGAAGGAAGAGGGGATCTCAGGTTGCTTCATGTTAAAATAAGGATAAGACATAAGCTATGCATCTCTAAGCATCTGCTCTTCTTAGTGTATTTATATAAAGCACATTTCTGGGTTAGAGCAGTTACTATGGTGTATGTTCCCCTGCTGCCATTTTACATCTCTCTAGAACTCTGGGAGGGTGGGGGAAGTTAATTTCCTATAAATGCTTTCTTTTGCACATCTGTTCCCAAGTGAAAGGGCCTTTCTGAGGACTCTGTATAGCTCCTGAGGAGTTCAACAACAATAGGAATACATTCTTCATTTGTATACCCAGGATGTGGATCCATTATTTAGAAAGTATTTCAATTGTCTGATGTCATTCAAATTTTCTCTTATTCAGTGCTGACTACCTAGCTCTCTGTGGTGGGAGAAAGAAAACAACCCTTCTTGCAGAGGTAATCACACTGCAATCAAACTGTGCAATATGATTAGGTCTGCCTGAGTCCTTGGTGCATTCTCAGTACATTGAAACAGTAATCCCAGAGGAGCCATCCATTGTACATCATTCCTCTCAGTACCAGCAGCTGATAGAAGTCATAGCCTAAAGAAGCTGCAGAATCTGAAAAACAAACATACTAGAAGGGGAATGAAATGGAAAGCCAAAGCAAAGAAAAACAGCATGAAAGAAAAAAGATGTAATTGAGGAAGGGGAAAAACAGTCCAAAGGAAAAACACATCCCAAGTAAACAGAAACAGTGCTAAAAAAACTCCAAAAACTAACAAAAACAAATTCTCAAGAAAGTAAAGCTCGGTGTGGAAAGAAAGGAAGGACATGGAAAAAATAAGCTCTACTTTCACTTCAAAATCAAACCCAGAAAAAACTAGGCAAATAGAGAACACGGTAAAAACACAGAGAAAATTTAAGACAAAAAATATTTGGGAGAAAAAAACCATAGCTTCTATGTGAAATCCAGAATAGTCTGCAAAGGTGAAGGTGTCTTCTCTCTTGATATCTTGTAGGACATACAGCCTATAGTAAGGACTGTGTGCAAAATATGCAGCTCAGAAAAAGTTAACTGGGATTACTGTGTTTTTATCATTGAAGATGGAGCTGGTTTTATTGCCCACAGAGGGCATATGGTACCATTTCTGTTTCACATTGGATAGTATTGCTGTTCAAAGCAAGTTCAGGGTGCAAATAGCTGGTCATGACTTTCAGTCTGCTCTTCTCAGGTATTTGGAATTGTTAAAAAGGAGGCCTCATTGACTTCCTGGAGTTGAATTTCCACTTATGAAGTTTATTCTTTTGGCAAACTTTCCCACCAAGAAAAGCATTCTCTGGAATTTTCAAGAAAGCAATCACAGTAGGACTAACCCAGTGCTGAAGTGGAGACATTTGAAATGACAGGGAGCTGCACCATTTTTTACTACTGTCACTTAGAGCTACCTGAAAGTAAAAGCAAATGTAAAAGGTAGGTTTTCTTTCTTTGCTTTGCTTGTTCTACCAAATCAATTTACTTCTGGGCTAGTGGTTGCTAACACAAAACTACCATCAGGTAAGCCTGTCCTCCATTGTGAGTAAACTCTTACCCTTCCATACCCCTAGTTTACACTGACCTAAATATTTAGATGTTCAGCAAGTAGGCCACCCACTAGAAAGCTAATTTCTATGGGAAAAAATGCCATGTTCTATGCAAGGAAACCCTCAAGGATTTATCAAGAAAGCTTTTTCAGGAGTGTTATTGACAATTTATTTTTTTAAGATTTCTTTTGCCACTGAACTGAGGGCTTTGTGAGTTCTCACTGTGATACACAGCTGTGAGCTCAGTTTTCCATTTCTGAATCTGTACAGAAATTCCAGGAGATGATCATTTTGTAGTGACAGAACCACACTGTCACTTTTCAAATTTTATTTTGTAAATCAAATGACAGCAAGTTTGAGCATTGACTTAAGGCATGACCACATCACTAGTTCTGATTGCTTTAGTTTAAGTAGTCCAACAGAAGTGTTGAAGGGCAGCATCTCAATTATAGACACCTTTGACAGCTGAGTCTTACCTTTTTATCACTCACAATATAAGAAAGATATTGAGGAAGTTGAGCAATCCCAGCATAGGACAGCCAATGACAGAGGCAGGACTGCTCACACTGCAGGCAAAGACTGGGGAATCTGGGCTGGCTCAGCCTGGAGAAAGAGTGATTTGGGGAAGACTGAAGGGCAGCTGATGATATCTGTGGGCACAGCATCAAGGAAAAAGGTCTGGGGTGTTCATAGCAAGGCATGGTTGGAGGATGAGGAACAGCAGACTTTGAAACAAGAGAGGTTCAATGGAGGTAAAGGGAAACACTTTCCCCATGCCAGTCCAGCAGGGGCACAAGCTGTACACAGAGATTGCACTGTCTCTGTTCCTGGAGGTTTTCAAGACTCATCTCATTCAGCTGTCAGCAATTTGGTCTGGTCTCACAGCTGAGTCTTTTCTAAGCAGGAGGTTGGCCTGGAGTCCTCTTGAGGCCCCTTCCAATCTGAATTTTCATGTGGTTCTGTTTTACTCTTAATGACCAGTGACCAAATGAACATTAGGACTTACAATAGGTTTAACTCAAGTAACTATGAGTAGAGCACTTACACACTGCTGTTAGAGATAGCCAGATCCATTTGTCAGGTACATTGGTAGATTTTTAGGGCGCTTAAGAGCTTGAATCAGCCCATGCCAGGACCTTGACTAGGACTTAGACAATGCAACATTCGCCTAAACCGTTGTAATATAATAATTGTCTCCTAGGGCTGCAAGGATTTCTGACAGAAGTGCCAAACTGTTCAGGAATACAGGTAATTAGGAAAAGAGAAACAAAAAAAGGTGAAATAAATCCAGCCAGAGTTATGCAGCACAATTATACCCCATAGATAATGCTTTATAGAGAATATTAGACCTATAGCCCTATGCAGTGGTGGAGGGAAATTATTTTACCATGGGCATCTGAATTTTCTGTAGTGTTGTGTATAGCACTTTAGTGTTAGTTGTTAACTAAATTTTCTATAAGCAGTAGTCTGACAAATATTGACTTTTTTGTATAGTCTTCAGTGAAAGTTCTGAATTGCATTTCTGGCCTGTAACCATTTCTAATGGAGAGGCATAACCCACACTGGGTATAAATCATGACACACTATACATCATCTGGCTTCTAGGTTTGCCTCCAAAGAGCCCTGCACATTACAGTTACTTTTGCAAGTAGTGTACAAATCTTTTCTTTGAGCTGTGAGGAACTCAGCAACCCTGGTAAACAGCACACAGTGGTATAAGAGCCACTGCAGTCACAACAAAAATTATGTGTTTCTTCCCTAAAAAGCTGCTAGCATGGTCTTCAACTTGACAAAGGAAAGAAATTGCCTAAGTCAGCCCTAAGCACTTGTTAACAAAATTTCTATGGGAATTTTGCTGACAGAAAATCCAGTTCATCCTACCTAAAACTCCCCTACTGACTAGTTTATAGAACTTCATGGTGAGAGTTTTTTTAACTGGTTATCATTAAAGTCTCCTTTTTAAGTCAATCACTATTACGTGACAGTGTAACTTTGTCATATTTTGAGTTGCTCTTTGTCGTAAGGAACTGATTACAGCGTCAGTGTCACACACAGACTACTGTTTCCCTAGCTGCCCTGCATCACCGTGTATTAGAAGTCTTCCACAGAGATGAAGATCTATGACAAATCTTTCTGGCTGTACCAAACCACAGTGACCACCAGTCACAGAGGGGAACCTGGATAAGCTT
This sequence comes from Haemorhous mexicanus, assembly GCF_027477595.1. Lineage (NCBI taxonomy): Eukaryota > Metazoa > Chordata > Aves > Passeriformes > Fringillidae > Haemorhous > Haemorhous mexicanus. Next base: position 63,213,235 of record NC_082344.1, read on the forward strand.
GAGAAGTGAGCCCATGAGAACCTAGTGAGGTTCAACAAATCCAAACACAGGGTGCTGCACCTTAAGGCAATCCTGGACATAAGTACAGCCTGGGAAATGAACTCCTTGAGAGATCTGTGGAGAAAGATTTGGGGGTGGTTGCAGACTGAAAGTTCAACATGATCCAGCAATATTCACTTGCTGCCCAGAAAGTCATGTCCTGGGATGTATCCAAAGCAGCATGGCCAGCAGGCCAAGGAAGGGGATTCTGCCTCTCTGCTCTGCCCTCCTGAGACTTCCCCTGGAGTGCTGTATCCACCTTTGGGGCCACAACACAAGAAAGATATGAACTTCTGAACAGAAGGTCCAGAAGAGGCCTTGAAGATGACCCAAGGAATCAGCAATAGCACCTCCAAGGATCAGGAATAGCACCTCTCCTCTGAAGACAGGCTGAAACAATGGGAGTTGTTCAGCCTGGAGAAAAGAAGGGTCTAGGAAGACATCACTGTGGCCTTCCAGTACTTAAAGAGGGCTTTCAATCTTATAATCTTTTGAGAGAAAGCAGCTTTTTGCATGGGCATATAATGATTGGACAAAGGATCACTGTTCTAAACTAAAAGAGAGATTTACATTGGATGTTAGGAAGAAATTCTTTAGCAAGAGTGTAGCAAGGCACAGAAATGAGTTCCCCAGAGAAGCTGTGGATGCCCCATCCCTGTAAGTGTTCAAAGCCAGGTTGGATGGAGCTCTTAAGCAACTTGGTCAGGGAAAGGTGTAGGGGCACATGGTAGGGGGGTTGGAACTAGGTAGTCTTTAAGGTGCCTTCTAACTTAAGCTATTCTATGATTCTATTATACTATTCTATGATTTAGATATCATAAAAGACAAGCAAACCATCTAATATCCTTACTAATGTGATCTGTTTCAAATCAAACAAAATAAGCATTTAATACAAAACTATGGAATTGCAGGTCAAGAGTTTTCAGCTCCCACTGTTACTCATTATTGCAGATCTTGGGCTAGGAGATATTCATACCCTTGGTGTTCCTGCCCTCATTTAAGGTTCCTATCCTTCTCCAGGATCTGAAGCACAGCAGCTTCCTCTGCATAATTCAAGAGCACTGAGTCTATTCAGCTCATGAACTTTTTTAATAAACAATCAGGCAGAGCATAGCTACAAACAAACATTTTTGTCAAACTGACATGTGGCACTTCATCTTGAGAATCTTAAGCATTGTCAACTTTTGATGGCAACTTTATTCTGAACCATTACAGTAGAGTCACTTTTTTTAAACTGTTATTAATACAAATATAAATTGTCTGCATTGAAAACAACATTAATAACGTGGGCAGTAATGTAATAAAAATATCAGAGCAAACAAGAGCTTGATTGAAAACTGGCTGTGATGAATTATGGACTGACGATACACAATTTTTCTAACTCTTCTTGACGGTCAAATATAATATTATCCCTAGCAAAAATCTGAGGGAGAAAGAAAAGGATCAGCAGTCTAGTTAGATCTAAATGTGCAAAAATACCTATATATTTAATTTTTTGTACTCCTAAAAGTTAAGCACTCAAATACACGTGATGAGCAGCCACTGCCTCTTTGAGTCTCTATCTCGCAGCACTGATGTGTGTACTGAAGTCACTAGTGACCTACTCAGGTAAAAGACTGATTAAAGAGCATCTCCAAGAGCACCTGCATCCTCCTCATTGTTTGGAGCTGCAGAGTAGGTCTTATCTCAATACATACCACTAAAATGTGGGCTGGCTCAGATGCAAACACCCAGATGAACGCTGTTCCCTCAGGCCTGCAAAGTCAAAGAAGCACTGGCCATTGATGATGCTCAGTGATGTGATTGTCACACAGGAGCCATTTATAATTTATGGTTTGAATCTGACCAAGACAGCTCTGAACTCCAGGGCTGAGCCACTGGAGGAACTTCAGCCAATCAAGAAAGACAAACAGAGCTTTGCTGTTATTTCAGCATAAGCTGAATTATCTCAGTCTCTATTTGGGGCTATAAACTAGATGGTTTGGGGGCATGAAAGTGCCTACAGTCTCTGAAAAGCCACACAAGAGTTAATGCAGCCCAGTGCTCAGTTTCTGTCAGGGTTAGAAAAATAATAAGTGTTTTTCTACGTTTCTATTATTTGTCATGAAGAATTAAGCCACCTGGAATAATTAACTCACAAAGGCTGCCTGTGTAAGTGCTGGCAGGCAAAACATGTTAAGCTAGGAAAACTTCCATAGCAAACTTCGTATTTGAGGAATATGAAGAATATTTGAAGAGAAGTTTTTCAGTAGATTTGTATAAAGACAAACAGAAAATAAGACAGCAGTCATGGAAATGTGTATATTGCAATCAGAAATATTTGTAGTAAAGATGACATGCACTCTACAGGGAATAAGCCATTGACATTTTAATTTATGAACTATTTATATTTTTCTTTTTTTCTGTAGATTATTCTCTCTTTTCAGAGAGAAAAATGTTAAATCTAGTTTTATTTTCCACCCTCTACCCTAACCCATTCTTTTTCCTTTGAGTGATCTGATACCTTTTATTACTGTTGGTTTTTGCTTGAATGTATTGCATTGTTCACACATGGAAACCTCTGTTTTATTTAGATATTTGAAGAAAGAAAACCAGGAGAGTAAATAGCAGCAACAACATGGCAGGGTAAGTGCCAAGGAGCACCAGGCACCAGGGGAGGCTTGAGGCTTGAGATGGGAGAAAACAAAGTCTAAGAGGAATCCAGCCGACAAGGGAATTGAAAATGGGAAAGCAGTGCTATTGTGCTGTATTTTCTGGTAAAATGTGGCTTGTGTGCACAAGAAAGCAGCTCCAAAACAAGATGCTGGGATGTACCTGAAGGATTTTGGCAAAGGCAGAGCAGGGCAGAGTTCACATATCTGGACAAGCAGACCACAGTAATTTCTGAATTCTAGCTCCAGTTTATCAGCCAGAGCTGCTTCTGTAGATTGCTCTCTCTTGCCAATCTCCTTTCAAAAGGAAATTCTGGAGACTGCTATGACAATTTTTTTTTTCTCTGCTGGCTTATTAGACCTTGTGGTCCTTCTTGTCCATTTTGCTTTTCTTTCCTTTCCTTTTGCACTATCCTTTCACACCACATCTTCCCATGTGCAGCATGTAGGCATCTCTAGATTATTATTGTTTTATGCCAGCAGCCAGATTTTCATGCCTCTTGCAGGTGTTTATGAGAACATCTCTCTGATGATGAAAGTACACTTTCAAATTTGCCCTTGAAATGTGAAGCAATCAATGTTGGCAGCATTTATTCCTTCCTGTCAAATATTTTTCTCTTTCTAGACTCAATAAACAATTTAAGAATAATCTTTTATGACAGTGGTAGCGCAATCCAATAGAGTCTCCTTTGCTTTCTCATTTGTCTTACATTTGTTCAAATCAAGGGGTAAGAAATCTAATGGATAGCAGAGACAGTGTCTGGCTCAATCATCTCATCACTAATTGGTTCTGTGATTAGTTCAGACAAGCAGTGGAGAAGGTGGATACAAGTTTCTACCATTTCTAGGTGAGGGCAGCCTCCAGCCCATCTGTTATGTAAAATATCCACTAACTCATTCAGCTTCTCATTTTCCTGATTTTGAGGAACCCCCCTCAGTGACAAGTTAGGATTTTTCTCAGGTTTATTAAGGTGACAGTAGTCTGCTTTTGCATAGTTTGTCTGAACTGTAATGTTGGTTCCCTGCAGTACATGCCAAACCAGTTTGCCAGGGGGTTAGTCCACATACCTCCAGTGGTAACATTATCAGTTGAGGCTGACAAGTAACCATTTGAAGAATTTTAATGTTCATGAGAAGTCCAAGATAAGGTATAGAAAACTTTAGGTTAGTTATGAAACCAGTACAACAACATACTCTAAATTTCCCTCAAGCATCACTGGACAGACTAAATAAAATATGGAAAAGCCAAGGAATTTTACACATCCATTTCATTTCTGGGTCTCCCTGCAAAGAGAAATACATTTACAATGGTACTGCATGTTATCATTATCTCTTTTTTCATCTGAGTACATTTTTGGTTGAAAATCAAAGCTTTGGCACTGTGTCCAAGTTCTCAAGAATTTAATTCCAATGTAGCTGATGTTATGGCAATTACTTACAAGAAAAACATATAAAACCTTATTTCCCTGTACATAGTTGGAGCCAAGCAACTTGAAAGGCTTTTGCTCTAATAAGTCTAATTCAGACAATCCTTAACACAAAAGAGCAGAACCAATCCTCTCTTCAGAGCACCATATTTCTGAGCCCATGTTTGCTTCCTTCCACCCATACCCAAAAGCAGTACTTAGTGAATCTACTGACTTTCATGATTGGAACTGCTTTGAATGTTGTTGTTTACAGAAATTTCTCCCTTTTTACTGTCTAACAGTTTGAATTCAACAACAATACTATTTTGAGGATAAATGTTATTAATTAGCTATTTAGCTACAGGGCTTTGTGGCCTGATACACAAACAGATATTGTGAGAACTCTACAAGCTGTTCCCCATAGCTCCACCAAAACAACATTGGCCCATCTACACAAAACTCCATTTAGCTCTTTATTTCCTATAAGTTCAAGCTGTTAGCAAGCACATTCAGTTTGCCAGATGTGTCTGGTTAGTAAAGTGGATAAATTAGTGTTATAAATGTCAACAAGATCTGATGCTCTTTTTTCTGAGGACTATGTCTTCAGGACTTTCTCCTCCACAACAGCATTCAAAGACTTCATTTTTCTCAGTTTGAAGTGTTTCCAGAAGAGTAGAGCATTCAGTTCTGGCAAGTGTTTAGGAAATTCATGGGGAACAAATAGCTGGGGTAAGATTAACACAAGTTAACCTCAGGCATGTTGCTCCACAGAAACCCACCATGCTTAAAAGGGAGAATGGTGAATTCATATAGAGCACTGCAAGACCTCATGGCACAGGATTTGGTCCTAGTCCTTCAACATTTATGTCAATTTATAGGGAGACCCAAGCAGAAGTTTAATTCCATTTGTAATTTTGATCTGCCATCTGTTTTGAAATCCCCTTTGTGAGACATGAGTGCAACCAAGCTACCTGATATTTCTCTTCAGAGTATCAAGAGCATAATCTGGTCGGGAAATGCTCCCTACCTTTCAGCAGTAGTATGACAAATGATGAAGCAGTATAACCTCAGAAGGGATGCTGAAGAACTAAAGTGAATGCTATGGAGATAATCCTCAGTAGTTAGACTGTCTGCTGCTAGCCCTAATGCATATCTCTGCAGTAGAGAATACTCTGCTGTCCCTCATCAATACGTGTTAAGTGCCATTTTCCTTTCATTACAGCATTTTAGACAGCTGCTCACCCTTGCTGTTGTGCCTATTGCTGTTTCCTTTCAATTGCCTATCCTGAAAAGTTAGTCTTCTGAGGTACAGCAGTCTTTCAAAAAGTACTACTTGTTGGACCTGGTACATGCTTTTATTCTCATCGTTTCCTCATTCTTTTTGAACCTGATGCATAATCCTCCTTAAATTAGTCCCTTTATGCTATAATTTGGAGCTGTTCCTCTTGATAATTTATGCTATCGACACTAGTTGTTAACATGATCCCTAATCTCAGTAGCCTTTATTGAGCTTTTATCAGAGGTACTGCTCTGAGTTGTTTGTATTAATAATAGCTAAGAGCACTGTCTGGAGCAGCAGTGTGTGCTGCCTCCATGCCCAGCTGCTCCAGGGCCTGACCTTCCTCCACGTACGAAGCAGTGACTAATGAAAAAGCGCCTCCGCCTTCCCTTGTTTTCAGGTTCACACATCCTTGAGCATATACTAGTTTAAAGTTTGTTTGACATCTTAGATCAGCTGAAGGTTGTAAGTAATTTAAAGTCATTCGTCTAAGTCAGCCCCTAAAATGAAAGCAGTAAGGGTTTATTCCATAGGGAGTTACTTGTGAGCAGCTAAAGTGTGTAACAGTCCATTGCACAGTGCAAAGCCGAGCTCAGTGGAAAGTAGATGAAAACCTATACAGAGTTTAAAGGGCATCAGCAATTATTCATTTTACCCCAGACAGTCAGTACAGGGGCCACTTGTCTTTTTATCAACAGTATCTGATAACATGAAGAAATTAATAATTTACAGAGGGCAGGCAGTACTTTTCCATTAGAAGCTATGTGGAAAGGAAGAAAGAACTGCTGGTACAGGCCAGAATGCTCCCCACAAGGTCACTCTGTCTCTGGGCTGCAAGTGTGTTTCTTTTTAACCTTTTCATAACCAAGAAAAAAACACAGCTCCAAATTACATTCATATTTACCTTTACTGAGTGCAAAAAATAACCCACAATCATGGACATATAGATATCAAAGGATTTCCCAACTTTGTTATCCTCTGGTCTTGCAAGCTGTATAGCTTTGAATCTAGAAATTATTGGGTGGGAGATCTCACAAGAATTCTGGGTGCTTTGGGGACAAGCTGAAGGTCTTATTCAGTCCCACTGTCACTGTGGAGCTGGCATAGCAAAACTCGACAGTTTACTCAGTGGCCAAAAGAACAATGAAATGTGGTTTCACCCAAGGTGTTTGCCCACTAGTTTTGCCTTCCCACTCCATCCCTTCATGCCCTTTGTGGCATGCCCTGCTTCAGGGGACATGTGTGGTTGGCTGTCAGCAGCTGCCTGCGTGCCCACTGCCCATCCCATGACACACATGAACACTGGCACTGCCAAACAGGATGCACCACCACCACCTCCAACCTGCCTTTTCCTTGGTACCAGGCTGGATCTCTTCCTGCAGCTCACCCACAGCTTCTTGCATAACATCTGGGGCCACCATTAGCTCTGTGGCTTTCCTGCTCTGATGACAGTTTCTGAGAGAGGCAAGGACAGACAAGCAGCTCCACAGAACAAGGACAGAGGTTTGATATGTTGTCCAAGGAAGCCAGGCTAAAACATTAATAAAGCTTACCCAGGCCATATGCTAATGCAGTATTAGGGCTATACACTCAAAGGAGCAGGAAGTGATAACACCATGATTCTTACAGAAACACTGTCCTCTACTACATACCCAGCATAGCTTTTGTTTAAATCTAATACAGCTCCATCCATGTCCTTAAGAACAATCCATAAAATATAATGGATGCATAATAGTGAAAAAAAATTAATATTTATACAGTTTGTACTTAGATTAAAAAATTGCTTAGAATACATAGAAACTGTCAAAAATCCAGACACATGTTAAAATTGCAACAGTTTTATGCTTGTATATGATTTCTTCCTCTTCCTGATGAAAGTCTTTTTGGAAGACTGTCCTGAAAAGGAAATGAGGTGGGGACAAAATCTGCAGGGTTTCCATGTATGGTGTTTATGAATTAGTTTCTTTATTTTGTTTAACCATGTTTAAACCATATGCATTTCCAGAAGAATTTTTACTGCAAATATTTTAAACAGCAGTATGAGAGCAACATAAGACAGCATGGAAAGTGTGTGCTGAAATACTGACACAAGAAGGACAGGATTTCATCAGGCTTAGTTAAAAACTTCCACTGATGCCACAGGAGCATTTTCAAAAGTGCAATCATTTATAGTTTTATAATTGGCCAATCAAGGTTGGATTTTTTTTCCTTCTAGCTTAGTTATTGAAATGTATTTTTATGATTCATGAAACTCTCTTTATCTGTCAAGTTTTTTTCCCTGATGATATATCAGGTTTCATTGTAGGCTCCTATTCATCTTCTATTTTCACTCTGTGGATAGAGTGAAGTAGGAGAATTATGAAGGTGCCCAGCACTGCTTTAACGTTGAGGCTGAAATGAAATTTCCACTTAAAGGAGGAATCCAGTCACTTTTCTATGCACTAAATATACTCCATTGTTCCTAAAATTACAGTACTTACAGAGTATGCAATGGATTTTCTGAGAATTTACAAGTAAATCCATTATTTAGTTTGAGTTAGAGTTAATTGAAAATAGGTACTTTTACACCTTCTGTCAGACTTTTATTCATCCCTAATGACTTCTGTTATAAAATACAGACTCTTCATTATTCATATATCATCAGAATTATTTGAAGTCTTTCCATAGGACATTTTCAAAGTAATTATTTTAGGAATTATGTCCTTTTTTGCTGTTATTCATCAGAGCTGTGAGTTTCTAATTTATCAGTGAGAGAAAGGAAAAGTGTTGCTTAGGGGGATCCTCAGGAATTCTCTCCTTGGCTACCCCTGGACATTGCTGTTGCTCTGACAGTCCCCAGGGGACAGAAAAAAAGAATCAGTTTGAGTCAATGACAGTTTAAATCCTTATAATGCCATAACTATATTGTAATTACACAGTGTCACGCCAGGACTAAGATTGTCCAAACAGACAAACATTGTTTGGTGACTTAATATTAATGCATTTCTCTGAATTTGAGGGTAGCCCTAAGTTTCTGTGATGTATAATGTTTGTTTGGGAGATAACTCTACCTTCAATATCTTATTTTACCCTGTTTGTAAGTGTTTATTCTTTTATTACTGCAGGGTCTAGGAATTCACATGTCCCAAAAGCCTTGTACAAAATGCTACAAAAACAGAGAACAAAAACCTCTCCCACCACGATAAGTTTGCACTTTAATTGCAAAAGGTGAAATAAAGAATAGAAAACCGAAGGGAAATGTATGAAAAAGATAAGATATTTTTGGCCTGGATAATAAGCAGTGACCTCAGTCCACTCCTGGCCAGACTAGTGAGAAATAATATAAGCCTTGCAGGAAAAGAGCAGCCTTTTAAGGAAGGATCTGTAAGAGTCCAAGGATTTCACTATACAAATACCCTGGCACAAGGGGCAACAGGGGAGAAAATACACATGAGTTGGTTAAGAAATAGATGGAAGGTGCAGGGAGCTGGATAGCAGGAGACAGGTATCAGTATGCTGATGCAATTGAAGGTGCCAAAGGAGGCACAAGTGATGGGAGGATGTCAGATGAGACAAGTGCTTTCACCCCACAGGAAAAGGGCTGAAAAGGGAGTGGCTGAGTTAGCAGTAAAGAAAATTAATTATCTTTGCTTCACTTTTCTGGACTGATGGGAAAACAAGAGAAGTAAACATCTCACAGCAAGGTGGAATGTGGAAAGAAATTAATTTAAAATGTGGGAAGAATTTCTATCTCAGTTGTTGCACAGTTTTGATATTTAAATGGCAATTTCCAGCTTCTGACAAGCACCTAAAGGAAGATGGATTTATTTGGCTAGTGTACTTCAATAAGGTAATTTAGATCTGTATGCATAAAACAACTAATCCAGTGCAGTGTCTGTTAGTTTCCATGACCACAAAATCATAGCAAAATACAGCCCTGTTAGTCAAGGAACTGAGACTTGGTGAAAGCTCTGCAGATCTGGTTGGTATAGACAGGGAAAACTATGGGAATGGAAAAAAAATGTGTTATGGTTATCAGCTTGCCTCCAGAGTAATGGCATGGCTGTAGGGAGTAAATTAATCTTGTAAAAAGTGGGTTTGGCTGTATGTGAAAGTAAGTTTGCTTCACGTGCCTGAGGTAGAAAAATGGAGGGAATGACAAAACAGTAAAAAAAAATGGAAGGAGGCTTGGACTGTAATCCTGTATGAATGGAAATACTCCAGGTTAAGCAATAAGAAAGGGTGTGTAAAAATATGTACTTTTTTTTCCTTAATAGAAAATAATAATGTTGTGTCACAATGAATACAGATCTAAAGTCAACTCTAATTGTGCTGCCATTAAAATGCATTTCAGCACTGTGAAATACATTTTACAGTGCTGAAATATATCCAGGCCTTGATCATTCTCACGTTTAAATCCCAGTGCATGGGCATAAATACTAAAATTTTTCACTACATGAGGCCACGTGGGCAATAGGCAGAGCACATACATTGAAAGCCACCAGAGTCACCAGCTGTGTCACAGCACTGGGGTTTCCTCCTCGAACACTTTCTCATTCAGACAGACTAGCTGGCACCAGGGTCTCCTGATGCATCACAAAAGGAAAGGCATTGGAACAATTATCTGTGGTCAAGAGAGCTCTGTCATTCAGTCAAAGGAAAGAGATCTCAGTCATTGCTCCTCACCCAGGCTTCCTTTCCGAAGGAAATTTGAAGATGTTTTCCTCTCCATTCTGAATTTCTTTTTGGTTTTTTGGAATTGTAGATTGTCCCACAGAACACAAATTGCAAATTTCAAAGCAGCTGTAATTAAACTCAGTCAAGAGTATAATGCAAACAACTTTTTCATAAAAAGGAAGGATAGAAAATTAAAATGCACACAGTCAGTGATTGGTAAAATAGTAGATCATCGCATAAATTTGCATTAATTGCACAAAAGCTGAAAGTACTTCATTAAATACTCTCATAATACAGTAACATCTTTAGAAAATTATTTCTGGTATAAGCATGTAAATAATTACATACTCTGTGTCCCATGTAGTTTTATCTGCCCAAGCAAAGGGGAACAGAGTGTCACAGCTCAAAAGCACACTGATTTTTGAGCAATTGATTAAAATGAACAAGCATTTTAATGATGTTCATCAAAAGTGTTATACGTATATGAATTGTATATTCAAGGCTCTGAGAATTTGAATTCCTAAGCTCAGTTCAGTAAGGAAAAATCAAGTGTATAAATGATGTATTGTTAGGAATCAGTGCTGAAGATGAGGATTTGAGAATAAATCTGATTAATTTCAATGTAAATGAGCAATGTGATACTGAATGTAAGTACGAGGATGTGACTGGTCCATGCAGGTCCCTGTTTCGATGCTTATAGTGAAAACTTTTTATTCTTAATGAAAGAGCTTATTAATAATGACATTTCAAATCAGTTTCTATTCTTAGGAATTTTTATTTTTTTATATCCACAGCATTTGAACATTTTACAACAACAAATATTGCTGTCCTTGCAACTCTAGTCTGGCATTAGACAATTTCTCTTTTGGCAAAATGTTGGGATTCCAAAGTTCTCCCATTCCAGATGAGAAAGAAAAGTCTCCAATTCATGAAAAATCAGACAGAATTCCTTTGGAATGGCCCAGAGGTTGCTGTGAATTCATCAAGAGCCCTGAGAATATTCTTTATAATTTTTTTTTGCCTGTAACTTCTGTATCCTGCAAAAGAATGACCACAGTAGGCCACAGCTGAAGTGAGTCTCCAGAGCTTTCTCCTGGAGAAACCAGCTGCCTATGGCTTGCATGGATAAACTCTTTGCTGGGTAGAAAGTAGGCTGGATGTCTGAGCCCAGAGGGTGGTGCTGGGTGGAGTTACATCCATCATGATGTCCCCAGGGCTCAGTATTTGGACCAGTCCTTTTTAGCATTTTTATCAGTGACCTGAACAAAGGGATTGAGTGCACCCTCTGCCAGTTTGGAGATGACACCAAGTTGGGTGTGAGTGTCAGTCTGCTGGAGGGAAGAAAGGCTCTGCAGAGGGACCTGGACAAGGTGGATCAGTTCTATGGGATTCAACAAGTCCAAGTGCCACATCCTCCTCTTGAGTCACAGAATCAGCTGAGTTGGAAGGCACTCACAAGGATCATTGAGTCCAGCTCCTAGCCCCACACAGCACCATCCCCAAGAGTCACACCATGTGCCAGAGAGCATTGATCAAATGCTTCTTCAGCTTTCTCAGGCATGGGGCTGTGACCACTGCCATGGGAAGTCTGTTCCAGGGCCCAACCACCCTCTGGGTGAAGAACCTTTTTCTAATATCTAAACCCACACTGGCACAACTTCAGGCCATTCCCTTGGGCAGCACTACAGGCTGGGGGCAGAGTGGCTGGAAAGCTGCCCAGCAGAAAAGGACCTGCTGGTCAATAGGTGAACATGACCCAGCTGTGCCCAGGTGGCCAAGGAGGCCAGCAGCAACCTGGCTTGTTTCAGAAATACGGTGGGACCAGAGCAGTGATTGTCCCCCTGTGCTGGGCACTGGTGAGGGCACACCTCAAATCCTGTGTTCAGTTTTGGGCCCCTCATGACAAGAAAGGCATTGAGGTGCTGGAGCCTGCCAGAGAAAGGCAACAGAGCTGGGGAAGGGTCTGGAGCACAGGTCCTGTGAGCAGCAGCTGAGGGAGCTGGGGGTGTTTAGCCAGGACAAAAGGAGGCTGGGAAGAAATCCAAGTGTTCTCTACAACTCCCTGCAAGGAAGCTGTAGCCAGGTCTACAGGGCCTGTCTCTTCTCCCAGTCAGCAAGCAGTAGGAGGAGAAAAAATGGCCTCAAGTTGTGCCAGGAGAGATTTGGATTGGGTATGAGCAAAAATATCTTCCAAAAATGTTGTCAAGCTCTGGAACAGGCTGCCATAGGGAGTTGTCATCCTTGAAGGTATTTAAAGGACATGTAGGTGGTGTAGATGGGGCACTCAGGGACGTGGTTTAATGCTGGGCTTGTCAGTGTTTGGTTTACAGCTGAAGGTGATAATCTTAAAGGTCTTTTCCAACCTAAATGTTTCTATGATTTTTTTGGTTTACTTTAGCAATACTTTCTGGATCTCCTTGACAGAATGTTTGGTGAAAGGATTTAATTCCTAATGCAATGAAGACATGGACAGATTTTTGGAAAAGGTTTCATATTTTTTCAGTTTTATCCACAGAAGAATTTAATTTTACTATTTTAAATATCACCACTCAGAGGTGGGAGTTTGCTATTCCCCCAGATTTTAGATCAGATTTGGGAGTGAGTAGTAATTATAAATTTCATCCAAGAATCTAGAAATTTAATGGCAGTTTCCCAGATCCTGATCACGGATCTTCCCAACTTTGCTGTCCTGTTAATATGAGGGAAAAAACTATAGCTGCCCATGTGATGTGTATTGCAACAGTAAATTTTTTTGAGACAATGCCAAAAGCCTTTCACATTTCCAGATGTAAATGGAAAGCCGGCTTTGGCTTTCAATTGACAGGTTCTTCTAGTCTTCACTTCTGATTTTGTTTCAGCTGACTACAGGAAGGAGGCATTAGCTCAAAAGACCCTTGTGAACAGCTATTTTAGGACAGCAATTGGCAGGTAGCAGTATCACAGGTTAAACAGCATTGGTCAAAGGAGTTTGCTTTCAGAACAGCACTTTAAGGCACCACCTGGATGCGTTGCATCCAGAAGGATCCAGCAGTGTGTGGGAGGCAATCTGGAGTCTGAGTGCCTTGGAAAGAGAAGGCATAAGAGTATAAAGCTCAATGCATATTGCAACTACAGCAGTTAACACCCAGTATATGTTCATTTGCTGTTTTCAATCATAAATGCCATTTCCTTTGGGAACCTATGATGAAATTATATCGTACATTAGTTAGGTAGAAGTGCCCCACTCTGTTCAGTTATAGCCAATTAGCAACCAAGAGACTCACTTCAGGCCCAATTTCCTCCTTAAGCTGAATGTGTGAAATGTCAGTGTGCATCATTCATCTGTTTGTCACTTCTGGGGAGCATTTGTTTACTTATTATCTGCTTGTAAAAGATTTTTCCTTTCTTTTGGTAGTATTGGCCCCAACATGTCACTAGTGAATGAAGCATTTAGGCTCGTGTTTTTTTCTAGGTCTAATGACAAAGATCCAATTCTGTTAGATCTTTTCTCTCCCTCTTCTAAAAATGATAAATAAACACTTAACTCAGCTGAATTACAACTTAACAGCTGACTCTGCAGGCCCATGCAAATCAAAATGAAATTTTAAAAAGGCAGATGTAGTCATCAGAGTGCTAATTAATAATTTGACTGCTGCCTCTCCACTCCAGATCTTCACTGTAATTGTAAGACAGGGGGAGGAAATATCTTAGGGTCATATTCCACCTGGTCTTCCCAAGGGAGTGAGCATGAAGCATTCTTTTTGTGCTTGGAGAGGGAATGTGCCACCTCCCAGAAAGCAGCACAAAGGCTCTCTCTCCAGGATGGAAACAGCTGCCTGAAGCTCCTGGTTTGTGGATGTGCATCAGCAGTGATACCTGGCAGAGGGAGGTGCAATTGCTTTCATCTCCCTGTTAGCTACAAGAACAAGGATACAGAGGTCACTATGCACCAACCTGTCCATGTGGCCTCAGTCCCCAGCAGAGCAGGACACTCCTCAGTGAGAGTTGGGAGTTTTCTCTTTCAAGAGATTATCCATGCTTGTACAGATTTTGCATTCTAGCATCTTATGCGAAAAAATATTCTGCATCCTTGAGGCAAATTTTCCTTGAACCAGCACAACCCCAGCTGCCATCACCTTTTCACCATCATGAATGGGGGCTGCTATCATCTTCAGTACTTTGGAATCATTCCTTTCTTTCAAAAATGAATGAATTAATAATGCTTTGGCAAACAGTTGTGCTGCACCCTTTAAATGAATTGTGCTGAGATTTGTTTTGTAATCATGAAACTTTGGGGAAAGAATAATTCTTGTTTAGAGGTGAGAAGCACTGACAACTGGATTCCATTCTTTACCAACCTCCTTCTCCTCCCCAGCCATGAGCAGAACATTCTCTTAGCTTGACTGTCATAGCTACATCTTTGGTTATGGCTTTTTGGAAGACATGAAATTCTTCTCAAACTAAAGCTCTGTCTTAACTGCTAAATAACCATAATTCCATCTCTGTATCCACCTATAAAAAATAGCAAAGGTTGTAAGGAAGTTAATAGATACACTTTCAAAATTTTTATTATTTATTGATTCTGGTGTTATTGTAACTGTATTGTTAATGCTTACATTATTTGCACATAAAAAGTATGTAACTGACTTATTAACATATATCAGTATTTGTACAATGGTGACAAAACTGTACCTACATCATGAAAAATTCATGTGGTCTGTTAGAAAATCTTTATTGTTCAATGAATTAGAAGATTTACCCAAGCACATGCATTGTATCCAACTGTACAGTGCCAGTTCTTTGTGCTTCTTCCTATGTCTTACAACACTTGTTTTCTTAAATTTTCAGTTCTTGAGTGATTTTATTCCTTCAGAATCTGAAATGTTTGTATCTGTAGAAATATTTTGCTATCCCTCATGATCAGAAAGAAAAGCATTAAAGCAAAAACAGTAGAGCCTCTAAAAACAGATCTTAATCCTTTTTTGTTATAATGGTGAGAGACACAGGTAGACCTGAAAATTTGAGCAGGTTGCACAACATTATTTACAAAAAGCAAAGAATTAATCCTCTTAAGGGAAAATCAATGTGCTCTTAATGACACATCTGTAATTAAGTTCCTCTGAGTCTGCTGTACATTTAGACTATGACCATTTCATGTCAGTCTGGGAATATAGGGAAGTCTTAAAGATGTTGTAAAGTGGCCAGAGAGCAACAACAATTAGAGACAGCACTTTAAAATATGGAGCTATAAAAAGATGTGGGTATAAATGTTCCCATTTTTGGGGCTGCAAAAGAAATTTCTATTGAAGTCAAGCAAAAAGGAAAGGGGAAAAACAAAAGACAAATTCTAATGAAAGCACTTTTCAGTCCAGCTATAGTAATTAACCATAAAAATGCAGATTATGTATACTTTAGATAGCATTAAATCCTCCTCACACAAAACTTGTGGCCACAAAAACCTTATTCAGCAATATGGAAGAGAATTTTCTTCTTGTCTAGATAAACATTTTGTGCTTTTCCAGACAGCCCATATTGTGGACTTTTGTGTATATATCCCTGTGAGTGATTTTTCTAAGTTGGCTTTTCTGAATGTGCAACATTTGGAACTCAATATACACATACTGCAAGCACTCACACAATACATGCCAGATCAATATTTCATGTTTACAAAATGATTTTTTTCAGCAGAGCGACACTTTATCTCCTCTAGTCCTTTATCCTCCCTGTCAAACCCCTAACACAGAAAAGTCATTTTCAAATTAAGAAGTCATTTCTTTCTCCTCTTAGATACAATAATAGTTTTCTAGTTGTGGTGTGGCATGACTCGGTATGCAGCGAACCAAGCAAACCTGTGCCTCGCACTTTGCTGTGGTGCAGTGGGCCACTTCTGCCAAGAGCCCTGGGGCTTTCCTCATCTTAAGCACTGAACTTTTGATCAACCCTGAGGGAAAAATATAGGGAAAAAAATAATGGGCTCTGAAGTCTTTCTTAGCTTGGAACAAAACCTCCTCCAGGCAGCAAAGGAAATAAACTAAAAGGCTCTGGTAGCAGCAAAATAATTTGCTTCCTTCCAATTTCTTTGCAGGATTGACTACAAAATCTTTATTTGGTGGGTGAGACCAAAACTTACCCTGACAGAAACACACCCTACAAATTCAGGAGAGATTCACCCACACACTTGGATGCAGATATTTACAAAGATTGTGTGATGAGGTGTATCATATCTTACTGTGGAAAGGTTGGAGCATGTGGATGTGGTCACCCAGGTGGTCCTAAGGGTAGCCCAAAACAGACTGTGGTCACTGATGGAGAACTAGGGGACTTACAGGACCATGCTGTGCCTCAGAGAGATGGCTGGAAAAGTGAGTTAATTACTTACTCTCCCTTTAGTACCTTCTGGACAGTGTGGAGGGACATACACATTGGCACATGAACATTTTGGTTTTGTTGCACCAGAAAGAAAGGTTTTTCTCTACAGGAATAATCAACAGAGCAAAAAAGGGTATGGTTAATTTTGTATGAGAATATATACATTTTTATTCTTTTTCTTGATCTTGAGAATGAATGAATTCTGAGAATCTGAAAAACTATGGACAGTTTCTGAAGTGTGCCTGCTTATCCCAGTCTCCAAGCTGCAAGCATCTCCTTAGATGCAGATGCACTAAACCAGGCTTTTTCAAGAAGTGGC
Organism: Haemorhous mexicanus; assembly: GCF_027477595.1. Lineage (NCBI taxonomy): Eukaryota > Metazoa > Chordata > Aves > Passeriformes > Fringillidae > Haemorhous > Haemorhous mexicanus. The sequence goes on from NC_082344.1 coordinate 63,229,933, forward strand.
TCTAGTGGCATTTCCATAATGGTCCAGTAACTTTTGAGCCTGGCTGCTAATCTAGGATATTTTACACAGATTTGTAATTGAGAATTCAAGAATGCAATAGCTGATACAAAGTGGGATCACAATAATGTTCTTTCTTTGCCAAGACTTCTGTCAGAGGCATTCTGGCCGTGAATTTTGCTGCAGAATGCGGCTTTCAGGCAAAACCTATGTCTGAATTTTAGTGCTTGGGTTTCAGTCACATGACAGAGAAAGCCTCCATTTGTAAGCAAACTTCTAAAATAACTAATTCCCATTATTTTGTTCTCTCTTCAAATTTGCAGCACTTTCTACCTTCAAGTTTTCAAGGAAATCTTTCCATAGGAAAGTTCTTTAATCATAAATTTAAGCATCACCTGCCTCATGCAGAGCTAAACATTGGAAAACATCCAGGTAACTTTCTGATTCTGTGAAAACTGTGTTAGTTTCAAATGTGGCCAGAGATAAATGAGATTCATGCAGAAGGAGGAATAGGAGGTTGTCAAGAAATTGCAGTTTAACATAACACATGAACAGGACATGAGATAGTTTTCACTGTTTATTTGTTTACCTGTACTCCTGATTCTCTCACCCCTAGTGTCACTAAGTTTATATATTGAACAGGGTTGCACATTTTTATTTCATGGTATGATACTTGGAAATAATCTAATAACCCAGAAAATAAGTAATGGCACTGTAGGGGACTGAATTCCAAATACTTCAGAAGGGTCAGAAAACATAATCTATTTCTTTTAAGGAAAGCACAGGGGGAAAAAAAAAACACCTCAAAAGTTATATTAACTAGTAAACAAAAAATTCCTTCTTCCAATTCTCATGGCACAAGAAATTCTAGACATAAAAGCTAAGGAAAATAAAAATAAGTTAGGTATTTTTAATCGTTCCAGCATACTTTCTTTTTAAATATGACTTCTTTAATCTCATTTGAAGTAGGCCCATTAAACCTAATGCACTGAACATTATGTGATCTGAATAAAACTGTGTCTATAGTCCTTGCCCCTCTAATGCAAAGTCATAAGGAAAAAATATAATAAACTAAGTCATTAATTCACTGCATCATCCCTTCACAGTAGCTCAACACTTCCTGAGTGCTATAAATTTTTGTTGCTTGTTTTAACTATCTCGACTGATCTTATTGACATAAAAAATTACTAGGGTAGTGTAAGATTTTTGGAAGCTTTCATATAACAAGTTCCTTACAAACTCAGAAGTAATCAGTTTGTCTGTTTAAAAATGATAAAAATCTGTTCTTGGATCAGATGCCAAACTTCCTTTCAGATATTTTCTGTTTGATCTTCAAATGTACCTGCATAGTACGACTGTGTATACATCTGTTTCTCAAATACAGTGAAGATGCAGTGTTATTCAGATTGGAAAGATGGTGGGTTTTATTCAGATCTACTCTTTAGTAGGTCAGTCCTGAGCCTGGGCTGGTACTTGGGGCCATTCCTCCCCAAGTGCAGGACCCTACACCTGCCCTTGTTGAACTTCACTAAGTTTCCCTGTGCCCAACTCCAGCCTATCAAGGTCCCACTGAATGGCAGCACAGCCCTCAGGTGTAGCAGCCACTCCCCCAGTTTTGTACCACCAGAAAACTTGCTGAGGGTACATTCTATCCCATTGTCCAGGTCGTTGATAAACAAAATTAGTAAGACTGGACTCACTATTGATTCCCAGGGAATGCCATGGATTAGAGGCCTCCTGCTCTGCTGACCACAACCCTCTGAGCTCTGCCATTCAGCCAGCTCCTGACCCACCTCACTGCCCACTCATCGAACCCACATTTCCTGAGCTTGCCTGCATGGATATCATGGGAGACAGTGCAAAACCCTTGTGAAGTCAAGGTGGACAAATCCACTGCTCTCTCCTTGTCAATCCATCCTGCCATGCCATCACAGAAGGCTGTCAGGTTGGTGAAGCTTGATATCCCCTTGAAGAGTCCACGCTGACTATTCCTAATAACCTTCTGATGACTATTCCTTCTGACCTTTTATATTCTTGGTGACTACCTCCAGAATGACCTTTTCCATAATCATTGCAGGGATGGAGGTGAGGCTGACTGGCTGATTGTTTCCTGGGTTCTCTTTCTTCCCCTTTTTGAAGATAGAAATAACATTGGCATTCCTCCAGTCAGCAGGCAGCTCTCCCATTCTCCATGATTTTTCAAAGATTGTGGAGAGCAGCAGAACAACATCTTCCATCTCCCTCAGCAGCCATGGGTGTATTCCATCAGAGCCCATGGATTTGTAGGTGTTAAGTCTGACTAGCTGATGACTCAAACAACCCCCAAAATACTGATTCTTCTGTTTCCCAAAAAAGGATAGCTGTAAGACCATCACCTAATTATGGCAGTTAACATAAAATGAGAGGAAGGTAAGAAATGTCCTCTAATTTCCTCCCATTAAAGCCCTTCCAGAGTGCATGGAATAATATTCATCAGTAAGGAAAAGGAGACCAGGTGTGATTATTAATGCACTTAAATTGTACAGAGGCCTCCCTGGTGCACAGAGAACCCAGACTCCAGTCCCTGCTCCTCCTCTGCAATTTTCCTCCTATGCAATTTTGCAGTTATCATTCAATGTCATTGAAAAACTGACCTCTGTCTGACACCACAGGCCTCTCTCTGTATAGATGCATCATACTGTTACAGGAGTATTGGAAATACTGTCCTAGCAGCTCTCCAGATAGCCATGTGCTGGGAAATATCTGAATACCAAAGATTAAACACTGGACAGAGAAAATTTATTGCTTTTAGTTTGGCTGAGGAGTGTGAAGACAGATGATAGACAGGTAAATGTGACTGTATCTTACAATAATTTTCTGACATGCAAGTTTTCCTCTATTCTTGAGACTGTAGAAGGTGAATGACATGATATCAGTTTTTGGTTTTTCAGAGTTTTTTGTTGCCATACATTTTTAGAGAACCTGAGCAGCTGTACTTCAAATGTCTGTGATGAAGGAAGGTGGAAGGGATGCTGTGAATGTGTGGCAGACAAATGTCAGTGCATGTTCAGTGAAAATGTAAGTGATGAGCAGTGAGGGTCCTTTCTGAACTAAACTGGCCCACTTTTTCTTCTCTCCTGCTGACAAGACAAGCATCAGAAACTTTCATCAAGCCTGCCAACACTCAGGGAACATCAGCAGGAAATTTTGCAAATAATTAGCAATCAGAGTTTACTTGTGAAGAATCGAGTTGCAGGAATTCTTTTTTCCATCTCAGGGTAGCGGGTTGATAATGAGGAGTTCCAGTCTGACATAAATCCTTGTTTTCTCATTGCCTCTTTTTGTGTTAGTCTGAAGATAACAACTAAAAAAAAAAAAAAGAAATCATACTCATATTTCTAGGTCTGCTTTTTTGTCCTTTGATGAGGACACTCAGCATGGTTAGTCTAATTATTTTCTTCCCACCGTCTCTTATTGTCAGCCAAAATGACAAGTTTGCATAGGTAATGGTTTACACAAACTGCTTGTTGTCTCAGCCCTGCCAAGCTACTGCTTTCAAGGGGCCAGCTCCAAGTGGAGGCTGTTTTAGAGATCAAGCACCCACAATTTCCACCAAGTCATTAGCAAATTACAGGCGTACATTGTCTATTAGGACTAGACCCTCTCTGTACAGCTCCAAGTTTAATACACGAAACTCTGCCTAGTGCATCATTCTCTCAACCTCATTAAACACTTAATTACTTTTATCTTGCACCCAGGGTCATACCAGGAGAAGGAAATGATGGCTAAACACATTTAAAACCACACCAGAATTGTGATGCTCTTGGTAATGGAAGAGCTATCTATCAATTCTGCTTTTCCAGGGAAACTAGGAGGGTGGCAAACTATCACCAACATGACTGGTGGTAATCAGCTTAGGGAATAATGAGAGACCTATTTCTATTTGAATCTTCAGTAAGATTCCCATTCATTTTAGAAGGTCAGAGGTTTCCACAAATACATCCATGCATTTTTCTGCACATTTGCTTACATAGCAGGCACAAGAATTATAATGCCAAAAGCATAAAAATTACTACATATATCTGTTTTGAACCCCTGCCTTGGAGTTAATGGTCTATTTACAGAGGGAATAACCATGAGTCAGGTTCATTTCCCATACAGCTCAGAGCAGCATTTTTAAGGTTTGGCCTAAGGTGCAGAGAAGGTATGGAGAAGGAACAGTGCAGAGTTTACTGGGATTGGGAGAGGAGTCATCTGGAACAATTTGGTCCTGAGAATATATGTGGTGTAGAGCTATGTAAAATCTGACTCCCTGAAGATTACAGAGGTCAAAATTGGCAGGATGTGCACAGGAATTTCTGAAATAAAAAATTTGTGCTTTTGAAATACATTTTACAGAATATGAGTTATATTGTGACTTCTGAGCTGCCTTTTTCCCATGGCGACAAGTGAAAACTTTTGTTAAAAACAAAATATACATTTAAATTCAAGATACATTGTTGATTTCACTTCACATTGCCACTAGCCTACATTTTTATGATCAAATAAACATCAGAAAAATAAAATCAGGACAGGTTCATATAAAAACTGTATTAACTGTCATCAATATTCAGGAAAAATTCCATTTTCTTAAAAAAATACATTCACTGTATTAAATTGATTTCATTTTCTAATTATTAAAGATAACAAGAAGCAGGACAGGAAAGGAAATGTTTGCACAGGACAAACCAGCTGATCAGATTTGCATCAGTGGAAGCCATGGTGCCCGACCTGCCTCCTCCAGAAGCACCACTGACCGCTTTATATTCAGCATTTGCCTTTTCAGGATTATTTGTAATCATATAGTGTCTTTCACCTGAGGGTCTCAAATGGTTTAAAAACAGTTTAATCTATCATTGCTCACACGCTGCTGGAAGGCTTGCTCCCCATTCTCATCATCCCAGCTGCCAGCCTGCAATCCATCTCCTGGTAGATTTTCAAACTGGAGCTGTCATTCCCAGGCATAGGAGTTGTTCCCTGAGCACAACCCTAAAGCTCCTTCACTGATCTCCCTAAAGCCCTCCTGGAAAAGAACCTCCTGTACCCAGTTATTTGCTCACTTCTCTTCTCCATGCAATATAAGTTGCTTGAGGTTGGCATGAAATTTTTTTATTCTGAGCCTATGAACCATTTAGAAGTTTAGGTCCAGGTACGTAACTTCAGAATCCTAGGTGCTATGACCTTGCAAATATTCTAGAAATAAGTAATAAATCTGACAAATGTAAATGATCCTTCCAGATGTGAGGAAATGAGAAGCCAGGCTCTTAGTTAACTTACTGAGTACTTAATCACACAGTCTTTGAGGATCCTTGAGCATACCCAATATAGCTGAAGGTGCAATTTGAGTGATAAATTATGGAGTGCATAACAGTAACTTTTAATATTCACAAACCCAGTTTATTCATGTTCAGAAAATCACTCTCCTTACATGAGAGAGAAGTAAATGACCCCTTGGATACATGACAACTTTTACCACTAATCTAATATATGTCCTAGGCACATAACACTGGAGCATTGAGGACCAGAGGTAACATCCAGTGAAGTGACTGGAAGGAGTCCCATTGAATTGGACAGAATTTAAATCAGGCCTGAAGCCAATTAAAAAACTGGACATTGCTTGACCAGCACAGCATTTATGCTGCTTTCCAGTGTCTGACCATATTCATTAAATTTTAAATGGAAACACTTTTAAATTGGTGCTGACACTGCTTTAGCACTATAACACTGTGAAATTTTCACTTACTATTGGCTTTTCATTTCTGTGATATTCCCATTAAGAGTAATGTCTATTATTTGGAAGGGTAATATGGATAGAAATTACATAGTTTGCATTAACTCTGCTGTTGTGAGCTGGTAAATATCAGCAGATGCCTTAATGAGGCAATGGCAGGAAACCTGCATGCAACTATTTATTCAACCTATTCATTCTTGACTTTTTATAGTTCTTTGCATGTATTTAAAAAGAAGAAAAAATCATCCAGCACACTTACTTCTCTTGTTTAGTATCATGCCCTAGCAGGTTTTTGGGCTTCTCCATTCCTTGACTCACTAGCCCTCCATGACAGAAAAAAGCTGTCTTCCTCTTTCTTAATTCATGGCTCACAGCAGACAGATGAAATTTTTCATGAAAAACATGTATCTTCTTTTTCAGGTTGATAGGCACAAGTAGCCAAAAGGAGCAGAGGTACTGAATCTGACTTATGTCCATTTGGAAGGTAGTAATCTTACTAAAAGGTCATTACTTGTTTCTTGTATCTTTAAATGTCCATATACAATCATCCATAAGCATCCCAAACTTGTTGTGTGCTTGTGAGCACTCAGATTGAAAAGTGCAGGTGGGTGTCTCATCACAACTGTAAATGCTGGCCACACAACTGAGAAAGACTAAATTAGACAACTGCCTGAAAGAGGTTCACTAACCAAGAGGTTTTAACACACACTGAAAAACAAGGTAGTTATAAGTCTCCCTGTAAGATCTGTTTCATCTGTACTTCAGGGGTGGTGCCTCATTAATTCTTTTGAAAATTAGAAATCCAGAGCTTTTAGAAAATTTGGGGCTTTTTATTCCACTTTCTCTGCTTTAACATATCTTGCATTTGTTGCTATCAATATTGTGCCAGTGAACAACATGAAGACAGCAGGGAAGGAAACTTGTTCTTTGAAGGGTGCTGCACAATGAAATGTTGTTTTGATCAGAATAGCAGTTTGTTATTGTGATGTGTTTTCTGCCCCACAAAATTGTGCTTTCATCTGCCAGGACACATGTGAAAAAAAGTAGACCAAATAGGGAGCTGGTGGAAGTGGTTTGCTCAGCACTGCAATTCAAAAATGTCTCATTTTCTCCTGAACTTAAAGCAAGACCTTTTCTTCTGTATTTGATTGACTGGCAGAGAGCAAATAAGTGGTTACAATGCTGATATCAGAATGACCAGGAATCTGAGCATCGAGGCAGTCATCTAGGAAATGGGAATTGTGGCTTCTATTTTTATTTTAAAACTTGTTCTACTGGAACTGAAATTAAAATCCCTGTTGGTTATAGCTTCAATTTCACATATCTTGTACTTATTTTTCAGCCTATTCATTAGCTTGTTTAGAACCTGAAGTCAAGGGGAATTTCAACAGTGACTTCAGTGGGAGCAGTGTCAGATCATTAAACCTCAGAACTTTTGGAAGTATATTTTAAAAGCCATTCAGAACGGAGCCATGGGAGAGAAACTAAATGAAGTGACTTTACCTTACTTCAAAGCTAGGAAAAAAAAAATAAAAAAAGCCTGCTCTTTTTATTCTTTAAATGCAGAATCATGTACAGCCTGAAGGAAATATTTTAGGAACTCAGACAACTGAAATCCTGCTCTGTGATGGTGTTCAGTATGACATCAATGCCAAGACTAATCGATGGCATGCTTACATCAGCTCTGCTACCTGATTAATTAATTTGCTGATATCTGGTGTTCTCCAAATCAGACTAATTTCTTCCAGTCCAGATCTGAAAATCTTCCCTTTGTGTTTTTTAGTTAAATTATTCTTGCTGTCTTTAGAGTACCCCTTTAGATCTATCATGATGCCAGCTGCAGAACAATCCTAATATTTTTCCCTTGGTCCTTTGCACCTCCTTCTTCCTACTTCTCTTTGTCTTGCACACTACCGTCATTATTAATCATCTCCCTTAATTTGGCTTTTGCTCTAATAATAATTCCGTTGTCATATATACTTGAATTGTCCCTGATCATGTCTTGTTTCCCATGCCATTTGCATCTTCTGTAGTTTTTTGCTCTGTATGGAGCAGTTCCAAGATCACTTCCCTCTATCTGTGGATTCCACATCTGGAAAGGGTTGATGGCTTTATGTAGCCATAGACCTCTGCCATCTGAACCACCCAGCTTTGTAAAGAATATGAAAAGTTGTGTTGAAACAACCTTCCTGCAAAGTGTTTCACATGCCAGAGGCTGAGCCGTGACTTGGATGGAGGAAAACCCGGGAGGTCAGAGATCATCTGGCATCAGCTGGGCTTGAGGGCCTGTTAAGCTTTAGTCTGTTCTTTCAGTATTTGGGATCTCCTGGGCAAAAGGAATGCCAGTGTTCACCAGGTTTTCTATTGAATGGACTCATTGGCTTCCCATGGCATGTCCAAAGAGAAGAGAGAAAAGCAGAACAGAATAACTTCTGCCTGTTCCCACTTAGCAGTAACACTACCGTGGTCCAGGCAAGTACACGCAGACAGCCAGATTTTGAGCTTCATTTCTCTTCTGCCCTCTGATGCAGATTTATTTATGCAAGTGCTTTTTAAGGCAGCAGCCCATCACCTTTAAGTGCTTCCCTGATCACCTGCTGATTTCTCCAGCCCGTCTTTTCTCAACAGTTAGGGCAGCGCTAGACCTGCAAGTGATTTAGAAAGAAAGGAGATGCTAATGGAGAAGCAAATACAAATGGTAGGTATTGGGCCTATTTTCTCCCTTCCTTAACCAAAGGTCAAACATACATTATCAGTCTGAATAACCTTCAGATAAAGAAAACTACTACCTGGGAAATTAAAAAAAAAATGCCTTTAAAATATTGCTTTGACATTACTTTGAAAAATGGTGACTAATAGGCCTAAAGATACTTCGTAATTTCTGTGTCATATCTGAAGGAAAAAGTCTTTATTCCTCAGAACCAGCTGACGGCTTGTCAGCCTGAATGAATTTACTGCCTATGAGAACAACTCCTACTAATTGTAACCACTGGCCTAATAAAACCTGAACTCTTCTTGCATACCTTGCCAAACCCCCCAGGCAATGGTTACAGAGAGGTGTATGAGTCTACAAAGCTGTGTGCAAAAAGGCACAACAGCCTAGAAAGCCTGAAAATGCTATTTTCTTTATAAAGCTCTGTGGGGATTTGCAATGGGAGACCTTGGTAAGAAAAGACCAGTTGGTATAAGTGCATCACTGTAATCAGCTATGGCTTGATATTATGGTCACCACTGACTCCATATTTCTTATTACACTACAAATTTCTCAGCAGAAGCGCATCCCTGCCAGACTAGATACCTGACTGCCATATCTGGGTCTGTGACACCGCCTCCTCATAAGCTATGGCAATCAACTGTTATTTTTTTTTTCTATTGAATGCCCACCAGTGCTGTTCTTCTCGTGTTTCCTCCACTGACAAGTACCAGGAGTAACTCCTGCAAGAGGCATATCTCAGCTAGTACAAAAGCTAGATTAAAACGAGTTATAAGCATTTATGGAACTTAAAATAATACCTTCCTTTGGATTTCTGGGATCAGAACAAAATTGTCCTCCAAGAATTCACTTTTCTAGGAGCAATCATGGAGTTTGAGTCAGTCACAGAAAGTAAACGCCACATCAGTGTGATACAACAGCAGCAATATTTCAAGATGATTGATAAGAAAAGCACTTCCTGGAGGTGATTTTGGCAGGTGCCAGTTAATTCAGCTCTCCAGCTGCCACTTTGAGTCATAAACCTGCCAGGAAGAAGGGACCACAAGTGGCCACCTACTCCCTCCTCAGAGACAGGCTTAAGCTTACACTTTGAACCAGACTAAGTGTGTATGGTCTGCTTTTACATTCCCCCACTGAACAAGATTCTCTTACCACCCTCTTCGGTTTTATTTCTAATATTCAACTTAAATCTTTTTTGCCACTAATTTACTTAATTTGTTTTCTCTTTGTAATACCTTTTTCAGTTATTCAAAGATGCTACCTTGTCCCACATTTATTGTGCTCTCTCCTGCCTGTATAAAAACATATTCTTTTAATGTACTCACAGGCCACATTAATTGATTATCTGATATTTTTACTGTTCTTTTTTGGCCTCTCTTCAGCATGGTTTGTTTTAATGGACACATTATTCAGGGCACCAACTTCTGAAGACAAATGGAAGAGAATAGATTTCTCCTCTGTCTTCTGTATGACAAACTTATATTACCAGTCCTATAATTACAATGTCCAATATGTAAATGCTGTTTTTCCACACTGTTTTCCCAGTCTCTGTCTTAAGAAATATCTTTCAGTTTAATCCTAGAATAAAACAAAATCTTAAATTGTACCCCAGCAGGCCTATTTTTAAGTCTGCTGGGAAACCCCAGTTATGTCTTAGTTATGCTTACAGTCTTTGTGAAAATTACAGTAATTCTCAAAATGCCACAGTAGAAATTCTGTGTTGTAAGATTTTAGGAAAAACTCTTTCTATTACCATTCTTTGACTTGTTTAACAAAATACAAGGGTGATGGACTCTTTGTTATTTGGGGCAGCAGATGCCATCTCATGGTGGATATGCCTTGTAAAGTCAATATGGGTAGCTCTCAGAACACAACCATTGCCATCAAGAAGGTGAACGTCCATACCTTTGAGGATCAGATATAACAGAAAGCAATGAGTGAGAAAAGATGTAAGAGACAAGATATCTAAAAGCTGGTGGACTTTGCCAACATTTTCTAGTCCTTCAAGAGAAGGTTTCATGAGCAAAGTGTTGCATATCCATCTCTTTTCTACACTAGCAGAGGAAAGTGATTTTTTCTTCACAGAATCACAGAATGGATAAGGTTTAAGGGACCACAGACGGCCACCAGTTGAACTTCCCTGCTCAAGCAGGGCCATCCCAGAGCACATGGCCCAGGGCTGCCTCCAGATGGTTCTTGAATATCTCCAGTGAGAGAGACTCCACAACCACTCTGGCCGATCTGTTCCAGTCACCTGCACAGTAAAGTTCTTTCTCATATGCAGGTGGAACTTCCTGCAAATCAGTCTTTGCCCCTTGCCTCTTGTCCTATTGCTTGACAGCACTGAGCAGAGCCTGGCTCCATCCTCCTGCCACCCTCCCTTCAAATACTGACAGACATGGATGAGCTCCCCTCCCAATTTTCTGGTCTCAAGACTGAACCTGCCCAGCTCCCTCAGCCTTTTCTCAGGAGGTAGATGCTCCAGTCCCTTCACCATCTTCATTGCCCACTGCTGGACCTGCTCCACGAGCTCCATGTCTCTCTTGTGCTGAGGAGCCCAGAACTGGACACAGCACTGCAGATGTGGCCTCAATAGGGCTGAGTAGAGGAGCAGGATCCCGTCCCTGGTCCTGCTGGCATTGTTCTCCATAATGCACCCCAGGGTACCATTGGCCCTCTTGGCCCCCAGGGCACACTGCTGGCTCAGGGACACCTTGCTGTCCAGCAGGACCCCCAGGCCCTTCTCTGCAGAGCTGCTGCCCAGCAGGTCAGCCCCCAGCCTGTGCTGGTGCCTGGGGTTATTCTTTCCTTGGTGCAGGAACCTGCATTTGCCCTGGTTGAACTACAGACTTCTTTCCTGCCCATCTCTCCAATTTATTGAGGTCCTTCTTAAGGGCTGCACTGCTCTTGACTGGGTTTATTTACACTCTGACTACTGGTTCACTGAAACTCTGTCTGGACAGCATTCACGCAGTTTCAGTCAGAGTATCAAGGGAGCAGTCCTGCTCAAGGTATTGGCTTTTGTTAAAGAGGCTGAGTGAAAGAGTGAGACAAAGAAACTATCCTGAGGCTGTTCTTGTGTTACAACCTTCATAACAAAAATCCAACAATCTTACATTTCCTCAAAGATCAAGAGTAACTGAACACAGGAAAAATACTCTTGGGAAGATGGATATAATGGCACAAACTGTTACCTGTTTCTATCTTGAGCCAGAGGTCAGAATTCTTCTTCCCTGAATCAGTTCCAGTGAAGAGACCAGCTTTCCACCATATCTATCCAGTCTGATGCAAGGCTTACAGCTGAAGTAATTTAATTTCTTCCTAAGTGTGACCCCAGGATCTGGTTAGATGCCATTTTCCCTGATACAGACAAGCCTTTAGAAATGCTTCATTTTCTCTGTCTGGACAGACAGTGAAAGTTACTGTTTTATTGAAACTGTGATGAGGATGGAATTGTCTTTGAGAGACTTTTGTTGAGTGGAAGCTATACATTCCCACTTTCCTTTTACTCTGCAGAAAACTCATTACTGTGGCATTGGCCACAGAGCAAAGTGTAATCTCTTTTATCCTGCTCTTTGTCTCATTAAGAAAAATCCCCTCTCTTAGCCATTATTTCTTCTTTTTGGTCTATGCAATTAATACTGAGGACCTTGCAATGTTATGTTTCTCAGACCATATTGGAAATCAACAGTCTGAGCCACAGACTTAGCAGAAATCCAGGTCCCACCATCCACCATCAGGTCCAAAAGGAATGTTCATCACTGCTTTCTGCTGTTCAGTCTCTAGACTCTAGTTTCTCTGACTTTCTTTCTCAAGAAGTGTTCATCCCCCTCACCAAGTATTGCTCTGGCTCTGAACTTGCTATTGACCCTAAAATTTCCAGTTCCACCTTTGTAGAAGGTCATTTTTTTTCTACTTAGTTGGTAAGAAATATGCTATAGGCCAAAGATTTATCCTATAGAACCTCTTCATATCTGAGCAAGTTTCAGATGGCCTTTGGTGCCAGAAGATTGTCTAGCTGACAAAAATACTTGAGAAAGGAAAGGAGGAAGCCACAAGTAGGTGGAATAAAATCAGTAACTCTGAATATTCAAAATCATTTGGGATACTTTGAACCTTGCTTGGAAAAGACAGAGTGGCTTTATATTCTGAGTGTTAACAATTTATGATTTAATATTATTAGTAATCATATTAACTTATAAAAAATAAGAAATGTGCTAGCCAGCATGTTTTAAAACACATGCAGTTTCCCTACCCAAAGGTAAGTTCCATGCAAGGTAAATTTCATGTGAAAAGAAGGTCAGACTAGGCCAGAAGTTTACAACTTCAGAGGAACTCACTATTTCACACTGGCAACAAATCTGTTTTTCCAAGTTCCTTGCAAGCAATGCAAACAGAGTTAACAAAATATGTTTGATTAAACAGCAAAGAAATGGAGCATTCCTTTCCTGAGAGAGGCTTGAGAAATGGCGTGTCTGTGGAAGGGAGTGGTTTCTTCCACATTTTTTAAGGTGATAGAAACAAGGAGAGACAGTCAGACAGATTTAAACTTAACTTGATAAAAGGATTCGAGTACATAAATCAAACATTTTGTGTGAAGCAAAAAGCTAAGTTCCTTCATAAGGAGATGTTGTTCAGTTTGGCACTGTAGGAGAAATTACACAAACCATTGCCCACAGAAAACACGGCATAATGAATAAAATTTGTCTTGAATTATTTATTTTTAGTGCTTTATTTTATCTCCTCTATCTTGCACGGCCTAGAAATTGTTCTTGATGAGAGCTTTTTGAGCATCTGAGTCTCAAATTAAAACAACACATTAATGAATACTGTACATAGAGGTAGAAAGATTAGAGTGGAGTGATCAGAAATGCACTAGATTCAACACTTTCAACTAATGGGACCACTAGTGTGCACTACTTTACTGCCTTAAAATATACCCATAAGACACAGTATTCTTGGTTGCAGGATGACTGAATAAAATTTAATAGATGCAGAAGTGACAGAGCAGAACTAATCCTTTCCAAAATACCAGCTCTATAATAAACCACATTTGTTTTGAAATCTGATTAAAAACATGTCTTGCAGCACTAGCAAGACCTTAGAGAGTGGAAAATCAAACATAGTGTGGGCCATAAATTTCAAATGGCCAGATCACCCATAATTGAAGTGATTTTTTTTTTCTTACTGAGGAAGGTTTTGTTGTGGAGGTTTTTTTGTCTTTTTGTATCAGAGACCAGTATCCTTTTAATACCTTGCAAAAGCCAAGCCTTCCTGTCTGTGGTAGCAAAGAAGAAGCAATCCTCCTGAGTATGTCTGTGCTGGGCTTCTAGATCAGAGAGGATGATGAGTGATCTTCAGTCCAAAATGCCACCACACCCTAATAAGTGATTGTGTCAGTGCAGCTTGCTTGTGTGCTCTTAGCCCATCACAAATGCCACACCAAGCTTAGCCCTTAGTGAAAGGGGATTTAAGAAACCTGTGCCATGATCAAAGACTCTACCTGTGAAGAGTTACCAGAGCTAATGGTGGGTAAAGGGCACGACAAAAAACAAGGTAAATACATTGCTCATTTAAGCACTTAGTCTCCCTACAGTGGTCCAGTCTGCTGCCAATCTGGTGGACTGAATAGACACTCAAACTGAGATCTGTGCCCTCTGGATTCCCTGCCAGATATGCCACACTAAATCACTACATTTCCTCTTCTATTTCAGTACTTTTCTGAATATTAGGTCACACTAAAGGAGAAGAGGATAGGAAAAGTGGTGCAAGATGTATATCTACTTTCAAAAGCAAAACATTTACCAGCATCTGTGGGTGGTACTACAAGTTTTGGCTACATCAAACTGAATAGCTTGATGAAAACACTATTTAAAATTAGTAAGGATAAGAAAAGCCACTGAGAAAAATTAAATACTGTAGTGAATTGGTGTTCATGCATTGCATACTCTGATATAATTAAAGAGAACCAATTCTAAACTTATTTTGAATACAGAAAACAGTCCTGTGAATGTAGTTCAGGCTAAGTTCTCCTACTACTATGCCTATATAGGCCATATGAGATATTTCCTTAAGCATTTTATTTATTTGTTTTCCCTCTACACCTCACAGAAGAGCTCAGAAGACATGCTGAGAGTACCTTTCTGACAACAGACATGGAAAAGTTACCATCTGAAAGTTTATTCCTTCATAAAAGTTCCAAACACATGTACTTCTAATTTTAGTCTCTCTCTGTTTTCCTCAATATGTCCTTATGTGCAGTTATCACTGCACTCCAAACACACAATTAAGTTGCTGATGTTCTGTAACAGAACTACAGAATGCTGAGATTGTTTCCCTGTTTTGATTTATTTTTTCTTGGAAGAAATCTTTTTCAGTAAAAGCAGATCTTTTATATGAGAAACTGTCCATTACTTCAAAAACTTGAAATTCCATCTGCAGAAAAGTCATTTCAATCAATTCTTTCTCTCTGCTAAAGTATTTAAGAAGCAGAAGATTACCCTGAGAATATAAAATGGGGGGCCACACCTCAGAGTGAGTCCTATCTGTAGATACTGATCTGATTACTCAGGCAGTGGGTTTACTGCCTTAAGAAGATTTGTGAGTAGCCTGTAAATCATGCATCTAAGAGACCTCAGAAAAAAAAACCCTTATGTTTTCTTAGAAGAGAAATAAAAATCCAATGAAAGTATAAGGAAAAGCAGGAGGGTTTGCTCCCTTACAGCACCTACCACCCCAGGGAAGATGTCCTGTGACCATAAAGATTTGTGTCCCTCTTTTGAAGCTTGTGATTCCTGCTCCTCCCCTCCCTGGATGGGTGAAGCTGACCTCTGGTGAGGTTTACCCTCTGTTCAGCACCAGAGCACACATTGATTCAGAGACAAGCCTGCTGTAAGTTTCTCTCAAATATTTAACTTTCATTTTTATGAGGAAGCTTATTTATAATGGATGTAAATGGAAGTGCACCTGCAATGTGGATTATCTTTAAACCCATCCCTGCAAAATCCCATCTCCCACGGCATAAGAGGGCAAAAGAGAAATGTAGGATCCCTGTCCAGGTCTGTCTTACACATCTCAGTTTCATGGTTTAAGATTTATGAACCAAGGAACAACCAAACTCTTTAGAGACCTTCTAGTCATGTCTCACAGGCACTGAAATGCTTTATCAAGTGCTTTATCTTCATCTGGTCTTTCCTTCTTACCTTGCCTAACTTTGTAGCAGCACTAGAGGTCCATATTGGGAAACAACCAATTTTTTACCTCAAAATCTTCATTAGTAGATGGGGAAGTCCTCACTCCCTCTCTGTGTAGTAGAGAAGTAATCTGTCTCCTTACTCACCACTCTCTCAGACTCTGCTTCTTTGGGCTTAATATACTTTGAGTAGGATATTCTAGTTTCAGTTTTGGCAGGAGAAAAGGAGAGGAGATCCTGTCCATAAAAGCCACATGTAATAGCTTGCTGAACTCTTTCAGGGAAACCAGTCAGGCTCCAAGATGCAATAATAAGCTTCCCTCAAAATATATCTGATTATGTAACAGGTTGCTATATGAAAAATTAAATAAGGCTTGAAATATACAGCAATTTGAAGGCACTAGGGAGCATGCCTAATAAAGAGAGTGCATTAGCTATTTCTGCTTTCTAAAATCCAGCCTATAAATACTGTAACATCTTCCTATTTACTTCAGTGTGGGAGGACCAGACTTTGTGAACCTGCTTGTTAAAATCAGCACTCAGTTCAGTTTGAGTGACATTTTTTTTTGCTGTACTTTGGTGTTAACATCAGTCTAATCAGCATCTGAGAATTGCTGCTCAGGTCCCTGGGACACTGTGCCTTGTGCATCCTCTAAACACAGCATGAATGTGGAACTCGATCCTACCAGGAAGGGCAACAGGATCTGAGCCGGATCCCAAGCTCTCCCAGGTGCCATGCAGCAATTCTTGGGACTCAGTAGTGTCACTCTAATTTGGCAGAGGTTATGCTAACACCTCTGTTAACCCTCCAAGCAAATCAGACATTTCTCAGGGTTGAATGGAATTGCTTTCCAACAAAAGTTAGGGAGACAAAGTCTCTTCAGAAACGTCCTACTTGGTATCACCACCACCATCTCGTGGCTCCCAAACACACTTACAAATCAGGCCCCTGTGGGCACAGCTCTCACTGAAAATCATACACTGACTTTAGGTGAGATATGAACTCACACGGAGGCAATTCAAAGAAGGCTCTCTATGCTCACATTTCATGGAATAATTATTCATTGGAAAGGTGAGCAGGGAAGAATGAGACAATAGACAAGCTCCCAGCTTACCTTAGGGGCAAAGTTCCAATCCCTCTCACAGGAGCTGTTCACGTATTTTACACAAAGAAAAGCCCTGCCAGGAGTGCCTTGGTTGGTGTCCAAGACACCTGCTGAAGATGTGGGTGTCCACTTCCCTCCAGGAGCAGAAGGCTTTGACCCACGGGTGGGCTCAGCCCATGGGTTAGAAGGAGGCATTGCTGCAGGTGCTGTCCTGCAGGGCTCTCTGCCTGTGCTGATGCCCCACAACAGCAGCCCAAAGGTGGGTGAGCTCAGCCAGATGGTTTGCACCAGACAGGCACAGAGGATGGTCTGAGGGTCACAGAGGGACCAACATTCTCCCACCTAGCTACTCTAAGACTGGGTTAAAAATTTTTAGGGCATGGTCATGTCATTCCTGGGGTGTGCCTCCACAGCATTGCCCTTTTCCAGCCATGCAGAAAGAAGTTGTCAGTCCACGACTTTTCAGGAGTACTTTGCCGTTTTATTTTTGTAAAGCTGCATGGGAAATGGTAGGTATATGAATGTGTCTCAGAGAAGTTAAATGAAACGACTGTGCATTGGGCTTGTGCAGTTTCCTTCCTGTCACATTCAAACCCATCAGCAGCCCAGTCCAAGCACACACAGGGCTAGGTTAGGGAGCTCATCAGGCATGCTATCCTCGCCTTCTGACTTCCTCTTGGAAATAAAAACGGTGGCCCTAATGAGAATTAATTAGGGTTGGGGGTGGAGAGGGGGATCCATCATGGTTTTGTTTGTGTTGTTTATTTTCTGTAAACCCGTGGAGGGAAAAAAAAAAATCATATTACTTCTCTATGCAATATAGTAAACGTAATAAAAAATGAACACATGGTAATTAGCTTCTCCATTAAGTATACCAAGCATAGACAATAGCAATCGTGCAGTGCTGATTACAGACATTATCCTTGCCTGGACTTTTTTTTCCCACCATTCAATCAACACTGCTAAATAGAAACTTCAGTGTTCAATATTATAAGACACTAGCTGGCAGTTATACAAAGATGCTTTACACAATGTCATCTGGCTGCTTGCCTGATTCTCATATTACCTTCCTGTCTTGCCTTATACGCTAATACGCATGGCTGATTAGAAGAAAAATGCAGAAGCTGCTTCCCTCTCGTCTTGCTTTTTTCTCCAGCTTCATGCCTTGAGGGAAAAAAGGAATCACATTTGCTAATTTCGCCAGCAGTGCTTAACCTGGGAATGGAACAACTCTCTTTCAATTCCTCATTAGTTATAACTCATACACAAACACTGCCTTGGCCCAGACTAATCGGGAAGTCTTTGATTCCACTCTGAGAGAAAGGGTGATTACTGTTGCTGTACAGGAGTCCTCTAGTAGCCTTGCTAAAGAGGGTCTCTGAGTTCAAAATAAACATTTTCAAGGGCTGTACAGTATCCAGGGGTCAGATGTCTGGAAACAGGATTTCAGACTGAAAATCCCAGAAGCTCAAATGACTCTGGAAAATGTCGAGGAGCTCCTTAAGTGACTGCTTTTGGGTGGATTTGCTGATATGAGTAGATCCCTTGGGGAGTCACAGTAGAGTTTATGCCAGTTTCCCGAGGAAGATAAGCCTTCTGACAGGAAGGATAATTTTCACACATTGAAAAAATGTGGGGTTTTGTACTCTTGTTTACATATTTCTGTTTTACTCTTTGATTTCTTATGGTAAAGCTATATCAAGGCAGATGTTGTAGAGCCAGGTTTCTCAGACAAACATTCGTTTTTCCCTGGCTTTTTTAGCCAGGTTGAATTTGAAGTCTAGTCAGGTGTCCAGGATTTCCAGATGTCTAGCAGCCACAGCAGAGCAAATTCTGCGTATCTGAAAAACCTGGGCATGCATATGGACATGCTTTATAGCAGAATAATCAGTGCCTGTGATGTCTCAGACACATGTTCAGGTGCAAGTCACCTTCATGGCAAATATATCACAAGTCCAATAATCTCCTAGTTCCTCAGTGAACCTTTCAGAAAAGGAATGGGGAAAATATGGGACCTTTATATTAAGAATAGGAATTTTTTTACACTCTTAACTGATATATCTCTGCATAGGTATAGATCAAAGCCTACAGGCTGGAATCTTCCCTTGCAACTTAGCAATAGCTCTGGAGTCAGGCTGGCTTGTGAAAATGTGGGTGCTGTAACAAATGACCTGAGTGCACAGAGGGCAGCTGGCCCTGTGTCAGACAGGAATCCTTCTCTCAGGATTGGTCACTAAGCACTGCAAACAGCCAGCAACTGAGAGTGTGAAAAACAATTTTCCCAATTTATTCCACCATCATAACAAATACGTTTCAAAGTAGTCTAAAAATTTAACACTGGACCTTCAAATTTACACATGTATACATAGGTATGCATGTGTAAAATTTAAATAAAAATGTGTTACTATACATTAAAGTGCTTTGGTGCTGGGGAAACTTTAAGCCACCTACAAACCTCCTCCCTCTCCAGCTTTGTGACTGCTGTACCTAAGCTTATGCAGATGGCCTAATATACAGGGAAAGTTCAAGATTACAAACTAAGCACCAGGGGACTGAAGAGTCTCCTTGAAATAACTTTTTTTAAATATGCACCTATGAGGGTAAGATTTCTGTGGCTAGAAGATGAATCCTAGGATTTATAGGCATGACAGCAGCATTTCAGCTGCTTCTGCAGCCTTAACTCAGTGGCACAAGAAAGCTGGGCTGGGGACACCTCTGCTCATCTGCAGTGGCTCAGGGATCCTGAGTGGGAATTATTCAGGTCTGACTAAATGCAAGAGTTATGAAGTGTTGCAATTAGTCCTTCTATTCAAAGGTACTGGTGGAAGCAGCTCACAGCCCACAGGACTGTACATCTCTAAATATTTTAAATACCAGGAAACCCCTTTCACATATTTAAGGTTTAGGCTAATCAGGTCTGCTTTGCCAGAAACATGTTCTTTTGATAAGTTCTACCTCCATCAATGTGTACACAAAATGCAGTTTCACTGCTGGTGCTCTTCACACATTATGATTGGCCAAGAAAAAAACACAAAATAGAAGTGAAGTGCTGAATTTAAAAGTATACTTTAAATCCTATCCAAATTATACACTCTTTTTTTTATCATACTTACACTTCAGAGAGTGATACAAAATCCCACCTGGTCAGCAGCATATGGACTTGCTTCTTTCCCAAGAGCAGAGCAATAAGCAGGACCTCAAACACCCCACCTGGGTCCTGCTGTTAGAGAGAAACAGCTCAGTGCTGAAAGAAAGCTTTAAGGGATGTCAATCTGCTGTGTCAGACATCAAGTGCTGTTTTTCCCTTAAGAAGACATTGAGGTTAGGCTGATGGATGGAGACCTCATAAAAATTAGGTTCACACTATGGTTATGAAATGTGTCTTTTTGCTAATCTCCTCTCGCTTCCCTCAGCACCTCTGGCTCTTGCAAAGGCTGCAGCACCGATTATGAGTTCAGTCTCATCCTCCATGCAGGTAATTTTCAGAATTCAGAGAATACATTTTAAATACAAGGCTATTTAAATATATGACCTCTCAACCCAGCATGTGAGAAGCTGCTGATGTCATCTATGAATGCTTCAGACCTCAAACCCAGCCTTTGTGGCCCAAAGAAGACATGATCAAATATACAGCTTTCATGTTTTCTCATGAATATATGAGTGCATTTCTGCAGAGGAAATACATGGTGCTATAGTGTTCCTCACTGCAAAAAAACAGATCTAGGCCTGGTGCAAAGCTAATCTGATAAAAAGATACAGTGGTATTTTTTTTAAAACAAAAATGTAACATATCAGTAAGGAAATTATGATATTATTCCTCTGTGTGTGTCTTCAAATTCAAGCTTCATATTTTTTAATAAAAACAAGTTACTGGTCTCAGAGAGGAGGTAACTGGGTAATTCTTTGTGATGCATTGAAATTATTATTTGTCTCCAGAAAGGCTGGATTCTGTTTAATTCTGAAGAAAAATACCCCTATGCATGTGTAGAGCATGAATTATTAAAACATTCACAGACACCTGGTCCTTCAGCACAGGTCAGGACCATTTCCACAAGACACCTTGCACTGTGTTCCTCCTGGCTTCTCCACCACCACTGCTCACATCTTCTTGCATGTACCCACAAGGATAAGGACTAAAAAAATCCCTCATACATCACCAACTCTTCCAAAACTACTTTAAATTAATCTGTTTGGAAGGGCAGCTGTCACATCCCTCAAGTTCCATAGGCAGCTGAGCACATGGCATCCTGTTCAGCATCACCTTTTGATATTGAATAAGCAGTCATGCTCCAGCTATCTCCAGGACTTACTGGGATTTAGATGCCTTGTAGGTACTTGCTTTGGAGTGTAGGAGTTAGTTCTTCCAATTTAACTGGGAAAGAAAAATAAAAAAAAAAAAAAAGAAAAGAAAATTAAAGTTTCCCCTGACTAGGTCTTTTTGTTACCTCGAATAATTTTTAATCATGCTTTTCTGTGCAAATGGCTGCTTCTTTGCATTAGCTAATACTTACAGAAAATTTCTTCAAAAAGCGTTTTACATGTGCATCAGTTTTACTTTGGTAATGTATTTTGAAGATTCCTGCAGACTTTTCATGGTGAAATATCCTGCTCTTGTACATCTTACAGTAATCTTATTAAATGATTTGTACCTCTGATTTCTTAAGTCAACACATGGCGTAATATGACATCAAATTACATCTGACCTTCTCTGTTCCTTCAAAACCACACTTCATCAGAGATGTGTGTGTTTTACAGTAGATATCTTTTACTTTAAAATGTGGCCACAAGAAGACAAAGGTTGCCAGAAATACCTATCTTATCTCCAGGGCAGCTGGTAAATGCATACCCAGATTGCTACCGTCATTTGTCTTCTCCCTATTTTCGAGTTAAAATAACATTAGAGCTTATAAACTACAACCAAATAAGGCAGTGAACTCAGATAATGCTCAGGGGAGATGATAGAAAGACTATCTCCTCACAAATTAGCCACAGTCATTTAGGATCTATAATAAAATCCGGCATTTTGCCAGTTTCTCAGTTATTTAAACCATAATTGAGGTTTTTTGTTTAGTTGGGTTTTTTTAGAGAAACAAAGAATGATTTTGAATTCTGCAACTTAAATCATTAGAAGATGCATCTCTGAGTTGAAAGAGGTATTTTTGTACTGAGCTGGCATGGGTACTTTGTCTTGACAGACTGTTTTCACACAGTAAAGCAGATTCTTTTGGACAAAGTTTAACAAAAGGCTTTAATTTATCAGGCTAGAGACAAAAACAGTGAGGTAATGCCATGGGATAACACTGAAATATTAGTGAGGAGAAAAGCTGAGAACTGGCAGCCCCAGTGCATCAGGCTGAGGTTTTATGAGCATCTGGGCAGACTGAAGGGATGACCAGTGCCAGCAGGCAAAGCACCACCCCTTGCTTCTCCTGCCACACAGCTCTCCCCCTCCTGCCACTGAACAGGAAAACATGCACTAGGAGCTGGTTTTACACCTGCCATTTAAATAATTTTTGTCTTGTGCTGTCTCAGCTCTGAGCACAGGTACCTGATTCTTCTTTACCCTGGATCTAGACTTAGGTTACACCAGTAAAGGAGCCATTCCCTGTCCAGGATGAGCCAGAATCCACTCCAGCTGCAACACTTCATTTCCTTGTCCCAGCATGCTCTGAACATAGGCAATTGGTGGAAAAGGGACATAAGGACACTAATTCCAGCTCTGTGCCAAGCAGGAACTTACTCACGGAGAAATGGAGTAAACACAGCATTTATAACAGGAAGATTGCAGTGCTACAGCTGGTAACAATAAAAGAAGCTTTACTGTATGAAAAGATCAAGTTTTACATCTGTATAATCTAAATCAGGTTGGTTTAAATGCTAATGCCTTCAGTTCTGCAACACATTTTCCCCTTAGTTTAATATTGCCTTGGTAGTGTGACCTTCAGCTTTTTTCACAAAACCCCTTCCTCTAGTAATTTGGTGAGAGAAAATTAAGAATAAAGCTCTTGTGTAGGAGGACTACTGGTATGAATAAGCTTTTTCAGAATGTAGTACTGATTTTTTGCCAATTTGCTTGAATTTCTCAGTGTATTTTGTATATAAGGCCCAGAGCTTTGTGTGTATTTTAATTACATCTCAGGATATAGAGTGCTGGTTCTTGTTGTTAATGTTGTCAGGGACATAAAGTTGATGTTAGGCAACAAAAGACTGAAGGAAATTTACCACAATTTTAGTTTCTTCTAATTTATTTATGACTCACTTGGTTCCTTGCTCTTACATTAAAGTTTGTTCTTTACCAAAAGGCTTGATAAATCTGGTGGCCTGAAAACCTAAAAGAATGAAACAAATATGTTTAATTATTCATATTAGGAATAGGTTTTATTTTATTTAACAGCTTCCCCTCTCAGATAGCTTATTTCTAAGAGGGGTTTGTTGGGGATTTTTTTGTATAATTGAAGTAGTCCAAAGAAAGGAACAGTGAATTTCACAGTTGCTTTCATTTTGTTATTCCGTTTCTTATTCTTTTTCCAACTAAACTACTCAGATTCTCTCCACATTTATTTATTCTTATACTTTATTTTCTATGTCTATGCCTTTAGGTTCAGGTGCTACATTTATCCTGCGCAGCCCCTAACACATCAGGGTACTGCCCTAGCGAGTTATGTCTTGCACTTTAAGTCATATTTTTGTAGAATCATCAAACCATTTAGGTTGGAAAGGGCCTTTAAGATCATTGAGTCCCCCCACTAACACAGCACTGCCAAGCCCTTCATTAAACCATGTCCTTTAGAGCTATGTCTGCACATCCTTTAAATACCTGCAGGGATTCCACCACTTACCTGGAAAACCTGCTCTAGTGCTGGACAACAATCCCATGAAAGAAAACACTCCTAATATAAATCTATCCAATCTAAATCTGCCCTGGAGCAATTTGAGGACATTTCCTTTTGTCCTGGTTGCCTGGGAGAAGAGGCCAACCCCCACCTGGCTACCAACCACTCTGAGGTAGTTGAAGAGAGTGATCAGAGTGCCCCTGAACCTCTCTTTCTCCAGGCCAAACAGCCCCAGCTCCCTCAGCTGCTCCTCGTAAGACCTGATATCCAGACCCTTCACTAGCCTTGTTGGGCTTCTCTGGATTTACTCCAGCACCTCAATGTCCTTCTTGAACTGAGGGGCCCAGAACTGGACACAACACTCGAGATGTGGCCACACCAGTGCTGAGTACAGGGAAGCAATCATTTCCCTAGCCCTGCTGTATCATTGCAGGGTGCCCCCAGCCAGGGAATAATGTGCTCTGACTCCATGATTTCAGAAGGCTAAACAACTGCTTTATTAAGCTATTCTATATTACACTAATACTATACTATATTAAAGAGATACTACAGTACAGAAAAACCTGTGACCCTTTCCAGACAGTCATGACACAGCTTTGACTCAATTGGTCATTCAATCCAAACAATCATCAGCAGAGTCCAATTAACAAATCACTCTCAGTAAACAATCTCCATAACACATTCCACATGTGCCAAACAACCGGCACAGCAAGGAGAGATATGAATTGTTTTCTCTTCTTCTCTGAGGTTTCTCACTGCCTTTCCCTAGGAGAAATCTTTGGAAAAGTTGTACCTGCTGCTCTCTGTGAAGAGAGCTGCAGCCACACTGCTGGACATGCTGTTTCAGGAAGGTGGTGAGTATGATTCTGAAAGGAGCACATTTTCAGTGTTGTCACCATTAGAAACTGCCTGTGAGGATTATTTAGCTCCTTGTTTTCTGCTTCTTAAATACCCTTTGACACCAGATTAATTCAGGAGCAACTTTTGTTCATCTTCAGAACTCAAAAATGAGCAAATTGTAGTGAGTCTAATAACAAACATTGAGGCAAAACCTTACATTTCATAAAGTTTCAGCCACCTTTCTAGGCTGAAGTGCAGTACTTTTTCTTATTGCTGTTTTTATTGAGGAACAAGCATTCTTTGGCAATTTTATCAATTTGATAGATTATTTTTTTCAGTTGTTCCATAATGTATTCATGAGTAATGATTTTCATTACCCTGGTCACGACTCCACTGAGACATTAACAGACATTTTTCCTTGAAGAGCACAGATTGGCAAGCAACCAACTGTTAATACATGAACTAGAGGAAATGTAGTTGAGAGAACAGAAGCTGCTGTATGGCTGGCAGCTATAGATGTACCTTTGAAAGTGAATTTGCAGCTGGACTAGATAATCTCTGCAGTTTTCTGTTGCCCCAGGCCCAGTATTTCATTCAAATCATGGTTGCTTACTCAGCACTTGCAGTAGAGCATGTGTGCGTGTGGGATTTCAGCAGAAATGTGCCAAGGAGCTCACCCAGCCAGGAGTGTCAGACTGCATTCAGGCTAAAGCAAATGAAAGTTTGTCATTTTGGCCTTTATTAGATCAGGGAAGTGAAAAAACAAGTCAGGATACATGTCATGTAAATATTTGTGTGAAGCTGACTAATTCAGATTAACTGAGAATGGGAGCTGAATTGAGCTATGACTTAGTCAAAACCAAAGTTAGTTACCATTACCATGACCATTTAGTCACCATTACCAGCCATAGGGAAAAATGACCTTGTGAGTGAGGAGGGAGTGAGGGATTGAGTCTGGGTTCAGTTCCCTGTTCTGCCACAGGAGCTGCATCTGACAGGATTAGATGGTAATATCCTGGCTCAGTAGGGCAGGTGATTTTTCTGAGAGAAACAGGAAATAAACAGATACTGAATAGCAACTCAGTGCAAGCAGGGCTGATTGTGTGTTAATGAGATGCTGAAATAGTTATTCAGTAGATGCAAAACCAGACCTGGCCCCAGATGAACCTGCATAAATGAAAAGCATTAATAGTGGTGTTAAAAACAAGCCCTTCACCTCTCTACATGCTTCAGGTCTTCATTTGCAAAATAAGATTTATATACTGCATTGAATATTATGTCTTCTGTTCTGCTGATTAGAGAACTTTGGATAGAGGGTCTTTTCTAGTTGTATGAACACCAGTAGCCCAGAAGTCCTGATTTTAGCTGGGAGAAAGGGAAGGGATTCTCTGACCTTCAGCCAGTTCTTCACCCAGCACAATGTGAACCTGCTCATCCCACAGTCATCAAATCAGTTAAATAGGACTTTCCCTTTTTAAGCCCATACTGACTGTGCCTGATGACTGCATTGTTCTTTAAATGTCTTTGGATAACTCCCAGTATGATCTTCTAGACAATTTGTCCAGGAACTGAGGATAAACTAACAATTCAGTAGTTTCCTGGGTCTTTCCTCATGCCCTCCCTGTAAATTGGAATACTGGTGGCTAGCTTCCAGTCAGTGGGGATGTCCCCAAACTCCCAAAATCTTTTATAGATGATTGAGAGGCAAGCTGCCACCACATGCACTTACTCCTTCAGTGCTCTGGAATGAATCCCATCAGGCCCCATATGCTTGAGAATTTTCAACTGATACAGCTGGTCCCTGGAACCATCATATCACATATTGATCATATCACATATTGATCATATCATACACTAACATTCCAGTATGATATATGCTTCCTTCTTCTCATCTCTCATTCTTTTCAATCTCTGCACACCTTCATCTGCTGGTGGATTATAATAACACTTTTTACAAAATTCTCAAAGTGAGGGGTAAAGGGTTTTGACTTTCCTGCACTTACCAACTGGGACAACCAAAAGATCTGTGAAAACAGAATTTTCAGTGATAAACCTGCAATCCACAGTGAAAGCACCTGAAACCTCAGGAGAAAGCTTTCACTCAGAATTTCCAACCTTCCTTGCTAGAACTGGGAGCTTCAGATAATTCAGTTAATATTGGTAGAAACAGCACCATGGGGGCATAACTCTTCTGTTCCCCCTCTCCCTCAATCCTTGACTACAAAGTGTGACGTTTCCAACTGAATTCACAGAGTCTTCTTTGCCCACAGAAAAGTCTATATTGCTTAAAACTTTTATTTAACTTGAGTCTCAATTCTAGACTTCAGGCATTTTTTTTTCTTTTTGGTCTTTTTTGGTGTTTTCAAAGGACAAAAATAGACTCTCCTTTCCTAACTGGTAATATTCTATAGTTTTTGAATATTTATGATCATTCCTATAGCTATATCTGGAAGCTATCAGAATTGTTAGCAAGCTTACAGAACTCTTGACTTCATATTTAATGACAAATAAATGTATTTTGTCCATAGACTAATGAAACTTGCTCTCTACACATTAAAGTTTAAACAAACACCCCTTGGCATGTTGCAAGTACTTTTACCTGCAGAATAATAACATTTCCTTTGATTAAATCTTGGACGTCTTACAGTTCATTGATTTATAGGAAAAAAAAATGTGACAAGACGTTCAAGGAGGGAGTGGATATTGAATGAAACTCAGATTTTGCAAAACACTCACATTTTTCTTTTTTAATAAGGACAAGTTTCCTGGTGAAAGATGGAAAATAAATCAATCGATTATTTTAAAGAAATATTCGTTCACTCTCTGTGGTGTATGTCTTTATAGAAATACAAGTTTGTTTAACTCTCTCTAATTCTCACACTCAGTTCAATATCTTTTCAAGCTGAACACAAGGTTTTTGTATTAACCAGTCACTTCATAGCTCTGGAGACATTCCCCTTTTCACCTGACCATCATTCTCCCCACTTTTTTCCTACTAGATCTCCATGTATATTTGGGTTGGCTGTCTCAGAAGTGCTCCATGGTTTTCTGAGGCACAGCCTTTGTTTGCCAGAAGCCTTTTAAACTGACTCACAGGTGAGCACTCTGTAGGCCACGAGTGTTACACTGACCTACTGACAGCAACAGAAGGTGCTAATTTTTCATCTTTTTGAATAGCTGGTCTTTATTCAACTCCTGGAAGAGAGGTTGATGTTTCTTGCTGTTTCTACAAAAGAGTCCTCTTGAGAGTTCAGGGCACTTTATTTCTTGGTTGAATTGCGTACAGCCCTTTTATACTTTTTTTTGCAGCAAGCTAACTCACATGTATTTCAGTACTAAATGCACAAGAATTCCCTAAAAACCATCAAGAGATTAAATCATTAAAGCCCAGAAAGGACCATTAGTTTGTCTCGTTTTTGTATCACAGGCCATTTATACATCATTTTCACATGGAGCCTTAAGACTGGTTTCTGACAAAAGCATAGCTTCTCCAAAGGTATCAAATCTTGATGAGCATACTAAGCAATGGAAAATAATCCATCTCTCCCAATAATTATCTTCTGTAATGGAAATCACTGCTAAAAAACTGCACTGGGTTTTTCAGATTAATTTCCCTGAATTCTGTTTCCAGGCATTGATTCCAGAAAAGCCCTTTAGAAAATCTTTTCTTTTTTCATTAAGTTATTTAAACACTGCCACCAAGCCTTGTGTCTGATAGACCAGCTGAATTTGCTGAGATTTTCTTTGTAGAAAATTTCCTCTTCTTTTCTCATTGTCTTTCTACCAGTCTCAATTTTCTTAAAAAATTTTTTAAAGGAAGGTGGAAGAACAAAAGGTGATATTCTAGTATTAATCCTATTCTAGCTCATGGAAGTTAAAATAATTTCCTCATTTCTCATTAGTGATCTCCGCTGTATACATCCCCAGGTTGCAAATCCTGGCATGTTTTGGAATCAGGACTTTTGGCCCTTAAACCCATTGAAGAATCCCAGTCAGTGGCATTTCCCTCTGTGCATTATTTCCTCAAGGTCTATTATTTAGCCAGTGTTTAATTTTATTTCACATATTCAATACTGATATTAAAAAGAGCAAGGCTTTTTAATAATGGTCAAATGCAGCACTGTCATAGTCTGTCCATCTATCTTGACAAACCAAGTCTTAATTAAAATAAAAAGAATACATAGGTTTTGATTCACATGATCTCTCTGCCATAAATTCACGTTTTTCATATTTACATATTTTTTATTTCTTTTCAGGTTTAAACTTTCATCATATTTTCTGCCTTTCTACTTTGTTCTGATGGCAGGATGGCAGGTTAGCCAGTCTCTATGTATTCTGTTACCCCAAGTTTATGGTTTCTTTTAGTATTATCATAAATTTAGTAAATTTGGTCTTTTGCATAGGCTTCTGTGATACATTTCTAGCCAGCTGTCTTGGACAACTGTGAAAAGTTCTCTTATTTTCATTACATGTATCTTTAATACAACTACTGTCTTCCTTAGCCACAAATGGATTGGGTAGTTCTTGCCAGCACTACTGCAAGGAAGTACCTCTTGTTCCTTCTTTCCAAATTCTCTGGAGCCTTTTTGTCTTTAGTAGCCAGGAGTAATGTCAAGTACTTTTTAGACCACTTGACCATTTTGTCAAAATACTTTTCCTATGGTTCTTTTTCTTGCTGAACTTATTGGATAAATAAACAGAGTTAGGCAGTTCAGCCTGCTGCCAGTACAGAATGCAAGGGTCTTATGTTTATTGACTAAGTCTATTAACTAAAAACATTTTTAATCAAACATTGACTTTCTTGATTTAGAAAAGAAAAATCACACACCCTATGACTGGGAGTACAAACTCCAGTCATTTCCCGCATCCCTTGAGTATTCTGTCCCTCAGTCAGCTGTCCTTGGACTCACACAAGGGGTCAGAGTTATTGGGAGGGTATAAACAAGTGGTTGCACTGCAGGTGCAACTTGGCCAGATTTACCACAGGTGGAACCATCTAGAATGCTGCTAGAGAGCTGAGACAATCCATACAGACAGAGACAGGGAATTTTGGCTTGCTTTGCCTTGGCAAAAGAGAGTCTGAAATTAAATTTAATAATGTGGTGTTTAATAAATGTATCACGGGAGATAGGCCAGTATGTCTGAAGGAGAAAAGCTGGTTAAAGTAGCAATGTTGACACCAGAATAAATGTATCTATATTGGCTAGAACTGGATGTAGGCTCAAGTCCCTGATGTGGCATAGCACACTGCAGCATCCTGGCCCCAGGCCTCATCCTCAGCAGCTCCTCTCACTGCTGTGTCCCATGTTTCCATGGTTCTGCCTAAAACCCACTTTTTTTTGACACTTATGCCAGTTTACACCAATCTGTGCTTTCCTTGAAGAAATAGCCCCATTTGCAAAGCAAGGACCATTTTTGTCACTCTTCTTGTCAAATGACATGCATTTGAGCAGCAGATAATTTCTGAGCAAAAATATCAAGAGAATGCAGTAACCTTTCTGAGCATTTATGCAATGCAAATAAAGATTTCAATGGAGAGGGAATCAGGATTGCTTTGCATATTATTTCCTTTTCTGTTTGTATCTTTTTCTTACACTCAAAATATTTTTTCCTGTCATTTGAGTAATCCTGATTACTGCAGTACCACCTGTGACAGCTGTAACCATTACTTAATAACAAAATAAAAAGAAGGTAATAGCAATGTCAAACAGCTGCTGCAAGTATAAAGAAAAATAGAGTTCTTTGACACTAGATGAATATGAACAAATGAGTATTTCTTGTTTCAATATGTATTTTAGAAGAGACCTTTTCTCTTCCAAAGTTGTATCTTTGTTTTTTGTTGTCCCAGAAGGCAGTATCAAAAAATAGTAGCAAAAAAATCAAACTATCTTACAAGCCAGCAGGAGAAAGCACTCAGGTTTAAGTCCTTTCTTGCTAAACTTCTGCTAAAGCAGGGTTAAAAACTTTCCATAGCAAAAGGAAGAGAATATGTAATGGCTCTCTGTAAGCTGTAGAACAAAACTGATTTTCAAAAGCTGTTAATCATTAGCATGGATAGGGAAAGGAAAGAAAATACTTTGAAAAATCTCTGCAAGCAGATTTTAACTTTTTTATAATATATATGTCATTCTTAATCATTCATTGGCTAGTTTTATACTGCAGCTTTTGGCCTATACCTAACTTAGAAATTTTTAGCTGCAAGTATTGGAGATGTGAGGACTTGATGGGAGCAAATGCCATGTTGTGAATTAGAGAAGCAGAGCCCTTAACTCTGTGACCAGTCAAAAAAATGACAGTTATTTCTATTTTCATGAAATATCATATTTCCAACACGTGACTATCCCAACATGTCAAACATTTGTTTTTATGACTCCCAAAAGCAGTCACATTATCATGACTTTAATTTAGTGACAATGGCCTTAATTAGGTCAGAACATCAGCTAGAAAATGAAGTAACCACAAAGTAAACATATCAACACAAAGGGAACAACCCTGCTTGCAGAGTGCATCCAGCACTGCTTTGTTCTTGGATTAGGTCTCCAATCTGCCTTCACAGGCCCCTGTTTAAAGTTGAAAAGGCTGTGGAGCCCCCCAAAAGCGAGGTGAATGTTCACTATCTGTCCCAGGCACCACAGACTTCTGAATGATGTTCTGTGAGGGGAACACAAAATGAGGACTAGAAGGCCTACCAAGCTACAGTGCAGCTCAGTAGTGGAGTGCTCACAGAATTGTCCTACACAGACATTAAGACTTTTTCAGTCAGGTAAGTGATGCAGCTATTCACAGAACTGAAGGCCAGAAGGTATTTGCCTGTCTATTTAGCTGACAGGTGCAATATTGGTGAGGTATCAGGGTGTAGCACAAAGGCTGTACCTTTCAGGTGACTTGCAGCTGCAGCACATAATTCAGGACATCTGGTCTTTGGAAAGACCTCGAATGGGGGAAGTCCATCTACCAAAGACCAGTCTAAGGTTCCAGTACACAAACAAAATACCACCCAGCACACACAATTTTTTCCCTACAGAGGGGCAGACCAAAAGAATGAGCCATAGGTGATGAATATCATTCACACTTCCTGTTATGAAGGTAAGTCTGCTGGGCACTGAGCATCTTCTGAACAGAGTCACTGAAAGCTTACGAAGAAAAACAAAGGAAAATACATTATTGCCCACATAGCAACAGAGTCTCGGGACTAGGCTTTCCACTATGTGTGTGCATCTGCCAGATTTACATTGAGTACCTGTGAACAGTGGGGCCCTGTGCTGTGTAGAGGCAGTCTGAGAATGGCATGAGATCTAACAGCAATGTGGAGTTAAAATATACCATTACTCCCAAAGGATTCTAGCTCCCTTATAACTTTTTACTTGTCCAATACTCACAATTTTTTCTTCTTTCTTCTCCTGAGACAATGCATGCTGGCACCCAGGGCTCAATTATTCCTCTCTCAATAGGCAGTATCATTATCAGACTTTTCCTCTCCAACATAGAGGGTTATCTTCCTGTATTAGAAAGTTGTTCTCCCGTTCAAACATTAATGGGTGGCATATTGAACACTGTAGCACAAGACACAAATGTTGCTAATATATTTTCCACTTTCACCCATTCTCCCTGTCTTCCTAAATCTTACATTCAGCAACCTGCAAGTAGCAGAATTAATTACTGAAACACATCAATCACCAGTTTTAGGTCCATTGTGAAAAGCAAATTAGATTTCCTTGTGTAATACAAAGGCCTTTCCTTTGTTTTGCAATAGAAATGACATAGCACTGGCATGAAAAGCACAGGGAGGAAAAAGACAAAAGGGAGAAATTGGACTGTGAACATAAAGGACATATTTATACTGATGGAGGACACAAGAACACCTCTGGAATAAGAACTGTACTGCTCTGATACGTAGGGATATATTAGTACATAGGTCAACAGGAGTTAAATGCAGTCTAGCAACTGCATTACCATTAAAAAAAAAAAAAAGAAAAAAAGAGGTGAAGAATCATAGAATCATTTAGGGTAGAAAAAAGACCTTTAATGTCATCAAGTCCAACCATGAGCCTAGCACATCGAAGCCCACCAGACTTGAAGAATCCTCCTTTCGCTAGGTTATTGCTTCTCAATGAACATATCAATAACCAAACTGATGAGAGCCAAAGCTAGCAGAAGACAGGATTTGAGGCTACAGCTGCCCTAAGGGGCTTGACCAGAAAGAACTAAGCAAATGGCAAGACTAGGCAACAGCCCTTGATTACACTTCCCCAGTCACCACTGATTTTCAGCCCTGGGCTAAGTCTGGCTTCTGTGTATTGTTTATTCCCCAAAGTATTTCTCTTCCATTAACCTGTCCAGTCTCCCCTGGTTCTCCTCTAAACCTTTAGTATTCACTACATCCTTTGGCAGGCAATGTCACTGACATATCACCTACAGCAAGAAGAATAACCTACTTCTGCTTGTTTTGAAGCTTGTTCCTACCATCTGCCTTTGATGATCCCTAGTACTTGTAGTGGAAGAGACAGTGAACCATCAGCTCCCATCCATCCTCTCCACCTCACTCCTGATTTTATAGCCTTCTAGCATGTCGCCTGTAATTTGTCTCTTTTCCAGAAAGAAGAATCTTAGCTTACTTAGCTATTCCTTGCACAGCACACTTCCCATATATTGATAGCCCTTGACAATCAAGGACAATTGAACCTTTTTCCAGTTCTTCCTATATTCTTTCTGAGATGAAAAGACCAGAACAGTATAAAGACACAGACCTGCCATGCATTTATATAAAGGCATAATGAACTCTGGTTTGTTCTCTATTGCTTTACCAATAGTTCCTAATATTTGCCGTTTTGTTGTTGTTGTTGTTGCTCAGTGCTGAGTGCTGGTCTGTCATTTTCCTGGAATTATCAATTTTTTTCACCAAAGTCTCTCTCAAAACTGGCAAAGGCTAGGTCAGAACCCCTCATTTAACAAATGAAATTTGGGTGATGGCTTTCCTACATGCATCACTTTACTTTGACAAGCATTTAATTTCACTGTCTATCCTGGCTTTGCAAAGCCACATTTTCATTCTGAGCTGTCTTTTCAGCCATGTCCCATTCT
Organism: Haemorhous mexicanus; assembly: GCF_027477595.1. Classification (NCBI taxonomy): domain Eukaryota; kingdom Metazoa; phylum Chordata; class Aves; order Passeriformes; family Fringillidae; genus Haemorhous; species Haemorhous mexicanus. The sequence continues at coordinate 63,263,444 of NC_082344.1, forward strand.
TAGCAATGCTTCTATAGGAGCACAATGTACACAGAAGCTGGTCTCTCCCACCTTCCATCCGACAGGACACCTCCACATTGAGGTGTCTTACTGAAATATCAGTGTGAGGAAAGATGAGACATGGAATCACAGAAAAAAAAATAATTAGGGAAATACAGGAATGAAGCTGAAAGATCTTTCTATCTGTCAGTAATTATTAATGCACCTGGTTTGGGGAATCTAAGGTGTAAATTGTTCAGTTATTTTATAAAGTAGGTGAAATTCATCATTTGTGTATGCATGTGGAAGTCTTGCCTAAGGTCTGGAAATCAAAGAGAGGGAGAAAAAAATTAAAGGCTTACAGCAAAGTTTCCTCTGGACATATCTAGCCCATGTCGCTGCTTTCCTTGTAAAACTTGATAGTGTCTTTTATTGAGATTAGAGGAAGTGTTTACTACACAATTCTAAACTGAGGGGTTTTTCAGCCATAATAAAAAAAGCCTAGAAGATTGCTAAGGAGTACACAGAACAGAGAACTTGAACTTGTGAAGTCAGATTTTAGTGAACAATGTCATATACAATTTTATAAGTTTCTGCAAACTCAAAGAAATTTAGATCACACAGACCAATCCAATCATGAAAATTCTGTCTGAAACCATGATCTGGTTTCTGCTCCTAATTTCATGTGTCGCATGCAAGGATATTACCACTTACCTATTGTTTTGTTGGGTTTTAGGTTGGTTTTTTTTTTTTTTTTGGAGTGGGGGGAGGTTTGGGTTGGTTTTTTTTTCATTCATAAATGTTCAATGTCTCACCCAAAATACCTGGGAAGGGTATATTGGAGGTTTTCTCCCCACTATGGTATAAATACTTATTTTCCTTATATATTTTGGCTGCAGATCAAGTACTTACTATAAAAGTCCACCAGCTTTGTGACAGAGTTTAAATGTGACAGCTCAGACAAAGAGAAATACTTTGTAATAACTGTTACAGAACAATTTTTTTTTACCCAGTATGGTTATTTCAGCCAAATTCTACTGGGCCTTTCTAAACACCTTCTTGCCTCTCTCCCATCCCCCACATGCTACACAGGGTCACTTGACATTTAATTTATCTTGAGTCCTTGCAGTGGCACTGCCTGCTATTGCAGTTACTGCATTTCTTCTTTTTTTGCAGCTTTGCTGAACTCTCTCTTATTAACAAAAGTAGCAACATTTGCCTGGAGACCCACCTGCTTAGCACAGCAGACGTGCAGGATCATTACCACCACTGATAAATAACAACATTCTGATTCCTCCCAGAAATAACTGTATTTATTTTGTCTAGAGTCCACCTTCAGAAAACAAGCTGGCACAATTTGTGATCACACAAGCGTGCATTGTGTTCTCAGGTCAGGGAAAAATGATGGAGTCTGGGAAGTCATCCCAGGAGTTTCCTGCATACAAAGGGTGGCAGGGCAGGGCTTTGCCAGCTGTAGTCCATCCCAGAGCCTCAGCAGGGACTGGGCAGTGGCCATGGGAAAGCCCAGCCCAGGAACAGGCACATCCCTGGGGCAGGGTGAGGGCTGGATGGGCTGTTTGGTTGAGGGCCAGTTGAACTGGAATGTGGTCCTGGGCCATGAGCAGGGTTGGAAACCCCCCAGGAGGTGCTGGCAGGAGCAGTCCATCACATTAGTGCCCTCAGACCATGGCAGTGTGCCCTTGGGTGAACTCCAGCTATATTCATCCTCTGCTGTCTTCATCCTCCAGCCCTCACCCCCTCACCCCCTTGTAAAACTCTTGGGAACTGGTACCAACAGGTTGCAGCATATTATTAAACCTCCTGGGGTGTTGGTAGGCCAGACTTTAACTGGTGCATGACTGTTTCAGAGTCCTGGCTGCATGTTCTGATATTAACTCTGTTTGTCAGGCTACGTAAGGGCCATGATCAGCAACTGGCCTCAGGCAAAGGGAAAGTAATCAGTCTTTTGGAGAACTTTTCCAGTGGCTGCCAAGAATTTTCTGCATGAGGAAGCCTATTAATGAGCATCATGTGAGAGAGTGTTTACAGAAAGTCAGAAAATGCTGACCCAGGATGAGGAAAATGTCTCTTCTGCGTAGTTTCACAGCTGAATAACTCTCTGATATTTCATTGAAGGGATTTATAGATAAGAGTTACAAAATAACTGTACAAAAATGCTTTTAAAACACACTTATACCAACTACAACCTGGCTCTGTGTGGTAATATTTGAGCAGAGATTACGTTGCAAGGGACAAAAGAATGCTCCTGGGGTGCAATATCTGTGCAAAGTAGGATCTCAAAGGTCAGGTGGAACATCTGACCCCCAAAGCTACTTACTCACCACCTCACCTTGTGACTGAGCCAGTGTGATGACAAAAGCCTTGTGCACAAGTTAGCTTGATGTCCTCCTGAAGGAAACTCAAAACCTCCAGTCACAATGAAAATAAACTACACCATTTTGAATGGAAGATATTATTGATTACGCAGAAGGAAAAGGTCCTTTTAAAGTTCCTTTCCAGCAGCTTTGTCAGAAAAGCAAATATTGTCATAAACTACGTCTTTAATTATGTTGCAATTTTGCTTTTTTTGGCTATAAATCAATGTTCAGAGCTGAAACGTGGGATATAAGCATGTAGGCTGACAAAATAATTTCCCTGGCAAAAATATTTATCAGAGAATTTTTCTCAAACCAAATAGTCACTAATGACTTCAACTATTTTCTTGTGCTTGACTCTAGACTTTCAAAGCAGCTTCTCGGGTGATTGTGAGTTGGCTGCCCTAAGCCTGTCACCAGGGACTTACAAAACCCATGGTGAGCAGTGAGGATGACCTGTCACATCATATTGAAGCATTTCTGTCACCTGTGTGATTCCTGTCTTGTCACTGAGCTGGGGTAGGCACCGGCTTCCCGCCCCATTGGCTGCTATCTGTGCACAACTCCTGAAACTTTTTTATTAGTTTTATTTAAACACAAAATAAAAAAATGGAGGAACCAAAGCTGTTGTGACAGAAGAGATTAGTCCAGCTTGTTGCCACATGACATGCCTGAAGTTAATACTCAGCATTGTTGCTTTGAAATAGTGACATTTCCATTAAAAAAGCTAGTAACCAAATCATCCTGAACGAAACCGTCTGCGTTTGTAACTGAGATTCTATCTACAATGGCATTTAACATAAACTGTAAACACAGAAAATGATTTTTTTCTTTTATGTATTACCTTGTCCTCTAAGCAGATAAATTTCAAAAGGTTGTATGTTTTATCTCTCTTTCAAACTTCTCCACCTTGTGCCCATCTGTGCCTATGGAGACTTACACACATCTCCTTGGGTAGGTGCTCCACGTACCCACAGAGTGATGATATTATAAAAGAAGTTTCAGAGCAATTTAATCTCCATTCTTTACCACAGCAGGTGAGCTCTGCCAGCTAGTTGTGCCTGCATGATCTCCTAATATACCCAGTTTTCATTATGAAAAATCAGAAAAAAAAAAAAAATACACCTGATAAATGTTCCTGCTTTTCTTAAAAATGATTAATATGAAATTTTATCCAAAAATTATACCAGACTGAATTTTGCTTGGGTTTTTTTCTTTGATTTAGGTAAAAAAAAGATACCAAATTCAATTCTTTATGGAAAGAGGGATAAACTAAATAATAAAACTGCACAGAACCATGTTTTCATGACCTTTCTTATGGACCTGCTGATTGAAAACAGTATAAATTACTTATACCCCACAGTGGCCATGCAGACAGTGAGTAGTGTTTTGGTAGGCAAGTGGCCACACGCTGCCCCAACTCGTCCCAGAGCTGTGAGAGCTGGCAGAGTCAATGGCTCATGGGAGCACGTCCCCAGTGGAAGAGGAATCCTTTACCTTCTCCTGAAGAAAGGTGTCCACCAAGCAGCAGGCTGTGCCCCTGCTCTGCCAAGGGCTGCGCACCCAGGGTTGTTCTGCTTAGAGAGTCAGGCAAGGCTGAGCTCAGAACGACAGTGTTGGCTGGGGATTGGCCCATCTGGATCTCAAATATCTACAATGGAGACTGCACAGCTTCTCCAGGCAAACTCTCTGTCCCACTGCTTGCTTGTGTTCATGGAGAAAAAGGGTCTAGAGCACAGAGGCTTGTGGCAATGGCTTCCCCTCTGAAGCACTTATGTAAATGTCAGAGGCTGAGCTCCCTTTTCCATCCAGTATCCTCAAAAGTCACATTTTAATCAACCCATTTGGCATGTTTCAGACTGATCTCTCTGCCCCATGACCCCTCTGGGGCAGCTTTTGGAGATCTGTGGCCAACAGCTGAGCTGTGGCAAAAGCTCTACACACCCTGCACAGTGATTCTGCTACCTGAAAGCCAAAGATGTCCATTTAGAAGACAAAACTTTCTGTATCTGCTTCTGCTGCCACCATTTCTCTTTGTTGCTGAAGAGGACAGGGTCAGTGGTCATCATAGCTGAAAAAGGCTCTGAGATTTTGGTGCTGAAGCAGTTAAAAGAGCAAGGCCCAAGATCCAGGTGAAGCTGGGTTGGTCAGAGCACGGTGCCAGCAATGCCAAGGTCGTGGCTTTGATCCCACTATGGGTCATTCACTCAAGAGATGGATTCAATGGTCCTTGTGGGTCCCTTCCAACTCAGAATATTCTGATTCTGTGAGCCTTGGCCAAATTCTGAGCAGCTAATGAGATTTTAAAGATGTTAAAGTTCTGCTGAAGAAGCACAGCGAACACAGAGGTGATATTTAAGGACATAGGCTATTAAAGTGGTAGAAACTTGCAGGCTACAAGGCTCAGTGCAGTAGGTGTATTTTCTCTGCTTTGAAACAATAGCTGAGCACTGTGAGAGACTCCCTACAACTGTTTGTCACAATCTTGGCAAGACACAACTGAAGGAGATGCACAATAATCTGACTGACCTTTTGCAGCTAAGAGAACACAAATGCATGCAACGCAATTACCTCGTGTTCTAGTGACAAAAAAAGAATTAATTTCAACTCCGGACCCAGACTACAAGTGTTCCAATATTTTATTTTTTTCCCAGTAGTGATGTCTGAGGAAAACTCTGAGTCATCCAGACAGGAAAGAGATTAATAATATCCACCTTGAACTCTAAACAAAGATGAGAGCTTTCCAACCTGATGTTGGGAAGAGAAGGTCTGTTTGCTTCCTGTAAATACAGGGTGATGTTTTGCAAGAAAAAATGGAATGGCGGATACAGAAGCCATCCCCAGCCTACCTCACTTCTCAGTTATTGCCCAGCTATATCTTACAGAGCAACTGGTTTCAGTCATTGTCAGAATATAGGAATAGTAAATCCTCAGCTTGATTCAGTGTGGCATCTCTTACATTTGAGACACAGTGCAGGGCAGACAGATCCATATGAATGTTGGTAACAGCAATCTTTTGCTCTGTACACACTCTGTCACAGGGGCTTGAAAGAGAACCATGGAGCAGAATACTGATGGGCCTTTTGGCCAATATGAGAGCAATTCTGCAGGAGGCTTTGCTCTGTACCTCTCCTTGTGATCAAGAGCACTGCTATCAGGCACACACTGTGCAGCATGTATGGGTTTGACATGAGCACTTGCACAGGCCTTTTTGCTATTTAGTTTCCTTCTGATTCTTAGAATTAAGAAAAAAATCAGAAAAGGCAGATTGATATGATTGCTAGAGCACAGAGCACACCGAGTTTGCCCAAGGTCAGTTCCCCTAATCTGTGCCTTCCTGTGAATGTCAGTTACCAGTGAAACAGTTGAATGTGTTCCACTTTTTAAAGGATTGAAGACAGGATTTCCAGCATAGAGAGACTGATTTGCCAGTGGGAACAACCCTTGCAGCATTCCAGATTAACTGGAGCTCTTGTATGTGTGCAGAAGATATGAATATTTCCAGCAAGCATTTTCTGAAAGGCTTGGATTTTCAAATGCAAGTCTGAGAATAACACAGGTCCAACAAACTATTGACCTAAAAGTCTGAGATGTTTGGGATATTCAAAAGGAAAACAAAAGCAAAGAAGCCTTTCACCATTAGAATTTCTAGATTACTTCTGTTTGCCATGCCCAACTGAATGATGAAACAGAAATGCCAAATGGTCTCATGGTTCTCATGATTCTCTCCGTTTTAGAATCAGAAAATCAAACTCAGTCTGTGGAAGAGAGTCTAGTGATGCTCCCAGGGTGAAGGGGATACCTAGTATTGGGGCTGAGCCTGAGCTTTGTGTCTATGGTATTCCTTTCACATCCAAAGAAAAGGAAGGATCGTAGCAAAAAGAGAGGTTACCAGAAAACCTGCACCTGGAAGCTCTCACTCTCTTAATCAGCCTAATCCCTGCAGGATCAGTGAGAACAGTTAAATAGTGCTCAGGACATGCTCAGTGCCTGATCTGGGGCTGTCTGTGTAATTCCTGCCCATTAGCACTCACAAACCCCGCTGAGGTATGACCTGTCTCATTTGGGTAAGTGCTAACTGCTGCCCCTTGGTCACATCATCTGTTACTCCAATGCACACTGCAATCTCCAGCTTTATTGGAGATATTTAGGGGTGGCTGCAATCCATATATGACTCACTGATTGTATGAAAGCATCAGTCTACCCTGTATGGTCTCTGGGTTAAACTGATCCAATCCAAATTACATTTAAACAGATTCAAATGCACAGCTCTTGGCTCCAGTACAAATGAATAAAATTGAAATAGTGCCTGCCATAAAGGAACTGCTCTTGCCAGATCCTTTAAAAAGGCCATGCTTGATGCTGATTTTACTTCAAATGTCACACTAAGAAGCATCTAAAGGGAATTTTAAAAATGCCCTGAGTTTTGAATATATTGAAATACAGTGCACTTACATCTCTGCAGTCCAGAAACAAGAAATGGCCTGAACTTTCTGTGCCATCTTGAAGAATTTGAAATCTTCATTAATTCAGCAGGTCAGACAAGAAGCATTTTAGACTATCCAGTTAGAAATGCCCCCAAGACCCCTGTTGGGGTCTGCATGGCCAGGACAGCAACAAACTTGTGACGCAGTATGACCAGGAATGGCAGTGCTAGAACAGAAAGGAAAAATTACTCCCCCACTCTACCTCAGCTGTTCCTTGCTGGTAGAGACCAAGTCATGATATTTGCCATACTAAGAGTTATTACTCTGTCTGTGGACAGGCAAGCTATACACAGTCAAAAATGGATAACCGTGTACATTTTGTCTTTGCCTTTGTAAACCTTTTCCTTATGCTGAAAAACAATTCAATAGGATTTACCCCTTGGCAGACATAGAACAAAGCTATTTCCAAATCATAGGAAAACTTTTCTACAGGCTTTGTAAAGCAAAAGTAGAAAACCAAGGGGGTGGAAAAGGTTTACATATTGCTGTACTCAGGGCAGAATTAAACTGAATGAAGAAAATTCCTGGAAGAGTCAATACATTCTCTCAGAACCGTCAAATATTTTAGTTCACTTAAATTGTGTGTTTATGTTACTATTATTTCCTAAGTTCACCTTGGTAAAAACTAGCTGACTCTGTCTTGATACAATGAGAAACAATTGAGCAGGATAAAATGAAAGAGAATGAACAATGACCTTTCCTTCTGCAGAGCCCATTGCTGAGAGAGGCAGGTAGAGATCTATCTGGTAATGTTTATCTGACTAAGGCAATTTACTGGATGATAGCTTTCCCCATAAGATCTAAGGACAAAAATGGCATAATATCAACTCGCAAGGGACACACTAAAATGAGCCCTAAAATGAAGCCCTCTGTGCTGAACCAACTGTATATTTCACGTATAAGCCATGCCATTGAGATGTTTAATGTTCCTCTGGAGAGCAATAGACCAGTGACAAGAAAAATAAACAAGAGCTAAAGATGAAGATGTCCTTGAACTGAAAGTGCTTCACTTTAGGAAACCCAGTAAAGTGAGCAAGAAACTGTGAAGCAGAGTTGCATTAAAATTGGCAATATTTTTTGTGTCTTCAGTGGGATGACTTGGGTATTTTATACCATAGTTCTCCATGCAATTATGAAAACATTAGTTTTAGCTCACTCTGACCTACTGAAAGGTAGAACTCCTTCTCCTGATGAGAAAAAATCCTTTTGGTGGGAGTGGAGGTTTAACCTGTGACCTTGTTTATCTGTTCAGGTATCCTCACCACTGGGCTGCAGTGTCCCACTCTCCTATCCCCCTCATGCAAGTGTTCCCTGACATTTCAGCATGTCAATAAAAGAATTGCTGAATCTTTTTCCTTGAGAACATTTGATTTTTAACCAACAACTGCTTTGTGAATAAAGTCCCTGCAAGCATGACATGAAATGTACTAACAATTAGGTTAATCTAATAAATACCTTTATTCTCATGCAGCTCATGGCCACAATATTCCAAGCTAAACAATCTAAAAATACACCCAAAGGTTTGTTGACTTTGTCTTCATATCACTGCCTAAATGCATCAAGCCACTGGATCTGGAGTAAATATAATTAAGTGAGCAGAAGTGCAAGGGTATGGCTGGTTTCATTAAAAATGTGCACAAATAAACACATACAATGGCATCTAACCTCTGACTGGGGTGAAACAGGAAACACAAAATGTCCAGAGGCATAAAATGATACAGTTTATATAACAGCAGGATCTTCAGTGAAACTAGTTTCTTTGAAGTTGCAGAGTAAAAATGCATTTCTAAATATTAAAAATTATCTGGAAAGTAATTAATTTTTCTCCAATTTTTGAGATTTCCGTAAGTATTTCAGCGTAGCTGATCCAAATTTATTAGAGCTTCCCATTCTGTGAGGCAAAATATATCTCAATTTCTCCTCTATGCTTAGAATTTAAACAGAAATCAAGGTTTCAAGAGTGGCTTGGGTAGTAGAAATTATTTTTTTTCCTGTTCCGATTCCTGTTCCTGATTTTAAACTTGGAACTTGTAGCTATTCTTAGAATTAAGATATTGATCATTATTTCCAATCAGTCATGCTACAGTCCTTATTTTCATGCCAAGGTCTTTTTTTAAGTGTGTCGAAAAGTAATCTGCACTATTACTTTCAATTACAGTTTAATAATTTATGAAATTACTTAGTATCATACCTGCAATATGTCAGACAGGCTTCATTACATTGCAATGAGGTCTGATTTAACACAGTCATTATTGTTGCTTTAAGGGTCTGTAGGGGAAAGATTCCTGCAACTGTATTAATTTTAGCCACTTTAGAGTAAAATAAGCAGCTATGGATAAATGACAATATACAGTGAGGTACTTAAGTATACCTAAGACTGTGCTGTCTCCTAACTGCAAATACTTGCCTCTTGGAATAGCTCCATGTTTTGCACTCAGTTAGGGAACTATTCTCCTAATTTTTTACAGCAAATTGTTTTACAAGCAAGGATGAGCTGGGAAAACTCATGAGGAAGGTAAGGACTTGCATAACATTCCCTGGCAGCCAGGATGTGGGCAGCTTAACTAGCACAGAAACTCCTTGGAAGTGTTGATAAGGACATCATCTCTATACAAAGCCTGCTGAGGTCTAGCTCTGCCCTCCCTGTTGTGGATACTCTGACATGTGAGTTTATACCCCTGATCTATGAGACTATCAAGGCAAAGCAATGTGCCAAGTAACAAGAAACAAAACTATTCAGCTCAATTAAACTTTGAACAAGACAGCATTTGGGAGGAAAGCACATACGACTTTTTCTTTGGCATTAGTTCTCAAACTTACCTTTAGGTGGCCATTACTGAGTGTTTGCCAACTTTGAGATCAGGGGTTATTCCAGATTTGAAATGAACTCAATAAAACAGGTGTCTGTGTTTCTCAGGGCATGTCCTGTTTTGTAATGAAGCATGACAACCTGCAAACACATAGTTCAACCTAAAGTTTACATATGTTTATAAATTTGCATTTGGTTTTCACTGCTGGTATGAAAAGCTACTTTTTCAGGTCTCAGTCTTCCCACAAAAATCAATCTAATTTTTTTAATCATGTGTATAATGCCAGGCCAAGGAAGGGACCACCTTCTTTCTGCAGTATTTTGGGCAGAGATAAAATAACAGAAACAAAGCAAAACAAAACTGTACTTCATTTACCTGGGATTTCACAGGAACAGAATTAAACCAAAATTTAACCCTTCCAAACAATTGAAAACAGCCTTTACTCCAAGGTTCATACTTCTGACTTCAAGACCATGGGGTAATAGTCCCTTTAGTTTGTATTTATATAGCTCCAAGTCCAACACGTTGAAGAAATAATCAGTATAATCCTTTGCTGTTGCTTTCAGCTCATTAGGAGTTTTTTCCAGACTCAAATGCCAGTGGCTGAGGATGATTTGAGGCTTCAGTCCAAAGGGACATTCGGGGGCTGTGCTCTCCAGGAGCCACAACAGCCTGGCAAGAAGGGAAAGTTAACTGAGGCTTCTGCTGGGGAGGGAGATGAGACACTGGCATGTAGAATTAGAGTAGGAGCAAATGTAAGGGGGAAAATGAATCACAGTATTGATGTCTGGAAAGAACAATATTATGACTATATGGATTTAATGACTGCTGATATCTAGTTCAGTGACAGGTAGTCTCATCTACAGGGACAAAAGTACACAGCGTGCTTCGAGGAGACCTGGAGGCAATCCTTCAACTCAAATCCCATGATAGGATAATATGCTATGGCTTCTTTTATGCTGGAGGTGGCATCCTTTCTAGGTCCCTTCTGAGTATGTCAGTCGATGATAACAGCATAATTTGCCTTAGAAATTTTAATTCCCTCCACACACACCCTTTTCCTTACAAAGAAGAAAAGCATGAACAATTCCTTTGAGCCGTCCTGAATAAATACTTTAAGAATATTAAAAATGAGAAGTAGATTAAAGCTTTCTGAGTGAATTCCAAACCATGTAGGGTGCTTTGCTAATTTTAAAAGGGGGGATGTTATAACCTTCAGTGTTCACACTGTGTGACAGACAGGCATCACCACTGCTAAAAACAGGCAGAGCATTCTGTGGCTGAAGCCAGCTGCACAATCTCTTCTGGAACAACATCTGCCAGTCCTTCCTTTTTCACAGAGAAAATTTAGTGAGGAGCAGGTAAGGCAGTTCTGTGACATCACAGTTGTTCTACAGGAACTCCTGGATGTCATTAGCTGTTGCACTTTGTTTCCCTGTATTTTATATTCCGCATGCATTAGCAGTTGCTTGTTTTGAAGTTCTCCAGGGTATTCTACATCGAAGTTGCCTGGTAGCAGAACAATCTGTGTTCCTCAGATATGCAAGTGACTAATTTTCCATCAATCAGAGATGAGACTTAAATAAATAAAGGTACTTCATGGGGCTGCTGTGCCTAATGATAAGCAATTATATAAAGTCAAATTAAGGCAGTTCTTTGTGAAGGTCCTGTGAAATTGGTTAAGCAAAAAGAATAACTGCACCATTTCAGTGATTCATCCTATTGCTCATTTCAGTGGGAGCATTATCTCAGTTAACTGATGCAATTAATATGAAAATGAGGAAATCATTGTTTAAGGAGATGAGGAGAAAGAGGGGGTCTTAATGCAGCAGCAGTGGAAAAAAAGAGTCGCAGAGATGGAAATTTGCATAGGTCAATGGTAATGTAATGCATTTAGCACATATTCAAAGCTTAACTTGCATAGTAATACAGATCCATTAAATTCTCATTATGATGACCTGTGTCCAACACAATTCAATTTTTCTGAATCCTAATGATAAAAAGTTAATTATGTAAGGTGAAAACCTTTTGTACTTGGTCTTAAAAAAAAGCATTGAAAGGGCATTGAGACTATCTTTTAGACATGGCAGGTAGTTTCACTTCTGCTTAATTCAATATTTTATTAACCATGACAAAATCTGAAGTTTGTCTTCTGTGTGCACCACAAATTTTTTATGTAGTCAGTGGCAATAAATAAGCCTTTGTCTGTAAAACCACAACTTAATGCTAGTCAACTTCTACATACAAGCTCCAGTTACAGATTGCACTTCCAGTTTATCCTGGTTTCCCTATTTTTAGTAACCAAAAAGCCTATCCAAATTTGGGAAAAGAAAGGAGAAAAGACATCCTTTCCCTCTCAGCACTGTATACACATTCCACCTCTTGTTTGCTGGAGCAGTCTTTGAGCCAATGACGTGGTAGAGTCTGAGGTCTCAGCAGCTGTTTCTTCTCATCACCTGATTATGTCCCCACCACAGCTACAGGTGGAAGAGTCTGAGTGCTGCTCAGCCTCACACCTTTCCTTCCACTTATGCCACATTTGCAGATTGTGGCCATCCTTGGACTCACTCACCCAAGACAGGGATCAAATGTGCCATTTTCTTGGTGCACTGAATCAAGCTTTGTATTAAGCAGAGGAGTGGAGATCTGCTAAAATCAGGTCCAGCAAGGCAGGCTGCCATGTGAACAGGCTGTTCTTCTGAAAAGACAAGCATGCTGGAGTGGCACCTTCCTTACTCCTTTATATTAAAGCCACCACGTATCACTCAGGCCATGTCAGGTTGTTTTAAATTGTGATTAATTTGCATTTAATAGATGTGTAAGGCACCTTTATTAACAGCTATGCAATGTAAGTCAGGCTAAGTGCAAATGAAAGCCAAGTCCTGTGCATATTATTCTCCCTGACAGGTTTTTTGTCCTGAAATTTGCATTATACTTACAGTACATGACTGGTGTTTGTGGAGGTGATCCAAGTCATGACTTTAGCTGCCTAACACCAAGCCAGAGCTCAGGATTCATTTGGCAAAATGCAGACACCTGCAGAGCAGATGCCTGTAGCTGAGCTGGTCACACAGGGCTCTCCGTGCAGGCAGTGAAGACACCCAGCCTCAACACTTCACTGAGCAGATGGCTGCACGTGGTCCTGGGCATGGACCTGGCCCCAGAGATGCAAAGCTACATGAAAAAAAGGCAATAACCCTAATTCTCTAAACCCAAGCCAGGATCCAACCTTCATAGTTTAAATTCACAGTAGTTTGAATTGTCACAGTCCCCTGAGCATGCCTAAGCTCTATTTTTTATCTCCTTTAGTGCTTTTCTGAGTCCCTGTGGAGGCAGTGGACCTTCCAGGGAACCAGTTAAGCTCTCCCAGATGGCACAAGACCAATTCAGGCCCTGCTCCTTCATATACACATATATGGAAAGGGATTTTCCTTACACACAGTATGGGCACCTGTCAGAGTAGGACCAGTGCTGGAGCAAGGCAGGGCCCAGGCTCATCTCTTCCAAGATTTGGCCATCACATACCATGACTCAGTTTCTTAGCACCACATAGGAACTGCACTTCTAAAGCTATTTCAATGCCTTTAAATGCAGATAACAAAGGAAAGTGCCAGATTCTGCACCTGGAACAGGGCAACCCTGGACATACAGACAGACTGGGCAATGAGAGGCTGGAGAGCAGCACTGCAGAGAGGGACCTGGGGGTCCTGGTTGATGGAAAGTTGAACATGAGTCAGCAGTGCCCTGGCAGCCAGGAGGGCCAGCCCTGTCCTGGGGGGCATCAGGCACAGCATGGCCAGCTGGGCAAGGGAGGGGATTGTCCTGCTCTGCTCTGGGCTGGAGCAGTTTGGGCTGCCACAATGCAAGAAGATGGTGAAGGACCTTGAGGGGAAGCCACAGCAGGAACAGCTGAGGTCACTTGGTCTGTTCAGCCTGGAGCAAAGACTGAGGACAGACCTCAACCCAGTCTATAACTTTCTTGTGAGGGGAAGAGGAGGGGCAGGCACTGCTCTCTTCTCTCTGACCAGTGACAGGATTCATGGGAATGGCCTGAAATTGTGTCAGGGGAGGTTTAGGTTGGATATCAGGAAAAGGTTCTTCACCAGAGGGTGGCTGGGCACTGGCACAGCTCCCCAGGGCAGTGGTCACAGCACCAAGCCTGGCAGAGTTCAAGGAGAGTTTGGACAATATTCTCAGGCACATGTGTCACTCTTGGGGATGGTGCTGTGCAGTTCTGGGAGATGCACTTGGTGATCCTTGTGGGTCTGTTCCAACTCAGGATATTCTGTGATCTAAAAGTAAGCAAGAATTACGTGGCTACATGTTTTGTTGGGCCAGAATCCTATTACACAATAATTGATCTCAGTAAAATTATATATCTATTGCAGTCCAGTGTTAGGAATTGAAATACTTTTACAGATTTAAGCATATGTGTTTCAAAGATTTAAGTCTTTGTGGACATTTTTTAGACTACAGTTTTATGTTTTACAAAAGGTAGAAGGTAGGTATGATACAAAAGCTCAGAGGTTATACAGTCATTCTTCTGACTGCTCTGGCTGTTTTCATCAGCCTCCTTTCTGGCAAGGCAGTCTCTTGCTGACCCCCCCATGCTGTTAAGCAAACAAAATCTAGTTGAAAAATAACTCAGAAAATAAAAAAATCACTCATTATTACCTTGGTTTTAATCTTTTCTGGCTTGTCATTTCCCAACATGAGAAAATTAAGAAGTGCTGGGTGAAACCATGTGATCAGCCTAGGAATGTGTAAGGAATTATAAGAAATGGTTATATATAATTAATTGTGATTAAACCTAGTAGAAAAGTAACTTGTAGATCACACTAATCTTGCCTAAGGGCAGCTACTTCACAAGTACCACTGTAATTAATAAGCTTCACTTAAAGAAGAATCAATAAATACTACTATTCATAGAAAATGGATATTATGTGAGAAGAAAGATTGGGTTTTAGAATAACTTGGTTTCCTCCAAGCACAAATTAATATTCTTTTAGGGAAAAGAGAAATACCAGGTAGTGACAAATTGAGGAATAATCCAATTAAAATGTTATTGGTTTCATTGTTTATGAAGATCTGACAAAAGCATTTTATCTCAAGCATTGATATTTACCAAAAGAGGAATTCTACTTCTAAAAATAGAGGAAATCTACTTTTCAAGCCAAATACTAATATCTACTGCTAAAAGAACCTCTAATGAGCCACATGAACAAAGCAACAAGCAAAAACCATTACAGGAAACCCTGGAGACTACATCTGGATAGCAAGAAATTCACAGAGTAGGAACGTATAAGACAAAAATTCTGTGATTAAATTAATTTTCTTCATTTTCACTACCTAACATTAAAAATCCAAGATATTTCCAAATCAGAACAGGCTATAGTAGAGATTACCTTTTTTTTTTGCAACAAACACAGCAATATTTTGCCAACAAAAGAAGATAGTTGAAACCTGTTCAGGGATTCCCTGCAAAAAAGCTGTACAAAGGAGATATTTTTTATAAACTATCAAAATATTTTTCTTTGCGTCATACTTCTGTGAGCTGCTAGTGTTGTGTGACAGTGTTGGGACACACTGATGTCCCATTTCACTTGCAACCTTGTTGGAGAGGGAGGGTCTGATTTAGGTTATCCACTAGCCATAAGAAACTATAAGAACTTGGGAAGACTCTTACAGCCAGAAAGGGAAAGCTCAGCTGTTTCATTATCCTGATTGCTGTGGTCAGGGCAGGTAGTTTGAAAAGAAAAATAATTCAATTATCTTTTTAGAGATTAGAGGTTTCGGGGCCTTTGTGAGCTAGATCTGGGCACTGGCTTTCCAGTACAATTAGTTCTGTGCACAGATTGCTTGAATCTCCAGGAATTTCTCTACTCTTTCTCTGAAACATGTTTAGCCCTTGCAACACCTGGCAGCAAGGAGTTCCCCAGCATCTGTGTTTTAGGGTTTACGGGGGTGTCTCTTTCCACCTCTGTTTTGGAGTTCTTTCCACTTTCTTCTGCATCAAATGGCAGCCAGGTATCTTTTCTCTCATCACCTTATGGTATACAGGTCAGTCGAGGACAATAGACTATTCCAACATGCCAAAGCACGGAGGAGGCTTTTCAAGTGTACCCACAGCACATTGGTTCTTTAGTGCCCACCACCTTGCATTGTAATCTCCAGTTGTTCTTTCACAGAAAAACATCCAAGTCCATCTTTATTTTCCACATCTGTTAAATATCTGTGATCATCAATGACCCCAAATGGATTTGCCTCCCCTAACTTCATGGGTCTGAAATTAATTTGTCTGTACTCTTTATCTGTGCTCTGTCTTTTGTCAGATTGATTCCTCTAGAGTGGTACTGAGATCACTTATCTAAGGCCCCAGTTTAAGATTAGATTAATTGCTGCCTGTGAATGTCTCTCCCTCTTCATTGATGAGGTGTGTGGCTTAGACTAGATACACAGGTTTGATGGTTAAACTCAGGTGACATGACTCACATGCTGAGTGCCTTACAAAAGGCTATAACAACTGCAAAATCCAAACCAACCTTACCTTGCATTTCCACATTATAACAAATATTAGAAAATTGTGTAAAACCTTGGCATGAGCCCACCTTCCAGTGTTTCCTTAGTTCCTGATTCTGCCATAATGAAATCCATACAGGCTTCATGCAGAATTTTCTAGTGTTAAAGAGGTAACATTATAATTCATATTTCAGGACCAATAGGATAGACAGACTCTTAGTGTCTAAGCAAATCCTGTGGAACTGCCCTTCTGCCATTTCCTTCACCAGCTGCTGTCTGCAGCCCCAACCCCAGACAGTTTGCCCTGCCTGTGGACACAAAGAGTTTGATTAGGCTATTAGAACCACAACTGGATTTCAAATCTCCTCAGAGGTGAGGTGACAGGTCCACAGACTTGGATGAGGCCCGCTTCTGTTTCTAATGCCATCAGAAGAACAGAGCTGAAAGGTGCTGCCTCCTATTGCCTCTCAACAATGCCACTCAGTGTCCCTTGGGCAGCTCGGCCACCTCTCCCCTGCTACCTGCCCATACTCACCCTGAGAAATCAAAGCCCTTGCAATCAACGATCTTCAGGGCAGCATCTTGTATGTCATAAATAGGGTATCAAGGTTGCTAAAAAAAAAAAAAAAAGCATCTTGCCTCACTAGTGAAGTCCTAGAAAATCAGGGAAGACAAAAATGGCATCTTGCCAGGCTGTCAGTTCCCTTCTCTGTTTGTTCCCAAGCTTTTGCTGTTGGCAAGAACACATCCCTCTGCTGCAGTGATCCCTGCATAAAATTTAAGTAATCATCCTGATAGTTTGCTAGACTAAATTTTTGCTGGATATTCATACAAGAATGTGAATAGCTATTTTTGTGCAACAATATTGCTCTGTTCTAACTCAACAGAGATGAGAATGGAAAAATGGGGAAAAAGTTGCTGCTGTGGGCGAGGAAGGGAGTCTTAATATTTCCTTTGCACCAGTACAATGCAGCTGCTTCTTTTGATAGCTTTAATGCAGCCCCTTCTAATTTACATGGGTGTTAGTGAAATCAAATAAAACCCATTATGCCTCTGAACCCAGTAGACGATCAATGTAATGCCGACTTTTACAACCCCAATTTCTTTCTGTAAGAGCAAAGAAACAATATGGGTTTACAGAAGGGCCAGGCTAAAGATAAACCTCCCCTGCCTTCTCTCTCTTGGGCTGCAATCATAAGAATCTAAATAGCCATTTGATTGTGAAGGCTGAGGTCAAGAAGGACAACAAAAGATCAAGTGAAAGCCTGGGAGCTCAACCTGGAGATAATCTTGAAACGGAAAAATGCTCAGAGCACAGAAGATCATCTACCAATTATGCAAAGATATAGAAAATCTGAACATTAATTAAGATTATTTTATTACTCTATTAATAATGAAATCAAATTGAGTTGTAATAAGTTAGAATGTGAAGATGATTTCTTTGTATTGTTAAATGACTTGTTTCAATTTTACTGCTTCAGAATTGAAGTAAAAATGTATTTCAAAAGGAATAGATACATTTGTATTAATTATATGATAGGAGCACACTCAAAGAACTATTGAAATAACACACTCTGGACTTGCTTCAGACTCTTCTCTCTTGTTTCAGGCTCTTCTCCCTGCCCTTTTTTCTCTATTTCTCCTTTCCTAGCGCTGTCATCTTCCTTGTGAGTTGGCAAAATCCCCTCTATTTCTGGTGCCAAACATCATCTGCAGCTCTGCAAGTTAAAACAGCCTGTCTGTAACTCCCTATTTCAGCACTTTTCTGATCTTCTCTGAAAAATATTAAGAAGAATTCTTGTCTGGAGAATCTGCAGCAGAACTCAGGATAGCTCTACTGGATTGAGTGCAGCTGTCAGTTTAACCCAGATGAAAATTGTCATTCCCCATTTTCTTTTCTTCTTCACATTCTCTGGTAATTTTACACTCTGCTGCTCTATTTAATGCAAGAAGCATTGTAGGGACACCATTTGTATAAAATATGTGATGTGAAACAAACTATGTGCTAAACAATCAAGATAGTGATGATCCTTCCTTTGACACATATACCCCTGAGTCAGTGGAAGTGGCTGTGGTGGAGATAGAGGGAAGTCAGCTCTCTGATAAAACAGCTGTTCACTTGTGTTTGCTGAGATCCAGTTTTCTGGGGCTGCCAGTGACTTGTCTTGCAGTATGAATTAGCACGAAAGGAAAGCATCTTAAAAGTTGTGACTTTCACAGATGGCTTGGAGTGTCCTTTTTCACTATGCAGCACAGGAGCATCCTGGATGAAGGGGTTTTCCCCAGAAATACAGCCTGGAAGACAACTGAGGGAAGAAGGTACCTCAGAGAGGGAGGTACCATTGTGCATGGTCCCCTCAGTCCACAATTTTACCTGTGCAAATGGAGAGAGAAAAATCCAGCTCCCCTGGGATGAGACCCAAACACTCTGAGGAAAGAGATTTCCTAATTACCAGACTTGAATTTCTCCTGAAATTAAATGCTGTCTACACTCACAGACTCCTGCTTCTACCTCTGCATTTCACTGTGGATGTTGAAATCACCATTTTCCTTTTCATACTCAAAGATGCTCTAATCAATATCACTGGAAATGTCATTCAACCTTTCACTTGGGGAAAAGGTGATGCTGACATTCTACTTTTCCTGAGTTTCCCAAGAGAACAGTTAATCTCTGTGACCTTGCAGATATTTAAGGAACCCTTCACAAGATAGCACAGTATTGTGACAGACAGCAGGGACCTTCTCACAGAGAGCATTTTGCCAACAGGGACCACAGAAAAATCTGGATTCAGAGAGGAAATAGTCATTTAAAAGGAACACATTGTTGTTCATCAGTATCACTCAGTGATATACTATTATTTCTGCCCACTGGAAACAATATTCTTGTACTTCTCAAGCAAAAAGACCATGATCTATGAATCTGACAGTGGGAAACTGAGGTGGTGAAAACATCTAAAATTTACATATTGCTGAGTGAAGACCAGACCATCATTACTAGGTTCCTCTTCATAGTTCTTGTCCTTCTGGAAGGAATGTGAGTATGCTCTGGATGTGCATCAATAGGGATGGCAGTTACTGAAGCTGTATCTAAAGATCTGTGGCACAAACCTCCAAGGAAATCTGCTTTGCAAAGCAATAGGAAGAGATACAGGGGTTAAATAGTAGAGATCATTGGGACCCTTGTGAAGCTGCTTTGGTCAGTCAGGTGTGGGCACAGCAGAAAGCAAAATAAATTAAACTCCTCCAGCTGGAAAATAAATATGAAACAGCAAGTGAATTTGTGCACTTCATGACTGAGTGAGCAAAGATTAATTCTCTAATTATTACCTCTATTCTACCCACTGAGATAAAGAGCAAGTTAGGAGAGATAATCAGGTTCTAAAACACTGTGCCCTCTTGAATTCAGCCCAAATGTAACAGTTAGCAATCATTCCAATACTGATGCAGTCTCTTGAAAGATCTATAATAATGCAATATTTGCTATTTTGCAATTTTATATGTCAGTATCAGGTGAAGAGATGCTTCATTCTTACTTATTTTTTAACCTACTTTTCATTGCTTATTCAAATGTTTCAGCTTCAGAACCGTGCATCTACTGCACAAAAGTTTGGTTAAGTATTCTACATTACATTATTCTAAATATTCATATTGTTTTAATTCAATATAAACTCTGCTAATACCACCCAGATGTCATCTTGCACTCACAGTCTTAGTTACATCAATGGCAGATCACATTAGGATTGATCATAAAATTCCCTGGTTTCACAAAAGCACTCTGTACTTGTAGCTACTCTACAACACAAAAGAAGGGGGGCAGGGAGGGCCTTTTTGGTTTTTTCAATATGAAAAGAATAAAAAATATCAATACAATAACTCTAAATGCTACTTGCAGTCAGATTATGCGTTAATTATCCCATGACCCCTAAGAGTGCCTGATAACTAAATAACATTCTAATTGTTTGTTTCAGCACTTCAAGATTAAATTTTATTCATTCAATACCTGCACTAGATAAAAGCAAAAAAAAATTGAAGATATTTGATTTGGGTTCATACAATTAAGAAGGATATCAAGGAAGCTGATCTATTCCTCCTTCTTATCTTGTGCCTTTCTTCATGAAAAAGAAAAGAGCAGCTAAGAAATGAAAGTCTGACTGAATAGCATCTAAACTCAACACAAAGAGGAAGATTGTCAGGGGATTGTCAGCCAGCAGAGAGAGGTACCACAGCAGTGGGCAGCAAGTCGGCTGGCACGGCTGAATTTTGGAGAGGTGAAGCAGTTCTGAGCATGAACAAACTTGTTGTCACAGCAGACACATTTCCAGAACTGGCTGCTACTTTCTGTGTGTTGTGGGCAAGGAAAGAGAACAAGGGAGGAAAGCATCTCACCTCAGTTGGCATAGGCGACTGGAAGAACAATGGTCACTATCAGGAAATGGCCATATAAAGGGTCAGGGTCCCCAGCTGCCAATTAATGGTGCTCAGAGCACATTCTTGGTCAGCAGGCTGTAGGAGGAATGAAGTCTGAAATGGCTTTAGGAGCACAGTGGATCTGCAGATCAGTGTAGCACAATGCACATCCCAGTGTTTGATTGCAACTCTACTCAACTCTAGGCTGACCATATAGGTCCAGCCCTAGCATGAGAATGGGCAAGGTGTGTTTTGGGAGAGCACTTTCCAGTTTAGTTTCACTTCAAAAGAACCCATTTTTTTGAGTTCACTCTGTGATATTATTCAAAGTGTATGGAAAAGAACAACTGGGAAAGACAAGGTTTCAGGAGAGACACCTTTTAAATGATTTTAAATATTAATTGATCAAAACAGCCAAATAAATGATCATGAGTTACTTAGTGCAGTGTTTGGTAGGAAATATTTCCCATATGTTGTCCTCATCACAGTAAGAAAGCTTCTTTTATTTCCCCCTTCTTGTTGATAGACACTGGTTTCCAGAGTCAGATAACTCTGAAGTCTTGACTTGTTCTTTTGCTCAGTATTTCCTTTCACAGATTTATCGGGATTTTCCTGAACAGAGACTTAAGCAGAGTTCCCCAAGCTTTCCCCACTTGTTGCCCAGGGCCTCCAGCTGTGGAGATGCAGACATTTTTAGAGCAATCCACAACACAGAGAGTCAGGAGTAAAACAGAGCTAAAACTGACCACAGTGCTGACCATCAGCTCTCCCAGTCATAGCGAGGGTTGTGAAGGTTTCTCCTGTTGCCTGGGATTACAGCCCACAAGCCTGGAGCTAAATGTTTCTACCTCATTTGCAAAGAGAAAAAAGCAAGGGAGGTTCCACCTCACAGGATCTGATAATCCAATTAGAGTATCCCTGCAATGTCAAAGTGCCAAGTTCAAACCACTCTTCTGGATGATTGAATTTTTGCCTCTTCTATGCTGGGGATTCCTCCTGTGGGAGCTATTCTTTGTGCACACAGCATTAAACATTTAGCAGGGACTGAGACCTCAGTTTCCTAGATCTGAGCTGAGTACACTTACCAGGGGGGTATGGACTCAGTCAGACCAATTACTATTTAACTTAGAATTAACCTGAATCGAGGCTAGCTGAGCAGCTCCAGCAGGAGGGATACCCATGGAGAATGGCTGATAGCCATTTTCCTGGCACATGAGACATCAAAGCCTGCTTAGAAAATAGAAATTTGAGTCAGGACTTCCTCTTTCCCAGAAAGCATTACGTTATTTTGGGAGGCAAGGACTGCAAACCACAGGTCACAGGTGATTTTGTTTCCCTAATGCCTCAGGAAACATTGTTAAAAACTGTGTGAGAATGACTATTCTGAGAAAACAGCTGCCAGCCTCCATGGACAGAGGATGTGTTCCAGGCGAGGAGATGAGTCTGTGCCCAAGTGCACTCTCCCCTTCCACATTTTGGGTGAATATAGCCCTGCTGTGCTATCCAGACTAGTCTGCTGCTCAGCAAATCAACAACGCAAACAAATTGGACAGAAATCAAATGATACAATTCCCCGAGGTTTCTGGTGCTGTCAGTCATTTCAAGATTACAGGTGTTCAGGACAAAGCAGGTGGATGAATATGACATCAGTGTAAAACCGTCAGTACCTGCTCCCTGCTGGACTGCTGCAGTGACTGATATGCATTTCTGTCATAAGGAGAGCTGCAGAAACAGACAGGTCATGCTGACAGGACAATATGTATATTTTGTGGGAGAAGATAACAGGGCCAAAAACGTGGCCCTGCTATTTCTTTACATTTGAGTGATTACACAGGTAATCTCATGTCTTTTTGAATCACAGTTTACAGGTCCTCACATCATTTGATGATAGCAAGCACTGTGTAGTTCTAGCATCCTGGTGGGCATTTTCTCCCTGGCATATGTTGAAATTCAAATTCAGTCCCTGCCCTGTGCCAAAAAAAAAAAAAAAAATCTAGATTATGAACCAGAGCTGTTTATTTGCCATTATCAGCTGACATTGGAAGCAAGTTAGGAATTTTCAGCGTATGGAATATAACCAATGCACTCACATGTCAGCTCTGCAGTGCAGATAAAACCATTCTGAAAAAGTGCAAGTTCTCCAATGAATTTCTGTTTAATTTATATTTTGTTACTTTAAATTTTTTATGTATTTCCATTTGTCTTCTAACTTTCAAGAGAAAATTATGAGATCACAGAATGCTGCCGCTTCAGAAATCAGGAAATCTCAGCAGCTGAAAGAAAGAGCTTTGCTGTGTGATGTATTCAGCTTCACTTTCAGACCCAGAAGTCTGAAACAGCATGGGATGTCTTTGGACTTCTTAGTGCTGCTCATTAAAATGCAATATGAACTTTATCCCATTTTGAGATTCTTCTGTATTAGGGCTGAGCTATTAGACAGCTATAAAATCTGCCATATAAAATTCTGAGTAATATAAACTACTAGCATATAAAAACTTGCATTAATGTAACCAAGGTTACAACTGATAATGCTTAAAAATGAGGAAATAGCAAATTTATAGCAAACTCAGACACTAATTCTCTTCAATTTGCTCATTATATGGATTACAGCCCAGGATTTTTCTGCCTGTTATTTTATTTCATCTTTATTCTCAATGATTGCTAAAAATTAAGAGCATTACAGCAAATTATCTGTAATCATAAGGCTACCTATTTTTCCCTCAAATAAAATAGTATAATCCCATAAATACAGCTGGGCATGCAGACATGTGCTTGATTTCTCTTTTATAGAAAATTCTTTAATTAAAAAAAATCCTAATCCAAGATAGAATGAAAACCAAAATGATAAGAGAAATTAAATTCTGAAAGAAGATCAAATGGCATGAGTCTTTTAGCATTAAAATTAAACCATTTTATCTGGAATTTGACTTCTTGCAGGATGCTGCAGTTGCTAGAAGTTAGTGAAAAATGCATTTCAATACACTTAAAGAAGAATCTGTTGAGGTCCATTTGACGCAGAGATACCTGCTCTGTCTGACAAAATTTCTGAGTGAAAAGCTGTGAGAGGCTGCTAAAATGTCGTGGAAGCATACCAATGCGTTTCCTGTAAGTAAAGAGTTAATTTTTCCCCCAGATATGTGATGTCACTATTGCCAGAGACAGGACACAAAGCTCGAGCATCCCTGGGTGGCACTGGTGCACTCTTCTCCCAGGACCAGGAATGCTGGTCTACCATAACTTTCTGATACTTGACATAACTTTCTGATACTTGACATTAAATTAAAGTAATTAGCGGCAAAAGGCAATCAAAACACTGCTGTTGTTCTGTGCTGAGAAGACTGGAACACTCCCTTCTAAATTAACTTTCCACAGCAGAATGGCAAAGCACTTTCCAAAGTTAAAGTGTTACACCAGGAAGCATCTTCTATCCAGCACTCTCGATCAATCAGCTTTGGTTCATAAACCCAGCAATTAGCAATACAAAAACCCTTGGAGTGAGACAAAAATTAACAACATTTTTGTTTATATAGGACTGGATTTCCTTTGATCAATGTTTGTAAATGACTGGAACTGACATAAAAAGGTGAGCAAGCTGTAAAATTTCACAAATGAATTTTACATGCTAAGGCCAAAATTAAAACTAATTATATGTGGTTTAAAACAAGAATGAGCTTTCATATTCTCTCAAAGACAAGGGCTGGTTTTGCTGAGGGGCTGTATCTGCCTTTCATCTGCACATCCATTCTGAAAGATGAAACTACAGACTATGGATAGATGGCAATGCACATGCACAAAATTGTGCAGATTTTGCAGTACTCATTTCAACTACAGTTACTGTGTATTAGGACAAAAAATGTGCTTAACACATTTAAGAAATGGAAAGAAGACTTAAAATAAACTTCTTAGAGTCTCAAAACTAGGATGAACTAAGCATTCTAAATGGAGACGCAGTTTGGACTGTTTTTATTTAATTTTTATTACTTTTAGTCTTGTTGGCTCTGTGGAAGATGTGAATGTTTAGGGATCTCTAGTATTCTGCTTTGGTCATTACTGATGAGTGTTTACAATTCTCCAGGTGGAAATAAAATGGTAGACAACAGCCAGTGCCATTGTCACATCACCTGATAAGTGCTTTCCATCTCCAGAATTCGAGAGCATTACAGATGGATAACAGCCCAATTTTCCATAGGCAAGGATTTAAGAACTTGCAAAATATGTAGGATTCTCTTATTGAAGAGTAATAGCATTACAGCTAGTGGAGAATCAGAATGTTCTGTTAGAGCCATTGGGAAAATGATTTCTGCTACAAATGCTGAAGGAAGAGAACATGAACTAATGAGTATAAAACTCTCTATGCAACTGTAGAGTTGTGCCTCATAGTTCCACTGCCCCAGTAAATGCCATCTTCAAGAGAAATTCATACTCAGTTGCCCAACTATTTTTCTCCAGCAGATGATGATGATGAAAGAATTAAAATGTATCAAGTTGCAGTCAAAACATTACTCAGATGCCCACCTTAAAGGGCTCTTTCTGCACAATAAAAGCAAGAAGCAAAATGATGTGGCTTTTCACTTCAGCCCTAGCTGCCAGACTGATTCTGGGCTTTTTCTACCCACTTCTTCAGGTGAAATGTATTTTTAAAAGCCTTTGAAAGAGGAACATGTGTACATGATTCCTTTAACTTGGAGACCAGTGGCATTCCTCATGGCTGGTATTGGGACTGGCAGTGTTTAACATATTTGATGGTGACATGGGCAGTGGGACTGAGTGAACCCTCAGCAAGTTTGCCAATGATAGTTGTGAAGACAATGCTTTTTCAGGCTTAAAATAAAAAAAGTGATACTCTAAAGAGGGGGAGGAAATCCTTCATTAATGCAGCCAAACCTTACACATCAAGAAGAAAATAAATAAGCAGCTGACATTTTTACACTTTTGTGGGTGAATCTCCATGTCTAAAGCACCCACAAATAATATTTTCATATCCATATTTAACTTCACTTTTTTTAGGTGCTGAAACTTACTGAAGCAAAAATAAATGAGCTAAAGTAGAAGGAAGCAGACTGAAGTTGTTAACAGCTAACAGCATGGGTGTTGCCTAAGGCCAGAAATAACTGATGGATGATCAAACAGTCAGCAGACAAATCCTCATTAGAATTGTAAATTTTGTGTCCCTAACAATTTACTCTCTTCACTATCATCCCTGCACTCACTTTTTTGCAGCAGCTGCACTATCACTTTCCAGTGCTGGCAGGGCTCTCTTAGTCTTATCCCTGGCACAGAGCATAAGCTCTAGATTGCCACTGTCAAAGCAAAATGATGGGTTTGGAGGAGCATTGTGGCACAGGGACCAGAGGTAATGTCCAGGTGTGTACTGGCCAGCCTACAGCATACAGACAAGGAAAGCTGCCCAGTGCAGGTTTTTCTGGGGAAAATAAACAGGGCCAGGGAGCACCCGCCCATGAGCAGATGCAGCACACATTTCATATCGCATGGAGGAGGATGCACAGCCACAGAGTATCTGGCTGAACTCTACTCTCTTGTCCTCAGTTCACAGAAAAAAGTCTCCAAAAGAATACAATAGTACTTGAGCAGAAAACTGATGGAAATACTAGGTGCTCAGAAAAAGTCACAAATAAGGTTGACCCAAAAAACCACCCTCTTGGCTCTCAATGCATATAAATATGTGGTCATGTGCTCTTCTACACCCAGCACATTTTTACACTTAGTCACATAATTATAGACTATATCATAAAGCACACACAAAGGGATAGAAGCAAAGATGCCTGAGCAACCTTTACTTTTCCTTCCCTAAGAATCTGGTGGGTTTTTTTGCAACTTAAAAGATGTTTTTTATATGTAGAATTGGTGTTGCTCATATTACAAATAGGTGAAACAGAATGCAACATGCAGAGCCAACTTCCAGCCTGCTGCAAACTCACTGGAGCCACTAGACTAACACAAGTTGCAAACGTGGTCTGCATATAAACAAAGAATGTTTTTTTCTTGACTCATGTGTATTCTGGCCAGGCACTGAGGCAGGAGCAGCTCTACAGGAGAAACTTAACTCCCCTTCCTTTAAAAGTAAAGTGGTAAGGGTAACTATCTAGCTGCTTGATTAATGAAAGTAGTCTTCAGCGTGAAACCTATAACTAACATGTTCAATAGGTCTCTCTTTATTGATAAATTACCATATATCTCCAAGCATGCTATAATTAGGTAATAGGGCAGAGTTGTAAATCTAATTCAATTTTTATTGATGTACCTCAGCTTTGTATCCCATCCTGTGGGACCAAACCAATGGGCTGGTTTTATTCCTTTCTAATTTTAGAGAAATAAATCCACTGCACTCAGAAATCTGTCTACAACCTATTGCTGAGTGCATTAAACAGGGAACTCATTACTCTGCTACCACTTTTTGTTACTTCTTCACCTCTTTCTGTTTGTTCCTGTCTTCTAAGCTTACATGAAACAGAAAAAAATAGGAAGGTGCTTTCTCACTGCTTAGATGTTGCTGTCTGAACTTCTATTTCCCATTTTGTTTGAGCTTGGATTCAGCTCACCTATTAATTCACTGATGTGTCGAATCAGTCTGACACACTGAGAACTGCCTCTGAAAGAATGGACCTTCTCAGCTTATTAAGGTCCTAAACAAAAAGGTATCAACCTCACTGCTCCAGCTGGGAAGACTGAGTCTCCTTTTTTGTTTTGGGTTATTAGCCTTTGATTTATAAGATGTGCTACCATTTGCTCATGTGCTCAGCAAGGTAATGCAAAAAGAATTAAAATTCACTGGTGAGATCCAATTATCTCATCCTGCATGTTATTTTGCACAGTTCAGGAGGAGCAAAAAATAAAATAAAATTAAATAAAATTAAATTAAGTTAATCAAAATTTGTACATTTGAATGGAAAATTATTGATCCAGTTACCCCTCAATTTATTTCATATGGAAGAAGTAGTGACCTGAATAATTTTAAAGGTGAAAGTGAAAGCTGAAGAAAATTTTTGTCTTATCCTTATTTTACATGTTGCCCCAACCCATAAACCAATGTGTATTTCTCACTCAGGTTCCCCCTCCCTGTGGTTCAACCAACATTTTCTTCATTTCTATCCATGGTTCTTTTGCCTTTTTCTGTGCTTCTCTCTGCCCACAGCCTAATTATCTCCCCAGGTTGGTCTGTGGTTAATTAGGGTCAGACACTTCGGCAGTGTAAAGTGATTTATTCAGTGAACTTGAAAGAAGCCAAGGTAATGTCACACACACCTGCCAGCTGAGAGCCAAGAACTCCAGCTGCCTCTTTTTCTCAAGCACTGGGCTCCCATAGAACACCAGAATTCCTGTGCCTTTCAAGAGAAACATCAAAAAGGTAGTTTGACTGAATTAGCCTCTCAAATGTTACACTTTATTGATGTTTCCTTACAAAGGCAGATTCCAAAATTTAATTTCTGAATGTCTAAATTCCCTCTGAGAATTGGATGGAAATAATTTTCATCTCTTGCATGAGTGCAAAGAGGTCATTTTAGCAAAGTTTACAATACCGAACATTTAACTATTCTATCATATAACAGTGAGCAAGCTGGGGACTACTCAAGAAAACTGGATTTCTTCAGAAATCTATAGATATTCTGATAACTATTCAACTTCAAATATTGATTTATTTATCTCTCTGAGTTGCCTGTTGCTTTTCCATTATTCCTTGCTAGTAGTCTTTGGGAGTCTTGCACATTTTTTTCACAATCAGTTAAGTTTAAGGGTTCATTCACAGATAAGTCAGACTTTTCAAAAGCTGGGCCTACTGGCCATCAAATTGTCTTTGTCAGAGCCACTTAAATTGTGTTCTCTTCTGTTGCTATGTCTAACTGCTTGTGCACAGAAATGCACACTCCTCAAGTTATGAAATGTCGGAGGGCATCAAAGAAAAGGATTATAGGAATTAATAAGAAGCTGCTGACAAGACGGCCATTGGCAGAAAAAAATCACCCTTTCACATATAAAACATAGAGAACTGGATTTTCACTCACCAGATAGAAAGGCATATTAAAGATAAGAAATAATTTTTATATGCCATTTTTATGATCCAGATTCTATTATTTCAAGACTTTAATACTGATAAACAATAGCAATACGAGAGGACTGGGCATTTTGAATATTACTGCAGGGCTTATGTGATGACTTTCTTAGTTTTCAGGAATATATATATATATACTTTATACCTTCATTGTGAGGTAAATCTCAGCCTTTGCCTAATTTATGGAAAGATAAAAACACCACTGGTTAGAACTAGCAAGCTTTTTCAGAGGGCCACACTATAAATCCACAAAACTGCATAGTTTTCAACTGACAATACTAGATCATTTGAAAAAAAATGGCTATTTCCATCTGGTCAGCATCTGTTAAACTCCATGGTTTACAGGCTGCATAAGAATTTTTTTGATCTAGCTTTTGCTAAGTTTGACCCAATTTAATTTCAAAACAAGTAGACGCACAAATTAGAGAGATGAGAGTGAAAGAGAGCAATCTTCTTTATACTTAACCTCAGAGATACCTGAACATCTCTGGTATGAAACACAGATTAATTACTCGGCTCCTCTGCATGCTGATCCCAACTCTCTTTATTTCAGTTCTCAAGAATCCTGTCCTTTGATGAAAACCACTATGGAATAGAAAATATTTTGTAGCCTTTAGTTATTACAAGCTTTACTTATTATTAGCTTAATTCATTGGCCAATGACTATGAAAAACACTTCAAAATTCCTTCAGTCAAGGACAGATTTCTCAACTTGTGAGACAAACAAGAACTGACATGGGAAAACTGGAGTGCCCAGGATCCCATACTAGGTGAGGAGCAGTCCATGTGTCCCAGATCCATCCTCTGTCCCTTCACCCAGGATTTCTGTTCATGGTGGGGTACAACCAAGTGGCCAGTTTAGAAGCCATTGTTACTGATCTTATAGCTGTCTCAACAACCACAAATTTATCACAGCAGTTAGCAATGCCAGTTCTACTTGTTAGCATCATCTGATTTCCTTTGTTTTTAAACATCCAACTTAAGTTTTGTCACTGCAGGTATTAAAAAATTTACTCTTTAATAAAATACAGGTGACAGAAATACATGTGAAATACGTCTGCCGTATTAGCAAAGGTATCAGTGGGTTCTCATCATGGCAAAGTATTAAATCCTTTGTTCACATGAAATGCATTTTTATACAAAATGCCTCATTGTCCTGTTTATTGGGTCACTTTCACCTATTTCATACCATTGTTACTCTGCTTTCCCTGGGGAATTCCTACTGATTTGAAGCAGTATTAGATAAAGATGAGGCCATACCATAATTTAGAATTACTTGAAGTCTCCTTTATTTTGTGAATGGATGATTTAACATTAGATGAAGCATTTCTTGAAATCTTTTAATAAAATTGAAGTTCTACTGAAATATCATGTTTAGAGATAATTGCATGCCTTAGAAGTCACGGATTATGTGTATCATGTAAGATATTAAACCTGTCAAGATGTTGTTTTTAATACGTCTTTTAGTTAAGACCATGTCTTGACATGAATTATTCCTAGCATAGTTTCTCACACACTGGTTCAGCAAGCAATCACCCACTACATCCATCATTTCTGTGGCTGTCTCACCATATGTCTCAGAGGGGTGTAGGGGGAAGTTTCCAGTTAATCCTTTTTTTTTGCACTTGGTATGCAAATCACTTAAAATTGAATGATGTGTCAATTTCAAGTAGCATTGTCTTAAGAAACACTGGAGTTTCAGGACTAAGCTAAGTTTGATAGGTATAGTGGATGGTTCGTTTTCTTTTTTTGCTTGCATCTTTACAAAATTTTACAGCTAGAAAAATTCTCATTATATTCTCCATCCTATTTCCTCCTCAGAGATATGCTTGCAAGAATTGGCTTTATATTATCTTAGCGAAAGGCTTCCGCTTGTAATATTTCAAACCTTCATCTGTCCTTGCCTGCCATGACATTCATCCATCTGACAAAACGGGGTGGAAAACAATGCCAGCCTCTGAGTGAGTGCCCTTTCAGTGAATTTGTTAGCCAGGCATGAAGGATGCCCTGCTCACTGAGGCTGGGAGCCACAGCCACGCGGGTCCGTGACTCCTGCGGGCAGGGAGGCTCGGGCTGCGCTCCACCCACAGGGCTTCTGCTCCAAACAGCAATCTGCTTCCATCAGCTGGGAATTAGAACTCACAACGGTGGCGTTGTGTAGGCTGGTCTTGGCTCTCTGAAGATGCACATAATGAGATAAACAATGGTTTGTTAAGTTTCAGATTCATTTCCTAACCTCACAAAAATCTCTGTGTACTGCTGCTCAATACTGGGAATTGTCTGGCCATAAACGCACGTCAGTAAACTCAGAAGGCTCAAATCTAGGAAATGGAGCAGAGTTTGAGTAAAATCTTTGCACAAAATCAGCAAGGCACTGAGACCTGAATTTGTCAGCTGTATAAGCAGTCAGGCCCAATCTGGACCCAGAACAAGACAGAGATGGGGAGAAGGATTATTAATTTCTATCTGAGATTTTTTCTGGAAGGGTTGTGCTGTGACTTGTGCATAGACCACCAGGGAGTCTCTCAGGCTGCCTGCACTTTCTTTGTGTGTAGGTAATAGCAAGGATGCACAGAAGTTATTGCCACTGGTTTTGATTTCATACTTGCAATTAAGACATATTTTAAAAGCAGCTCTTTGTCTTGTGGGATCAAAGATCAACTTGGAGCTTAGCTTATGAGACACATACAGCAGCTTATTGAGCATGTTTTCATCTTCCCATTCAGCAGGAAAAGCTTCACACTTCTGACAAGGGTTCCTCCTATGCAAAGCACTTATGTACAATCCAATTAAATAAAAAGTTGAAAGAAAGACCATAAGATCAGAATTTTTTTATACACTTTCCAGTGGTTTTTTCACATCAAGTCATGCAGAAAGAGCCTGGTGGAGGGGTGGTATGCAGATTTCCTTCTGCCAGGTGGCTGTACAAACTGCTAGATGATAAAGTCCTATATCTCTCTTGGTGCCTGATTGATCTTTTTCTTGTGAAGGTTTTTCTGCACAGTGGAACAGCTTCAGTCAGAGAAACAACAGATACTTCCTGCACTCTCACACCCAACTCCAGCTCCTGCCCCAGCATTGTAGCTGTTGGGCCTCTCCTATGGAGGATAGGTGAGAAATTTGGGATTGAACCTTTCTGGGCAGGAAGCTGAGATAGAGTCTCTAAGAGTCTTCACAAGTGATCCAACTTTCACTGCAAATAAGTAAATTCATTAATTTATTAATTTTTAAAAACCAACCAAGCAAAAAAATATAATATCAGGCAGCTGTGGAGTTTAGATTCCTCCGTATATAAGTGAGAGCCAAGGAAACTATTTCAAAATAACTGTTCCCAGTATACGCGCTTTAATTTTGCTGATTTTTGGCACCTAAATCTTTTTTTTTACAGGAGATCCTTACACTGTGTGTCCTGGAAAGCAGTGCCATTCATTCCTGAACAGAAGAGCTACAAATGCTACATTCCCCACTATTCACAGAGAAGTGGCTGTTTCTCAAGCTGCCAGGTTACTATCAGTGACCAAATTTCTCAGCTG
The DNA here is from genome assembly GCF_027477595.1 of Haemorhous mexicanus. Classification (NCBI taxonomy): domain Eukaryota; kingdom Metazoa; phylum Chordata; class Aves; order Passeriformes; family Fringillidae; genus Haemorhous; species Haemorhous mexicanus. The sequence goes on from NC_082344.1 coordinate 63,295,622, forward strand.
AGAATATTTCTGTTATTCAGAAAAGGGAAGTCTTGTGATTGAGTGCCTGTGAGAGCCATTTTGTCCAGCACAAAGTAGCTCTTTAGAGCTAAGCTGTGCCGCTGCATCCAGCAATTATTAAGGTATTTCCCTTGCACACTGATATTTGAAGTGAGGCCTGAATGCTCCTGAGGCACAGTATGGAGTTCCAAACCTCTGCATCTTCATTAAAACATTACCTTCTCTTTCACACAAAAAATACTTGGTTCTTGAACAGCTGCTCTTCACAGGCACCAGCCTGGGCCTTCCCTCCCACTGTGGCCACTGAGACACTTACAGTCCTGTTAGGGAATTGTCACCAAAAACTGCTGACCCAAACCCCTGTGAGCCATGCTGCTGTGTAGGTCTCTAAGACTTTGCCTTTGGGCTGCTCTGTACCTACCTACAGGAAGGTACAGAGCAGCCCAAAGCAGTGGTGCTTTCTCCCATGGCACCCCATGCCAGATGCAGGAGAAGGTTGTACCATAGAGCCAGAGAATCACAGATTTGTTTAGGCTGGAAAAGGCCTTTAACATCATCAGGTCCAACCACTAACCTATTACTGCCAAGTTCACCACTAAACCACAGTATCACAGAATCACAGAATTGTTGGGGTGGGAAAAGATCTCTGAGATCAAGTCGAACGAGTAACCCACCACTGCCAAGTCCATCACTCACCCACATCCCCAGACACCACATACACACATTTTTGGAGCACCTTTAGGGCTGGTGATTCCATCACTGCCCCTGGCAGCCCGCTTCAGTGCTTGACCACCCTTTAAGTGAAGAAATGTCAGAACCTGACACAACTCGAGGCCATTTCCTCTTGTCCTATTGCTTGTTACACGGGAGAAAAGACCTACCCCCACCTGTCTGTAATATTCTTTCAGGTATTGGTGGACAGCAATAAGGTCCCTCCCGAGTCCCCATTTCTAAACAACCCCCATCTTTGTCTTAGATAATTTTTTATGGAAAATTACTTTCTTCCATAAAAACATATGGTTCTTTTTATATTACTTTTATGATAGAGCCTGCAGATGTGACCCAAACCTTGACTCACCTCTTTCAAAAGGAATAAAGAGCCAGATGTGCATGGAAAGGTAGAATAGTCTTTGGCCAGGAATCTAGCTGAGGAAGACCTACAGAGGGCTCCATTTCACACTGCTCCCAAGGGGAAAGGACATTTCTTATTTAGCTGAAAAATAATGAGCACTCTCTGAAAACCATATATTTTATTTTCTCTGGGTAACTCACAGACATTTTACAATGGCAATAAAGATTTAATTTAAAGCATCAATGATGCAATCTTTCAAGGGGTAATGGTTGGTTTAGTCTCTGGCAGTTCTTTGGTCCAAATATCTTGGTCTTCACTTTTCATGGGCCATTAATGAAGAGATGAACTGCAGAAGAGAAACTTGATCCAATAAATCCATGCCATTAGTTCTTTTGTCCTCTTTGCCAATTGTATCCAGATCCAGGTAGTGACTGGAATTTTCCACAAACATTGATTGCTTGTTCCATTTTTCTCTGCTCTTTGGATAGTTTTTATTTTGGTCTTAGCATAACTTTTGCCTACAACATCTCTTGCATAGAAAGAAAACTTGCTATGAATACTGATATTTTATTGAATCATTTTATTCCTCAAAAAAAGCTATGTCTTTGCATAACTCTTGATCTGGAATGCATTGTTTTGTTGCTTAAAAAATCATTAATCATAAATTCAAGAAAGACCGGGAAATAGAAATAACATAGATAAAACCAAAAAAAAAAAAATGAATAAAACATTGGGAAGATGTAAATAAATTCACCAAACATGCCTGTTAAATCCTAAGAATATGAATGATTTTATAGAAATAATGGCTTACATGCTAAAGCAAAATGTTTTTGATCATAGCTGTTGTAGTTTGTTTTGATAGCCCAAGATATTCCACTGTCTGACACATCTGAAACAATGAAGTAATTTTCCTTTCAAAGTAAAAAGAAGTATCAGATACCTAAAGAGAATAAAACATAAATTTTTTCTACCACAAAATGCAACCAAAAATTTTGAGTATTTTTTCTTAAATAAAGATAATGAAACCAGATTTTCTTTCATTCTAAAAAATGCTATGAACATATTTAACATAAATAGATATAATTTTTCAATCTCTTTGCTTGACAAGTTTTTTTTCTTCGAAATATGAATGCAGAAAATTCTTAACCATTTAAATATCTGAGATCCTAAAAGGCAACAACTTTTGCTTGATGCCAATTATTCTGTGATAGATACTGTGCCATGTATAATATTGTGTGTGTTTCTTATGCTTAGTTAGAACCATAGATTTTAAAGTTAATTAAAAATATTAAGGAAAGATAAACATTGCCTTCCAAATACAATGGGAGACACTAGAAGAGACAGACATGATGGAACCAAAGATTCAAAAACATCTACTGTAGGGCAGGGAGGAAAGAATGGCACTCATTTTCTCTTCTGGTGCTTCCTTTGTATTTACATATGGTGACAATTTTGGCATCAGGTCCTTAAGTCTTTGGGGTTTGTCACTTAAATCTAAGGGATCTAGCACTGTTACCCAGCATGGAGGAGTTCAGAAAATATCCACCAGAAAAAAATATGCTTCCAAAGTTAAGAAAAAGAATCATTACCCGTGTCACTTGTAGAGGATTTGGATGGATTTTAACTACAGGCAGTCAACTCTTCTGACTGTGCATACAGTAAGGACTGCACAAACAGGCACAATCTCCATCCAGAGAACACATTTATTTTCTCACACTACATGGCAGCACCAGAGGCACAGGAAGTCCCAGTTTGCTGCACAGCCTGCCTGCTTCCATGCTTCATCCAGCACTCTTCCTCTGCAGGGAACTGAGCCCACATTCTTCTTCAGCATATGGATGAGCTTTTTCTTAGGGGCTGTTAACATATCCTCAATGAAATCAGGATGCCAACCAAAAAAAACACATATTTTTTGACACTAAAAGGAAAAATAATCCAGCTTAAATAAACCTTAAATTATGCATTTGTCCTGTCTATTAAGTACTAAATTTCATGTAAAGAGCTAGTGTTCATCGCTTTCTGTCTTTCCTTTCTTCTGTACAAGGATATGAGTAACTCACATCTTTTGTAAGATGGCACTGACCTGTAAAAAACATAAAAATAATGTGTTAAACAGAAAGGAGACAAACACTAAATAAATGTATAATTATTTTGTTTCTCTCTCAAAATATGCACATACACAAATAAACACCCATGCAGCTTTCCATCCTGTTTTACTAAAACAAATCTTCAGACCCCCAGCAACAAAGAACCAGTCACTTATTAGTAAGAATCCAAATAGATATTACAGAGTCTGACTACTTGTGCTTTTGAGATGTAAATATCAAAATTGCTTTTTGAAGAAGTAAAATGCAAAAGCAGTTAAAGTTCAGGATTCAATTTTTTCCTCTTCTTTTGATAAATGCATTTACATTTTAATTTTCAGTGTTTTCAATTTTCATCAGGGAAAAGCTGTATCTCTGGATGAAAAGCACAATAATAAAATGTTCTCCACTCCATAATTTTCTTGTAATTCACAGAAATGATCTGAGGGCATATAGCTCACGACAATATATATTATAGCATTCAGTGCAGAGAACTCAATTGTTAGGGCTGCAATTTCAAACATATGTATATAATGAACTGGCTGTGGCTTCATTTTAAATTCCTAAAGACTTTTTTGCTGACATGGAATCATCATGACTGTAATCTTAGAAACCTGAAAAGATTGTCAGAACTGTGCATGTTATTTCATTTATTCAATCAATACAAGTGTCAATGCCAATTACGCTGCAGAAATCCATACAATAGTCCTATTTTTTTTAAGTCCATATGGCACCATAGAACATGAGAGGAACAGAACAATGTGACATGCCACATCTTACATAATTTGGCAGAGTAGTGTGCCTTTATTTATAAGAACATGTTATAAATCTTGCTCTGCTTTTATTGCAATGAGTTGCCTTTCTACCCTCAAAATGATAAAGCAGATTTCGCTAATCTAAAACAAAACAAATCAGAAGTCCAAACAAACCCTGGAAACATTATTGATCTTCATGAATAACTTGGGACAGTTTTTAGTCACGCATCTTAACCACTCTGGCTACCAGAAACTGCAGAAAAAAACTGTTGTAACTTGCTGAACAGACAACAGCATCCACGGTTAACAACTGCTCACTGCAGTACCCATTATAAAATGCAAGACTGGTGTGCAGAGTTATAAAAAACATTCAGACTCTATTCTCAAAAAAACCCTGGTACATCAATAATAACATCAGTTGAGAAAACAGAGGATAACAAAATACATAGGAGGTCAGCAAAAGCCTGGAAGATAAAGCTCAGCAGCGAGGCTGAAAAGCAGCACAGAATGGAGACTGAATTCTCTGCAGTGCCAGAGGATAGAGACAGGCTGGAAGCAATAACTGGGGAGCCTGCCATTCCATCTCTGCATGGAGAGCAGGCTGCCACAGGGAAGTGTCCCTCTGCCCATGTGAGGGAAGCCCAGGGAGTCATCTGAAGGCTTGTTCTTTGGGGAAACTGCACTCTTCTTTACTGCAGATGCTGAAACAGGTTTTCTTCTGCTTGCAGCAGACACTTTGCCCTGCTTGCATTAAATTCTTTTTCTTTTCTAAAGCTTTTATTTCTCTCTGCCTAGGTTTGTGGAAGCTCCCACCAGGTCTCCTTGCACCTATTATATTTATGTTTTCTGATCAAGTTTAATTTCTCAGGTTTGGTCAGCATTCTCTCCACCTGGCTGTCAAGTTCATAATCTTCTTTCAGTGCAGAAGATGGATGTATAGCCCTCCATTCTTCAGTTCTGGTGCTGCTGAAGGCACTTCCCACAGGCATCCTTCACAGCTCCGTGTCACCCATCTGGGGAGCAGAGTTCCTTTTAGAGCTGGAGGTGAACAAGCCTAGCCTTGGCAAGCCAGTGACTGGGAGCTAGCTGCTTTCTGGAAACCCTTTAAAGATAAGCATCAGGAAGATCTATTTAAGCTAAAAGTTAGAACTGGCATTAATTTCATATTTGTAAGAGAGGCACAAACCACATCATACTAGAAACAAACACACACACAATAAAAAGCTGATTTAGGAGTCTAACTTCTTTTAAGAGACGTGTCAATAAACATGATAATAATATCACATAACTCTTGCTTGCTCAAATCCGGAGTATCTCCTGATACAACTGATAGCATTTCAAACATGAAAAATATGTAAACAGTACCATACTTTAAAAAATGAGGGGGCATATTCATTTCCACCATAATTACTACTCATTATATTGACATAATTATATGCATTATTCTAAATATATGTGAATTTATCTGCACAGTGATGTTGTCAATAAATTTTTCTTGTGAAAGGTCTATGAACCAGTTGTAATCTGAATATTTTACTGCAATTGAATACATTGCACTTGCTAACTCACAAAATCATGTCCTTCACATTTTTAGAAACTTAGCCAAGACTGTTGTGTTCACTCATCCTAAATTTATTTGACCTTAATCCATGCTTGATGATGCAGTGAGAAAGCCAAAAGGGACATAGCAGACATAATAAGAGATGTGCCTCACGGCAGGGAGCAGTTTATTCTAATGATTATTTATAAACCCCTTTAGTTCCCCAAGACGTGCTTTAGCAGTTGATTATAGTTTTCTTCAGGTTTTTAAAAGCTGTTCTTAATAATATGGCAGATTTTTCTAGCTGTCATAACTGTGCTTCTGATTAATTTTGCATCACTTGTGATACTAAGAGCAGATACTTGCCCCTAGCCACAGCCTGTATAGCCAAAGAAAGGGAACTTTGCTACTGAATACCTACCCCTAGAACAAGCAAGCAGTAGAGTGGCTTTCTAAGTTAAAACTCCCTTTGATTTCTCCAGATAATTTTTTCCCAAGTTAAGGCCGCAGGGCTTGGCTTGAGTTTGCAAGTGCCAAGGAGCTGAACTGAGTTTTACTACTCCATTACTCATGTGTCTCTATTTTTCCCCAAACTCTTTATATAGCTGCCACAGCTCCTCTGCACCTTGCAAGAGATGGATGAGCCAAGAAACACCTTTTAAGCAATCTCTGTAGCACTTGCCAAGTGCCAAGTCATCTATTTTACCTAGGATAAAAGCAGTAGCTCTGTGTGCTAGACTGCAGGCCAACTGTCCTGTAAATAAATCCTGGTCTTTCCAAGCTGACCCTCTGTGCACATTTAAACACTTCATCCTTCAGAACTTGAGGCTGCTCTGGGATGCACAGCAGCTACTGAAGGAGTCTGCAGCCACAGAGAGCCCTGCAGTAGCTACTGGGGACAGCAGCAGAGACAGCTTCCTAAAAGAGTTTCTTACCAAAGCCAAGGTTAGAATCAAACCACTTCAGCCTGTGACCTGCTGCTCTCTCCTTCTGCCCAGGTTTGACTCTGGGATTACAGAATTTGAAGCTTCCCTTAGCATCCCTCTCAGCAGCTATCCACAGTGGATAAGGAGTTCACAGTAAAGTAGGGAGAACAAGAGAAATAAACAATGTGATAAGCCAAGGCTTGCTGTTACCTGTATATTGCACTCCCCACTACAAGTGTTTGGCAGAAGCGTTTGTTTCTTAGGAGCCACTAAAGTTATTTGCAAGCTGCTTCTACCACAAAATGGCTGATTGTTCCTATTCATAGGCAGGGCTAATCTATCTTTCTGACAAAGCAGCTTTCATGGGAAACAGAGTTTTAGACAACAACTACAAAAAATACCTTCTTAACAGAAAGACACAGCCAGCTCATTGTAGCCTCCCTAACTCTAGTGCAGAATTGTAGATTTTAGGCAGAAGCCTGAAAAAATCTATGGGTGAGGAGAGGAAAATCACTGCGTCCTTTCAGGATTGCTTTTTGCTCTTGCAGCACCTATTTCTCCAGTGGGCTGGATCCTGCAGGATGACAGCAGTAGCTGTGGATTCTGTCCATCAAATAAGGTGACATAAACTGTGTCATGCTGACAAGTGATCCCCCACAAGTGCTGTAATGACTACATGCAAAAAGACACTTCAACTTGAAAAATCCAAAAAAAACCAATGGGGCATTTTATAGTATTGTTTCATTGGTGGCCATGCAGTGTCAGGGGGATTAAGCCCACTCCCTCTCTTGCAGCTATCCCTGTATCCCCTCTTCCCATTTCAGCACAGGCACAGAAGTTCCTCTCTCAGCTAAGGGCAGTCTCCTCAACCCACAGCCTGCACAGGAACTCAGCACATCCAAGCTGTGAATGCCTGCCCTCCCCATGACTTTCTGCAGCTTGCAGTACCATGCCCTGGCTTATCCCTGGTACAAAGCAAAAAAAAAAAAAAAAAAAAAAAAAAAAAAAAAAAAAAAAAAAAAAAAATTAAAAAAAATACTTCGAGTGCGCTTTAGTTTTCTTAGTCTGTAGTTTCTGGCTTTGGTGGGCTTTTCTGCTTGCAGCTGAGCTGACTTTCACAGCAAATAGCATAGATTAAGTTCTGTGCTCTGAGCAGGGATTTCTCATTTCATACATCATTTATAACTTTCTGCAGTGATTCCACAAAGTCAGTATTTCTCCATAACACAAAGATGAGAAGGATGGAAAAATATAGCTGAAAAAGTGACAAACCTGCAAATTGCATTTATGTAGAACTCTGTTGCCACAAAGTTTCTACATCAATTTTATGGAGACCCAGCAAATTCAGTATAACTAAATTTGCAGTTCAGGAAAGTTATGCATTTAGAGATTTCACCACAGTGCCATATTACAGTTTAGCAGAGATGCTAAATATCTCTCAGACAAAATGAAAATTAAATCTGCTGTTCTATTTTGTCAGATCAGGTCTTTGCCTATGGTACATTGGGCTTAGATTTCACTGCTCCCACCTCAGAGAAGTGAAAAATCACACAAATAAAAACCCACCTTTGCAAAGGCTGCAAACACTAATTACATCAGGTTGCCCTATAACTGGCAAGTGATGTCTTTTTTCATTTCTTGTTTCCGTGGGATATCTCATCCATCATTCATTACCAGAATATTAATGGAGGTGACTAAGAACACCACATTTTGGTGACATCCAGATTCCAGTGAAGTAAACAGCAAAAATCCCACAGGTTTTATTAGAGTCACAAACTGTTCCTTTGTACTGAGTTCTTTTTATAGTCAGAGCCAGTTGCCAAAATGCTGGTCCTGATCCCACTTTCATAGCTGGATAATCAGGATTTACTACGACCTAAATCAGTGAAGCCAGAATGGTGCAAATGAGAGAACTGGGGCCATCTGCTGTGAATTTCCAGATATCAGAAAGGAACTGAACAAGGGAGAGATTTTCTTACCAGCCTTCAATTCCTAATTGGCAAAGGTTTTCAAAGCCCTATTGTGCCTGTCCCCTATATTTAACTGTATCTTAAGTCAATAGGAAATAACGTCAGTAGGATACACACACTCACAAAAATACGTATGAAAACATAAAACTGAATTCAGGTTGAAATGCTTTTCATTTCAGTACAGCATATTGCCATCAGATAAAGAAAAAAATACATATTATTCTCTGTCTAGTTCTTCCAAAGGAAATAATACCAAAGGTTTAAGAACATGCATTGGCTTTTTTCCTGATAGGATTTAAAATGTTCTTTTCCAATGTCAGTGCAAAACCAAACATTAAGGCTGAAAATCAGCACACTAGACACGCACATTCAAAAATGAATGAATGAATGTGCTGGGAAAAGACTGGACCTGCTGCAGCCAGTGGCACAACTCCCACTGACTTCCATAGGGCCAAAATTCCACCCAGTTCCTAGGAGAACATTAAATTGGCCACATTATGCATCTCATTTAATGGACTACGTTGGCAGGCATGATTGATTAAGATTCACATGCAAGAAAGAAATCAACTGCATTGTGGAAAGTATTTAAATTAATGTATCTGTTACAGCATACCTCTAAATTAGATAAAATTTAAAATCCTACTTTTGGTACTGCCTGACTTCAAGAAGTATTGCAGTAAGGGAATTTTGAATTTGATTTCCCACTTTTCCCATTGCAGAACAAGGTGTCACCTATCATATAAGTTCTGTCAAAACCTCTTGAAAAATAAAAGAAAAAAAACCCTTCAAATCAGACTATATTATGGCACAAAATGTACAGAGGCATGAGTAAATTATTTAGCTCTTTCTTTTTTAATTAATTCCCTGCTTATTTTTAACCCAATTACCAGTCTGTTGGCTGCAGTAAAATTTGGATCCAAATATTTCTGCTAATCATTGGAATTGTTTGTATAGTACAGTCAAAAATTCTAACATCTTAATCAGCTTGCTTTCTGACTTTTTTAATAACAAAAGTAATTGGGTACATTAAAACTGCAATTCTTGAAAGTCCAAGACAAACATCATAATAAAGTACCAATTTCTTTAGGGAAAATTCTAGTATAATAAAGAAACCAAGTGGATTTTATTGAAATTACTTCCAAAATCTATAAAAGTTAACAGATTCATCTACTTTCCATAAGTTTTGCTGCATCTTGGGTAGTTTTATAGGAGGACTGGAATTACATGTTCTGTTATGCGACCACTGTGCCTTTTAAAATGCTATGAATATCTCGTCACTTCAATGTGGCCAGCACAGCCAAACCTCAGCAGCCCAGTAAGGGAGGGGCTGAGTGGCCATGCCCTGTGGGTCAGGGCTCCCCCATGACCCTGGGAGAGCAGGGCTTGGACTGGCCCATACCTGCACCCTTTGTGCTACAAACAGTGGGAGAACAGGCGAAGCAGAGCACCAGGGTGACACCTCAGGTGCATTCAGGGGCTCTCGCAGGAGGAGATGCACAGCACAGGGCTTGAGGCATGAGGGCACCCTCTCTGCCCCCAAAAGGGCAGACCCTGAGCATGCAGAAAGCACGCACAGAACAACCATCAAGAATGATATTAACTTTCAAGAGCAAACAATTGCCACCCCCAACCAGTCCCAAACTAAATATTTTCAGGCAAATCTGTACTGAAAGTGAATAAAGTCTGACCACTTCAGGCAACTGTCAGACACTCTAAATAATGATATTTTGTTATAGGCATTTCCTAATGCAGAACAGCACTAGCAATGAATATGCTGGGACAATGCAGGGGTTTTTATTCTCTTTCTGTGAAAGAAAATAAATGGGGAACTTCATATATTCATTGGCTCCAAAACCAAAGAAAAATAATCACAACCACACAGCAAAACCCATTGCACAAACAAGTTGTATAACTTCTTTTGAGTGTTTGATTAAATATTCTCTTAAAAGATGTACTTTACTTTTGCCATAAACACATGAAGGCATGCCAAATTTACCACATTCTCTAATAAATTATTCATTTTCTCCCTTCTAAAAAACCACATCTTTTTTCAGAATTCATTTTATCTAACTTCAGTTAGCAGCCATCTTGCTATGCCTTTCTCAGCTAGACTGGAAAATCCTCAGCATGAGCCTTGCTGAAGAACTGTGTGGCATCTTTGTTATGCCTTAAGCACCCTTCCTTCAAGTCCATCTCTCAACTTCCCTTTGATAAGAACTGAACATATTTGCAGCCCTTCTTTGCTTCCCAGCCCTTGTGGTCCTCCTCTTTACATCATATTCCTCTCTTGTATATGCTCTCTTATTTGTGCTGCAAACTTCATTAACCAGGAGCCTCCCAAACACACCGTCAGTATCCTTTATCCAGTAAAACTCTCATGGAAAATCAGCTGTTAACCACTGAAATACAATCTTCTGCTGTGTCTCCCCTGCCCTCCAAAATGCCATGAGAACAAGAAACTTTCACAGCAATTTCAGTACTGGGTGCAGTACTGTTTATAACCTGTGAGCTCTTGGTGCCCTGGAACTCCCCTTGAAGTATCCTGGGGGACACAAACCATCACTGTAACCAGTTCAATTCCCTCCTCCTTTTTTCCCAACCACGCTTCCCACCAGCATGGTGCTGGTGATATTTGTCCATGAGGCTGGACCTTCCCATACCCACCTCCCTCCAATTCCCAATGCCTTCATCTGGCCACAAATATTGTGCCTCACACTGTAACTTCTTTTAAAATCTGTGTTGTTTCTTTTTTCACAGTGAAAAGAGAATACAGTTTATTAGTTGGATCCTGTGGGGTTTTCTCAATATTACTGGAAGAAGCTAATATTTTGCTGACTAAAGGAAATTTATAAACAGCCAATTTCTAAATGAAACAGATGGCTTATTAAAAATGAGCAGTCACTACTTTGGCACACAAAAACAGATTTAATTATTTTTGTATTATAATATTACTGGTTTTGTTTATGTTAGAAATAAGAAGAGAGACAGTTCTCATAGTCCCACCATGTTAAGCAACAAATAAAAAAGTTGTGTGGTTTTGTTACAAATTGCAAATATCCTATTACCTTCACTTAAATGTATGTATGCATTTGGTTTGTGAGGCAAGTTTCTGGTAATGGAAGTGGGGGCCATCTCTGTGAAGCTGCTATAAGATTTGTCCAGCAGAGCTGATGCCAGCTGGCTCTAAGATGGACCCACCACTGGCCAAGGCCCAGCTAGTCAGAGATGGGGATAGAATCTCTGGGATAACATTTTTAAAAAGAAAATAAAGTTATTCTGCAGAAGTAATGGCAGCCACAGAAGAGAGCAGTGAGAACATGTGAGAGGAAGAGCAGACACCAAGGTCAGTGCAACAGGAGAGGCTGGAGGTGCTCCAGGTGCACCAGAGTGCTCCTGCAGCCCTGGTGCAGCCCATGGTGAGGCAGCTGTGCCTCATGGACATGATGGCAACTGGTGAATGATCTCTCCTTGCCCTTATCTCAACTGCTGAACCTTTCACTATATTTTCTCTCCCCTGTCCACTTGAGGAGGGCAGTGATAGAGTGGCTTTGGTGGCCACCAGCATCCAGCCAGGGTCAAATCACCAGGATGTAACAGAACTAAGTGAAAAATATCAAGCTGGTCCTGAATTTAAAATCAACTGGTTTTATTTATTGTCAAACATCCCCAAACTTGATTCAGACCTGCTAGACAAAAATTTCCCTGTAATGAATTTTCAAGTGTCCATGCAATGGCACCACTTCTTCCTCTAGTTCAGGGTTAAATCTCTCACACACATTGTGGATAATCTAAGTTAGCTTTTTTCCTTCTTGGAAAGCGAAAAAAAAATCCAATCAAATATGAGACAGTCCTAACTTTGCAAGTGCAAAAGTGAATAAAGACACATTTTCTTCAAGTGCTGGACAAAAATCTGGAGGAATTTCTTGCACTCTTGCATCAAAACTCTCCAAGAAAAGCTTCACGCAAACTTCAGACATATCTGCATGTACATATATTATCTTATTAGAAGACAGGAAACAACCCACTAGTCTGAGTCACATGCCCAGTATTTCCTAAGAGATTAAAACAAACTAAAAGAAGGCAAGCTGGCCTATTCTTCGTGCAAAGACTGTGGCTGTTCATGTGAACCAAACTTCTCAGTTAAATCCTGAAACCAGTGATATTTCCTTTTCCAATCAGTGTGATGTACGAAACAAGCAGCTTTGAATGTGTTTGTTTGAACCTGAAGAATATTACTCTCTGAAAATACCAATATACCTAAAGAATATTATCACCTTTATATCTAGATGAAAGCTATAGTAATTCATTGTTTGAAATCACTATTTGGATTTTCTTCACAGATACAAAGTAATTGAGCTCTAGAATTATGTTCATCAGAAAAAGGGAGTCACTGCAAAACCTGTGTACACACCAACAAGCTAGCATTTTTTATGGCCAAGGATTTGCATATTTGTTGATTATCTAGTCTGTTCAGCTTCCAGAAACTTTATTCAAGAACTAGCCATGGCAAAGGAAAGTTATTAGCTTAGTCACAAACACACACCCATAATAGCTTCTTAGTCTTCCTAAGTTAGCCCACACTGCACTCTGCTAGAACAAAGTTACTGACATGTCATGAAATATTGTTATATATAAGCTAAGTCTGAGAATTTCAAAAGATTTTCAAAGAAAGTAACCTCCTGACTTTCTACAACTGGGTCTTTGTGCCTTGATTCTATGAATAATGAATTTGCAGTAATTTCATTTAGAAAGAAGCAGAGGAAAAGGTCATGTCAAACATGGGAAATTGGGCAGCATGATTCTATCAGAAGTCGTATTGAAAGGATTCATTTCTTAAAAAAAATAAATAAAAAGTGAAGAGCAGCTAAATATATTAATCTTGTTCCAAAGATGTTTGATAGAAAAGGATGCATGAAAGAAGTCTCCAGCCCCACCAGAAACACTGCCACATCCAGGCTGTGACTCAAGTGAACAAAGACAACACACGTACAGATGCTGCACTCTTCTTCAGTTGCTGCCCCCCTTCAGTAGGATATTACATGTTGGAAACACTGCAGCTGCTCAGTGCCACACTGAGGGAAGGAGCTGCAGGATTTGATCCACAATAGCTGCAGGATTTGATCCACAATAGCTGAAGACACAATGGCTTTTTTTTTGCCACCTTTCCCAAGCACTAGCAGAACAGTACAGTGAAACAGAGTACCAGAAGTCCTGACACATCACAAGTACAGTGATCAGATTTTTGAAATGTCTTTACCCAGCAGGACAGCAACTGAGGGCATTTTTAATATCCATGTGTTATCAGATCATCCTCCTTAACCAACAGTAGATTTAGACACTGATGTGTGGCAGCACATCCCTTAGTAGCTGGCCTCTCCTGTGATAAAGCATACTATTTTCTATCTTGTAGCTTCTCTCCACCCTAAAAGGTTGTCATTTGTGAATGGGTCATACTGGGTAACATTTATCTGCAGTAACAGTGATTGATATTTTTAAGTCTTAAATTATTAGCAGTGTGGCAAGTATCTAATTGCTGTACTTGGTCTAAAACCAGAAATAATATCCAGTCTGAGTTGAATTAAAAGCCAGACAGTGACAAAACCAAGAGGATTTGTGTGTGTGACAGTGCACTTGATTTATTGCTTCAGATTGCAAGCAGTGAAAGGCAGTGTCAGTACTCATTTTCAGGTGACAAAAAGATATAAAGAGGTTATTATAAGGACTCCAACAAGTTTCTGCAGGTCTGATCTGGGAGAAGATAATAATGCCAGGTACTACGCAGGGATGGAGCAGAAACACAAGAGACTGAGAACAACTGCACTTGCAGGAGCTTCCCAGAAAGCACCTGAGGGCTTCAGCCCCTGAGAACAGTACACATCCAAAATACAGATTTTCAAAGCTTTTATCTAGTCCTGAGGCATTTCAGCTGCAAACAAATAGTAAAGTCCCCAGGGCATGTTCTATTTTGCTTCTAGGTGAAAAGCTATGCTCAGAAATGAAGAGCTCAGCACTGAGCTCATGCCTAATTCCCAGCAGGGCTGGCACAGTAAGGTCCCTTTGTCTCCATGGTTCAGCCCAACAAGGCCACACATCCTGGCAATGTGTATCCCAAACACAGCAGAGAGCACACCCTTTGGATCAGTCACAGGGGCTGTCAAGGGGAATGCACTCAAATCCCTGGTGCTTACACAGCCCATTTCTCAGAGCAGGACCATCCAGCCCCCGGATACCCAGAGGTGAGTCACTGGCAATAAAAATAAAACCTTAGCAGAGTCACATATTTCACAGTTGTTTCTTTCTGGCTTTCAGTGGGCCACTGAACAAACACAGTCAGGGTGGGCTTCACCTTCTCTAATTTCAACTGCCTGAAAGCTAAATGCCTATTCAAGGAGATGTTGCTAACACAAGGAGAGACACTTGCAAGGAACAATTTATCCCATGCTTCTTGGACACACACCTTAGGTCAGACAGTTCACTGTCTGGAGGAGTCTCTCCTAGGGAGTTGGGATATGTCTGCTCAGCAGCACACTGCAATCCATGGTGTCATGCAGACCAGGTCACTTTGTCATCAGCCCAGAGAAATCCTGGGGCTCTCCCTTCCTGAACTTGGGCTGAGATTTTCCTGCAGGAACAGCCAGGACATGCAGGGGGGCAGGAAGAACTCTGGGTTTACCCTCAAATGTAGATGGACTGCAGCTGGAGTAGACATCTGAGGACGAGCAACACAGTGTATTGCTGTACTACATATTGTAATATGAACACAGCCTGTATTCATAGCTTAGGTGAGGACCCTTTTAGCCAGACAATTAGGAGGCATAAATCCAGAATTTAATGATACATACCTTAATGATATTTTTAATGGCCCTTGTGAAACAAATAACACCAGAATGACACATGAACATGCTCTTTCTCACTATCTTTCAGACTGGATACCAATGTCAAATACATTTTAATGCTAATTATATTTTTTCTTTAATTTAATATATTACAGTAGATTTTGTACACATATGGGGCTGGATTTGAAATAACTGTGTCAAAAATTAATATTCATTGAAATATGAGAGAGAAATAAATTTTAAAAATCTGGTCATATTTGGTCAAACTTTTCTGTTTTCTCTTCAACTAGAAGGTCAGCAATTAAAAGAAGCTCTTTTCCCATTCTTTTTTACTCTCTTCTAAAGACAAGGTCTTAACTGGGGTTACTTTTCAGAACAATTAAATTAAATCATGCTCAAAGTAGAAGTAAGAACAAGCTGCCTTCAGCTACATACCATGGTATACCTTGGTAGCATTTAACATTAAAGTGTTGAGATACCTCTCAGCAGCATTTTTGTTTGCCATGATTAAGTCTTCAACACTGGGATACCCTGATGCTTTGGGGAGTCTGCACAAAAGGAATAGAATTTTGCAAATTATATTTTTACTGAGCATATAGGTGGACTAGAGGAAGACTAGGATACTAACCAAGTGCACTTATTCTCTGGTTGTCACAGGTCTCTTATGAATAGTCTCAAGTTTCTGCAGGATTTATGAGCTTAGGCATGGAGCTACCTGCTTAACGTGGAGTAGATGAGAAAGGAGACATGCACCCTCAAAAAGCATTATTTTCACATAGAAATTCTTGCTAAAGAAAATGCTACTGGAATAGCTACATTGCTGCAAAATAGGTATTTAATAACCTGCTTTGCTTTATAAGCATGTAAGATAGAATTAATGGATGTCTGGCATAAAAGAAACATTAAAATATAGGCTGAAAAAAAAACTTCTGGAACTGTTTTCTGTCATCCAAATTTACCTTAATAAAACAAGTAAGGACTTTCATGGCATCTTAGAGAGCTGAAGTATTTGTGGAACTCTGTAATCCGGCCAATTTCATAGGTACAGTGAGTTCTTGATCTCAGATAACCTCCATGTCAGTGTCAATCAAAGCATTTTCCTAGCATACTTTTACCTAACAGAACCTATAGGATTTCATACCTATAGGATTCCACAGATCATAGAAAATGAGTTTTTCAGTTGCTACCAGTGTTTTCCTTTTGAGGAAAATTGGGCAGCAGTGGGAGACTTTCTCCCTTATTTCTGCCCTTTTCTTGATTATTTGGGGGGGCTGGTGACACCTTGGGAGAGCTGTACAGAGATGCCTAGCCATTAATGAATAGAAGTGCCAGTCACCTTGGGGGGAAAAAAAGAATAAATAAATAAATAAATAAAAGGAAAATAATCATTTTGACAAAGTACCTAAGAAATTCAGTCAGAAGTGTAGTTGTAGCTAAGTGGAAATCCTGGATAAATGCAAATTTCTGCTGCATGGATTGACTCTACAATGTCTGCACGTCTGCACAGAGAGCTCAACAGTTTTTGGCTTTGTTGCTTATACCCAGTGTCTTTGCTGGACATTCTGCACACATACCTGGATCACAGTGTTACTGTGCTCTACACACAGGTGCAAAACCTCTCTTATTAGCAATAACCATCGTGTGCATGTGACATGGCACATACACACACATCCTTGCCCAGGAGAAACAGAGAATCCCAGCTGCTATGGAAGTCAGCCCCTTAGAAAATACTGACTTTGAAACTATCAGATAGGAATACAATTCGTTCTAGGGCTTAAGAAAATAAACAAAATAGGTTTATCTACTGCCATTGCAGTTTTCAGATAACATTTTCTCTTCTGGGGATGCAACCAGGAAACAGTGCTGTAGGTCAGTACCTGGACTGGCCCTGATACCAATTCATCTCTTGGAACTTCAGTCTGGCAGATGCTGCGTGAAAAAATATAGATTTGTACCATCTACCTGCAGCACATGCTGCTGTGGGTTCAGTGGAGTGGTTCTGATTTACTGTGTCTGGCCAGGGAACAGTACACTGAGCCGGGCAAGTCTCTGCAGCCAGGCGAGGAGAAGGACAGACAAGAACCTGGTGAGGCAGATCATTCTCAACAATAGTCTCTAATGCAGAATGAAGTGGCAGAAACAGTACATTATGGACATTATCATCATTATCTCTTGCAACCTCTAATAGGTTCTTATATCATTTTGCTCATTTTTATAGCTTGCTGGCTCAGAACAGACATTCTTTGTAATTCACTGGAAGAAATGCTTGATTTCAGATCCTCTTGTCCTAACCATACACAGAATGGATGAAATAGGGATGTGTCTGCTGGAGTAGATCAACCCTTTCTTGCATAATTCTAACTAAGAAATGTCTAAAGTGTGATATTGTTTACACAAAAACGGATAAAAGAATATTCCTTTTACATTTCTTTTGGGCTAGCCTTTTTTTTAAATTTCTTTCTGTTGATTAAAAAAACCACAGGAGAAAACTAGGCAAAGCATGGTCCTCATGCTGCTGCAAAGAGGGATTCAGCAGAAAAATATCTCAGAAGACTACATAAAATGGTTACACAAATTCCTGAACTACTATCTGTAGGATTTTTCCAGAAGATAACTGATAGTCTGCCTCTTTCAAACTGCCTTAGGACATGAAAGAGAATGATACCTCATTACAGAAATGTCATCAATTGTTCCAGTATTTTTACCATCTGAATATGAAAGCTCTTCTGTGAGATGGCTAACAACAGGTTAGTCATCTGTGTTATGATAGGAACTCCTCTGGAAATACAAAATAATTTAAAATCACCACTATCCCACAGTGGTGCCAAGAGCCAGCATGGGGGCAGCTCTGGAGACCAGGAAATATGTGCTACTTTCTACCTCCTTCTTTAGCAGTTTATTGTTTTTCCCATGTATCTGCTGGCACAAGCAGTGCCCTGGGTTTCTGCACAATCTGCAGGGGTTCACACCCCAAGGAGGAGGCTCAGGGAAAGCAGGGAGATGCTAGCTTGGAGGGAATGGGGAGGAAAGGGGTATTGTAGAGCATGGGTGAGGGGAAGCAGAAGAATTGGGGTTGCAGAGTGGGACCCAGGCTGGAAGAAACGTAAGAGCAGAGAGGCATGGGTGTGCAGTCTTGAGGAAGGAAAGGCAAGTCTGGACACCTGAAGCAAATATGGGAGCTCAGTGGGAAAACAGGATTCTGCATGAAGTATCTCAGAATGTAGGAGATTTGAGAAGAAATAAAAGGAATCTGCTATGCATACAGGAGAAAGAAGGGATACTGCCACCAGCAATATTTCACTATGCAAAATAAAACAAAATTTACCTAGTGAGTGTCATTACTGAAAGAGGCAGTTTCAGGTGTCACATCCACTGATGTCTCACACTGTTCAGTCTTTATTAACCTACCCACACTTATTTCTTTTTATACCCCAGTCATACCAATATTTCTGAGCATTCTGTTGGGCCTGTCCTTATTATACTCAATAAGTATTCTTCAAAAGTATTGCTTGCTCTCTTGTGGGAAAAGAAACAACTCACTGAGAAATGGAGCTGAGTTTTCTTCCTTGTTTGCTCTGTATTCTTTTCTAGCCTGCATCACTCTCTGTTTTTCTTTTAAGTACACCCAATTCTTTACAGTCTCCTACCCTTAGCAATTTTTCTTATGCTGTTTATTACTGACAGTGTTCTTTGCTATGTCCCTCTGGTCTTTACAGCTGGGCTGGGCCAGTGCTGTTCTAGCTGAGGTCCTGGGTGACATGACAGACAGTAGTCACCACATACACATACATCTGCAATATATATATATATACATGTGTTCATTGTTTGGTTTTGGTAGGAGTTTATATCATCTGTACATCTGATCATGCCTCTTAGACAAGTACCAAGGAGGAAGAAGACAGTAGGTTTGGGATTTTCCTCATCTGCTGTGGGTGCTTGGACTAATCTTAGACAGGCTGCCAAGAAACCTCTATTCTCAACACAGAAAACATCACCTTTATCTGTAGGAAGTTTTGTTTTGCTGGCAACATAGAAACCTTGTGCATAGTCCTTATCACAAAGCTTTTGTAAGCTGTGTGTAAACTGAACCCCAGCCATCAGAGGTCAGAAGCATGAGGTCCAAATCTTTGAATTTTATTTGGACTTCTGCAGGTTGGTTTGGGGAAGAGAAAAGATATTATGTTGTGTAGGTTCATGTTGTTTTCTGCAATGTGCTGGAATGGTGAGAGTGCCAACCCTCTCCATGCTTCCAATATATTTATCAGAGATAACATCCTGCTACACAGTGTTTCTTTTATTCTGGGGTTCCTGTTTGCAATGAAACAAACAGCAGCAAGGAAACACAGATATATCTGCCAAATACTGTTTTCTTCTTCAGGTTCTGGAAAATTTTTATATTTGATGAACAAACATAGATGTGATTATTACTTTAAGATCTTTTATTTCTTTTGAGAGCTGGAAGTCTATGTAAGAATGTATTTAAGATCTGTAGTGGACTCCTTTTTTTCTGCATGTTTTGCAGAAAGAGGCAGTCAAAACTCCATTTTTTCCCTTTTAGTTCTCCCTATTAAAGTAGATGTTGAAAATTTGATTTTATGTCTTGTTATTGACAATACATTAAGGCCATACACCATTGGTAGTTTGCTCATGAATACCACATAGTCAGTAGAAGCACATTTTTAAACTGGTGGCTTCTCACACCCCTGGAATTACTGGAATTCTCTTCCAACGCTGGAACAAACTTCTGACGAAAGGGAGGCACTTATGCAGTTGCTAGACAAGAGCTCACACCTGTACAAAGCAATGGATCTGTGTCCATAGATTTCTTCCAGAGGCCAGTAAATGCACCAGTCCATGTGTATTTTTTTTAGAGTTACTGATATACTATTTTTCACAAATGAAAATATCTATGAATCCTGTCTGTAAATCAATAAGCTATAATTTTCAGCCTCAACAGTGGTACAATGTGATAGATAAAATACCTTGCCAATCCAATTTCTTGATCACAGCTGACTGTCTTGGACAATGCTGTGAGGAGTAAGAAAACAAAGCATCCCTATTTCATAGCAATGCCATGGTTCTTTAATGACAGTGAGGATTGTTGCTGAGAATCCTCTTTATAACACTGACTTCATACACATCTACCTTAGGACATGTTTTTCAAGTCATGATTATCTAATCATAAATTCATTCAACAAGAACTTTGTCTTCACACAAAAAGATATAATATTTTACAGTTTTAAATAAAATGTGGAACTGCAACCATGTATTTTACTTTTGCTTGCAATACCAGAATACACAGTTATGCTAGCTTTTCAGAGGAAGCACAAATTAAAAACGCATATTATGAAATGCATTTCATGTGAACAAATGTCAAAATGGCACACAGTTTCACCACTCGAATAAGCTAAAGAATTAATTTAATATATTAAAATGAAACTACATAAATTACAACAGAGATAACATTGGCAGAGTAGCAAATTCAGATTATTACCTGCTGTCCTACAAAGATTGCTTAAAAATGAAGGATTATATATTCTTGTTTTTCTACTTCAACTCACCATTCACCCCACTCACGGTTAGAAATCATGTTTTGTTTACGGAAGATATACTGGGGTGGCAGATGCAGTTCACACCAGTCTGTGGGTGAGCTGTAATGCAGAGTTGTTAAATCTTAGGAGCAACACTGCGCATTACAACCTCTGCATCACACAGCCCAGCGCCGAGACTGCGGGGATGCTGCAGGCTGAGGGTGCACCAAAGGTGTAGCCCTCTTTAAAAGCCCTTCACTGCCCTTCACTAATACAAATACGCTGCCCTTCACTGCAATTCACTAATACAAATTACAGTGAGACAGAAAGGAAAAGATAGCACAGATTACCCTGTGCCACATTAACAAAATTTCCTACAGACGCGTTTTTTTTAAAGGGTAAGCAGAATCTAAAATCTGTCATGCTTTTAAAAGATGAGAAAGGGCTAAAGCATCTGCACACGTACAGCAGGTAGCTAATTTCAGTCCTTTATCCTTCATATATTTGGGAGAAACTAACATAATTATTATTAGCATTAACCCCCATTTTGGAAGCTTTTTCCACCACAACGAAGTGTGTAATAACACTATCTCATGGACACTAAATGCACATAGGACATGTGAAGAACCTAGAGAAAACAGTTCAAGTAGGAAAGCACACTGAGTTTAGCAGCTGTTTTCCTCAGCCTGGATCCCATTCAATCCATTAAATAAGGGCATAAATAGATAAATAATTGCACCTTCTGAAGGTGCTCAGCTTGCTCCAGGGTGACCCAGAACAGGCTATCTAGCCAATGGCCATTTACGCCTCCCTCCTGATCCACTTACTGAAATGTTTCTCCCCACTGATAAAGGCAGTTAACCATGATTTTCCTTGCACAGCTCTGTAACCAGTTCAGCTACATGGGGAAAGGCTATAAGAAACTTGGGTTTCATAGTTAAAATTTTTTAAACATTCATTGGGGTCAGGTGAGATCAGACCTCATCCTAAGAGAGAATGAGAGTGAACATTGGTAAGACTGAGTGAGATATGAGTAATTAGGAAGAATAGACTTCATCCTTATAAAGAGGAAATGATAGAGACAGAAACTGCTTTCTGCTGGAAAAAAATGTACTGCATATGCAAAGCTGGAAGATGCCTAGGGGAAAAGACAAAGTTGATATCAATGTGAGTGGCATCTTGGGGAAAACCCCAGCTGACAGAAGGAGGCTGCATAGAGGGAAGAGTGCTGGGAACTACTAGACGACTGACTGGCACATATGTGCTTTCTGGTGATTAAAATAAGCCATTTAAAAACAGACCTGCCTGAAAAGCAAAAAAGTAAATTACATTATACTGGATGGAACAGCTACCAGATGGTCCAGTTACCAGCAGCTACTAGATTTTGGTTTTGTTTTTTTTTTAATGCACACATGCATTCACACGAGCAAACGCTCATGGGCCAAACTGGACTGTAAAAGCCATCTGGCACTGCCTGTGTAAGTTTACTACACTGTGAAACCTCATTCTCTCTGACATTATTTGTGGTTAGAAGACTAATTCCAGTTTCAGCCAGGCAACTAGACTGCAATCTGGAGCATAAGAATCAGAGGGCAACAGAAACAAAGAGCGAGCCATAGGATGGATTTTCAGCTGAGAAGAAGCAACTACCAAAAGGAAAATGAACTTTATTCTCTCATTACTCCTAAAATGAGTAATGGATAGCAAAAAGAAACTTTCCTCCATTCTTTGCTAAATCAAATACTGTAAAACACCTATACCCCTTCACACATGGCAGAGGTCCACAATCCTTTTCTAAATAGGATTTGTATTTTTTACAGTCACCTACTGCTTTAGTCACCTACTGTCCATTAGGACATCACAGTATTAGATCAGTTTCTGTTCTCTATTTACTTATCTATACTTCCAATTCAATTCCATTTCCCTGCTCTGGCATATTAAGGGGTCTGTAACTAAACCCAGGTATATCCTAAAAATAAAAAAGTATCTGCCATCATGCACAAATGACATTTGATATGCCACACAAAGCATTTATACAATATGCTTATTTCATCATATTAACATCTCCTATACACCTGTTTCCTAACTTTTAAGGAAGATGTTTAACAATGAGTATTCCTAAAGAATTTCATGCTGGTAGTAACTAGGGATTATTTTATAAAACAATCAAGGCAATATGAAAAAGTTAAACATATACCTACTGTTGCACTAGAGACAAAATCCTTGCCCTGAGATCAAATCTGGCAAATAACTCAATACAGTCAGAATTAAGCTTAGTTTCGTTAAATACTCTCCTTGGCTATAATTTTTTTGTCATAAAGTAGGAAAAAGAAACAAAATGCAAACAACAAATTTCAGATCTACAAATGTGCACCAAGAATCAGTATAGAGCTAGTTTTCTACCATATTAAAAGCTACATCTGTATCATATGTGTTATGTGTACCTTCCCAGCTAAGGATGTAATACCAGTGCTTCAATACTGCTGCTAGACCAATGTCCAGAACCCAAACCAAGGTTCAACACACAGCCTAAAGTAAATGCTTGGCCCCTGTTTACCTTCCAGTCCCCAAAATTCACTCACAAAGCTGTGAATTGTGTGAACATGAAATATCTCTGATCTTCAGAGCATCCTGACAAGGCTTAAAGCCCTGCAACCAATGGACAAGGTACTAACACTGCCATGTGGCCCACCTGTGAGGGCAGAGAGGCTCAGGCTTGTTGAATTCATCTATATAGACTTGCCCTTTCTGTACCTCACAAAGAAAATTCTAATAACCTAAATTGTGGCTGAGCACATTTACACAGGCACTGGATGTAGTTCAGTTTGTTTCCAATATTCTGAGATGGCAGTTTAGAATTCTGAATTAGGAGGTTATAAAATTTATGAGTCTTCAATATGAGAAGAAAAATGCTTGTGGAGGAGATAGTGGAAGCTTCAAGCTCGCCCCTGTAAGTCTACTTACTCTTCGCAACCAATTTAACCCAAAATGTTCCTAGGAGAGTAGCAAGTCAGATAAAATGTTATAAAATGCCAATTACCATTATATAACACATTCTTAAATTAATTCAAGTTACAGATAATGCTCTGGTCACAAAAGATGACACCTGCAATGCTTCTTAGACATTTTCTCCTCAGAAACACTTTAGAAAAGTAAAGCAAATAACTAATGTGAAAGCTAGGATAGCTCACTGGGATTTCCATAATCCCCTTTCCTCTCCTTCCCATCTTAAAAGCATTGCTTTCATGCTTGAAAACATCTGCTGAGGAGGCTGATCCACAGAGCCTCAACACAATTCTCTCCAGAAGTCAGGGGGGGCTCAGTCCCACATCTGATTATTGTCTGTATTTTAGAACTGAGATATCAGCCATATATAATAGACTAACTTTAAAAAGCAGAAATATCAATATTTTGAGTACAGCAATTTTATTATAGTCAGGCTGTAGGTATTCCATTTTACAGCAGTGGAAGTACTAAGCTTTCATTATGATAATTCTGTGGAATTTAGAGAGAAAGATCTATTCCCCAAGAACCTGTGAATCTCTTCACCAAATGTTAGAGCAAGCCTCTGAATTCTAAAACTTGAAACTCAATAAGTTTTCACATGTACTTATGATGTCTTTAATGGAATTTCACTGATGAAGGATAGTTTTTCAAAACTTCTTGCTGTAGGACTAGAAGATGACAAAGGTATTCTTTGCTTGAACTCCTGAGAAGCTGTGTACAAAAATGTTCATGAGTCAGACTGGAATTTCTCAGCCCTCTCCCAGTCCCACCACAAACAAAAAGTGGGCTGGAGGTCTCACTTCTTCTTGTAATAACCCCTTGTAATAACTTGTAATAACCCCACTCATTTTAAAAATACAGTTTGCAGCAGATTTGGTGTATTTTAATGATTTCTGGTTCGTTTGTGCTCATTTTCTGATCACATAAACTAAGAGACATTCCTTTGGATTTTTAAGGTTTTGACAAAACTAATCCTTGGGGTGCACTGATAATCTTTTAGGTAAGCCCCAAAAGATCAGACCTGAGCATATTTTCCCAAGGAGGACACAATCAGATGTGCCATAGCCCAGAATGCTCTGTTCCTGTGGTCCTGGAATCCCTGGTTACTCAATACACAAACTCCTATTTAAAAGCAAATGCTCCCACTAAAAGAAAATACATACATCCACAGTTAACCTACCCTTCTGCAGGCACCTGCCTCATCTTTTCTACTTGCAGCTACACACATTTTCTGGAGGGAAAAGAAAGAGTTAAAAGAAAAGCAGCCTAATCTCCACTCACACATTTTTCAGCTTCCCCAAAATAGCTGCAGAATTTAAGCATAGTATGCCATTTTCCTCCCTGACAGGTTAATCCGTTTATTATTCATCCATTTAATGAAAATACCATGTCTCCATGCTAAGAACAAAACAAAACCTCCAACAACACTGGTTCTCTTTAAATCATATTAATAATCTTGCACAATTTGATTTGTCTTTGAATTCAGCTTCATTTTTAACTCCAATTTAGAAGCAGGAAACCTATTTCTTCAGATTTCATATTGCTGCCTCTAGCCACATTTATGGAATGTTTTCTGCAAAATTATCAGCATTTCATTACCTGCTTCTGCAACAGCCATGTATCTACTGTGAAAAGGTCACCCAAAAGTTAATGAACCTCATGCTTATCCAAGCTGTTCTTCTCCGGTGGGACAGAAATTTTCATGAAACTCTGCAAGGCTCATCTTGCAAAGTTTCCTGAATGTGCTCTAAAAAAAGAATAGTTAGTAAGTCATGGAGCAAATCTGTCTCCTTTTCACAGGCTCCATTAAGCTTTCTGCAAAAACATGGGGCGTGAGTTCTCAATGGCATTACTTCTAAAGGGAATCTACAGCAGTGTTTTGAACCAGTCACAGAACTATTATGACCATGTACTACACAGAACAGTCATACTCCTTTTCAGGATTTAATTCTTCTGCAGGATTCCCTGTCCTACCTGGAAGCACCTTTAATACAAAAATGTGGGGTTTTTTTCAGATTAATCATATTAGAAAACTGGATTCATGATCCATCCAAGTAGTGTGCCTAGATCTTTCTATCCCAGCTCCAGCCAACAAGCATGGTTCCCTATGTTTCATTAATGAAGGGAAGAAACAGGAATGGCCGCATGAACAATA
Source organism: Haemorhous mexicanus (assembly GCF_027477595.1). NCBI lineage: Eukaryota > Metazoa > Chordata > Aves > Passeriformes > Fringillidae > Haemorhous > Haemorhous mexicanus. The sequence continues at coordinate 63,321,497 of NC_082344.1, forward strand.
TTTGAGTATCTCTCTGGTACTTCTTTCTCCAGTACTGATGACTGTTGCCATGGTCTCTGCCTTCCAGCTCCTTCAGGTAGCCTCTACTCCAGTAGCTCTCACTTCAAGACCATACCAAAAGTTTGCTTTTATCAAGGGTTGACACAAGAGAAGTGCAGCACAATCTATTTTTTGTGAGCCTCTTTTATTATACCTCACTTGCCTTTATTAGATCCCAAAACCAGAGAAAAACCTGTGGCCATTTCCTGCATGTTTAGTTGGAGCTCACAACGCTCTGAAACGTCTTTGTGGAGCCTGACACTGTCTCAAAAGTGAAACACTGCTGTGACTTAGATTTTTAATCGAATCTACTGCTTAGACAGAATATGTGTCTGAACAAATTGCTGGGAAAAAAAGATGATGAAAGGATGATGATGAGGAGGATGATGATTATTAATTTTTTTGAAGACAATTTCTTGTACCGAGGATGACATTTAAAAGGAAAATACAAAATTAAGAAGAAAAAAATAAAACATAAAAGTCAAAGGCAGTTGTTTTGGAATAGTTCTGCTTTGCATTACAGGCAAATTGCTCCAATAAGAAGAGGGATGTTTTGTCTGTTACTCTCAGAGGAAATGATTACAGCACTAAATGTCTGTAAGGAACTACAAATAGAACAAGACTTGAGATAAGAATTGTTAACTCAACTGAAGGCAGATACTGCTAGACTCTCTGCAGTCTGGATTTCATTCACTGATATCCAGAGCTTCTAGTTCAAGTGAACTGTGATTTCCACCAGCATTGACCACTCAGTTCAAACAATGTCATTTGCAAATGAAACTATGTTGTCTAATGCTTTCAGCTCACAATCAGGAGTTGGTGTTTCCCAGCTAGATGAGGTTATGGAATTGAACAAAAAGTATGTTCTAATAAAAAGCTAGATTAACAGCAAGGGGAAAATGTAATAGGGATAGATAGATAGATAGATAGATAGATAGATAGATAGATAGATAGATAGATAGATAGATGGATGATAGATAATTTTTTTAAGGGGGTAGGATGGAGACAGCCAATTAAGTTTGTAGAAACTATAAAAGCTTCTGGTAATGACTAGAAAAAGACTAGGCAAATCCAGAATGTCTATAGGTCAAAAAATCCATGGTGTTACTCATTGGTCCAGAAATGGTAACCTTGTCTATTATATGTCTTACCAGTGCACCTCTCAGTTATTGGTTATTCTTGGATCCAAATTAAAGAAAAAAAAAATCCTTTCTCTATCTTGTCTTTGAAATGTCCAGATTTCAGCCTAGTACAAAACAAGAAATGAATTTGGAGTGGAAAAATGGTTTCTTCTCCAGCTGCATTACCAAATCCCAATCTCAGCCCTCATGGAGGTCTCCCTGGGGCTTCAGCCAGGGTCACTTATTTCATGGTTTTCCCAACAGTAATATGGGATAACAGCTCACAGAACAACTGAAGATTAAGTGTTATCTGCAGCACAACTTGGAAATGACTGGCACTTGCAGACGTCTTAGGGCCAGGACTCACAGAGGCACAGCAGGGCTTGGCCAGATTCAAGGGTTGAGGCATTGCAGAGGTCCATGTGCATGATAACAACCCAGGCTGGAAGGGACCTCCAGCAGGCTCCAGACCAACCTCCTTATCCAAGCTGGGTCAGCTGTGAGATCACACCAGGGATTTAGCTACTTGGGTCTTGAAAAGCTCCAAGGACAGAGACTGTAGAACCACTCTATACAAAACGTGTATTTAAAATACTTGTTCAAGTGGTGCCTCAGAACAGCAGTTATGCCAGGGCTGAATATGCCACTGGTTTTAAGTCAGCAACCCTTCCTACTTATCTGTCTTGACAGGAGTTGTCACCATGGCATCCAAGCACCTGAAACAACTACCTAAGGAACAATACCGAAATGGCAAGGCAGCTCCCAGCACAGCTATGAGAACTCAAGGACAACACAATACCCAGTGCATTTGCAGGCTGCCAAGGGCTAACAGGATGCTCTTATTTCTCCCTAAATATGGGTGACCCTGCTCCTGCACGAAACCTCCAGCTGCCTGCCTGTGGTGAAAGCCAGCAGTGCCTCCCAGGCTGCCAGCAGATGCTCATTACTCATCACCAGCAGCACAACTGTAGGTGGAGCAATGAGACCGGTCATAAACAAAGCGGGTGAGGCTCTTTAAAAAAGCAACTCTCTTTGAGAAGTTACACTAGAAAACGTCACGAACTGCACTTTTTCCTTATCTGCTGCTGTAACTACAAACTGCATAAAGCTCTCACCTCAGTCTTTAACTGAACAAAAATAATGTTTCTTACTCTGTTTTTGACCACCAGACAGAACAAATCTGTGCAGGTTCATTTGTTCAGGTGGACTGCATGCCTTAAGCATAATTATTTAACTTAACTGTAACATAATTTCCTAATAATCCTCATCAAACGTCCTCAAGCTGCCAGAATACAGACTGTATTTAAATAGCAAATTCTAGGTATTAATAGTCCAGACCAAATGGCAGTTAAACAATGAAAAACCTATTTTTTCTTGATACCGCCAATAGACAAGCAATAACAGTATTTTAGCTTGCTTATGTATCTCAGACAGAAAGGCTAAGATTAAAATACCTGTTGTGAAAAGACTTATACATATGTCTCTCCTAATTTCAAAGAGAAATTCAAATATTCCACATAGTTAAAGCAAAAAAAAAAAATCAGTATTCAGTCATTTTCATATGAAACTATGACCACTGTAACATTTTGGTATGCAAAAGAGGTCTCACAATGGGGCAGAGAGAGGGAATGTCAGTACTGAAAGAACCTCAGAGCTGCCTTGCACCACTGCACTTACACAGCAGAGAGCTCAAGGACTTGCTGACCTTGGGTACAGTTACTGGCCAATTGTTCCTCAAGGAAAGGACATTACATTGCTTGGACCTAATAAGTGAGGCAAACACTTAACAACAAGCATGGAAAATACCTGCTTCTTTTTTTTTCTCATTCCATTACTTGTTTAGAAGATTAATTTAAAATATTAACAAGTAACATTAAGTCTGGATGTTTGAACATGAAGTTTATGAGGTCTGAGTACTGGCATATTAATTAATGTCTGTGGTTCACAGTAAAAGATATGATGTACACAACTCCATTTATATGGCCGAGTTTTGAACTGTGGGAGTTTCTGTCTGTAACTGAGACCCGGGAATGGGAAAGGAACAACTATGACTTATAAAGCAACAGGCTTTCTAAGTTCTGCTTTTAGAAATACTTGGATGACTAAGTAAGAGTTCAAATGTTAAGAGAGATTTGGAATGAGATCTCGCCCCGCCGCCGGTCAGAGCAGAGGCAGCTCTTAGAACAGAGCTGGGGCTGGGGGGGGCACAACTTTCCAAAGTTCGCACGGAAAGTAGAGATTGCCACCTCCTGGCCGAACCCAGGGCAGCGCCGGGGACTTGCAGAGACATCCAGGCTCGGCCGAAATTAGGTAAGGGGACCTTATAAATGCTTCAACCACAGAGGCAAGCTTCAAACCAGAGCTCTTAAGTACCAAAGATAATCACTGATGGATAACCCGGAGGAAATCAAGCTACATCAGAGCAGTGCCTCATACTTTAACAGGGAGACCAGGCAGCATTACGTTGTGCTAATTCCTTTCAATACTGTCAAGAGAGAACAAATACTCAAGGAAATACTTGCTTTATTTTCTTGCTGAAACAAAACAGTCTATTCCAACAAGACATTAATTGTACACACTACTAGAAATATATAAAATATAAACCCTAAAATATAAATTTTGGTATTCTCTTTTCTTTTTTATTTTCCTTTTCTCCCCCACCCCGATTTTTGAATTTTTTCATTCAGAGTTGAATTGAAAGCAAAATGTCACATTTTTCCAAACTGAAAACGCAGCCTGATGTGCTCAGGGGCAACTGCAAGAGGCCACTGGACACTGGACCTGGCCTCATTTGGCTCTGAGAACAGAGCCAAAACCACACAAAGAAAGTTAAAGCACATCTGGAGAGAGATTACTTTCACATTGCCCCAAAAGACCATGTATGGACTAGTACCGTGTCATCAGCACCCAAGCTCTGCATTAAACTCCAATGTAGGAACCATGCTGAACTCCATCTGTCCTGAGGAGTCCTTCCCTTTCTCCCACAACTCAGAAGCAGCTGCAGAGCTGCCCTGCAGGAGGGGTCTGGGGGTGCTGCTGGCCAACAGCATCTCAGTGTGAGACAGCAGAGGCCCTGGAAGCCCCGAGGGCAAACCCCACCCTGGGTGCATCAAACACAGCACAGCCAGCTGGGCAAAACAGGTCACTGTCCTGCTGGGTGAAACGGGTCACTGTCCTGCTGGGTAAAACTGGTCTCTGTCCTGCTGGGTGAAACTGGTCACTGTCCTGCTGTGCTCAGGACTGGGATGGCCTCACCTGGAGTGCTGTGTGCTGTGCTGGGCCCCACAAGTCAAGAAGGATGTTCAGGTCTCTGAATACATCCAGAGGAGGGTAACAAAGCTGGTGAAAGGGCTGGAAGGAATGTCCTGTGAGGAGTGGCTGAGGACTCAGGGCTTGTCTAGTTTGGAGAAAAGGAGGCTGAAGGGTGACTTCATTGCTCTCTGCAGCTTCCTGAGGGGGGTAGATAGAGAGGGAGATGCCAGTCTCTTCTCCCTGGTATCCAGTGACAGGACATATGGGAACGGCTCAAAGTTGGGCCAGGAGAGGTTCAGACTGGACATTAGCCAGCATTTCTTTACCAAGAAGGTGACCAAACACTGGAACAGGCGTCCCAGAGTGGTGGTAAATGCCAAAAGCCTGTCAAGGTTTAAACGGCCTTTGGACAGTTCCCTAAACAACATGTTTAAAGACTTTTGTTCAGCCCTGAACTGGTAAGACAGTTGGAGAAGAGGTTTTTTGTTGGTCCCTTCCAACTGCAGTATTCTACTCTAGTCTATTTTATTCAAAACTATGTTAAGCAAAAGGAGGAGCTCCCAAATTGTCAGAAAATAATTTATTATTGTGAAAAAAATGTTGCTGCAATAATGCTCAAAGTGAAAAGAGCTTTTCTGTGCTGCAGACACAAGCACATATACTGAACCTGCTGATGTCTCACTGCTAACTTGTATTCATGACTTCTAAGCAGGTTACTTACTTTGTAAGTACGTTATTTCATACAGGTATGTACTGGCCATTCAAACTACTCTCTTGCACCCTCCTGCCCTCCTTCCTAGCCAACAGATTATTACCCACTAAAGGAGCTGTTGAAGTTTGTCTCAAAGCTGCCATTTTGCAGCAAGTGGCACACATATCCCAAACTGGCTATTATACGTGTTGACGATGAGGGCATAAGAATTCTGCCTGCTTCAGACTCTTGCCAAAGTGTGT